>NC_142686.1:111638846-112279807 GCF_056320005.1 Nelumbo lutea | reverse complement strand
TAAATATAATGGTTTTCCTTCACTAAAATAAGCAAAGTTTCACTTACAAATCTAGAGATCACAATTCACAACAGTTGTTTAAACATTGGGCCTGAACAACATAGGGAGTAAAGGAGTTTTTTGTATAAAATACTTTGTACAGAGGGCCATACTTGTATATTTTTCTTCTCAGTTAATATATTTCATACTTTACTTCTCTTAAAAAAAAAAAAAACAGAGGGAATGATGGCATTCTTGATGCTGTCCTAAACAATTCTAAAGGTAGCAAGGCAAGCCAGGATGGTTATCTCTGTTGCTGTTAATTTGACATTTAATACAACCATGTTTAAAAGTTTCCTGGCAGCCATCCTTTTTAATCAGAATAGGACAATGATATCCCCATCCAGCATTCCAGAGTTTCTATTGTTTGGGTATTTAACTCTCACTTCTTCTATTTAGTAGAAATGTTTCCGGTGTACAAATACTTTACCCAACAATACTGAGACGAGTTCCTATGTACACACACTTTACCGAAACACTTTACCCAACAATATTGGTCTCCCACTTGCTTGATCATGTACCTTTATTGGGGATAGCCTTATGTCAATGTTGCACCCATCCAAGACCAGAGATATGCTAGTCCACAAGTCAAACAATATATGTAAAAGACCCCAATAAGTTAAGTAGATCAACCTTTACTTGAATAAGTTGCAGAGGGTAAGGCGCCCTCGGTTGGATCAAGGGTCAATCAATAAGTTGCAGATTCCTTAGCTAGAGAAGGTGGAAACCAAGAAGAGCTATATCCAAGCCAGCCTTGAGGGGCTAACTGTAGAGGATTTTTTTTCCTTTTTTACACTTTTACAAACTCAACTATTGCAGCTCTGTCCTCAAGCAATAGAACATAGGAAGGTATAGGGGTGTCAATTGGACTGGATTTGGTCTAATCTGATCCAGTCAAATGTGATTCCATTACAAATTGACCAGGTCCAATCCAATCCAATGAATATTTTTGACCATTTTGGACAGGTCCAATTCAATGTCTGGACCATCTAATCTGTTCAAATTCATTTTAATTTAGATTAGTTTCAACACAAACCTGGTCCAGTGACACCTATATTATTATCTTATATCAATGGACTAGATATTGGCTTAATCCAACCCAATCCAATATAAATTTATTCCGGACAGACCATGTCCAATCCAATCCAATAAATATTTTGGTGTTTAGTTGCTTAAGTTTACTTGTTTTCACTTTTTTGTCATTGTCTCGCATACTCCTTTCTAAGTAAATGGAGTCACATATTGAACACCATGTTGATAATGAAGAGCTTGAAGTTATTCAAGATGTTGACTTAAATATGCCTAATGAACATGAAGATTATAATGAACACAGGGAAGCAATGTTTGATTATGAGTTTAGTGAAGATGAAGATAATGATGGGGGTGATGGTGTTATTGAGGTTGATATTAATGAATATGATACTAGGATTCAAATAGAGGATGATAATGGCCTATCAGATTATGAACCTGTATTAGAATATGAGAGACTGGTAGATTCAGATGATGATGATGATGCAAGACATGCTCTTGAGGTATCATTCAACATTGAAGTGCCTAATTTGCAGGTGGGTATGTGTTTTCCCAATATAAAAGAATTTAGGGCTGCCCTCAAAGAGCACATTATTGTAAATGGGTTTCAAATCAAGTATATAAAAAAATGAAAAGTCTCATGTCACAGCTCAATGTGCATGGGAAGACTACCCATGGCATATACATGCTTCACCACTACAAGATTGTCTCACCTATTGTATTAAGTCACTTAATCCTGAGCACAATTGCTTGCATATATATCATAATAAACAAGCAACTGACACCTGGATTGCTGAAAAGATTGGAGAAAAGTTGTGCCACTTAGAAGATAGAGTCCATAATTGTGGAATTAAGACAAAAGTATGATATAGAAGTTCCAATGAGCAAGGTATATAGAGCAATGTCAAAGGCAATGAAACAAGTTGAAGGGTGCCACAAAGCATGGATGGTTAGGTTACCTAACTACTATGAAGCAATATTGAAAGAAAACCCAGGAAGTACTGCCAGAATATGTGTGGATAGGCCTACTCCCAACTCACCTCCCATTTTTCAAAGAGTGTTTGTTTGCTATGATGCAATGAAAAGATGAGCATTGGTTGGATGTAGGAGATTGGTGGATTTGGATGGTTGTCACTTGAAGGGGCTATATGGGGGAACTTTGCTTGTTGTTGTTTGCTTGGATGGCAATAATGACATTTTTTCGGTTGAAATTGCCATTGTTGAGGTTGAAGCTAGGCTTAGCTGGACTTGGTTTTTGAAACAACTAGAAGATGCTATTGATATTACAAATGGTGACCATGGATGGTGCTTCATGTCAAACCGACAAAAGGTAAGTGGTTTAATTTGTTTTTTTTTTTTTTTTTGAGGTTGAAGATATGTTTGTGTTTATTAAAAATTACTTTTTTTATTGAATAGGGTCTTATTGATGTTGTACATGATGTAATGCCCAATGCAAATCATAGGTTCTATGTTCGACACATGTATTCTAATTTTAAAACAATACACAAAGGTATTGCACTAGAAATGTATTCTGGGAGGCTGCAAGGGCATACACAGTGCAAGATTTCACTAGTGCATTGTTAAAGATAAAGGCCCTAAGCCAATCTGCATGGGAGTGGGTAAAGGACATTCCTCCAAAAACATGGAGTCAGCAATCTTTCAACCCCAGTACAAAAAAGTGATGATTTGACAAATAATATGTCAGTCATTTAATAAATGGGTTATGGATGTCAGGTTCAAAGCTATTGTTCCTCTCCTAGAATACATTAGGCGTAAATGGATGAGTAAAATTAAATCTAGACATGATAAAGCATTAAAGGACACAAATGTTCTTTTACTAAAAGTTGTTAGGTTGGTTGAGAAGCAAAGACAACTTGCTAGGTATTTATTTAATTAGTTGCTAATTGTTATGCTCATTACATGGAAAGGACAGATCTGCCCTTAGTCTTTACATAACAAATAGAGCAAAAAATAAGACTGAAATAAATAACAACTGATACAACTAAATGACCAATAGCTAACCCTAGGCAGACTAGAACATCTTCTACCCTACGAACACAATGGGACCGTAGCTGTGGGGCCCACACCAGTGTTCTCTACACTCCCCCTCAAGTTGGGAATAAATGTTTATCATTTCCAACTTGGATAGATCTGCCTCTAACTTCTTCCGTGGTACAACTTTGGTGAGGATATCTGCTAGTTGCATATTGGAGGTGATGTATGGGAGACACACTTCTTGTGATGAGACCCTCTCTCGTACAAAGTGCCGATCAACTTCAATATGTTTAGTCCTATCATGCTGCACTGGGTTGTGTGCTATATTAATAGCCGCTTGATTATCACAATACAGCATCAGGGGCTTCTCATACTCAATACCCAACTCCTCAAGTAGTGATCTCAGCCAAAGAATTTCAGACACTCCATTAGCCATTGACCTATACTCAGCTTCAGTACTGGATCGGGAGACAACACTCTGTTTCTTACTCCTCCAAGAAACCAGGTTACCTCCCGCAAGAGCACAATATCCAGAGGTAGACCTTCTGTCATCAACACTCCCAGCCCAATCAGCATCCGTATAGACTTCCACCTTCATGTGGTCATTGTTCTTGAACAATATACCTCTACCCGGGCATCTCTTCAAGTATGCTAGTATTCTTTCTACTGCTAGAGGGTGCGTGGTTCTAGGAGAATGCATGTACTGACTGATAACACTAACGGCATAACTGATGTCTGGTCGGGTAAGACATAGATATAAGAGCTTTCCCACTAACCGCTGGAACATAACTTTGTCTTCAAGCAGCTCCCCACTCTCTGCACTAATCCCGTGGTTCTGTTCAATGGGTGTATCTGCAGGTTTGACACCTAACTTTCTAGTTTCAGCCAAGAGATCTAAAACATATTTCCTCTGAGAGACAAAGATCCCCTATTTAGATCTAACAACCTCAATCCGTAGTGTACCCAGATCTTTCACCTCAAACTCTTGATGAAGGAGTTGTTTGAGGGACTCAATCTCATGGTTGTCATTTCCTGTCACCACAATATCATCAACATAAACTGCAAGTAGTGTCAGTGACGACTCCACCCTCTTGATGAACAGTGTATGATCTAACTGGGCCTATACATAACCAAACTTCCCAAGGGCTAGTCTAAATCTGTCGAACCAAGCTCTAGGTGACTGCTTCAAACCATACAATGCCTTATTGAGCCGGTAGACCTTCTTACCTGCCTCTATATCATAGAATCCAGGAGGCAATTGCATGTAAACCTCTTCCTGCAAGTCCCCATTCAGGAAGGCATTCTTAACATCCATTTGGTACAAAGGCCAAGTGTAGCTTGCTGCAAGAGATAATAGAACCCGAATGGTGGTCATCTTGGCTACCGGGGCAAATGTCTCCAAGTAATCTATACCATAAGTCTGAGTGAACCCTTTTGCAACTAGCCGAGCTTTATACCTCTCAATGGAACCATTCGTATTGTGCTTCACAGTAAATACCCACCTGCATCCAACTGGTTTCTTTCCTTTGGGCAAGTCAACTAGCTCCCAGGCATTATTTTTCAACAGGGCATCCATTTCAACTTGCATTGCACCTCTCCACTCCGAGACTGATAGGGCTTCTTGCACTGTTCTCAAAATAGGGACATCAGCAACAGAGGTGAGATAGGACCTGTAGGAGGGAGATAGGTGATCATAGGACAAAAACTGGGAGATGCGGTGGGCTGTAGATGTGGTGCAATGCCGTTTTCCTTTACAGAGGGCAATGGGAAGGTCAAGGCCATCTGTAGAGGGTGAGGTAGCAACAATGGAAGGAGTCTCTGTGGGCCCTGGGACTGTAATATCTGGACTTGGAGCCGTAGAAGAGATTGGAGCTGGCTGGGACTACTGATGATCAGGATCAACCTGCCTGCATCGCCTGTGATAGACTCATCACCAACTGAAATAGGTAAGGGAACAGCCCCAAAGGTATTAACCCTGTCCTCACTGCACTCCCCTTGAAGAAAATGACCCAAATCTCCACGCTCACTACTCTCCCCCTGAGGAGAGACCCGAGAATAGTAGGGTGTCTCCTCAAAGAAAGTGACATCCATGGATACAAACTTCTTCCCTGAGACGGGATCATAACAACAATAACCCTTTTGAGTTTTTGCATAACCAAGAAAGATGCATTTGGAGGCCTTGGGTTCAAACTTGGAGTGATGGGGACCGAGAAGTTGAACAAAACAGGTACAACCAAATGTCTTGAGGGGAATAGTGAACAACTCCTCATTGGGGTATAGAAGGGAAAAAGGAGGTTTCATATCAAGAACCCGAGAAGGAATCCAATTAATAAGATATACCGCCGTAAGGATAGCCTCACCCCAGAAGCGAATAGGGACATTGGAGGTAAACATAATACTTCAGTCCCGACCTAGGATCCGATGAATCGATCAATTCATTTCTCCATTTTCTGTGAAGAGGGGGGACAAAGAGCAGGATCTAATTCCCAGCAGGAGGATCCTTCTTTCGTTTCGCATTTATCATCGGACAAATCAAGTCAAGGAATCCAAATGACAATAACTAGTACTGATTGATGGGGGAGAGACATATGTAGGTTGGTACAATCGGAGGTATCACCATATTCAGGATTCAAAGAGATACCGTACAGGGTTCAAAGAGACATATCTAGCCACCTCCAAGATGTGCCTATTCTTCCTCTCTACAACCCCATTCTGCTGAGGTGTATGAGGGCAAGTGCTCTGGTGGATAACCCCATGATTAAGGAGGTACGGTGCCAATGGCTTAGCAAAGTATTCCTTTGCATTATCAGATCTAAGCACTTTTATCCTGGCATCAAACTGGGTTATGATCATTTGGTGGAAGTTTTGGGTCAGGGCAGGCACTTCATCTCGTGATCACATAAGATAAACCGAAGAAAACCGGGTGTGGTCATCAACAAATAACAAAAAATACCTGTACCCACCCATAGAAGGAATGTGATATGGCCCCCAAACATCAGTATGCACAATATCAAAAGAACTATTACTCCTTTTATTACTCAATGAATAAGAGTTTCTACAATGTTTAGCAAACTCGCAACTTTCACACTTCAACTGAGATGACTCAACAGACTCAAACAAAGTAGGAAACAAACTCTTCAAGGACCGAAAGGATAAATGACCCAATCGGTTATGCCAAAGCATAACCGGACTCACAACCTGAGAAACAAGTAACTTCTTATCCACTGACTCTTTCCGACGAGAACTCTCCCTGAGCAGATAGATCCCATTCGTTTCACAGCCAGTCCCAATCACCTTCTTCGTCTCCAGGTTCTGAAAAACACATCGGTCAGGAAAGAAAGTTATTGAGCAGTTCAAATGTTTGGTAATACTACTAACGGAAAGGAGGTTAGTATCCAGTTTAGGAACATGCAAGACAGAGGACAAGGATATAGTATCCGATAGTTTGATGTCACCCTTGCCAGAAATAGGGACAAGAGAGCCATCAACTATAGATACTTTATCCCTACCAGAAGATAAGTCATAAGTAGTAAACAAAGAGGGCAAGCTAGTCATATGGTCGGATGCACCTGAATCTATTACCCAACACGGTTCAGTAGTACCTAGAGCGGAGGCATTGTAGGCTGAGGCTCGAGTACCTGAATGTGCAAAGGCCGATGTGGTCGGAGCTGATGATGACTGCGGTAACTGAGCTGAACTGCCAACTTCCTTCTCCAATTGTATTAGAGCAGCCCGAACTGCAGCTAAGGTCTCTATTGGTGTGCCTCTCGTGCCAGATGAAGATGCTGAATTAGTAGTCATAGCCACATGAGCATTACCCCTTTTATTTCTCAACTTTGTCGGGACCAAATGTGGATGAAGCTTCCAACATGTTTCTTTTGTGTGTTTAGGTTTCTTGCAATGCTCACACACCACATCCCTTTTATCTTCCTTCTTTCTGTCCCTCTCTGAATCACCCTCTGTTTTGGGTTTGACAGCTACCAAGGCAGGTGTAAGCGGCTGAGGTTGCATCATGACTTTCCTCCTGGTCTCTTCACTGTGCACTAAGGAGTATGCCTGAGAGAGGGTCACACTATCTCTGGTCAAAATCTGCTGCCTCACAATATCATATTCTGCATTCAGTCCTGCCAGGAACTCAAACACTCTGTTTGTCTCAATGTGCTTTCTATGTATCTGAGCATCTTTGGGACTCTCCCACTCAAGAGTCTCTAAGTGATCAATCCCATGCCATAGGGACTTCAAGGTAGAGAAGTAGACCGACACCGGTTTCTCTCCTTGTTTAAGGGAATTCACCTCACATTTCAACTCATATGCTCTGGCAACATTAAGGGGTTGGGAGTAAGTCTCTTTCATCACATTCCATATCTCCTTGGCTGTCTTTGCCCATAAGTAATTTCGGCTGATATGGGGCTGCATAGAATTACAGAGCCATGTCATAACCAAGTAGTTTTCTTGGACCCACTTGGTATACATAGGGTCTCTCTTAGAAGGTTCTGCCACATCTCCCAAGAGATACCCTACTTTGCCCCTTCCCCCAATAGCCATCATGGCTGATTGGGCCCATTCCAAATAGTTTGATCCATCAAACTTTACGATTGTAATCTGAAAACCTGTCTCAGAACCACCACCATAACTGCTGTTCCCAAAGTTTCCTTCTGCCTGATTCTTAAACTCCATTTCGGTCAAGAACCAGAAGTCTCAAAATTATGGTTACTACAGTCAAAACCAGCACTAGGACTCCAACCACAGTCACAAAATCAGTATAGAACCAATCTGTACTCACGGTAGATGTGCATGAAACATGTATAAGACTGATCTGAAATCAATAACCACACACAACAGCAACCGTCCGAACTGTTTTCACCCCTTTAGAAGTGTTCGAAACCCCAAAAGAAAACTGAAAAACAGTTTGAGGAGCACTCTGATATGCTGAAGCCAATTTGAGGTTTTAATCAATCCTAAGAGTCGTACACTCCAGACAGTACCGTACGGATAAGGTTTGTATTAAGGTTAATATGAAACCCTAAAATTGATCAATGTTGAGGAGAACTATTAGGGTTTGCCGCAGGGATAAGATCACAAGGTTCGGCCTAATACTAGGATTTGCCGCAGGGATAAGATCACAAGGTTTGGCCTAATACTATGATTTGCCACAGGGATAAGACAAAACCCTAGAGAATAGAGACATAAAACCCTAGAGTGGTTTGGCCACCCTTGTTGGATAGGTCCAACCTATCTTCTCTGATGTTACTTCTCTCAAAAAATAAAAGACTTACAATAGGATGCAGTTCGCTGCCTACCAAGGTTAATCGAACCCTAGCCTTCTCTGATTCTTCCTGATCACCAACTCGCTGCAACTGTGGCATTTCTTCAAACAGCTGCTAATCCTCTGGAGATCTCCAAGAACCAGTCAACAAACTCTACTTTCTCAGCTTCCAGCCTTAGATGGTTCTCATGTGGTCGGCTGGACTAGACTCACATGAGAAGCCCTAGCTCTGATACCAAGTAGAAGTTCAGGACTGTTATCAGTCTTGTACCCTAATGGATTTTAGGATTGAAGATAAGAAGAAAGGTAAGAGGAAAGAAGAGGAAGAGGGAGGAGAAGCAGTAGAACACAAGGGTTGAAAGGAGGAGCAGAAGCTTAATGTCCTGCCGCCGCCACTTTAATTAATATTTATAGGTTATGCTCGTTACATGGAAAGGACAGATCTGCCCTTAGTCTTTACATAACAAATAGAGCAAAAAATAAGACTGAAATAAATAACAACTGAAACAACTAAATGACCAATAGCTAACCCTAGGCAGACTAGAACATCTTCTACCCTACGAACACAGTGGGACCGTAGCTGTGGGGCCCACATCAGTGTTCTCTACAGTATAATCTTTTTTTTTTCTTTGTTTACCCACCTTATATTAATTGTTGAATTGAAGGGACTACCAAGTCTGAGAAGTCACCAAAGAAGTCCATCCATCTATAAACAATACCTTGGTTATAGGAACATGCACAACAAAAACAGTGTAGTTATTGGAGGTATTTCAAATGATGTCAGTATGGCTATCAGTAAATGTTCACTTAACTCTGTTGATTTCCTACAAAAACAGAATTGTTACTGGATATATTTCAAATGATATTAATAACAAAAATATTGTTTACTTTAACTCTTTTGCTTATTGCTATAGAAATAAGTTCTCTTGGTCACTCAATAACAATATTACAGTCCTGATGTCACATGGAAACAAAAGAAAATTTTATGGAGCAAACAGTTTTCTCCCAGTTATGAACAAAGTTTTCTCAAGCATTTCCAGTTTTGGTCAATTTGATGGTTATTTTACAGTTAAAGTCCTTGTTTCAGCTTCACTATGGATACCTATAGGTTTGTCTTACTTTTGAAGCAATTGGAATTTGCTTTGGGTTAATTTTTAACTCTTAATTTGAAGTAGAGTCAATTCTCCATAGGTTGGGTCTATAAATGGTCATTGCTCTGGGGTACTCAGAATTCACTTATTGATAGCCATACTTCAGCAAAAGGGTAGCACTTACTGTAATTTTCATGTTTAAGTTCCCATAAAAAATGGCTTAGTCTAACTCTTCAATCACTGATGATAGGAACATGTACAATCTCAAGCTGCACCATTGTATTTCGGATCTGTGGGGGTCCAGAATCATCAAGTTGAAAGACTTATTAGTTTACAAGGACAGGAGCAGCTGAGCAATCAAGACCTACACTTTTCCCAACCATGAATTGGGATTTTACAATATTTTCAAGTATATAAGTTTCTACAGGAAAGCATCTTGATTACTTTTTTTTTTTTAGGCTACTTGTTTTTGTTTGGACTGAAAGAAACAAAACATTGACAGCAGGTGATGGAGATATCCATTTGAGTTTATAATATGGTTTTTTATGTGATAAAAAAAGTGAAAAAGAAAAATCCTTTCGGATGTATTAGTTGTTAGTTGGTTGCTTGCTGGCCATGGCCTTAGTTTGTATTTGAATTTGGTACTTCTTATGTCTTTAATGCAACCAAATATGCACTAATTTGAATGCATGTAAGTGCAAATAATTATGGATGAATTGGACTTGATCCAAGCAAGAAGGGCAATAGGCTTTATAAAGCCCTTGCTTGAAAAGCACTCATTTTTATGTTGCACAGTTATATCCCCAACTCGCAATGTTATTTTAATGAAAAGCACCCATTGTTGTATAATAATTGTAATGCATGGCTATGGATATTCAACATAAAAACCAATTTGGATTACTTTTGACGTAATGCATAGCTATGGATTTTTAATCATAAAGCAACTGAACAATATTTTTCTACGGAATTTTTGATGCAATGATTAAAGCACCTCATATTCGAACAAGCAGTCCAAAATTCTAGAATTTTTAAATTTCCCCTCTTAAGTGCTGTGGTCCATGTTGCTAATGTCCTATCAAATGTATTAGACCAAGATTCAAATAAGATGAGATGGTGTCTTCTAATCTGTTTTGACCTGATCACAAACTATTCTGAAGAGAAACCTTCCTAAAAGAAACTTCCAATTTAAGTCAATTTTTTCTTAAACATGAATAAGTAACTATTGTTTGAACTAGAAATGGAAAATAAATCCCATGTGTAGATGATAAACCCTTTCCGCTATTTGACCAAAATCAAAAGGAAACTGAACCAGAAGATAAATAGCATTCCATTAGCACACATAGCTGCTGGTTTAATGTGTTTTGATAAGAAAAAACCCACTTATGTTTATCTATCTATACACATTCCCTTGGAACTAGAATCTGGATTGGATTGTCAAAGCCCTTAACCTGACTATACAGCCTAGGTTTAGCTCATATTAAGTTTGCTTGTTTTTCAATGGAAGATCAGATTGAGTTGTTTAGAAGCCATGTAAAAAGAAACATATTTCATAAGTCTTTCACATCAATTTGACCATAATTTCATTTGTCAAAATGAAGCAACTATTGAATATTGATAAGTTTTATGAGATCTGATTTCACCTTTTTAAACAATTTCTTCCGTGACTCCATTTTGGATGGTGAACTTGTGAACTGAGTTATAATATTACCAACCTGAAATGATTTAATTCCATGCAATGTTATAAATCATAATGCCTCTTATTATGTTCCTGAAAATTTCCCTATATAATTGTAATACTCTGTTTTCTTTTCCTTGATTTGAATTTTTTGAGCAGGTCCTCCTCTTCCATGTTTCCTACTTTCCCTTACATGTTTGGTCCATAAATAAGCTCGTTGGGGTTTTGGGGACTAAGGATTGGGAATAGGCTTGAGAAGGTAATATATATACCAAAGTATTTTCTTATTACACCTGTTCATTTGGACTACCGAGTGACAAATTTATAGCTGATTGAGAAATCACATGTTGATTCATTCAGAAATTCACCCTTAAATCAGAGAGATGAGCATGGATAAGTAAAGTATCTTGAAGATAATAAATAAGATCTATTAGACTATGAAAAATATCTTTTCCAAAGAGGATGTGTGCAGGTGCTTGTCTAACCATGTCAGATTGGGTGGATCTCTTTATTCTGATCTTAATTAATGATGAAGGGGAAAACCTTTAATCCTTATAATTTCCTTCCCAGAAGTGAAATTTATATACCAGTGACTAACAATGATGCATTTAAACAGTAGAATGTTTTGGAAACCTGTGTATAGAAAATTCTAGGACTGTTTTGGCACTAGAAATATACAACACTTTGTGCTTTATGATATTTTATCATTTATATTCTCTTTCTCATCTCTCCTAGAACTTTTATTATTGGAAAACCAAGATTTTTTTCTTGGTATGAGACAAAAATCTGACTCAGTTGAGTGGAGTGGCAAATCAACCCAAGTCTTGGTTTTCCATATATAACATATTACAAGTGTAAAAAATCAATAAAAAGAAGAAAAATCTGTATAAGTGGTAAAGTGGTAAAAGGGTTAGGTGCCCTGAAAGGCTGAAACTATTCTTATTTCTACTTGATAAAAAAAGAGAGCAAAAGATACAAGTTCAAAAATTGTTTGATCATCCTCAAGGGAAGGTGATCCCAAGAATCTCTTGAGAAAACTCTTGTTTTTCTTGTTAGAATGATTGATATGCACGGGTAATCATCCTGTGCAAGAAGTAAATTCACTGTAATAGTCAGAGAAAGGAGAATCCACTATAGATGATGAACCCTCATTCCCATTAGGCACAAACTCCTTGACTATAGATGGTGAGGATTGATCAGCATAGCTTCCTTGACTGTTTGGTTGAGACTGAGTGGCATGTTCTGGATGACCCCATCATTGTGCTGGAAACACACTTTCTCGAAAGAAAGGAGTTGATGAGCTGAAAGCACCCAGATGAGCGAAAACTGTTTACAGTAGCAAGGAATTGCTTTCCCTGAGTATTTGGTTCCCAGGTCGGATAGGTGCTTTAGAAACTGCATGGAAATAATAGAAAGAAAATGAGAAACAGGGTGAGGTAGATCAAAAATAAGTACCCTCAAAGCATTTCTTGAGGTATGCTAGTTAGTAACCTATGAAGCAGGGTAACTCTGGAATGCTGAGTAATATAGATGCTAGCTGTGAGAGTTAATACACAAACAATAGAAACTTAAAAAACGACAGTGAATTAAAACAAAAGAATAAACTCCAATAGAATATCGAATCCAATAAAATCCCATGAAACACTAACCTATGAAACAAAGAGAATAAATCGTATTAGAAGAACGATTTATTCAAATCCAATATTAGAAGAATGACCATGGAAGAAAGCGAAGAGCCAATCTAATTCGACTAGTTCAAATCCAATAAGAGGCAGCTTCCGCCGATCTAATCCGACTTTAGTTAGTGACCTGCCTAACGTGTCGGGTGACTTCCCCCTTAAGCAGACTATCATCTTCGACTTCCCTGGGATCACAATGCCATGTTGGAAGAGCCGGTTATCACCCCGCCCTCTTCAGGCATGATTGGATAAACATTACCCTCTTATGTGGAGTTCACCTCCAAGCGTGAAACCACCTCCTAACCAGAAGGGCCGGAGATCCCAGACACAGTTCGCGAGGCTCACAGCAGCTCATCTATATAAAGGCCTCACCTTCAACCACACAAGGTATGTGTGATTTAACTCTCAAGCAGACTAATTCTCTTGCATTCATGCAATCACATTCTAAGTTCGCTGACTTAAGCATCAGAGTGTCCACCCTGAGTAAAGCAACCCGAACACTTTGATCTCTCTCTTATAGCTCAACTAGGTGATTTACTCAGCACAGCATTGGAGCTGTCCACCAACAAGGAGAACCAAATCGCGTACTATCAATTGTAGCCATTTTAAACCCACATGATTGTCATAGATTAATCATTTAAGGGAATCCAATTAATAGTAATTTTAACATGTGATAACAAGAGACAAGTATATTGGGATGGTTTGATGACTTGATCATGTGCATGGAAGATCATTGTAATGTGAGAAGTGATTTGTTATAAGTTGAAGGTGTTAGAAAGGAATCCCTGTAGATTTCCTACCAACAATATATGTTCAACATTCAACATGATCCAACACCACATATCTTATAAATGGTGGCTTCTAGTTTTTGGGTGGGTCCTAATTTCATGGTGCGATGTGGCATGTGCTTTGTTCCATGGGCATCCATTATGTTATTGCCAAATCATCATTTTTCCCATCATGTTCATTTGTACATATTGATATTCACAAAAGTGGATTTTGATTTATGTACACACTAATCGTTGGGGGAAGCTTTATTTTAATACTTCTCCCCAGCGTCAGAGCTAAGGAGTGGCAGAGGGGAGCTATGGTTCCCCCCCACCCCCACCTATGCCTTCAAAATTTCCATAAAACCCATTTAAATTTCACTTATGTTTTGACCCCCTTCAAGAAAAAATTCTAACTCCATCCTTGCTTCCCCCAATAGTTGAGTGTTTATTCATTGTTCTAATGATATGGTGGGGTGCCTAGTTGTCAATAAATGGTTTATCAAATACTTTTCTCGGCTTTGAAGACAAATCAAGTAGAAAGGTTTATTTAATAAATGGAAGCTATACCAAACACATACGTGGTGTTAAATCATGTTGGGATTTGAGAAGGTGTTGAGTTGTGTTTTTTGTTGGAAGGAGATCCAATTGGTTTGAAAGGATAGAGATAGACAAAAAAGGACATGTGTGATAGTGAGAAATTATTTAAGCACCAATGATTTATCAATGGATGTCGCATTAAATAGAACTGATTGGTGATCTAAAGGTTTTTCTTGGTTGTATTTCGTTGCTTGACATTTCCTTTTTAATTTACAATATAACTAGTGGAGGGGCCCTGCTTCCCTGGGGATGGAATGGAATTATCAACCCGTTGACCTGGTTCTTGGCCAAAAACCATTGAATCGGTCAACGACCCATTAACCCGAACAGTCGAACCGTTAACCCGCTGACCCGTTCAATGGTTTTTGGCCATTTTTTTATTTTTTTTAATTGAGAACCATCTAGGAAACTGGTTCCGTTTTATCCTAATCTCAGTCCTTGGCAAAAAATCATTGAATCAATCAACGACCCATTGACTGAGGTGGTCGAACTGTTGATCCATCAATGGTTTTTTGTCCTTTTTTTTTTGTTGTTAGAACGGGCCATCCGTTCGAACCAAACAGTCGAACTATCGACCCAAAAACCGATGGTCAGAATAGTTCCATTTTCAGGTCGTATGAGTCACACGCTCAAATGACATAACACGTATAGTACTGCTTAATAGACCTCGCACACTCAGTTTTTTGCTTGTAGTTTTTTTTTGTTAGGATGGGTTGTCCATTTTTTTTTATTTTTTTAATTGGGAACCGTACAGGTAACCAGTTCCATTTTACCCCAATCCTAGTCCCTAGCCAAAAACCGTTGAATCGATCAACGACCCATTGACCCGAGTGGTCAAATCGTTAACTCGTTGACCCGTTCAATGGTTTTTGGCCATTTTTTTATTTTTTTATTTTTGTTGTTAGAATGGGTTGTCTGTTCGAATCAAACGGTCGAACCGTCAACCCAAAAACCAGTGGCCAAAACAGTTCCATTTTCGGGTTGTATGAGTACACGCTTGAATGACATAACACGTATGGTGTTGCTTAATGAACCACACATACTCAATTTTTTGCTTGTAATTTTTGTTGTCATAATGGGTTGTCCATTTGAACCGAATGATCAAATTGTCAACCCAAAAATCGATGCCAGAACGGTTCCGTAATTTTTTGCTTATAATTTTTTGTTGTTAGAACGGGCCGTCTGTTCGAACCGAACGATTGAACCATCAACCCAAAAACCAATGGCCATAATGGTTCCATAATTTTTTGTTGTTAGAATGGGTCATCCGCTCAAACTGAACAGTCAAACCAATGACCCAAAAATCAGTGTCCAGAACGGTTCTGTTTTTGGGTCATATGAGTCACATGCTTGAATGACAAAACACGTATGATACTCTTTAATGAACCTCACGAACTCAATATTTTGCCTATAATTTTTGTTGTCAGAATAGACCGTTCGTTTGAACCAGATGATCGAACCATCAACCTAAAACCCGATGGCCAGAACAATTCTGTAATTTTTTGCTTGTAATTTTTGTTGTCAAAATGGATCATCCATTCGAACCAGATGGTCGAACAGTTAGTTGTCAGAACGTTATTAATAACATTTACCAATAATAGTAAGTAATTATACTATTTAATTAAATAATCATTAATGATAGTTTTAATAATATTATTTAGTTATTTTTAATATAACAATAAATATTAAATTTATGAATAGGATTTATTAACAATATTCATTAAATTAATAAATACCAAAATTAAATTAAATTAATAGTATTTATCAGTAATAGTTAGTAATTATAATATTTTATTAAATAATCAATAACAATTCTTTTAATAACATTTTTTATTATTTTTAATATAACAATAATGACTAAATTTATTAACAATATTTATAATTTTAATTTAAAGTAAATATCTATTTATTAACAATATTTATAATAACAGTAATTATTAATTATAATCACTAATTATATATTTATTAAATTACTGTAATAATCAGTAATGTATTAACAGTATTTTTTAATAACAGTATTTACAATTTTAAAGTAAATATCTAGTTATTAACAATATTTATAATAATAGTAATTATTAATTATAATCACTAATTATATATTTATTAAATTACTGTAATAATCAGTAATTATTAAATTACAATAATTAATTACTATAATAATCAGTATATTCCATTAATTATTGTAATTACTTGGTTGCTCTCACGTGGGGATCTACTCGCACAAGTAGATTCCATTTCCTGGACGGAAATAGCACCCGTATCAAGGTTTTTAAAACCGAAGGTCTGGTTCCCGGGTCAAAAGGTTAGCCCATTCTAACAAAAAGAAATACAAATATGTAGAGAATACAAAACCTTGTATTTTGTATTATTTTGCATGTATTTATACTGTACATATTTATATTAATACTCCTAAACTGAGCTTGCGAGTATAAAAGATATAAAGTGCAAAACTTTGTATTTGCATTTGCACTTTTTTCAAACTTAACCTAAGGTTTGTGTGTGTAAGTCATGTGTTAGTTTTATGGTGGATCCTAGACTTCCAGTCTCATGATGAGATGGTAATGTCAAATCATGTTGGAACGTCATTTATTGGTAGGAATCCCAACTCGTGTCCTAATAGGTATGAAGTCTTTTGACCTTACCAAGGATAAGAGAGCTTGTAGACCTGTAGTTATGTGAGTTGGATCATGCACCTCCACATTTGAAGGGATGCCAAGCCACATCTTAGCTATTGGAACACCAATACAAACACCAGTGGGTCAATATTGACTTTTTAACCATAGCTCAATTCGAACTTCAAAATGACTAAGACACAACTCGTGCAAAAGCACCCATTCAGCCAAGCCAAGCAAAGCTTGGGTTATGCCTGTCTGACTGATATCGGTAACAATGGAGCTCCCTCGACCTCTCTATTTCTCTCTTATTTTCAGCAAATGAGATATAACCCAGTGGCTTAAGGCAGTGTTTGATGTAAATCTAAGTTAAATGTAAATTTTGCATCTGTTTGTTTGTAAGTTTGCAACTATGATTTGCATTATATCTTGTTTCATTTGCTAGCAATGCAAATTTTGCATATAGGCTCAATTTGGAAGGAGTACAAATACAAATATGTAGAGTGTAAAACCTCATATTTTATATCTGTTGTGTTATACATGTTTATAGTTGTACTCTTTCCAAACTTAGTTTAAAAAATTGATGTAAAATTTGTATCACCTTCCTCCTACTTTGATTCTCTCTCATATAAAATGGGACCATATAATCTTGTTTTCTGTCTCACACTATTTACTTCTTATTTTATTTCAAAAATAAATAAGACAAGGTCAATTTTGAAGCAAAAGTTAACAAAAACTTTTAGGGTCTGTTTGGTTCTCAGTTGGAATCAGAATCAAAATCGGAATTAAAATTGAAATCTTCCAAAATCGGAATCGGAATGATCCATTCTCATAATCTATTTGGTTCGGACAAGAATGAGAATGGGAGTTAAAATCAGCAGGAATGGATTTCATTCCTAAAGAAGGGGTAAAGAATCGGAATCGAAATGGTCAATTCTCATAATTTGTTCATGGTGTTATAAGAGCATTTTTAGTTGCCTTGACCCAGCCTAACTTTCACCTGAGCCTATCTATGCCCAGTTCAATGGGATGGACATTTAGACTTAATTACATATGCTAATGAAATTCATCTTATTGTAAATGTATATTCAAAATCACTAAAAAAAAATTGTATATAAGTACACGTATGGGAAGCTTGGATGAAAAACTTATGACCAAACCCGAAATTTCCTTTTTCTTTTTCTTTTTTTTTTCTTTTTTTTTTGACTGGATAGACAGGAGAATACAGGTCTAGACAGATTTGATGACCTCTACAAATTAGTTTTTGTGCAGAAAATAGTGGAAAATACATTTGGTAGGAGTTGAACATCATAATATTGCTCTAATAATGAAATTATGTTTGACGCTTCTGTACTGAAAATCATGCGTTTAAGGTGATCTCAGTTCTGCGGGAAAATGTCTCGAACAAAAATCTATTTGGGGCCAAATCAAGTCTAGAGACTCATCTCGACTTTGGAATAAGGGTATGATAAAATATTGGGACCTGTTTCGAAGGGGATGGCTGTAGGGATCAGTATGGGTGGATTCAGTTCGGTTTCACAGAAAAACCTGAAACCTATTCTGTGGGACCTATCTCGAAGGTCGGTTCTAGTCTTGACAGTTTCGGAGTCAGTTCTAGGGTCTATCCATGAAACTTGTTCTTTCTTTGTTCTTCATTAAAAAGAAAAAAGAAGTATGTTCTTTAAAAAATTGATTTTTAATAAATATAATATATAGTTTAAAATTTGTATTATCTTTATTGATTAAATTGAATAATTTAATATGTAGATTATCATTATATGGTTCAAAGCTTATAATTTAAATTTAAATTTTGCAAATATCACCTTTTACATTACTTATTGTACATATTTAAATATTAAATTAAAAATAAATGATCAAATAATTTAAGTAATTGATTGGTTAAGTGAGACCATGGCCTTTATAATCATGAGTGCTTGGGTTCAAATCTTCACATCCCTAAAAGTATTATTACAGGCCCATTACATTACTTATTATACGCAACTTTGTCAAGACATTCCAGGCCCATCCACAAAGAATATTTATTGCAGAAAACTTTACATGGAAGAGTTTGTGGAATTATAAACTCCTCCCACCCAGAATTATATTACTCTCTTCCTCTAAAAATTCCTAACAAACTCTCTTCCAACTAGGCTGAACCAAACAGGTTTGGTGACTGGATGCCATTGATGATAGTGCATGCCATCTCTCTCTCATCTTATGGCATTTCTCACATTCACCTTGAAGGCAATGCATAAATCATCGGAATCTGACACAAGTTGGTCAGCCGGAAAACTTGTGGCAACTCTGGAATACGGTGTCAACCTTGGGTCAGGCGAGTACTTCATGGACGTTTTTGTGGGTACTCCTCCCAAGCATTTCTCTCTGATTCTTGATACTGGTAGCGATCTCAACTGGATACAAAGTCTTCCCTGCCATGACTACTTCGAGCATAATGGCCCCCCACCGCAGGAACCATCGCCCTTCCAGAATGTCACTTGCCGTGGTCCTTGCTGTCAACTGGTCTCCTCCGCTGATCCCCCACAACCTTGCAAGGTTGATAGCCAGTCTTGCCCCTACTTTTACTGGTACAGTGATTGGTCGAACACGACCAGAGATATTGCCCTGGTGACCTTCACAGTGAACCTGACATCACCAACCGAAAAATCAGAATTCTAGAAAGTTGAGAATGTCATGTTTGGATGTGGACACTGGAACAGAGGCCTCTTCCATGGGACTGCCAGATTGTTTCTCCAACATTTCTTCTCTTCGTCGACTTCTCTATTGTTTCTCCAACCTTTCTTTGCAGGCCTCTCTATCGTTTCTCCAACCGATTTTGAAGAGAAGGGCGGAATTGAAGTGCTAGGAATGAAGAGGAAGGTTGGCTATCTTCTCCTCTTTCATTGTTCAACCCAAAACAAAGACAACAGGGGATTAGGGAAAGGGAATAAGAAGGTTTTTCGTAAAAGGGTATTTTTGGTATTTTTTAACTTGCATGTGAATTTCTAACTAACGAGAATCTAACGTTGGGTACCAATTTGTTGCAAATTGAAAGTTCGGGTACTAGATTGTCACGATTTTAAGTACGGGTACTAAATTGGCACTCAGCCTGAAGTACAAGGTACCTAACGGGAATTTTCCCTAAAATTTATTTGTCCGTTGCGTTCTTGATTACGGAGACGTTTAGGGATTCTGGTTTTGGTTCAGTTTGGAGAAAAATTAAGATAAAACCAATAAATTATGATTTGAAAAATTTTTAGATTAAGCCAAACAAGTTTATTATAGAAATCGATAACAGTTTGGTCCGGTTTTAATACATTTTGGTCCATTCTATTGGGTTCGACTCAATTAAAAAGCCTAAATAACATGCATACTTACATAAATAACAAAAATAATTTAAATATTAAATTAAAATGTTAACAAGTGTCACCTATTAGTATTGTATAAATTACATTCACACTTTCTCAAACATAAACAACTCCTTGAGCATCAAATTACAAGTTAAAATTTGAAACGAATAACAATAATATATGAAATGTTAAATGAATATATATATATAGATACACATGTTTAAACATATTATATATACATATATATACGTTACATTAATAAATATATTATTAAAAATTCGGTTTAATACAATTTGCGGTTTGATCCGGTTTCTAACATTTAGTAGACCAGACCAGACAAAAAAAAGTTAAAAAAGTTCTTAGATCGAACCAAACCGCTTTAAGACCAAATCAGACCAAATTGCTAATTTCGATTTGGTTTGATGCATTTTAACAGTCTAGACCATATAATGAACACCCATAGGGACAGCATCTAGAATGGGGTTGTCAACAGGTCAGGTCTTATTTAGGGCAAGATGTACCAGTTCCGAATTGATTATTAATCATAGACCCAGAATCATTCCGACTATTAATCAGGATAAATGGGTTTGACCCAATTAAACCCAATCATACTGATATCTATAATTATTTATTAATAATAATTATAATGCAACCTCAATAAAAATGACAGTAAAATAGTAAATTGCTTATATGTTAATAAATCAAACATTTTATCAAAAAAAAATCTTATATATTCTCTATCAAACTTAATTTTTTAACATAAAAAATTACAAGTATCAATTGTTAACTGAATAATTGATTCGGGTAATCGGTTCGGAACAAGGAAGAAGCAGAATCTATCCAAACTATTTAGCCCAAATGCCCAATGACATCCCTAAATTTATGATCTAACTCATCGAACAACGGGGACGAAACGAAGCTCGTCGAAGTCTCGAAGACTCAAAGCTCCACGGGTCGGGTGTGCTGGATCCAAAATCAAAGTCGAGCAAGATTCAAGAGAATCAAGACATAGTGAAGTAGTGAACCCAGTCAACTCGTCGAGGTTCTCGAGAAATCGTTCCCCAATCCAAACGCTTCTTCAATCTTCTGTTAGGAGAAGGCCAATCGAGGGTTCCAACTACCAAGTTTCGATTTTCGAAAACGGTTGTTCTCTCACATTAGACTCGAAGTCAGGACCTTTTGATCGATAGCCGAAAGGAACAGTCTATCTTCGGTGTGGAGATCTTTAATCGGTAGAACTCTATATTCAGGAAATAATATCCTTCTCTGTTAATCGGTAGAACTCTCACTGTTCGGATTCGTTTCTTCATTCTCCTTTCGTTCTCTTCAAATTTCAATTTAAAGTGTTTTTTGTTAATGTTGTAAATAATGCTTATATATGAATCAGGTATTAGGCAGTTGCAACCACTATGTTCATATCTAAACTCTCACAACTTGGATGGATGGCCAGGGAGCTCACAAGAGGTATGATTTTTTCTTCTTCACAAGAGGTATGAATCAGGTATGATTTCTTCTTCTTCTTCTTTTTTACATTTTCGTGAAAAAAAGGTAATTGTAAACGTATGATATTTCGTGCTCTCCAAATCCATCAGAATACTTGGCTGATTAGAACGGGCCCCATGAGCTCCTGACTTGGAGATGGAGGAGCCTTTTATTGGATTGGAACCATTTCAACAAGCATTGCAAAGACTTGATTATTGTGGATTAACATCTCCATATTTTTTGGGAGGACAGGCAGTGGTGTTATTTTTTTCAGAAAAGGATCTCTTACTTATTGAGAGGTGTAGTATACTCTCTTTACAGTCCAGTCCATTGGGTAGGGATAAGGCTTTCATCACAAAAAGGAAAAAAATGTAAAAACGAAAAAACACTCATTGTACTAAAATTTAATATGAACAAAACAGAACACATGCCTTACTGCAGTGGTGGCTAATAGATCATAACTTGGGTTAAAGTTGGTGGGTTACGTTGGATAGCAACCCACATACGTGATATGCAAATGGGGTCATTGGTGGATATGGGTTGTTAGTGGGTGGGTGGATTGATCTTAAACCCACATCCAACCTATCCCAATCTACCTAGTTTCCAGTTGCCACTGTTATTGGGTGCTAAGCTCCAAATAGCCTGTCAGTTTCTCAGGTCCAATTAGAATCTCTGTCAGGGATGAACTGTTGGTGATTATTCAAGGGTTAAAATTTCTAAGATTAAAAGGGAGGAAAGAGTGGACGTTGAAGGAGATTGACAAGCAGTTATCTCTTGGCTGAAGAATAGAGAAGAAATTCCATGGAAGATCAAGGATGAAGCCTTTGGTAAGACAGGTACTTTCCCTAGGGGGTCCCTTGAACACCTCATTCATTTGGATACCTAGAAGTGCCAATTTGATGGCTGACACATTGGCTAGAGTGGGAGTGTCAAAGGTTCATATAGAGCGGGGTTGTCCAGGGCTGGGCTGTAATTTGTTACTTGTTAGTATTTATTTCTGTTCAGCTTCAGCTTTGTACTTGGCCTCTTATTCCTTTGGGGCCTTTCTGATGTATTCTGGGATTTTTTTTTAGTTCCTTAATGAATGAATTTTACTTGTTACTTTTTTTATTCTCTGAGATTTTTGTCCATAGAAGTTCTTGCTTTTATCTCTTGTGCAGTGAGGTAATCGCTATAGTACTTTGTTAAGCGTGCAGAATGCCCTATATAAGAACTCCTTGCTTAGTATGTCCATGGAGTTATTTAGGGATAAAAAAGAATTTGTTTTATCTGAACCTTCATTTCAACTCATCCGTGTAGCATGAATGTTTTAGAAAGAAACTTCTCAATGGAATTGCTCCCTTTGTGTGTGTAATATAGGTGTTTTGATTTCTCTGCATTGCCCTTTGACACCAATACTTTTCTTTTTGTCAGGTCAATTTGCATCTGTAACTAGAAAAGCACATTTGCAAGGGCCTTACAGTCGTCATTTTCAGCCTCTGGTTAGCTATTCTTTTTCTGATTGCAAGGTCTAGTCACCTAATTGTTATGTTAGCATTGATTGAGCTCATAGTCTTTTCTAGAACATGGCCTTCTCAGGCTGTAGTTAAAGTTATTTTGTGAATGTGCTTTAGCAGCTAATAGTTAACAATGTCTCTGATTGGTCCTTCAAATTTATTTATCTATTTATTCTTGGAGTTAATATTTCCCTTGCAGATGTATGGACTGCTTTTTGGATTATCCAATGTCTGACAGATATTTTCCCATTCACTGGGTGCTTTTTTCTTATGCATGGTTCAAAAATGGCATCTTGGTATGCATGACCATTGTCATTATTATATGATGTGAAATTTAGATATACTAGCATCTTTCAAGAAGATTTAGATATACCAATATATTGAATAAGTGCTTAGGAAGTTTAAAGGAAAGTTTTGTTAGATATAATGTTACTTCTGTTAGAAAGGGATGCATTTCAGTTTTTCTATGGGCTACATTTGGAGGTGGAACTATGTGATGATTGAGTTGATGCGTCATGAATAGGTTCATTGATGTATTGTTGCTTTATCAGGGAGACCAGATCTCTGGCCTTGAGAGCTATGGCACCAGGATACTAGGGGTGTTCACGGGTTGGTTCGGTTCGATTGCAGGCTGTTTGGTCAACTCAACCGACCTAGTTGGGTTGGGGGGTCTTGGGGAGTTTGTCACCAAAACCGGCCGACCATTAATGAAAACCGGTCAGCTTGGGTTGGTTTTTGGTTTGGTCAGTCGGTTCAAAAGATTTAAACTTAAAAGTCAAATTAAAAAAAAAATGCAATGGTATTATTAAAAATTTAAAATTTACAATATAAAATATTTTAGACTAGGAAATATGGGAATTTTCCTACTTTCTCATATTAACAAAATTAAACTTAAAATATAAAATACTAATATATATAACTATGATCGGCTTGGGTCAATTTACATACAACCAAACCAAAACCGACCCGACCTGGTTGGGTTGGGGAAATTGTAAACCGAAGTCGACTGAAAATACTAGAAAACCAACCAACTTGGGTCGAGTTGGGTCGGATTGGGTTAGTTGGTTTCATTGGTGTGATGATAGGAATGGCAATGGGGTAGGGATTACATTCCCCATCCTTGACCCTGACCCCCAAATCACCCCATATATCCATCCCCGATCCCCTGCGGGGAAAGGTTTCCCCCCTCCATCCCCGACCCCAACGGGGATGAATTCCCTGTCGGAGACCCAAATCCCCGATAGGATGAGAGTGATTACCCAATTCCAAAGAGATTGAGAGAAAGACTGAGAGTGAGATCGGCGATAGAGAGAGAAAGAGAGAGAGATTGAGAGTGAGATCAGCGACAGAGAGAGAAAGAGAGAGAGATTGAGAGAAAGACTGGGAGTGAGGTCGATGACAGAGAGATAGATTGAGAGAAAGACTAAGAGTTTGAGACAGAGAGTGAGAGGACCATTGCGAGAGTTGAGGTTGGCGATGAGAGAGAGAGAGTCTGATGGGCGACGGCGACGATAGACGAAGGTTGAAGGAAGATTAAAGAACTGAAACTCTTCTTTGATTATCTCTTCTCTGTCACTCGAGTATCTCTGTCCTCTGTCCGATGTTTGACGGGTGGGTGGCGACAGCAACGGAGGTCGGCGAAACGGTGACGAAGATGAAGGCATGAAGCTAGGGTTCAGAGTGACAGAGTTCTCTCTTCTCTCTGTCAAAGACTTGAAGTCAAACATCACACCTTGTTTAGACTATAGATGCATTTGCGGATCAGCTAATTTACTACAAGTTTCTTTGACAGGAGAAACTCTGTATGTGATAATGTTCCAGAAGCATTGATACTATAAATTAAGTAATGAACGTGTATGTATTACATAATATAAAGTGTGCTTCTCTCAGCCATAGTTCTTTACTTATAAAATTTAATTGACTACATAAATCATTTACTTCAAAGCAATAGTCAAGTGTGATTGATGAAAAAAAAAAAAAGAATCAAGTGTGAATAAATTTATCAATGTTACTACTAAATGAAAAACATTTTCCATGAATCCTATGGATCTCTTGTTAATGTGTCTGTCAACATTGAGAGTCTTCACTCTTGGTAGTAGAAGAGGGAGTGAGTGCTACACAGCTGATGGATAGTGTGTGCTGCAAAGTAGGTAAGCTGCCCACAAGATACCTGGGTATGCCTTTAGGGGAGAAATGCAATGCAAAGAAGATTTGGGAGCTGATTGTGGAAAGGGTGGAGAGAAGGTTGGCATCTTGGAAAGGGAGATATTTGTCAATAGGCGGGAAGCTGGTTTTGATTAAGAGTGTTTTTTCCTCCCTTTCCACTTACTATCATTATGGAAAAGAAAGGAACTCATGAATTAAGAAAATTGGAAAATCAAAGATGGAGTTATATTGATGGGTGCAATCTATGGAACCTGGGTCCATCTGGAATTGGAGGCATATTCAGAAACTGGGAAGGCCATATTAACCATCATTCTTAGGTCCAGTTGGAGTTGATGGTTCTAATGGAGCAGAATTGTGGGCACTGCTGCGTGGATTACTTCTGGCTAAATCACTCAATCTCAATAATTTCCAAATTGAAGGAGACTTAAGACAATTAATTGTACCTTGGGTCAAAAACAGAAGGGAGTAAGACGGTTTAGCCCAGGGTCAGAATTTATAGGGTCAAAGTACTGTTGAGGTAGGTGCCAACTCGGAATTGATGTCAATTCACGGGCGGGCGTTGGTGCATAGTGTGGGTTGTTGCCATTTTGAATGTTTATAGCTCTGCAGTGGAAATCAGGAATCTGCATTGGGCCTGTCCGTACCCCAAAAACAGAATGGGGTTGTAGAAATATAGACACATGATGAGAGAGATAGCCGACCTGTCTTTGGAGATTGGGGCCTAGTTTAGGTGGATCCCTAGATCAGCCAACTACGTTGCTGATAGGCTATCAAAATATGGGTAAGTCAGAGGCAAATGTTTTGGGGAACTATATTTTTGTAAGAAGTAGGGCTGAGTTGGCCAATGCTAACTTGGAAGGGGTGCAGGGCACTAGACATTATAATCAAACATTTTTTTGAAGCAATAAAATTCTGATGTATTGATCAAAAAATAAGTTGAGTCTTTTCATTCTATTGTATACTAGTATTTGACAATATTGACGGAGAATGCTAATTATTCACTTTATAGGGACACCCAAATAAGGACTTTCAACTCTTTAAATAACTTTAACAATACTAAATCCTAATACAACTAAAAAAAACCAAAAATAGTTCCAAGAGTGATCCAAAGAAATGGAAAGACCCAGATCCCATTACTGATTAATACACTATCACTAAAAACTCTCTAATATTCCTCTATTAACGTAATTGACCATTTAAAGTGATTTACCCTATAATCTGAGATACTAACAAACAATAAAGTAACTTAAAAAAAAAATCAAAATACTTAAATCCAAAACACCCAGAAATTATGAAATTGGAATTGGACGAGAAATTAGGAGAAAAATTATTTCTTTATCAATGGGTTCTTTTCCTGCTTCCATGCCTGCATTACTTTTACACATTTGCATCAATTTCAGTGTTCGATTATTACCTTTGGGGACTCAATTTGACTTTAGTCAACTTTTTAAATGAACTATAGTATTTGCTTATGCTTTTCACCTCCCGGTTCTTTAGAATGGTCAGAACATCATGTTTGAACCAAAATGGGGAAAAACTAACATGATGTCAACATGCTTTTTTTCAGAAGCATTGTACTTTTTCAGCCACAGCTGCTGACAACACTCAAGAGGAAAAGAATGAGCAGAAAGAGAAGTAAGTTTCTGATATTTACATGACCCCGAAGACAGTTGTAAGAACCTGGCATATGTGATGTCTGTCAAGTGTTTAAATGCCATTTATCATTACTTGTATGTGTATGCTAAACTTTCTTCAAAAATTCATGTTGGATAATTCATTCTCTAAGCAAACCAACAGGTGCTGGACTGATGATGTATTTTTACACATCCTTGGTGACATTTGGTGCATCTCCATATGTCCTCTTAACATGAATATGCAGTTTTCTGTTCCTGTCAATTTCTTCATACTACCCTGTTTTATATAACTATGCAGGATATCGGTGACATTTGTTGACAATGATGGAGAGGAGAAGCATATCAAAGTCCCTATTGGAATGTCTATGTTAGAAGCTGCCCATGAAAATGACATAGAACTTGAAGGTAAGTATTGTGAGCAATTTCCAAGTGTTTTAGACCAAACTACAATCCATTTCTTCTTTTTCTTTGTTTCTTTCTCTTCCAATCTTTTATGGTATGAGATTTTGGTTTGACAAGTTCTCTGCAAAACATTGGAACATAATGGATCTTTACAGGTCTAGAATTACTACTAAATTGGTCTTCATCCTGTCAAAGTGAAACTCAATTAAACACAAGAAGCAATCTCCAACAAGTAATGGAGGGGAAGCCACATGGAATCACTAAAATAACTTCCCTAAATAAGTCTTATGTTCTAACATGTTTCTTCTCTTTGAACAATTATGTATTTTTTAAATTGTCTGGACAGTTGTTTGATTTCAGCATTATCAACTTTATGAATATTGAACATGTTGGCCTCTGCTAAAATTGAAGGGTGATTTATATGTGATTGTATTCATACCTTAATGTTGATTTAAAACTCAAAAGGGATTACCAGTATTGCTTTTAATGTGATTTCAGGAGCTTGTGAGGGCTCACTTGCATGTTCCACATGCCATGTGATTGTGATGGTAAGATATTGGTACTTGGTAGCCCCCATCCCCCATCCTATCCCTCTTTTCTCCTTGGGACGATCATTTCTGGTTATTCCAAGACATTAATAGGCTAAAGATTGATTGTGTTCTTGTGTTTAGGATATGGAGTACTATAACAAACTAGAGGATCCCACAGATGAGGAGAACGACATGTTGGATCTTGCTTTTGGTCTCACAGAAACGTATGCCCCTTATCATGGACCGGTAAGAAAGTTTTTAGGTCACCATCAAGGAGGGTTTTGAATATGCTTATCTGGATTTTGCAGGTCTCGTCTGGGTTGCCAAGTTATTGCAAAGCCCGAACTTGATGGAATTCGCTTAGCACTGCCTGCTGCAACTCGAAATTTTGCTGTTGATGGGTATGTAGCAAAACCACATTAGACAATCTCCATGGAAGGCAAGTGGATAATATTCAATCTTGTAAATCATTCAATTATCTCATTTTTGAAGTTTTCCCATTTTAGTAAAAGGTGTATGCCCTTTATTTGGTAAGTTATTTGTATAATGCTCAGCCCTCGTTGCATCCTTGGATTATTTACAATTTCCTCATAAAAAAATTACAATATGTTATTGCAAGTGGATCTTGATTGTACTCAATCTCCTTTAGCATCTAACGGTTTGATCAGAAGAACACGAATGAACATGACCATTCTGAATTTACGCCATTGCAAAAAGAATGCCTAGATAGATTTTTCAACTATCTGCTGCTCAAAGCAGATAAGTTAATTGATCATTTGGTAAAATCAATCATCTCATCAGTTTCATGGTTTTGGTCCATTCTTCTCTATGGCAATATATCTATTAAAGAATGTGTCAAATCTCATTATACAAAAAATTCCCTTAACTACGTAAGACAGTTGCTTCTTGACCTCTGTCCTTTAAAGCTGTAAGTGTATTGAAGTGCTTTTCACTTGTCTACTCATTGATCAATTTTGCATGGACCCATCTTATTCAACTTTAATTATCTTCTGTCAGTTGGGCCTTTTTTTATCAATAACAGTAACTTTCCATTAATAATTAACAGAATTAATTACAAAGAAGGGGAGATAAACTTTCTTAACTCCCCGGGTTGGGCAGGAGCCCCCATAAAAGCAAAAAGAAGAAATTACAACGTTGCCCAAAATAAAGAATCCCAAGCCACCCCTTGCTTAGCTAACCCATCTCCAAGAGAGTTAGCAGATCTCTTCACCCAGCTGTACTTCACTTCCATATCCTTTGTTAGCCACTTAATAGTTTTTCTTTTCATTGCTGAAGTTCCACAACCCTGCCTTATCCTCTTATAGCCATCCTACTACCACCTGCGAGTCACCTTCAACCACAAGTTTCCTTATATTCAACTTCTTTGCCTTTGAGCCTTTCTTATTCCCTCCAGAACCGCAAAAATCTCATCCCTGAGGGAGTCACCTATCCCTATAGGGCCTGAAAACGTAGCTGAAACAATCCCTTTCTCATCCCTGAAGACTCCCCCAATACAAGATTGTCCTGGGTTCCCCTTCCTCTACTGTTGCCATCAAAGTTCAATTTTACAGAACCATTAGGGGGGAGGGGTCCAAGAAGAACTAGTCCCTGTTCTAATCTGAGAAGCATTAGCAATCTCCTTCCATTTTCTCATCAAGTCATCCAGAGTAAAGTCAGTAAAAAGGTCTGAAGTCTTTAACCACTGTGCTGCCCTTAAGACTATGTTTGGTTTGAAGGGAAAGGTGGGGAAAGGAAGGGAAAGTTGGGAAAACCTATATAAGGTTTATAAAGGTTTCCTCATCTTTCACTTCCTTTCCCTATTTTTTCTTTCAAACCAAACACGGCCTAAGTGAATCATCTCTATTACAGTTTCAATACTCCTTATCTAAGAAAATTCTTGAATTCCTTTCTTCCCACAATGTCCAACACACAGCAGCCCTTGTGCACCTCCACATGGCCCTTCCTCTTCTCAAATGCCACCTTAAAAAGGACAAAAAAAATAGAGTTTGCACAGACATAAGGTGGTTCCATCTCCTCCCAAAAAGAGAGAAAACCCATACCCATATTGTTTAATTTATCTCTACAGTTATCACTGGTCCATCTTAACAACCATCTTTGTTACTGTCAATTGATTTATTTCTTGATTTCCCCAAGATTCTTTTCTATAATAATGGACAGCCAGTTTTACAACCTCCTATAAAATTTCCTATTGGCAATCCTTGGAGTTTGGCCGCAATATCAAAGTACAATACATCCTCCAAAACTTATCTTGGAGGCAAGCATGTCCCCAGATACATGAAGCTTGACGAGACTACAAAAATGACAACATAGAATAATCTGTTCGTAAGTATGAGCTATTTTTTAATGTTTTTTTTTTACCAAATTCATGTGATATACTTGTTTTAGTAGGCTTGAATTGAAAATTGTCTGAAAGCGTCCCTGAAAAGCAGTGTCCATTCTTGTCAGTTATGTCATCTAACAACAGTATGAATAACATCTTCCTGTTTATTTTTGGGCATCCATTATCAGTTGAAAAGGTATAGGCTTGTGGACCTAAACAAGATTGTAATTGGAAATACTATTTTTTAATGTTTTTTTTAACCAAATTCATGTGATATACTTGTTTTAGTAGGCTTGAATTGAAAATTGTCTGAAAGCGTCCCTGAAAAGCAGTGTCCATTCTTGTCAGTTATGTCATCTAACAACAGTATGAATAACATCTTCCTGTTTATTTTTGGGCATCCATTATCTGTTGAAAAGGTATAGGCTTGTGGACCTAAACAATATTGTAATTGGAAATACTTGTGTTCCTGCTAATTGTTTTCATGCTTCCTTTTCATGGTTTTGGTATTATGGTATACCAAGCAAGAAATCCACTCGAATCTATTAGCCATATTTTTGGCTGTTGGAAATGCGTTGGGCATTCCAAGTTACCATGGGTGTGGGGCAAAATAGTGATTACACAGTATTCATTTGATCCAAAAGACAAATAGGGGATTAAGTGGGTTGACGTGTCAATGGATTGGTTCTGCCAGACTACCCAAACCGAAATGGACCAGGTATGTCAGTTCTGGTTTCATGTTTTTGCCCCTATTAATAATTAAGTGTTCTTGCTTGTCTCGAACGGATTAGGATCCAAAGTTCCAAACCAATTATTTAGTATTTTACTATCAATTTTATGAAGATTATATTATAAAACTTAAGCTATTATTTAAATAAATAAATAAATATAGTTTTCAGAATAATTGAGTCCTATTTATGGTTCTGGGTTCGTTCTTTTGTCCCGATTAATAATCAGTTTGGGACTCAGTTCTACCTGAAACCAACCCAGACCTAATCCGTTGACAGGCTGTGGTGAAAACAATTTTACGTGAAACCAACTCAGTTCTACATTACAGTGTGAAAACAATTTTACTTAACGAAGTCTGTGGTGACGTCAGAAAAATGCAATGAGCCGTTTTAACTTTTTTTAATGGAATATTATGAGGTAGAGGTAGTGTTGTGATTTATATTTTGTGGCTAAAAGCAAGGTTGTAAAAATCGACTGGAACCTGGACCGTTATGGGTTGATGGTTTGACCGTCTGGTTTAAATGGATGGTCTGTTTCATAAAAATTAGAATAATTAAAATAAAAAATGGCCAAAAATTGATGAATGGGTTGATGGTTCGATCGACTGGGTCAGTGGATTGTTGACTAAATCAATGATTTTTGGCTAAGGATCGGGTTAAAGGGTGAAATGGGAGCGATTGCCTCAATTGTTCTTGAACCACTAAAACTTTTGTGGTGTTCTGTGAACTGAACAAATTTCATTGCAGAGATCTATGTACTCTGCAGTGCAAATCTGAACTGGATATAAATTTTGCATCTGTTTATTTTATAACTATAATTTGAACTAAAAAATTTGTACTTTTTATCTCATTTGATCTACTGATGGTGCAAATTTTACATCACGAAAGCAGATGTTAAATTTGCGCTATCTTTCTACTTCCCACTTCAATTCCTTTTTATATAGACTAGGGACCATTGCTTTGTAGTTTGTACCTTATTTTTAAAGAAATCAACTTCTTTCATTCTCTTTAATTTAAGGTGGGGGTTATATCATAATACTTATTTTACTTTTCACAAACAAATTAAGAAATAAAAAAGTAAGCCAGAATTTGCATTCAGCACATCGGTTCATCGGCTCATGTTTACACCGGCCTCAAATAAACTGAGCTGTAATTACAAACTTGATCGGGTCAAGAAGTTAAGATATTATGTGTCCCTTGGGTTAGAATTACTTGGAGTGAATGATGTGATCATATGGATGGTAAGCCATCAAGCTGGAGGTCACGGGTCACTGGATCCTACTCTAAAACACAAACATTAGCATATTGAATATTGGCCATGGGCCCATGGCTGATAATCAGAACATTTCTGTGAACGAATGTGATCAAGCGGTGGGTCCTGAACCATGGGATCATGGGATTATGATGGCAGAAAATGTATCGTGTAATTGCGACTGTGAAACCCCTTGTGGAAGCTCATGATTCATTGAATTGGCTAAGATCGTTGGTAGGGGTGCAACTTGGGTCGACTTGAATTGGCATTTTACACTACATAGTGGGATGAGGCTATGAGGTGCATTTCTATAGGAGGGCGCAACATTTCCTCTTTTCAAGGGACTGGTAGTGATAAACTTGTCATTTGTACAGTTATTTAGGTCTGCAAAGGAATCAAATTGCATCCCATATAAGGTAGATCCAAATTTGGTTTGAATGGAATTTGAATTGCAACAATATATTGAATCATCATCATCATCCATAACTTAAACCCACAACTATATGTGGCTGGCTACATGAATAATGTTTTGTCAGCCCGTCCTATTTAAAGCCATATCTATCATTAAATTATAAGTGATTAAGTCATTATTATTAATAAAATAAATTAAAAATAACTCATGAACAAAATATATTAAAAATAAATTTATGAAATTTACACAAATGATTTCTTAATTAAAATGCAATATTAAAACCAAAGTTACTAATGGATAATATATAAATTATAAACGCACATTTAAATTGAATCAAATTGTATTATGAAAGTATGGGTGTCAATGGACTGGTTTTGGATTAGACCCTATCCAGTCCAAAATCAATTTGGACGGACCAACAAAATATATTGGATTAGACCAATCTGGTCCAATATATTTATTAGATTGATTGGACATGGTCTGTTCGTAACAAATTTATATTGGATTGGGTTGGATTGAGCCAATATCTGGTCCATCCATTGATATAAGATAAGAATATATGTATCAATAGACCGGGTTTGGATTGAAACCAATCTAAATCAAAATGAATTTGACCAGATTGGATGGTCCAGACATTAAATTGGACTGGTCCAAATTGGTCCAAAACATTCATTGGATTGGATTGGACATGGTCCATTTATAATGTACTCACATTTGACTGGATCGGGTTGGACCAAATCCAGTCCAATTGGCACCCCTATATGTAGACCTATTCATGGGCCGGGTAGCCCAACAAGCTGGCCCGGCCCGGTCCATTATTAAGTTGGGCTTGGTCATAATTTTACGCCCGTAGGCTCAAGCACAGGCTTAAAGCACTAGGGCTGACTTTTTTCGGGCCAAGCTCGGGCTTTCTCAAAAAAGCCCGGCTCAAGCCCGAGCCTGACTTGATATAATATATTAAATAATAAAAATATATTTTATTTAATAAGAATATATGTACAATATTTTTTCTTTGTTTTTTTTCTAAGTAATAGTGAGATGTTTATTATTTTTGAATTTTGGAGGTTTTTAATATAAATAGAATTCTTTTTTATTGAATAAAAAAAGTTTCTATTTTCAAATTTCTGGTCGGCGAGCTTCGGATTTTGTATGAAGACTAGACTCAGGCTCAAGACTTAGGCCCGATAGTCGGGCCAGGCTCGGGCTTGGGCTTAGGCCTGAATGTATTCTATTGATACATATACAAAACCCAGCCCAAACCCAACCAGCCTGAACCATGAACAGGTCTACCTATATGAAAGTATCAAATTCGGATGCCATTTGCAGCCCTACAGTTTTTACTGTGGGAGTTGCAAAGTGCAAAGCATCATTTCTTAATCAATTGATCTTGTTGATGGTTTTTCATTAGAAAAACTTTGGCTGCTTAAATAAAAGAGCTTGGGCTGTTTTAGACCTTCCTATGCATGACACGTTGACATAGGTGTGGGGTAAAAGTGTATTTAAAATCAATATTTTTCTATTTAAGAAGACAAACAAAGACTTGAATGAGGAGGTAACATGTCATGCGAAAGAAAAAGGAAGCTACCAAACAGCCAAAGTTTCTCCATTTCTCACTTGTTTCGTTTCACTAAATCTCATACATTCATAGTGTTGCCAAGAAATTAGACATATGCGTCTAACACGAGGGAAGGAAAATCTTCAAGATCGATGCATAAGTCTTCCTTTAGGTTATATTTGGTTTGAAGGAAAATATAGGGAAAGGAAGGGAATGGTAGGGAAATCTATTTAAGTTTTGTAAAAGTTTCCTTACCTTTTCTTCTTTTCTCTACTTTTTCCTTCAAACCAAACACAGTCTCAATTAATTTGCATTTTAATTGTGTATACGGGATTTAATTTCCATGTCATGTGAACTTATACCATTGCTTCAACTCCCTTTCTATGAAATTGTGCTATAAAATACAATGGAAATTTACAAGAAAAAAATTCATTTTAATTTGTATTCAAACAAGCTTTAGTGCAAGGTTCAAAGTGTCGATATAGGGTGATACACCGCTATGGCGTATCGACCTATACCATCCCTTTTTTTAAGTTTTATTTATTTTTTTTCGATACTGGTTCAGAGGGGTCGGTTTAAGTGCTGGTTACCCTCTGAACCAGGCCCTGACCCGATACAACCCTTATAGGGGCGTATTGGGAAGGGGCCGATATGTAACGATTTTTTGAACCTTGCTTTAGTGCAAGGGGATAACTTTGGTTGTTGGGGGCCAACAACATAGACTGTTTAGAGCATTTTTAGGCTGGACACGTTCACCTAGTCATGCCCATGCCTTTCTTTTTTATCAAAATAAAAATAGGTGGCAATTACTAATTTAACCCTGCACTAAAGCATGCTTGAATGCAATTAAAGACAACTAGTTATCTTTTTGTTAATCAATTATTTATAATTAGTGAATGTTTTGCAAAAATATAGGAAAATAAATTTAAAAAGTATTATGAGAAAATTTCTCCTCTTTATTGCTTAGTTGTAATATTAAATCCTAGAATTAGGAAATATTGTTTAGAAATTTTACTTGAATCATATTGTGAAAACATAAATATTGAAGTTGGAAATTGATGGTGCGCAATCCACTCGGTCCTATCTGTCAACGACCTTGCCTCTGGCTGGAGCAACGGGTGCCTGAAATGGGGAAGAAGGCGAGGAGTCTCTGGGGAGGAACCCGATGAGAGTGCTCCGAAGCTCAAGTTAGTATTTCCTCCAAGATAAAAAAACCAGATGGCGCAAAGTTATCACATACCTCTCGTCTTCAGGGAAGGGGGCCATTTATGACCACTTCGCGCACTCACTCCCAAGCTCCTGTCAGGTCGGGTATCATTACCTCTGCACCTCTGCTAGTTCGGGTGTCATCACCTCTGCTGGGGCAGAACCGTCATTGCTCTCCTTGTCGGAGCCGTCTCTGTAACTGGAGGTAGTGGTGGCAGGTGGCCGTTGAAGTGCAGCTGTCAAGCATCAGATCCTAAGTCAGCCAGGTGCGCCGTGTCAGGATACAGACTCCTTTGGTGTCAGGTACGGTACGGTTGTTTAGTTCGGCGTCCTGGAGACGAAGTGCTGGAGTGGTGTGCGAGGCGAAGTCTTGAGTTCGGATAGAGGTGTGGCCTGAATTGCCCTGGGACGGGCCAGTTCGGGTCATTGCCCTTTGCGCTCCTCGTAAGGCTTGGGGTCGACGGGAGAGTTCGGGCTCCTTTTGAGGAGCTTAGGCCGCTGGTTCCTCCTTTTGGAGCTCGCGCCTTGGGCGTACTGTCGTGCCGAGCTGTTGGCTCCACATGTTGAGTGGTTACGAGGTCGGGCCAAATCTTCCTTCATCAATTGCCCCCCACTCCTCGCGCTAAGGGGCTTGCCCTGTCGCGGGGAGTTCGCGAGGTGGAGGGTGGATTTGACCCGTACTTTGAACTGGTTTGACTGATAGCACGAAGTGCACGTTCGTCAGGAGTTTTTTCGGGTTTCTCAAGCGCCAAAAAGTCAGGAAACGCGCCAATCCGTCTATAAATGCTGAAAGACGTGACAATGTGCGTTTATTTCAAAATTTAAAAAATGCGCCGCTGTCGCCTTTAACGCGAGGAGACGTGCGCCGACGCTCCTTTGGTTTCAAAAGACGTGCAGCCAGTCACGTCTCGGTCTCAGGAGACATGTGATCAGCGCGAATGTGGGCCGCTGGATTTTCCTTGATCAGAACCGTTGATTTTCGGTTACTGTGGGTATAAATAGTGGGGGACCCCAGTCGCTTTTCATTGTCATTCTCATGCATTTTGCTTCTTGAGCTCACGTCCAAGTTTTTAGCTCGCATCCAAGTTCCCGTAGTCTGTTTGCTTTTTCCGGGTGAGTCTACTTTTTTCCTGGAATCCTTTTCCTCCCGATGTCTAACTCGGACAGCTCAGATAGTTCTTCGAGGGGGTCAGATGCAGGTTCTACGAACCAAGTTGCATCCCCCGACAGCCCTAGTAAACCCGAGGTAGAGCTCGAGGAAGAGTTCGAACCCGTAGGCCGAGTCGCCTCGGGTAGTTTGGTGTCCTCCTCCCGTAGAGGTCGGACATTAGACAAGTTTGGGCCCTCGACCATGACGCCTGAGGGGCTTTACTCTCTTATTACCCAGTTCAACTTGTCGCTGGGTTGCGCTTGCCTTTCCACCCCATCATTGTCAAGGTTATGAACCACTTCGGCGTTACTGCCGGCCAGCTTCACCCGAATTCTATTCGTAACTTGGTGGGGACTATCTCCCTATTTTGTGAACAGATCTTGCCTTTAAACCTGGAGATCTTTTCTTCCATTCTAATGCTTAAGAAGCAAGTAGGTCCCCTTCCCGGGCGTAGGCGGGCGTATTACTTGTCTCCTCGCCCAGGGTTTAAACTTTTACACGATCTTCCCAACAAGGTCCTGACGTGGAAACGAGACTACTTCGGGGTGCGAAGTGCAATGGGGTGGCCGTTCCAAACCGGGTGGGGGATGGCTACCTCCGATGCCGGTGTTACGCTTGATAGGGAGACGGCAAAGGGCCTTCGGAAATGGGCACGGCTTGGGCTAAAATGCCACCATTATCTGACGGAGGCCAAATTCATCGAGGCCGGTCTGAGTTCGGGTAGGTTCCTTACTCAGAGGCTTGCCTTTTGTTTTGCATTCCGTTCTTCGTTTTTCTGATGTCGAGCTCTTTTTGCAGGTGCGATGGACACAGAGAAGACTCGTGGTGGGAACCCGTTTCATGTCATGAAGAGGAGGAAGCGAGTCACCAAACGAACTCGTGCCGAGCTGCCCTGAGATGCAGAGCCCGAGGTACCAGACTACCCGTTAGTGGATCCGCCCAGGGAGCCCGAGATGGCCCCTCCAGTACAGGAAGCGGCAGGGGCCCCTTACGCCGAGGCTGCTTATACGGGGGCTCCCGCTTAGTGAGTCTACTTATACGCGAGCTGGGCCTTCAAGCTCGGGAGGCCAAGGCGAGTTCAGGAGCGTGTTGTCGCCGAGCCACGCTCTTCAAAAAAGTAGGGAGACTATTTACCCTGAGGAGGTCACGACGTGGACCGAGCTTTCTTTGAACCATGTAGTCTGTCGTGCTGCCACTCATGCCATGGTGGTAAGTCAACAACATCTTGTCAGGCTCTTTGTCATTATCTTTCTTGCTATTGCTCTTTGAACACTTGTTATTTTTCATTTTGGTAGGTGAACTCCTCCATCCATGCCTTGGCGGCCCAAGCGGAAAAGAGCTCGAGGTGGGCACGAGCTACCGAAGAAGCTTCCCGTGCTACCGAGGTGGCTTTTCGGGCTGCTGAAGCGGCTTCTCGTGCTGCACAGGCCAAGTTGGCGACGTCTCAGAGGGACACCGAGGCCATGGGAGTGGTGGTGAAGCATATGGCGGACCTGAGGCTGGACTTGCAGCATCAGGTTGAATGCCTTCGAGAGGATATTAGGGAGAGGACAAAGATCTTTTCTCAGGGCATCGAGGATGCCAAGAAGAAGGCCGTCGATGACTATATCGCCTCATCGCGTTTTGACGACCTGATGATGGGCTCGTACAAAAGGGGCTTTAAACTGAGCTGGTGGATGATCCAGAATACGTACCCCGAGCTCGATATTAGCGCTATAACCACTTCACGCATTACTCAGGAGATGGCCAACGCTGCTAACGGTGTACCGGATTCTAAGGATGAGGTAGGACCTTCGAGTATCGTTGAAGTGCCTTCTGATGATGAAGAAGTACCTTTCGGCCTGTGAGCTTGCTTCTGTTGTTTTGTGTTTTTTTTTTTGGAAATGTAAACAAAGTATTTTGCAATGGAATGATTTTCTTTTGGCTAAATGTTGGTCTTTCTTCCGAACTGACCGTATTGCCGAACTAACCATATGCCCAATCCGTTTTTTGCCCGGGTTAATGCACTCTTTCGGCCTATTTTGCCCGGGTTACTGTACCCATGCCGAGGTCCTTGTTAGCTCAGCATTTTAGCCCTTAGGCTCTGGTAGCGACTTAGTCCACTTCGCTTGGTGATCTATAGGTATTATCGTCTCAAGTTAACGACGTTCCATGCTCGGGATACTTGTATGCCCTCTAAAGTTTCGAGCTCGTATGCCCCCCGAGTGCTCTCTTTACTCGGTAGGGCCCTTCCCAATTTGGTCCAAGTTTGCCCATGTCGGGCTCGGGTGCCATGATCTTACGGAGAACCAGGTCGCCGACGCGGAAACTTTGCTTTTTTACTCTGGCATTGTAGTACCGAGCTACTCTTTGCTGGTAAGATGCGGTTCGGATGTATACGAGGTCTCTTACCTTGTCCAGTAGGTTGAGGTTGGTATGTAACTTGTCTCTGTTTGTCTAGTCGTCATATGCTTCCAGTCGTAGTGTAGGAATTTCAATCTCCGCTAGGATTACCGCTTCAGTGTTGTAGGTGAGGTTAAAGGGGGTCTCTCTCGTGGCGGTTTTTTCCGTAGTTCGGTGAGCCCATAGAATACTTGGTAGCTCGTCCGCCCACAGCCCTTTAGCTCGGTCTAGTCGTGCTTTCAGTCCATAGAGGATAACTCGGTTCATTACTTCTGTTTTACCGTTTGCCTATGGGTGCATGACCGATGTGAAGTTCTGCTGAATCCCCATATCTTAGCACTATTCTTAAAACTTGATGTCCTCAAACTGCTTGCCATTGTCGGAGATCAGTACCCGAGGTAACCCGAAGTGACATACTATGTTCTTCCAAAAAAAGCTCTGTATGTTTCAAGCTGTAACTGTTGCAAGAGGTTCAGCTTCTATCCGCTTTGTGAAGTAATCTATCACCACCACTAGGAACTTCCTTCCACCTATTGCTGGTGAGAATGGTCCCAGGAGGTCGATGCCCCATTGCGCAAAAGGCCATGGGCTGGTGAGATACTTGAGGTCGGCAGCAGGCTGATTGTGGATATTGGCATGCTTCTGACATTTGTCACATTTTCTAACGAGCTCAACAGCTTTTGCCTTCATTATTGGCCAAAAGTACCCTTGTCGAAGTGCCTTTTGGGCTAAGGCTCTGCCCCCCAAGTGTCTGCTGCACTGACCTTCATGAGTGTTGCGGAGTACGAGCTTGGCTTCGGCAGGTCGCAAGCAACGTAGGTAGGGGAGTGTGTAGGACCGTCGGTACAGTCGTTCGTCTATTATGACATATTTGGTTGCCTGGCACTGCACCCTTCTGGCTACATTGCGGTTTGCAGGGAGGATCCCATCTAGCAAGAAGCTTGCGAGTGGGTCGATCCAGCTCGGCTCTGCTTCAAGGACGAGAGTGACCTCCTCTGCCCCACCGAGAATGCTAAGCCGAGGTAAGTCCTCTATGTACACAGTTCTCATGGCGTTGTGACTAATGCTGGCTAACCGGGACAGGGCATCAGCCTCTGTGTTCTCTGACCTCGGGATTTGCTTAATGAAGTGTGACTAGAAGTTGAGTAAAGCCTCCTTTACTTTTGCCAAGTAGGCAATCATAGTTAACTCGCGTGCTTCGTATTCGCCCGTAACCTGGTTGACCACGAGCTGGGAATCGCTACAGATAACTATGTGTTTTGCTCTTACCTTTTTCTCTAGGGCCAGCCCGACTATCAATGCCTCATACTCCGCCTCATTATTGGATGCCGTGAACTCAAAGCGTAGCGCATATTCCAATTTCATGTCACCCGAGCTGTGTAGGACTATTCCAGCCCCGTTGCCCTGTTGGTTCAAGGAGCCATCTATGTGAAGAATCCAGGGCTCCTCATCCCAGTTTGCGCTTGGCCTTACTAGGAGAGATGCCACCCTAGCTACTACTTCACGGGATTCGGACTCTATTGGCTTGGGAGCTCCAAGCTCACCCGAACTGAGGATCTTGGGCTCAACCGGCCTAGGGACTTCGAGGCTGAACGTGCACTCGGCGATAAAATCTGCCAAGGCTTGGGCCTTAATAATAGTTCGTGGTTTATACTGAAGGTCGTACTCGCTGAGATCGATGGCCCACTTTGTCAGCCAACCGGAAACCTCGGGCTTGAGTAAGACTTGCCTCAGAGGTTTGCCAGTCAAGACGATGACAGTGTGAGCCTGGAAATATGGACAGAGTTTCCGAGCTACAATTATCAGTGCGTATGCCAGCTTTTCTATTTGTGGGTATCTCATCTCTACTCCCTGCTGAATTTTACTAACATAATAGATGGGTCGTTGGACCCAATCTACTTCTTTTATTAGTACTGAACTGACCACCTCATCACTTGCCGAGAGGTACAGTTCTAAGACCTCGCCCTCCTCGGGCTTGGTTAAGATCGGCACACTAGCGAGGTAGTTTTTTAGCTCGTCAAATGCGAGTTGGCAGTCCCAGGTCCATTCAAACCCTTTGCCTTTGATTGCTTTGAAGAAAGGCAGGCAGCGGTCTGCCGACTTGGACATGAAGCAGCTCAGAGCGGCTATGCGACCATTTATCCTCTGAACCTCTTTTACTTTTCAGGGTGGTCTCATATCTAGAATGGCCTTTATCTTGTCCGGGTTGACCTCAATACCGTGCCGGTTGATGATGTACCCTAGGAACTTACCCGAGGTGACACCGAAGACACACTTGTTTGGGTTCAGTTTCATGCTAAATTGACGTAAAATTTGGAAGACAAAATCTAAGTCTTGTATTAACTCATGCGAAAATTGTGTTTTGACGACAATGTCATCTACATAACATTCTATCTTTGCACCAATTAAGGCTTGAAACAGCTTATTCACAAGTCTTTGGATGGTCGCCCCAGCATTCTTCAATCCGAAGGGCATGACCTTGTAGTAGTACAGGCCAAACTCGGTTATGAATGTGGTTTTTTCTTCATCGGACTTATCCATCCTGATTTGGTTGTAGCCCGAGTAGGCGTCCAAGAAGCTTAGCAACTCATGTCCCGAGGTCACGTCCACTAGGCGGTCAATTGTGGGGAGGGGGAAGCAATCTTTCGGGCAAGCTCGGTTCAGGTCGGTGTAGTCAACGCACATGTGCCACTTGTCGTTTGCCTTTTTTACCAGCACTGGGTTGGATACCCAGCTCGGGTAATGAACTTCCCTTATGAAATCTGTTGCGAGGAGCTTTTCGACCTCCTCGTCCACCACCCTCCAGCGTTCTAGGGCTAAGTTGTGTTTCTTCTGTCTAATGGGTCTGACTACAAGGTTAATATTAAGTTTGTGAGTTATAAGGATGGGGTCAATACTGGGCATATCGGCTGCGGACCATGCAAAAATATCTAAATTTTGAAGTAAGAAACTCACCAGTTCAGTTCACAGAGGTTCCTGGATGGAAGCACCGATCTATAGCGTCCAAGCTGGGTCCGCAGCTAAAGTTGGGATTGCGATCATTTTTTCTATGGGCGCAGCTCGTTCTTTGCCTTGCTCCGTGGGCTGTTCCACTTCGAGGTCGTCGGCCACCTTGGTTTTTCCTTTTAGGGTGGCAACATAGCACTTGCGGGACTCAAGTTGGTCGCCCCGCACTACCCCCACACCGAAGTCTGTAGGAAACTTCATTGTCAAGTAGTAGGTATAGACCACCACCCGTAGGATATGAGTGATTGGCTGTCCTATTATGGTATTGTATGGGGAGGGTGTCGTGACCACCAATAAATCGTGGTTGAGTCTGACCGCAGAGGTCCACGTGCCGACTTCCACAGGTACCGTTATTTTCCCATGGGGCCTAACTTCTTCTCCACTGAAGCCTACCAGAGGAGTGTTTGCGGGCTTCAACTCGCTTTTTTGCAACTGAAGCTGGTCAAACGCCGACTTGAAGAGAATGTTCGTCGAGCTGCCTGAATCAACAAGTATGTGCTTGACTTCGAAGTCACTGATCCTTAGTTTTATGACAAGCACATCATCGTGTGGGTGGTGGACCCCTCGCGCATCGTCTTCCGTGAAGAAAATCGGTTCCTCCATCTTCGGCCTCTTTGGAGGGTTCTGTCCTTCTTGGACAGCTTCGCGAACTGACGTCCGGGCTGCTGCCGAAGTACAACCCACTACCACCGAACCTCCCCCTATCATGTGGATGGTTCCCGAACTGGCCTACTGCTGGACTCAGAGGCATCCTTACCGTGCTCCCCTTGCCGACCTGTCTTATTATTATTATTATTATTATTATTATTATTATTATTATTATTATTATTATTATTATGCTGTACAAAATTTCTCAAGTACCCGCGATGGATGAGTCCCTCTATCTCGTCCTAGAGATTATTACAATGTTTGGTACTATGACGTGATCTCTATGGAAACTGCAGTACAAGTTTTTGTTCCTCTCGTTTGGGTTCCCTTTTAGGCGAGGTGGTTATTTTACGTACGGGGTGTCTTTGATCGTCATTAAGATCTCGGCCCACCTCATGTTTAAGGGTGTATAGTCCGTCCGAGCTGCTAAGGAAGCTCGGAATGGCTGTTTCGACTTCATCTCCCGGGCTGGATCTTTCCTTCTTCTGTCATCTGGGTTGGAGGGCTCGCCTTCCCTCTTCCTTTTCTCGATCCCGCTTTCGGCCCTTTGGTTGATCTCCTCCTCTGTTCTCATGAATTTATCCACGAGCTTGAGGAATTCAGCTACGATCGCGGGCTGGCTAGCTACCATGTGCCATTTGAACTCTTTGTGTGTCACTCCTCTCTTGGTTGTCGAGAGTTGTACTACGGGGTCCAGTTGTGGTATCTGCAAGCACGCATCATTGAACCATTTGATGTAGCCCCGGATGGACTCTCCTTCCCTCTGGACTACTCCAAAGATGCTTTCCTCGGTTCTGGGGCACCATTTGCTGTTAACGAAGTGTGCGGTGAAGACCTGCACGAACTGGGTCCAACTTCTTATTAACCTGGGGGCCAGGTTCCTGTACCAGGTGTGGGCTACCCCCTTGAAAGTGGTAGTGAAGGCCACGCACATGCATGATTCGCCCTTGCGAGGTGCATTTGGGACTGGAAGGCATCAATGTGGTCGTTGGGGTCGAAGGACCCGTCATACTTGTCTAAAGGGGGGAGTTTGAAAATTCTGGACATGGGGACTGCAAGGAGTTCTGATGAGAGGGGGGAAGGGACTGAGAGGATAGGGGCAGTTTTTACCTCGTCCGAGCTTGCCTCTTCCTTACCTCGGAGCTCAGGTAGAACATGGGTGGCAATTTGGCGACTTCGTCGGCATCTTCATTGCTGGGTGGGCCTGGTACTGGTGCTGTTGGTCTTTGTGTTGCTGAGCTTGATGGGCCCAAACTGTTGGTAGTCCGCCGCTAGGACGTTGAATCGGTTCTTTGTGGGTGGGAGCTCAGGCTTGGAGCGCCGAGGTGCTGACTTGGCGGGCGAGGTTCCCGACCCGCCGGCGAGTTGCAAGGCGGGGGTGATTTTTCTTTCCCCCCAGCCCGGGGACGAGGCATGGCTGTTAGGGGGGTTCTGAAGTTAGGAGGCTTCTCCTCGGTGATGGCGTCCGCCCTAAGGGGAGAGCTTAACCGGCTTTGGAGCAGGGTGCCGAGGTGGAAGCTGTGGTTGGTTCAGAGGCAGTTGGGGGAATTGCTACTGATAGTGATACTTGGAGATGTGGTGCAGTACTTGGTGCTACTGGAGCTGATGCTGCTGGAACTGTTGCATTTGGGCTTGCATTGCCCGCATGCATTGCATCAAGTCATCAAACTGGTTCTGGTTGGTCGCCAGGGGAACAGCAGTTGGTTTAGTAAAGGTTGTTTCGACAGGGAGAGGAAGGGGGACGTTCATGGCGGGAAGGTTCACGGGCGCCACTGTTCGTGGCGCATTTAGGCCGAGGATCCCTTCCATGGGAAGGGGGATGGTGAACTGTCCGATGCACACCATGGGGACTTGAAGTTGTTCCCTAGTGGCATTCATCTCCGTGCTACGTCCGGCATTGCTGGAAGAAGCCATGAGTGTTGGGGTTTCTTGGAAAAAAGTGGTTATGAGAGTTTTAGAGGGAGGCTTTTAGAGGCATTTCCCGTAAATGATGCCAATTAATGATGCGCAATCCAGTCGGTCCTAGCTGTCAATGACGTTGCCTCTGACTGGAGCAACGGGTGCCTAAAACGAGGAAGAAGGCGAGGAGTCTCCGGGGAGGAACCCGGTGAGAGTGTTCCAAAGCTCGAGTTAGTATTTTCTCAAAGGCAAGATAAAAAACCAGATGGCACAAAGTTATCACTTACCTCTCGTCTTGGGGGAAGGGGGCTTTTTATAACCACTTCGCGCACTCACTCCCAAGCTCATGTCAGGTCGGGTATCATTACCTCTGCACCTCTGCCAGTTCGGGTGTCATCACCTCTGTTGGGGCAGAACCACCACTGCTCTCCTTGTCGGAGCCGTCTCTGTAACTGGAGGTGGCGGTGGCAGGTGGCCGTTGAAGTGCGGTTGTCAAGCATCAGATCATAAGTCAGTCAGGTGCGCCGCCTCAGGATATGGACTCCTTTGGTGTCAGGTACGGTACGGTTGTTTAGTTCGGCATCCTGGAGACGAAGTGCTGGAGTGGTGTGCGAGGTGAAGTCTTGAGTTCGGATAGAGGTGTGGCCCAAATTGCCCTGGGACGGGCAAGTTCGGGTCGTTGCCCTTTGCGATCCTTGTAAGGCTTGGGGTTGATGGGAGAGTTCGGGCTCTTTTTGGGGAGCTCGGGCCGCTGGTTTCTCCTTTCGGAGCTCGCGCCTTGGGCATACTGTCGTGCCGAGCTGTTGGCTTTGCCACGTGTTGAGTGGTTACAAGGTTGGGCCAAATCTTCCTTCATCAAAAATGAAATAGAAGAAGTTAATAATTTATTATTTGAAATGTATAGTTTAATATGAATCTAAAGTGGGTGGGTATAAGAAATCTTATATAGGTGCAAGTTCCACTTCTAAAACAACTAGTTTCATTTCCAGTAGTGGAAACAAAATTCTATCTCTACCACATAAAAGGCAAAAATCTACTACTAGTTCATCAACAAGTTCATTTACAAAACTTAATTTTTATTTACAAGCAAGTGCTTTTATTTTAATTGGTTTTTGTGACAACAATTCAATAAGGGGTGAGATAATTTTGATATTTTAGTTTCGTGGAAAGGACATGAAAAAAACTATATAGTCCTTGCCGCCATGACACGTGATATACTGATCCCTTTTGTGTTTACAATTCCATTGGAGTCTTATTTTAGTGGAGGTATTAGGGTGCTAGATGACAAGAGAAGCTATATAAGTGATAAAAGTCCGAAGATGTGCGTTTGCCTTAAAAATTGGTTGGATGTTGAAGATAGACTACAAGATAAAGGAAGACATGACATTACACTTGATGTTTCACCTGAAGCATCTGATGACAATCAATGAGGTGATTAGATGAAGATGTAGGTGGAGGTGGAAATTGAAGACAAATGATGAAGTCAATAATTTTTATTCGTTTGTGTACTCAACGTTTTATTATTTTAGTTATTGTATTTCTTTTTCAATTTTTAAATTTATTATACTTTTTTTTCAATTTTATTTATATTAGTTCTTATTTTTTTAATAATGTAATATTTTATTTTCAAATTATAATTGTATTATATTTTATTTAATTTTCTATATTTCATTCATATATTGTCCATTGACCATTGTATTATTCAAATTCAATAAGTAAAATTCCTATTTTTTTCCAATTTGTTGTCCATTTTATATTTTGTTAAGTATTTAAGTATTTTTTTAATTTCTTTGTTAAATTTTTTAATTTTTCCTATTTGTTCCAAGCTCAAAGAAATTGTTGAATTAAGTGAATTATATTATCAAAAAATAAAAAATATCAAAATATCAGAAAACAAAAAAAAAATAATTTGGCATCTTTCAGCTTAGGCCCAAGACATAGCCCATAGTCCAGCCTGACACGGGCCAGGCCCATTACATGGCCCACAACCCACCAAGCCTGGCCCGAGTCTGCACAAGCTCAAGCCGTAGGCCATACCAGACTGACCCTTAAAATATCCCATCGGAGTAAAGCACAAATCGACCTGCATTTTGCATGCACTGCACGTATGGCATGGCCCGATTTATACCTCTATGTATTGTATGTGATAGAGGATTTGCCACGTCATGTATTTTCATAGGAGGGGGAAGCGAGCGGTAGAGAAGTGCCAAAATATGCTTAGAAGACCAGAAGGATCCCGTTACTTCCTAAATTACGATTTCATTTTTTGCAAAATATAAATGTTTAAGGAACCAGCCAAATGTATTAGGTGGGACCAGCATCACTGTGATCTCCCTACCTGATGGGCTCTAATACCCAAGCTCTGCTGCCATTGTCATGTGGTTTTGAAAAGCAGCTGCGAGAGCGAGACCCTTCCCACAGATTCATTCTACATTGGCAATCGGTATTCGGTAATCCCCGACCGGTCGGCCTTACACATAAAGACAAACATTTTTTTGGTGAAGCAGTGCAGGTGGCAACTGGAGAGGGGTGACTACTGAGTACTGACTGATCAACCTCAGAACCTGAACCTGGTACGTCAAATATCGTAGGTCTCTCTCAGTTCTCTGACTGAGAGATGCCCAAACTAAAAATCCTATAAACAACGATAAATGCCGTGATGTAATCGTCCTCCTTGGAAGGATTCGAAGTGTCCTTACTCCTTACAAGATGACAACAATGACTAGCCCCAGCCGGTTGATAGGGTTTCCTAGATGTAGATGGCCTATTTTATATCCTGCATTCTGTGCCCGCAGTTTGCAAAAGCAGCAATAGTACCATAAGAACTAACGGGGTCCCAACTCCCAAGGCACAAGGCCCACCCATCTGCCATGAATTAGCCATGTGAAGTGAGGAGGATGTGACGTGTGCTACATTTGGTGGCGACCAAAACCAAAAGAGAGTCAAGTCACGAATAGGACTAGACTAGTATTGCCAGCGTAGATCATCGGCTCACCATCATCAGCTATTACTGTTCGAGTGTTTGTACACAGTACACACCGAGTGGGGCCCACAGCTTTCATGGCCAGGACGCATTACACCTAAGCGAATATACGGACATCTTTCTTTTCGGTATCTAACATCCATCAATTAACAATAGCATAGCATAGGGATATTACCGAAGTAGGAATATCAACGGGTCGGGTTCGGCACGGGTTCGTTGATATTCCTAAATGGAATAATTAAGTTGCGTTTGTAAAGCTTTAAATAAAGATTTTTTTATCTTTTTGCTTAATAAATAAGGAAAATTCTGTCACTTTTGTCTCTAAACATTAAAATGTGACAATTTATTATTCAAACTTTCAAAATGTGTTAATCTACTGTCTATAGTTAATCAACTTGTTAATCATTTATTTAGTGGCATTTGAAAAGACACCAATATCTTTTTTGTGTCATTTAACTCTCTTTATCAACCATCCAAATGTTGCCAAAAAATACACAGTCCCATATTCTTGGATTTATTATTTTAAAAAGTTAGGGTTATGTCTTAGTGGGCATTTTGATAACCTCAATTTTCTTGAATAAAAGAGGTAAGAATTTGGGATTATTATTTTTTGTCAATGTTTAGATGGTTGATAAAGAGAATTAGATGACACTCAAAGGATATTTTGTGTTTTTTTCAAGTGCTAATTAACGACTGATTAACATACAGGTCAAGAGGAGGTAATAAATTGGCACGTTTTAAAAGTTTGGGGACATTCAAAGGATATTTTGTGTTTTTTTCAAGTGCTAATTAACGACCGATTAACATACAGGTCAAGAGGAGGTAATAAATTGGCACGTTTTAAAAGTTTGGGGAGAGAATTGTTGCATTTTAAAGTTCGAATACCCAAATAGCACTAGACACAAAGTGCAATGTACTATTGGAAAATTTCCTTATAAATAATCTATAAACATATTTTTGAAAGCCTGAAAAAACTGAATCACTTATTATATGGTCTTTTGTCTTTAATAATAAGACTCAGAAAGCTCGATATGTCTTTATATGAATTCAAATTTCTTCACAAAATGATCCTCACACCGTATTCACAACCCTTGCAAGTGTGTATTAAGAATATCTTCCTATGAAAAAACCCTACAAATATAGAGATATTCCAAATACACAATTACAAAAAAGCTTTAATGTGTGTGAGGATAAAATATATATTTGGGCAAAAATATTTGTAAAAAAAAACCTTGCCAAAATGCAAACTAATCTACAAACAACCACAATCGATAATATATATATAGAAAAATCTATGATGCAGAAAAGATATAATATAAAAAGTATTTTGACCAATCAAAATCCATCCATGAATTTTGATAAATAATACCTGATTGGCTACCACATTTATGATTCCAATTCATTGAAAAAAAGTTTTTTAGATATCATATCTTTTCCATATCATAGTTATATATATATATATATATATATATATATATATATATATATATATATTATATTTCCCATTTTGCACAAAAACCCGGGCTTTCAAAAAAAATAATAATACCTAAAACACTAAATGTTTGGCGACAATACGTAATTTGATTGTATTATTTATTATCTATTATTTGGCCGCACATAGATCTGACAGGGCATACAGTCTTATCTGAACGAGGGGGGTTTAATGGCTTATCACTGATGTCACTCTAGACGTAAGCTCCGACGTCAAGGCCTTACAATGGATTGCACATGCCACATGGCATGGTTTCACCCATTTTTCCCCACTCGAGTAATGTGAATTTGGATTTCTACTTTTACCAATTAATTTTTAATACCGAAATTACCCTTAAAAGTATGTATTTCATCTGGGCCTACAAATGGGTTCTGTTGGATCAATTATTGTCACTAATTGTCTGAGACGGAATCTGCTCCTCACCCTCGGGCGCCTCATACGGAATGTTTTCCTTAAATAATAACTTAAAAATAAGGAAGATGTTCTTAATGTATGTATAATAAGATGTGCGTGTGAGGAGCAGATCCGGTCTCTGGTATACGCAATGGGCGTGCCATGCTTTGCCGGTGATGAAGTTCAATTCAATTTCATATAGCCCACAATCAATGGTATTACAATTTGGTCCAATTCAGTCACAGTCTCAAATCAATTTGCCTTTCGCTTTTGCTAGGAACTATCTTCACAAAAAATGTCTCGGAATCAAAATTGGGTGGGCTGGGCCGTGGCCCACCTGGATCCATACAAAATTAATTAAGAAAAAAAATCTTTAATCGGGTCGTATATGGATTTTACCTACACCATCTGCCATACTTCTGCCACGTGGAGGATAGAAAGACAGGTTCTACTGTCTGCTACTTTCTTAATTGTCTTTACTAATAAAGTGGGTTTTTTCTAACCACGTACACGTAGGAGGGGTTTTTCAAATTAATTTCGACGTGGAAAATTCCTTAAGACATTCAGTTTAGCCTTGTTCGCTATACGATCCGACTACCGGATCCACACTCTCAAGGAGAAACAGAGAGAGAATCAAAGAAGAGAAGGAGAAGAAGAAATGGACGTAGCTTTCTCGAAACGTGCACGTGTAGCCGTGCAGGTAGTGTTTATCTAGCGTCTAGGATTGAGGATTCCATTCAAAATTTTCCATTCTGAAAAAATGAAGACACAAAATACCAAAAGAAAAAAAAGAAAAGAAATGAAGACAAAATACCAAAAAAAAAAAGAAAAGAAACGAAGACACCGCATGAGAGTAAGCATGGGGAGAGAGAGAGAGAAAGAGAGAGAATTGCGACCTTGCGAGCAGCGAGCTCTATAAGTAGGTAAATGAGGGGTCAAGCAAGTCACAAGTCACAAGTCACAGCAAGAGAGAGAGAGAGAAAATTGCGACTTTACGAGCAGCGAGCTCTATAAGTAGGTAAATAAGGAGGGGGTCAAGCAAGAGTCAGAGAGAGAGAGAGAGAGAGAGAGAGAGGAGGGAGGGAGGGAGGGAGAGGAGGGCGAGAGAGGAGGGCGAAAGACAATAAATTCGTCAATGGCGGGAGAAGGAGACATCGACAATCTTCCGAAGAACGATGCCAACTACACTGCCCTAACCCCACTCTGGTTTCTGGAGAGAGCAGCTGTAGTCCATCCACAGAGGAAATCGATCATTCATGGACGGTTGCAGTATACGTGGCTTCGGACTTATCAGCGTTGCAGACGCATGGCTTCGGCGCTTTCTAAGCATTCGATCGGCCTTGGAAAGACGGTGAGCTTAATTCGACTAACTTGGATTCTCTCCATCCTGTTTCTGTTAATTCTTGTGACCTGGCCTATATCTTTCCATTCTTTTCTTCTTTAACATTCTTCTTTTGTTATTTACTTGTTATGTATATTAATCTTTGAATGATGTTACGGACTTGGATTATTGCCTTCCTGTTTCTGTCTGTTAGTTCTTGTGAACTGGCCCATATCTGTCCATTCTTTTCTTCTTGAACATTCTTCTTTTGTTATTTACTTGTTATGTACATTAATTTTTGAATGATGTTACGATGTTTTGGTTTTACTAAACCAAATGGTGCCGATCTGGCATCGATAGCTGCTCTGTTTTATGCATGTATTCTTCATCTTCTTTGCGGCTTCCGATCTTTTTCCATGTATCACTTTTTCTTTGAGGATCACTTATTTGTTAATCTACCAATGGGTTGTCTTGAATTTGGAAATGTTTAGAAATACTGGTCTTGATGGCAAGTATGTTAACTGATTAAGAATCTTTAGGCATATACCCTACATGTCGAGTAAAAAGGTCTAATCAGTCATGACAATTTACGTAAATGAAGTGCATATAAGTTTATCTTTTTTCTGCAAAACCATGAGATGTGAGCAGTTAGTAAGAAGTCACTCGTTTTTTATTCATGCTATATCATTATATCTGAAACAGAATAGTACAAGAACCGATTAACTCTAAAAACCTGACTACCTGAGCACAGGCTTTGAGATGTTACAATCATACTTTACATTCTTTCAAAAAAAAAAAAAAACTGAACCTAATAACGTTATATCTCAATGAAGCTTATTTTGCCCTGTATGAGATTTTTTTTAATAATTGCCCTGTATGAGAAAATTTGATTCATTTCTGGCATTTCTAGATTTATGTATTAATTTTCTTATTTTATGGATTTGCGGACTCTTGGCCTTGAGAGCTCTCGTGATCTGACTTGAAATATGTGATCTAAATATTCTTGGTTGTACAAATCACATGCCAAGATATCATTTGCATATGGAATGGGCTTGTAAATATGAATAGATAAATAGGATGTAGCACCATCTTAGATTCCTCTTGCGAAATGCCATTATAACATTATTGAAGATTGCCCATGAAAATAATTTAACCAAAAAGTTTGGAATAAATAGGATTTAGCACTATCTTGGGTATCTGCAGATTTACCTTAAAGCTCACTTTTTCCAGGGTGTCATTAATGAAGAATGTCTGATAAATAACTTAACCAAATTCAGAATTCCTTGAGTTGTACTTACTAATATCAAAGAGCCTAATGTGTTTTGTTGTGCTTGAATAACTAGGGGATTCTGAGCTATACTAGTTTCTAACTAATCTAGCCTTCAAATTACTCATCTCCTCTTATTCTTGTAATTTAATTGATCACACAGTTGATGTGACTGAGTGCTTCTCAAATGAAAAGTAGGGCTTTAACTTTTTCTGCCAATATCAAAATTGCAGACTTGGGGAAGTTTTTGCTTCACTAGGGAAAGAAGTAAATCAAAGTTCGTGCATTTGGAAGCCAAATAAACCACTATATTCTTAGATTTTGATCAATCCTCCATTTTTCAGTTAATATCATTTTGTTCGGACTGAACAAAACACTGGATTGCCAATGACCTAGTATCTGAGATTGCCGCTCAGTGTCCTTTCAAGTTTCAAATATGGAGGCACAGGATCAAACCTGTGTAACTAAAGGCTCTTTGTGGTAAGGTTAGTGCCTAGTGGACCTCATCTAAACCAGCTCCGTCTTGGCCCCCTAATCCCCTTGTAATGTGTGATGTATAATATGTAATATGTAATACCAAATAACACATTAGCACTTAAGGTGTGAAGATAGAAAGGTGGAACCTGGATTCAATACTTTAGGGTCCACATCCAATTATTCCCTACATATAAAAAGGGGCTTTTTATTGGTGGGTATATCGTGCTGTCAATGGGTCTTGTCTGGTTTGGGTCAGGTTAGACCTGGATCCAACCTGATAAGAGGGGGAGAGGGAGAGGGAGAGGGAGAGGGAGAGAGAGAGAGGGCTGGGCTGGGCTCTGCCCCTATGAACAAGGGCTATATTTTTTAGCAAATTTTTAAGTTCTTAGATAACTTCTTACCACTTCAGCTCAGTGCAATCAGTCTTCCTTTTGTTCTTTTAAAGTCTTTCCTTCTCTAGGGGTGCTCATCAAAAACTGGAAAACTGATCTTAACTGAAAAGTCTGGTTAACATTTGGTTTTGGTTAACCTAAAAGAAAAACCTAGGGTTAACCGAACTGACTGGTGTATATATATATTTATAATACATATTATATTTGTATTATATAAATACATATTATATTTATAATATATATTATAAATATAAAAAATGAAGAGATGAACCAATCAAAAACCAAACCTATAAACCAGTTAACCAATTGATTTAGGTTTGACCTTGGTTTGGGATTTTACAGAAACTGAAGGGCTGGTTTGTTTTCAAAAAACGAAAAAGCCCATGGTTCAGTTAACTGAACCGTGAGCATCCCTATCCTTCTCTCTGGCGTCATTGGTCATGCTTTCCTCATCTTGTCACTAAGTGGGTCTACTCCTAAGTTCTCTTTAATTTTCACATTTCTAACTCTGTTCATTCATCCACTCAGGTAAACTTCTTGTTTTTTTTCAAAATTTCCAACATGTTTCTTGATTTCCCAGCATTCTTTCCCATATAACAATGCTAATCTTAAGCTTTGTAGCAGCACTGTTATACATTGTGCTTGCCGATGAATCTGTCCAAACATCTTATTCATGAGAAACAGGGTGGTGTCTTATTCTGATAAATTTAATAACTTGTAATTTATGCCAATTTTATCTGACTCTTTTTTCTGGAATTATGATGAAAGTTGTGAAACTATTATGTGTGAGCTTTCCAAGAATGCATACGATGTAAATAAAATTACAAGAGCAAAATTCCCCCAATTTTTTCCTTGTGTTTAGCCTATTGGCCATTTTCCTGATTTTCTGTATAAAATCCAAGTTGAAGGTGTAATGGAATCCTTTCTCTTTTCTCATTCTGGCAGGTAGCTGTAATTGCACCAAATGTCCCAGCCATATATGAGGCTCACTTTGGAGTTCCAATGGCTGGAGCTGTGGTAAACTGTGTCAACATTCGCTTAAATGCACAAACTGTTGCTTTTCTTCTGGGGCATTGTTCTGCTGCTGCTGTTATGGTGGACCAAGAATATTTTTCCTTAGCAGATGAAGCCTTGAAGATTTTAGCAGGGAAAAGCAAAGGCAACTTTAGACCTCCACTTATGATTGTCATAGGTGATGAAAACTGTGATCCTAGGGCACTAAAATATGCTCTAGATAAAGGGGCCATAGAATATGAGAAGTTTTTGGAAGGTGGTGACCCTGAGTTTGCTTGGAGACCACCAAAGGATGAGTGGCAGAGCATTGCTTTGGGTTATACCTCTGGAACGACATCCAGCCCAAAGGGGGTTGTGTTGAGCCACCGGGGGGCATATATCATGGCTTTGAGTGATTGCGTCATATGGGGTATAAGTGAAGGGGCTGTGTACCTCTGGACCCTTCCCATGTTTCACTGCAATGGGTGGTGCTTCACTTGGGCACTTGCAGCTCTCTGTGGGACTAACATTTGTCTTCGCCAGGTATGTGGACATACAGAATAATCATGCATAATTTAATAAGTCTAGTGCTTCTCAATTCTTATAGTAATGTAGTTAACTTCTGAAGTTAGGTCATCCGGAGGCATATGTTGCTTCAGAACATGTCTGTTTCCTCGTAGTACTTGTGATTGAGGCATCAGCTAGGATGTATACATAATTCATGATCTGTGCACCCTATTGCATGGGAATTAAACTTCTGAATCCAGTCTGTGAAGTTATTTTCAGTGATATTTGGTTTTTATGCAAGGAAAATAGCTGCTTCTACCTGCAAGATGTAGAATCATCTGAACCCAGTCCATGATTTAGCAACATAATACCAGGCTTAATTAACCCATGTCTGGCAGTTGGGACATTTTTTTATTTGAATGTTGATTAAAGCACCCTTGTTTTTGCTTTGAATAAAACATATATACATTTTTTGTTTTTGTATATAAAAATTAAAAATGAAAAGCTAGTATTTTGCCTGCTGTGAAATTTATGAACACCCACCTATGACCTATGACCAAGGAAGTTTCCTTCAATTTTCTAACAATCCTATGAATCTCCACAGTGCTTTTTTTAATACAAAACTCGTCTTTTGAACTTAACAAAACCTCCCCTATTGTTTAGATAAAAGGTGCAAAAAGCCTTACTTTTGTCATCATTCCAAATAAAAAATGTTAATATAATGCATTAATTTCACTTCTTCAGCGATTTTGCCTTACTTTGTCCAAGAAGAGTAAGGAGAATTATTCTTTGAATGTTGTCTAGCAAAATAAATTAGTGGAGGGTAAAGTTGAAACTTTAGGTTGTATATGACAATGCAATAACAATGATAAGGTTATTTTGGTAACTTTAATGTCTTTGTAATTGAAAAGCCAAGGGAAAGGAGGTATTTTCACTTTTTTTTCAAAACTATAGGGGAGGCCACTTTAGTGTCAAAACACAAAGGTGGTTTATAGAATTGTTATTTAGATGTTTTCTATAATTTTACCTAAAAATAATACAAAAATAATAACAAATTAATAAAAAATAATAAATAAATATTAAAATAAAAATAAAAATTAGCATTAAGATACAAAAAAATAATACAAATTTATCTAGAGAATAGGAAATTGGCCACTCTCACTAAAGCGCAACTTAGATTGTGATTGCATAAATTAGACATAACCCAAAAAATAATACTTGAATTGAACTTAGATGGGCACCATTTAATTGGAAATGTCATGGAGCTCCATCCTCAATTTTGCTTATAAATAAAGCCCATGCATCTCACGGGTCCTGACTATTTTGTATATCATTTTAGTTAGTCACTGTTATGCATTCCTCGTTATGTATACTTTTTGTACTGTACCATGCTTACATTACCTTATACTGAACCGAATAAATTAAGTAATTAACAACTACCACATGTAGGAGTCACATATACACCTGAGGTGCTTACAAAAAGGCATGCACCTCATGTCATAATGTCGTATTCTCTTACCTTTTAAGCCAATTATGGCCTTGCCGTCTTGGGTTGGAGGTTAACTCGAGACCAAGGTTCAAAATATTGATACGTGGTATATCGGGCATTTCGGTACTTATTTTTTTACTTATTTTTTCAAAACTGGTTCAGGGGAGCCGATTTAGGATCCCTCCATCTCCTGAACCGGTCAGATCCCTGATATATCTACTGTAGGGTCATATCGGAAGGGTCCTCATACCTAACGATACTTTGAACCTTGCTCGGGACACAAGAATCAGTAGAACATTCAAATTTCTTGATTAACTCGGGACACGAGACCAATTTCCTATTTATTTCTGGAATTTTCCTCATCAGTGGTCTGAGTTCTTTTTACTTTTGTAACAGGTTACAGCCAAATCTGTCTACTCTGCCATAGCCAACCAAGGGGTTACCCACTTCTGTGCTGCACCTGTAGTACTCAACACCATAGCAAATGCTCGTAAAGATGAAGCCATCCTCCCTCTTCCTCGCCTTGTCCGTGTGATGACAGCCGGTGCAGCACCACCTCCATCTGTTCTGTTTGCAATGACCCAGCTTGGTTTCCGTGTCACCCACACTTATGGTCTCTCTGAGACCTATGGACCTTCCACAGTATGTGCATGGAAGCCTGAATGGGACTCTCTTCCCCCTGAAACCCAAGCCCGCCTCAATGCCCGCCAGGGTGTACGCTACGTTGGTATGGAGGGCCTGGATGTTGTCGACCCAAAAACCATGGCACCCGTCCCTGCTGATGGTACTAGTCTTGGAGAAATTGTGATGCGTGGGAATAGTGTAATGAAGGGCTACTTAAACAACCCCAAGGCCAACGAAGAGGCTTTTCATGGGGGTTGGTACCATTCTGGGGACCTCGGCGTGAAGCATCCAGATGGGTACATAGAGGTTAAGGACAGGGCGAAGGACATCATTATATCTGGAGGTGAAAACATTAGCAGCTTGGAGGTGGAGAGTGCTCTGTACCACCACCCTGCAGTCTTGGAGGTGGCCGTGGTGGCAAGGCCAGACGAGAGGTGGGGAGAATCGCCTTGTGCCTTTGTGACATTAAAGCCTGGCATGGATGATGGCCGATCAGACCAACAACATATGGCTGAGGATATAATGAAGTTCTGCCGTAAGAAGCTTCCAGCTTATTGGATTCCAAAATCTATAGTCTTTGGGCCTCTGCCCAAGACATCCACAGGGAAGGTACAGAAGCATCTGCTGAGAAAGAAAGCTAAGGAGATGGGACCTGTCAAGAAGAGCAGACTGTAGCCTCCTCCATTGCGCAACATCGGGGGGGGGGGTACCTGTTACTACCACTCTTTCTAGTAGCCAAAAGGTTGCATAGTAATGAAATAGTAAGTTTTCCCATTGTTATTACTTGACTCCTTTCGGCCTTCATTGTAAATCATTATGGTAGTCGAGAGTTCTCTGGAAGCGATTGTTGGTTCAAGTTTTCAAAAGTTCTGTAAAAAAAGATGCATGTTTGTGGACTCAACCAATATATATTAGGAGTTTCTGCGAGTTGAAGTGTTGGGACCACTCCATGTGGTTGCGACTCGTGAATGCAGTAATGGGTTAACGGTTAACCCCTGAAACCTGAGCGTTATGATTTTCCAATGCAATCAGATCAAAGTAGTGAAGAAACCAGTAAATGGATTTGTCACATCCAATTAGATCTTGGTTTTAACATCATACATACTATCTTTTTTATTTCTGTTTTTTTGGGTAACCCATTCTACCCTTCCTCGATTTCATATTTTCAATCCTATCTCTTTTTAAAATGCTGATTTTATATTTTCAATCATTCCCCCTCTTAAAATGATGGAATTATATTTATTTATTTATTTATTTGTATATTTATATAATATATAATCTAATATATCTTACCCATTTATAATAAAGAGAAATGGATGAGTGTCCATCATCCCACACCCTGATTTTACATTTCTAATTCTACTCTTCCTTTATTTCATATTTTCAATCTTATCCCCTCTTAAAATGCTGATTTTATATTTCCAATTTTACCTCTTCCCTGATTTCATATTTCCAATCCTGCCCCATGGAATTATATATATATATATATATCTGTATGTGTACCATTTATAAAAATAAGGATGGTGACAATGTTTTGTCAAAAAGCCTGATTTTTTATTTTCCATTTTTACCCTTCATCATGTTTTTTATTTTAAATCTTGATTTTTGGGTTTTTTTTGGTGGAACTGCAATCCCTTGTAGTTGTTTTAGGGTTTTACACCAAAATTAGGAAGAATTAGAGAAAGGGGGAGAGTCATGTTTTAGTAGGACTTTAATTTTGACCTAGGAAGTGGCACTCTAGTTTTTTAGGGTTCATTGAGGTTTTTTGAAGGGTGGTTCAGGTCTTAGCCTTTTCGGAGGTCTCTCTTTGCTCCCACTCTCATAGAAAAAAGAATCTTTGGAGGAAGGGGCTTCTAGGGTTTCAAGAGGGTGTTGTGTAGTTGAAAACAAAATTTTAAGAGAAATGGGATCCGGGGGCGGAGATACTAGACCTCTTTGGGGCTAGAACTATCACTACAATCAAGTTGGATGGTATAAATTACTTAGAATGGTTACAATCTACAAAGATGGCCATTGTTGCTCGTGGGAAATTGGGATATGTCACTGGTGAGGAAAATAAACTTGAAATTAACCCCCGATGGGTACAAGAAAACTACATGGTGATGACTTGGTTATGTAATTTCATGTTGCCCCATATAAGTAGAAACTTTTTATGGGCTAACATAGTTAAGGATATTTAGGATAGAATAACAGGAGCCTATTAAAAGAATGAAAATGTTGCTAGAGCCTATCGATTGAGAAACCAGGTGATTGCTATTAGGCAAGGAGATAAGTCTTGCTATTTGGAAAGTAGCAAATATGCAACAACTTATCAGAAACTGGGAGAAAAAAATAGGGCTTTTGAGTTTTTAGTTGAACTTAACATTGAGTATGATATTGCACGACAACATATTCTTTTCCGAATGGCAAAAGAGTTATTTCAACCACTTAAGCCATAATCATATAGCCCCTTGGTCAATAGGTACATAGTCGATACGGGTTCATATGGAACTTGAGAGAGATACTATAAAAATTGGAAAACGAAGACCCGTTCCCTGATTGAAAATGAAATCTTAGCGAGAATAGAGATCATTTCCTGTCTACATGAACACAATGATGGTTAGCAAGGGGTATGCCCAAATTAGCCTGCAACGAGTTGTGGTGGCTATGGCCGAGAGGAACGGAAAATAGAGGAAAGCGGAAAGAAGAAAGAGGAGGAGAGAAAGGGGAAGGGGAAGAACTAAAGAAGAGAGATCGGGGGAGAGAGAGAGAGATGTGAAGGAATACGAGGTGAAGGGGATCATCGTTGTTATTTGTGTATCGTGAGGTCGGGGAAGATGAACAATGTTTTCTCATCCGAATAATTATTACAAGGGTAGTATGGAGATTAAAAAATATTGCAACGGCCTTTTTGGACCGAAGGGAGTCTTTGTCTGACGGTCATAGTATAGGGGGGTCCTTGTAATTTACCCTAAAAAGAATGATGTATTTTTTATCAAAAAAACGTTAAGGGAAATTGTTTAAAGGTAAAATTCCACTTTAGTACCTGAACTTTGGAGGTAGTGTCAAGTTATTAATCTAACTTTCAAACGTGTCATTTCAATACCCAAACTTTCAAAAAGTGTCATGTTGGTCCAAAACCGTTAATAGACTTGTTCGTGGGCCAGGCTTCGGGCCTGACTTACACTGTGTCGGGTTTGGGCTTTGGGATGGGTACCATTCAAAATTTGGCAAAAACCAAACACGAGCCCGGCCTATGAACAGGTCTAACCGTTAACGTCTCAAAAAGTGTCAAGTTGGTCCAAAACCATTAACACAGCTTAAATGTCATATAAAAGGACAAAAATGTCTTTTACCTATCATCTAATTTTCTTTTGATTGGTATCCAATCTCTAACTAGTAACCACCTCTGATGCCAAGGTAGTTAATGAGCTTCTAAAACCATATCTCTACAAATGCTCATTGAAGCTATAACATCTTACACACATAAAGCTCGAAACCAATGCATATGGAGCTTGACGATGTGATCAGAAAACTTAGGCCTTATATTCGCCATGGATCCTCCATCTAAAAAGTTGAGCATCTTCAACTGCATAGAAATCACTCAATGATACAAGATCTTGAACAAGTAGGTTCTGACACTTACTCTGACGTTTACAAGGTTCGCCTCTCCGACGGTCTCAGTGTCTCACCATCGCCTTGAAAGAGGTCCACAATGTGATGAAATCTTCATTGTCTTTATTAGCAAATACTCAAATCTTCATTGTCTTCAAAAGAAGACGATGTTCAATAACACTTGATTCAGACGTGATGAAATCTTTGGTTCGAAGTTATTGGAAAAAAATATATATATATACTGATAGCCAAAGCAATTCCAAGGATTTGTTTCAAAAAGATGAGAAAAATACAGATGTACGTAGAAGATGAAATTGCACATGCACACATCTTAGATAAAAAGGTTATGCCTGAAAACATGCTTTTGGTGGGAAAGTTGAATATAGAGAAATCTTGCCCTGAGTTAACCAATTTTGACAACAATGGAGATCAACAATCCCATAATCAGGTATATACTATCATTGGCCTTATTTACTTTTTATCTGCATCATTTACAGATGTGGCATACTTCTCAATCTGGGACTTGATCCTTTTTTTTTGGAGGGGTGGGGTGGGAGCTGGTGGGGAGGGAAAGAGGGATGTGTGTCTCCACTAGTTCAAATCTTTTGATAGGATCAAAATCAGGTCTGAGTTTGGATTTCCTGCAGCCATGCTCAGGCTGCAATGACATTCTTAAACTCATTTGACCTATCCTGGTTCTCCCTTCCATCCCGTTTTGGTTAGAAGTGGGCCTAGCATCTAAAGGTAGAAGAAAATGAATGTGTGTCTTCATTAGTTCAAAATCTCAAACATCTCAACCGGTTCAGTCTCAAGGTAGAGGACAATGAACAATGTCTTTTTTTGAAGGGTAGTTTTAACATTTTCAAAAATTTTAAGTTGCACATGTCATCACGTGATCAAATAATTGACGGTCGATTAACGGTAGGAACCAATTTGACACTTTTTGAAAGTTTGGGTATTGTAGTGACATTTGAAAGTTTGGGTACTAGCTTGACACTATCCCCAAAGTTCAAGGTGCTAAAGTGGAATTTTCCCTTGTTAAAACTCATCCTTACTTTCCACTATTTCTCTTAAAACACACTATATCATTTCAAAACATCCAAGGAACCCACGTCATTAACTTGACCTTCTAACAGGTATTAGTAGATTACCATTTCACACTTTATTATATGTGACTTCAATATTTCGAAATATCTGAATCCAGAAGGTGTATTAGAGGTTGTGTGACCAATTACAACCTTCTGCAATATCAGCTTTGCAATTACATTTCCCATGTGTAACAAAGCATCCTTTCATAATCAAGATTTACACGAGACAATATTTTTTTTAGGGAAAATTCCCGATAGGTATCCTATACTTCAGGTTGAGTGCCAATTTAGTACCTGAACTTTAAAATATGACAATCTAGTACCCAAACTTTCATTTTGCAATAATCTAGTACCCGGCGTTAACCAGCTGTCAAATGGCATGCAAAAGGACAAAAATACCCTTCAAGTATAAACTCCCAATCTTACTCTGTGTAAATGCTACCTCTCTCCACTGTCCTCACAACAACAAAATGCATTTTAATGATAGAATTTCCATGGGTTGTGGGTGAATGATGCCATGGGGAAGTAATGGGGGTAGGGTTGGCATGGTGGAATTGGTAGGGCTTGATCTCTTTTTGAACCAAGATACATGAAAAACCAGATGGAGCTTGTAGTCATTTGGTAGGACAAGTTTGTATGCCACCGGCTCAATTCTTTCTAAATTCTTTCTATTCTCTTCAAGCCGGCCATGTTCTTCATCTTGTAGTGGGCTCATACTAAATTCTCCTTGAGTTTCAGGCAGTATGCGGTCTCGTTCTATCAAAAGGTCGTCAACTATTTCTACCTTAGCAGTGCCTGGGACATAAGATAGAGGGGAGGGGGAGGCATACCATAAACGATCTAGAAGGGAGTAAACTTCGTTGCCGAATGATAGGTGGTATTATAAAACCACTGGGCCCAAGTGTGAGAGTGTGTGCTGGCAAAAGAGTTTGGATCGTTTGTTCCCTAGGGACAAAAATCCAATCCTATTCAAATATGTCATCTTTGCCTAACATATTTAAAACTAACGGAAAATTATTTTTAAAGATGGTATGAACTTCATTATTTATCAAATATGCTTAACCCACTCACCCTTCGTACCCACTTTCTCTTTTCATTCCCAAATACCACTGTGAGTTCGTCTTTTCTTCTCCCTTCCCTTTCCACCCACCGCCCTTTTGCCGCTACAGCCGCCGATAGTTCCATTCCTCGCCGATTCAAGTTTTTCTCTTGTGGTTCTCCTCTCTCTCCACCGATTGACACGCTATTGTACTCCGGCCACCGATTCAAGTTTTTCTCTCGCAGTTCTTCTCTCTCCCCACCGACACGCTGCTGTACTCTGGCCACACAGGAACCCTCCTCGCCGCTGCAACCCTCACCGGTGCTATATTCTGGCCAGTTCCGTAACCCTGCCTCTCCCTTGCAACTCTCATGGTTCTTATTTCGCTCCTGCAGCAATCTGAAGTGTAATATTATAAATATGGGATTTTAAATGGCGATTAGAAATTAGTAAACAACCACACCGATCGTTTTAATCAAACATTGCCAATGTTATTTAATTTTAGTACAATGATATGAACCTGACCAACAATAATTTAATGGATTTCAGGCTTGCAATCCAATTTGTTCCATCTTTGATGAAAATTTTGAATCCATAGAGCACAAATGGATCAAGAACAAGGATGACGAGCACAGATGATATAGCTGAATTTTACATTGATTTTGTCAAAAACATGCTTGTTCAATTCCCATATGTAACATTCATTGAAATGAAAAGGCAATATTATATACTGAGTGGAGCAAAAGAAAAGCCTCATATTATTTGTTTACTTTATTTAGGCCTAATCTCTTTTCCTTGGATAATAAGATCAGACATCAAGTGACCACCCTTCACCTACTTCCCCATCTTCTCCTATGTCGTTAAATAACTCATCCATCTCTATTTCCACCCATCCATCTTTTCCTCTAGGGTAATGTTCCACTTGTTGACCCATTAACATGGATGGCAACAATATGGGTGGTTGCAAGGTGAACCTACAGCTATGTACAATGTTGAAAATTACTCCAGTATACAATTAGTGAGGCAATTAGGGATCTAGATACAAAATATGGATATCTCCACCCTTAGTTTTGGCAAACCTTATAGACTCTGGTGAGGCAACCGTCTCCAACAGTTGGTAGCAACATCTCTGGCGGTCAGTGGCACTGGTGGAACTAGATGTGAGAGAGGAGGGAGAAAAAGAAGAGGGAGAAAGACGAGTTCGAGATAGAGGAAGGATTGAAAGGCTTGAGAGTTTGGGCGGGTTGTCAAAATTTCAAGTCCAGGCTGCCGTTAAAGGTTTAGACTGTTAATTTCAAATATAGAAAGATCTATGACGTGTTCAAAATGTATTGGACGGGATAGAATTTTTTTTGTCCCTAAGGGACAAACGATCCGAACTCAAGTGTGATAGGTGGCAAAACACATTAAATAAGTTTCTAAAATCACTCGGCCCAAGTGTGAGAGTGTGCCATTTTGAAAAAAGTTGAAGGGTAATTTTGACAATGCATCGGCTCTAAAACGCATGTGAGCGCGTTCAAATCCGGCCTGTGCATTATGATTTTCAGATTTAAAAACAAAATTCAAATCAGTTTTAAGAGGAGGCACCAAATGAGTTTGAAGTCTGAAAAGCAACGTTTTCAGACCTCAGACATCTGAAAAGTGCAATCAAATGCCACCTAAGTAACTAGATTGTAAATTATAAGGTATTTTTAGTAAAATACAAACTATAAAGTTGGTTTAATTAAATCTGTGAAACTATAGATGTAATCTAGTAAATGACCTTTTTGTTAATGGTTTTTTACTGTTTAGTCCACCCCACAAATCTTACCTCCACCGTACAGTTGAGGTAGGTGCCAATTCGGAATTGATGCCAATACACAAGCAGGCGTTGATGATGTTTAGGTGAAATTGTTTGAAATTTTGAATTGTTGTAGTTCTGCATTGAAATTCAAAGTTATAAGGTGAATTACAGTCTACTTATCTCTTTCTTAATACATACAGCTGTGGTGGTCCATCTTCTTTTATAACATTATATTCAGTTAAATTTAAACCAAAAATATCAAATCAAAGTGACGCAGTGGAAGTGTGGTGGGCCCATAACCCATAGGTCCCAGGATCGAAACCTGTCTAATGGCTTCCGGTGACAATTTATTTTCGAAAGTATGCATTGAGCACAATAAGCATTGCAAAAATCTGTAAGATAAATAAAGCACCAAATAAACTATTAAACTTAATGCATGCAGATAACCTTTTTTTTTTCATTTAATTTTGTCCTTGATTTTTTTTTTGAGGGGGGTGAGGAAAATTTACCCCGAGAGAACATTTTAAATGGAGAAAGTAATCAAATTCTGGTATTTAAGCATTTTTTTTTTATTTTGATTTGATGAATTCTCTAAGACTAAACACTCGTAAATTGCAGACCTACCTTACCTAAAACATCTATACCCAACCCTGTAGCCTGTAGGTTCCATGAATAATGAAACTAAAGCACCAAATAAACTGAAAGAATCTATCACTATCAGTTCCCTTCATTGTTTCGAAACAAGGCCAGCGCCCCATCTTCGCAATTCCCATGAACCTGGCAAAGCTTCCAACTTTGCATATTTTTATTAAATGAACTTTGTCCCACGTTGCTAATAATTATCTAGAAGTGTTCTTCAAAGCGTCCGGGCTATCATAGGGCACGACCTTACTTAAACAGGATCTGTTCTATAGGCTCATATCGTTCTCAGCCCATCTGATGGCCGTGGGATGGTCGCACGGTTGTCTGACAGTCTTTTCCCTTTTTCTTATAAATATATATTCTGCTGGGCTAAAATGCATTGATGACAGGCGGGATTAAACCGTGGAATCAAAGCCAAATTCCCACGTTTCTACTGAACTGAAAATTTTAGAGACTGGCGCAGCGGAAGCGTGGTGGGCTCATAACCCACAGGTCCCAGGATCCAAAACTGGCTCTGATAATAAGAAATCTACCTTAAAATGTTAGATTTTTGTGTACTTTTGTTCTTGTTTTTTGTAGGTCGTCCATTCGATCCTTAGAAAGGTTTATTTGCAACATTTTTTGAGATTTATTACAGGTTATTATTGTGTTAAGTACCCTATTCTATTCAATAATTTTTCTAACTAGTATTTGTGTACGTGCTTTGCACGTAACAAATTTTGTGACAATGATAGTATATAATATATTTCTTTTTTTTTTGCATTTTTTTTATATTTCTACATCTATAAAAATTATTTTTATTCATCACATTTATTATGGCTCATTAATATAAGGATATGTCCAAATTAAATTCTTGCAAAGGTAACGAGAATTAAAAAAAATTCTTTTTATTCTTATTTTTATCAGTTACCTTCGTCTGAATTTTATTTGAATTCTCATTACCTTAGCAGGAATTAACTTCTATATAACAAATCCAAATTCACCTTCTTCAACCTCTGAAAACCTTACAATGAATTGCTATAAAAAATATCACTTACTCTTTCAAATATCTTGCCGGGCTTTATGGTAACGGAAATGAAAAATTAACCCACCATATGGTGGGTGACGTAGCCGTTTTCGGCCACGTACCAATGTTGTGATGTAAAATTTTTTGGCAAAGTACCTCGTTATTCGACCCGGTGGTGGCGTACCTTAGTGACGAGCTACTTGGTGGCGAATTACTTGGTGGCGAACTGCTTTGGTGGCGAACTCCCTGGTGGCGAACTGCCTGGGGGCGAACTGCCTTGGTGGCGAACTGCCTGGTGGCGAACTCCCTGGTGGCGAACTGCCTGGGGGCGAACTGCCTTGGTGGCGAACTGCTTGGGGGCGAACTGCCTGGTGGCGAACTCCCTGGTGGCGAACTACCTGGGGGCGAACTGCCTTGGTGGCGAACTGCCTGGGGGCGAACTGCCTGGGGGCAAACTGCCTTGGTGGCGAACTGCGTGGGGGCGAACTGCCTTGGAGGCTAACTCCCTGGTGGCGAACTACCTTGGTGGCGAACTGCTTGGGGGCGAACTACCTGGTGGCGAACTCCCTACTAGGCGGTCGATGCCTTAGAGAATGTTGGAGCTCCCTGGTGCGGCGCAATCCGACTGCCCTCAGCATGAGGTGGTCTTCTTTCCTTTGTAGGCTGCGGGAGATGAGGGACCTGCGAGAACTTCATCTTTTCCTCCTCTTTGTAGGTGGCGGGAGATGAGAGACCTGTGAGAACTCCATCTTTTCCTCCTCTTTGTAGGTGGTGGGAGCTAAGGGACCTCCGAGAACTCCATCTTTTCCTCCTCCTTGTAGGTGGCAGGAGTTGAGGGACCTCCGAGAACTCCATCTCTTCCTCCTTGTAGGTGGGGGGAGCTGAGGGACTTCCGAGAACTGCATCTTATCCTCCTCTTCGTAGGCGGCGTGAGCTAAAGGACCTACGAGAACTGAATCAGAGGTCCCGGGGGTACTTTCCCGGTGGGGGCTTTCCAATGCTTAAGTTAGCACTCTTATTGTAGAGAGCTTTGAAGATAATATGAGAGAGCTAGAGAGCAGGGTTACTTCCCTTTCTTTTCCATCCCCTTCCCCTTTGGGGGGTGAGGTCTTTATATACCGGAGTCTTCGTGGGTTAGGTGGGTGAAAAGCCTCCAAACGGTAAGACTCGTCGCATCCGGTCAGAACCGGGGTACGGTGGTGAACTCCTCGAGGTCGTCAAACTGGCGCTTGTGTTAGGCGGCCAGGTCGGCGCCTGGGCCGGGTTGTCAAGAGGGGTGCCTGCGTCAGTCGGCGGGTCAGTGTTTAGGCCAGGTCGTCAGGTCGGCGCCTATGTCAGTCGGCGGGACAGTGCCTAGATCAGGTCGTCAAGCTGGCGCCTGTGTCAGTCGGCGGGTCAGTGTCTAGATCAGGTCGTCAAGCTGGCGCCTTGGCCGGATCATGCGCTAGGCTGGTCCAGGTCGGCCAGGTCGCGCAGGCCGTGCACAGTTCGCGCAGGCCGCACGCGCGCCGTGCAGTTCGTGCGCGCCGCGTAGGCGCGCGTCAGGCCGCGCGCAGGTCGCGCTAGGCCGGCCAAACAGGTGCCCGAGTGGGTCACCAACTTCGTAAGTTTGTTGGCTGGGTGTTTTCCTAGTTGTCACGAGGTGCTACGTGTCACAATTTTACTGGAGGGCCAAATCTGCCCTCATCAGTGGGAATAAAGAAGAGAAAGTCATCTATTGCCTTAATGGTCAAGAACTGAACCAATGAAAATTGGTTAAAAATATTTAAAAAAACAAGAAAATAGTTTAAAGAATAATATGTTCATCTATTTGCAATTTGGAAATCTCTTCATGGTGGTTAATGTGGCCCAACATTGGCCATTGAGAACATAAGATGTACTTTCGGTTTTTTTCTTTAATTTAAATAAATGAAAGGGTAAATTGCTAAAACCTCCCGTAAATTTTTTTATCATTATTGAATCCCCCCAAAAGTATGTTAAATGCAATCACCTCCCATGAACTTGTAGACAGTTGCAAGTAGGCACTTTGTTAGAATCTTCTAACAAAAAGCACAAAAATGTCCAAAATACCCATGTAGTTACTTTTGACTAAAATGTTTATTTTCCAATTTTTTTCCATATCGATCACTACCCCAATCCCTTCTAATTTTTTTTTTCAGAATTGATGTATTTTTCAAATTTTCCCTTCATCAATTGCTCAAAGGTAAAATTGCAACTTTAAACTCTCCTTTTTTGTTGGTCATAAAATTTATATTGTTTTTTATGTATAAACCAAACTCAATAATAATTACATGGGTATTTTAGACATTTTCATGCCTCTTGTTAGAGGATTTTATAAAGGGGGCCTACTTGCAACTCTATCAAAAAGTTTAAGGGAGGCGATTGCAATTAGCAAACTTCAAGGGAGGTTTGGGCAACGGTCAAAAACTTCAAGGGAGGTTTCAACAATTATCATGGTTTGTTTTCCAATTATTGAACAAAGTGAGGGATTTTTTGTGTATTTTCCCTAACAAGCATTAAATGGGAATGTTAATTAAATGACACTTTTGCCATTGACTTCTTTTACAATTATGAATAAAAAGAGTGGAGGTTTGTGTCTTTTTTGTAATAAGCATTACATGAGAAAGAAGTCATTTCATGATAAACATTAAATGAGAAAACAAAATTGCATATTTATCTTTGCTCCTTCTATTATTCAAACCATAGAATCAGGGCATTTTAGTCTAGTGAAAATTTCATTAGCCAACCACATTTATTCAAACGTTTATAGATAGTACAGGTATAGATGAGTAACCGGTGAATACGAGAAAAATTACCAGGCCCTATATAATATAATAGAGTTAAGGGTATCTACCATCATTTTACAAAAGTTCTTAAGACTCACTAAAAGCTAAAGAGATAAAAGAATTGTTTGAGTTATGGTTGAGTTGGCCCCCGGGTGCCATGTGTCATCTCCGCGGTCGTCTTATCTCTTCGGCCACGTTGGCACCGTGTAAGATGGATAAGTGCAACCAAGAAAGGAGAACTCCATATGGGTAAGGAGGATAGTTCCGCTGGTGATTAGGAGTTATCCCGAAAACCTCGACGGACAACCTCATCCTGACAATCCCGGAAGCCTCATCCGAACAGGACACGAATCCTCGGATATAAGTAGGTTACCCCTACTCGAACCAACACATTTTTCTCAACTGCTTGGCCCAACCACCCACTGTTGTTGATTGACTTGAGAGTCACAGTGCCTACCCAGGGAACAACTCCTCGGGCCTCCGACTACTTTCTTGTTTCAGATCTTGGTGCGCAGCTTCATACTTCCACCTCGGCTTCGCCAATTGGCAGGATTATTTAACTGCGATCTTGTTTGGAGACACCTTGGATCAGACAACATCAAATTGGTGCCGTCTGTGAGAATCGCACAAAAAGCCATTCCAAAATCTATCTCTCCGTGCAATCAAGAACCATGCCAAGAAATGCATCCGACCACTCTACAGGCTGATCCCCATCTCGGGGATCTTGCTCTCACCGCAACCCTCCACACCATGAGCCTCAACAACAGACCACGGTCGACCCCTCCCAGTTCTAGGTGATGCAGCAGAAGGTTGACCAGATCATCGTGATGTGATGTGTGGCTCATTGTGACACTAGCAAGTGCACTAGCCGCTCAAGTAATAGAGTAGTGAGTAGAGTATCGTTCCCACAATGACATATGTAGCAACTACTAGTAATAAATTAGTCTACTGTTATCTGATCTACCGAAATGTAAAACTAATGAAAAACTGAAATTAAAACTACAAAGTTATTTCTAACACATTGGACCAAACACATTGTATGCAAGTGAGGAGACAAGCTAAAGATGCATAGAGAAATAAATTCAGCAGCTAGTTTTCTAGGCAATTCAAGTAGAATAGGATTCATCCTTGGTTTGGTGAAATCCCAAAGCAATGAACAACCTCTCTCGAGCACATGTTCAATCTATGCATGAGTGACAGTTCTTCTATTTCTAGCAAGAATCTAATCCCCATGCATGCATTCAGATCTAGCAATTCTAGGGCCTCATTTCAGCTGGATGATCATCAACTCAGCTGAATGAACACCAATCGAATCGTGCAAGTTATCTCTAACCTTGCACTCAATTCGGCTCTTGATTGGCAGATCTGAATTCTTAGAGTCTTTCTCAAGCACTCTATGAATTCCAAGAAAGAGGAACAATTCGGCCAGACTGAATTAAAGCTACCTGAATTCTTTCTCAAGTAATTCAGGTATTACAAGTTCATGATCTGAAATCACAGATATGATTTTATAGAATGCCAGTTCGGATCTCACTATTTTATGATCTAAATTTACAAATCTGAGATTGGAAAATAGCAATTCAGACATTGTAAATTCATGATCTGAAATTCCAAACAAGAAACTTCAAGATTGAATCTACTTTACTCAAATGAACTTAGAAAATAAATTACAGAATTGAATTTACATAAAACATACTTTGATTACAACAAGAAAGGAAAATTTAATGGAAAAATTACATAAATCTTAGCTGAATTCAATTACCAAATTGTGCAGAAATCAAGTGAGGATGAAACCTTGATCTCCAATTGCTTTCTCCCCCTTCAAATTCAGCTTCTTCTTCTCTTGAAGCTACTTGTTCCTCCTCTCTTCTCCTCTCTTGCGCCTATCTCTCTCTCTTCTTCTCTCTTAAACAAGAGCTCAAGGAGAGTTTGAAATCAGATGCTGGACCATTTTTCCCCCTCTAGAGGCCTCCTTATATAGGCTTTCAAGGAAGATCTTGCCTCTTCTTGAAGTCTCTAGAATTGGGTGTATTACACCCCTCATGAACCTTCTAGAGTGCTCCCTCCTTCTCTTCAAGAAACTTCTAGGAGTTGCCGCCCCTAGCTCCCTTTGGGTTGCTATTTGGGCTGGAACTTAGTTTGCTTTTGAGCACATATAGGCTGCACTTTAGGCTGTTTTTTGGGGTGAAAATGGGCTAGACCAAAATTTCCTTCTTGCTAGGCTTCTTTCCTTGAGTTTTTCAAAGAGTTAGCTTGCACTACTTGGGCCAAATGAAACTCCCTTGCTCTAAAGGCTGGGCTGGGCTGAACTAGATAAATTTTGGTTTTTCTTTTCTTGCTTTTGCCTTCTTTTTCTTGAGTTGGCCGCCCCTGAAATCTTTATTGCAATTAAGCTAAAAATATGGAAAATTTTAATTAAACCGACATAAAATTTCATGCAGAGACCTCATAAAATATAGATAAATTGTAGGTTCATCATGATGATGCAAACACTGGGGCAAACAACGCAACCTCCTCAAACCGTCCCCCTTCCTGTCTAGACACTTAACACGACCGATCCTTGCCCCAAGGACCCCAAAAAGCGCCACTCGGACAAGCATAACGCGTGGTCTGACCAAGAAAGGCAGCAGTTATCAAGAAGATCAGATTCTCCAACCCGATCTCATGTACATGATGACCGCAGCAAGACACACTGCTCTGCCCGAGTTCCGAAGAAAGAAAGGCTCGTTCAACATCCGCAACAGCGGCCAGTCTCCACTACCAAATCTAGCTTGATCAAAGACCGCCCCATGATGCCAAAGAAAGAAAAGGACCATGCATGTGGCCCCAGACAATAGGGATGCGGAGATCAGGGTGCCCAGGCAGTGCCTGACCAAATTGGAATGCAACCAAACTGACAGAGGTGCGACTCCTCCTACAGTCCGACCCACGAAACTTAACAACCAGCTTGCCAAGGAGCTAGTCTTCACCCAAGACATCGTGGACGAGCTCTCCCAGCCAGCTGGCGACCTCTGCACTTTGAGAAATACGACGGAGCCATAGACCCCAACGACCACATCAAAGGTTTCAAGGCCCTGATGATGTTACACGATTCGTCTGAAGGATTGATGTGTAAAGCCTTCGTCGCTACCCTCAAGGGAGTTTCCCAGATGTGGTACTCACCCCTTCCCCCTGCGCTCTATCTTCTCTTGGGAATAGTTGGAGAGCCAATTCCTAGTGCAGTTCACGGCCAGCCAGTGACATTGGAAGACTTTGGCCATCCTCATGCAAGTGCAATAGAAGAAGGGAGAGACCCTCAAAGAATACTTGGCAAGGTTTAACGCTGAGGCCCTACAAGTTTGCACCCTGAACCAATCTGTGGTAGTTACAGCTGTCATTTAGGGTTTGCACCCCTCCGCTTTCAGCTTCTCACTATCAAAGAACCCTCCTCAGACCATAGCTAGGGGCGCTCACGGTTCGGTTAACCGAACCATGGGGTGATTTTCTGGACTGAACCGATTTGTTCAGTTTTTACATTTAACTGAACCAAAACCGAACCAATGCAACTGGTTAATCGTGGTTTGGTTTTTGATGCAGATCTGCGACCACAGCTACGTCAGGTGGCCCGAGAAGATGAAGTCTCAAAACAACAAGAAAAGTAAAGATAAGTATTGCGACTTCCATTGGGACCACGGCCACGAGACAGACAATTGTTGCGATCTGCGCCAACACCTTGAGGAACTGATCATGCGCGGATACTTGGGAGGATTCATCGACATCAAGGAAGAAAAGCCGAAGGAAGAACCACACCAAACAGATAGACCTCTCGCCCGGGCTCCCTCGGTCGGGGTCATTGCAGTGATCTCAAGAGGGATGGTCTCCAGGGGAAGCAGCTTGGGTTGCAAGGCATACATGCGACTGCTTGAGATCGATGACAGGGAGTAGAAAAGAAGACGGCAGGATGATCCAATCACCTACACAAAAGATGACCTCAGAGGGGTCCTGACCCCGCACGATGGCACCCTTGTGATAGCTGCCAAGGTGGCTAGCTTCAAAGTTCAACGCATCCTAGTGGATATGGGAAGCTCGGCCAACATCCTCTTCAAGGAAGCCTTCGAACAACTCGGCATCAGCAAGGAACGTCTCACCCCGGTCAACACTCCCTTTGTAAGCTTCTCCAGAGAGTCTCTCATGCTCCAAGGGAAGATCACCTTGCCTCTTCTAATCGGAGATGGTGACATCACCACCATGGCAATGGTCAAATTCGTCATCGTCTAGGTTCTCTCACCCTATAGTGCCATCCTCGGTCGACCAACCCTGAATGCTCTATGGGCCTCGGCTTCCACTTACCGCTTGGCAATTAAAATCTCTACCCCATATGGAGTAGGTGTGGCACATGGAGACCAGAGAACCGCACGTCAATGTTTCTTGACAGCCTAGGGGAAGGCCCCATGTTGCGGAGACACTGATAACGAAGAACATAGACCTACGAGGCAAGCTGAAGGCACAACATGACCAGTCCATCGAAGACCTCATACAGGTGCCACTCTCCAATGAAAACCCCGAGAAGATGGTCCAAGTCAAATATCTCCTAGAAGATTGTCTTCAGGAAGACCTCATACGATTGCTAAAGAACAACATCGATGTGTTCACTTGGTCGGTAGCAGACATGTCAGGGATCGACCCCAAGGTCATCACTCATCACTTGAACGCTGACTCGTGCTACCGACCCATCAAGCAGAAGAAGAGGAGCTTCACCTCAGAACAGTTGTAGGTGATCAATGAAGAAGTCTGGAAGCTACTCTACACCGGCTTCATCCGAGAAGTCAAGTATCTGGATTGGCTGGCGAACATAGTGATGGTGAAGAAGGCCAATGAAAAGTGGAGGATTTGCATCAATTTCACTGACCTGAACAAAGTCAGTCGCAAAGACAGCTTCCCCCTGTTGAGGATCGACCAGCTCATTGATGCAATGGTAGGGCACGAACTCCTGAGCTTCATGGATGAACTCTCAAGCTACAACCAAATCTAGATGCATCCGGACGACTAGGAGAAGACAACCTTCATTACTAACTGAGGACTTTATTGCTACAAAGTAGGGGTGTTCACGGGTTGGGTTGGGTCGGTTTATTGGGGTTTTCCCAACCGACCCGACCTGGTCGGGTTGCCTGAGGTGAAAACCGAAACTGACCCACTGATAGGCCAAACTGACCTGGTCAGTTTGAATCGGGTTGGGTCGGTTTGAGTCGGTTTCGGTTTTGCTCCTGTACAAAAGGACACCTAATTGAATTCTAATTGTAATTGCCTAATGGGTTGCCTATTTGGTGTAAAAGATTATAGAAAGTTAGAAACTAGGATATATTGCCTATTTTAATTGTAATTGCCTAATGGGCCTTCTAGTTCTAGTAGAAGACTAGTTATAGTTAAGTAGGAAACTACTCAAACTAGGAACTACCGAACTAGTAGAAGACTAGTTCGGTTCGGGTCGGGTTGGTTTCGGTTTTCACACAAGAAAACCGAAACCGACCCGATATATCGGTTTATATATTTGCCCAACCCGAAACCAACCGGTACTGATGAAAACCCGACCGACTCGAGTTGGATCAGTCCGGGTTGGTCGGTTTGGTCGGGTTGGGCATTCTTATGAACAGCCCTACTACAAAGTAATGCCCTTTTGTTTCAAGAATGCCGACGCTACTTATCAGCGGTTGGTGAACCTTGTTTTTAAAGATCATCTCAGCCGCAATGTGGAGTCGTACATGGACAACATGCTGGTAAAGCGCAAGAAGGCCGAGAGGCACCTAGACGACCTTAGAGAAGTCTTTGGCACCCTCAAGAAGTATCGAATGAAGTTGAACCCAACGAAATATATAGTCACCTTGGGCCTACAAAGAAGTACAACACCTAACCGGACGAGTAGCTGCCCTCAGTAGGTTCACGTCAAAATCCGCAAACCAATGCCTGCCCTTCTTTAAGGCCTTGTAAAAGGTGAAATATTTCTAGTGGACCAAACAATGCAAACGGTCCTTCCAAGAACTTAAAGATGTACCTGAGTTCGCCGCCCGAAGACGTGCTACTGCTCTACCTCTTAGCTAGAGACGAAGTGATCAGCTTAGTCCTGGTAAATGAGGAAAACCAAACACAAAGGTTGATCTACTACACCAACAAGGTCCTCAGCAGCACGGAAACTCGATACTCGAATTTGGAGAAGGTCGCCCTGGCCTTAATCACCTCAACAAGAAAACACATGCCTTACTTCCAAGCCCAAAATGTCTAGGTGCTTACCAACTAGCGTCTCAAACAAGTTCTACAGAGGCTGGAAGCATTTGGTCCCCTAGTGAAATGGAGCGTGGAACTGAGCAAGTTCGTCATTGATTACGCGCCTCGACTTGCCATCAAAGCTCAGGCCTTGGCCGACTTCCTGGCCGAATGCACCTTCATGGAACAAGACCCAGTTGCACCACCGCCGGTGTTGACTCTTCACGTGGACGGTTCATCCAACCAGCAAGGTAGCAGAGCCGGGTTCATCGTCCTCGGCTTAGAAAACATCGTATTAGAGCACGCCCTCAGACTCGAATTCAAGGCATTCAACAATAAAGTTGAGTACAAAGCTTTGATCGCTAAACTTCAGCTCTCCCTAGACCTCGTGCCCGGTGACTCGAAGCCTTCAGTGATTCCGAGCTAGTGGTCAACCAGATCCTCGACCAATTCGAGGCAAGGATACCAACCATGGCGAGCTACCTGTTAAGGGTGCAAGAACTCATCTAACGGCTCAAACATTTCACCGTCTAGTAGATACCTCAAGCCAAGAATGTATGTGTTGATGCACTTTCAAAGCTCGCTAGCTCACCACAGGCAGAGCTCGACCCAACAGTTCGGATGGATACACTAGCTTAGCCCAGCATCTCGGCAATGGCCTTCCTCATCCTCCTTATTCAACAAGGCCCATCCTAGATGGACCACATAGCACAATACATTCGGGACGACACACTACCAGAAGACTGAGCCGAAGCCAAGAGTTTTGTACATAGGTCGGCCCGATACTGCCTCATCTAGGAACAACTCTACTGCCAATTACACACTCTCCCCTACCAAAGGTGTATCCCCCCTTCCAAGGCCGACTATGTCCTTAGGGAGATACACGGAGGTATTTGCGGAGATCACCTCGGTGCTCGAACCTTGGCGCATAAGGCACTTCGACAAGGTTACTTATGGTCGACCATGAAGCAGGATGTAACCCAACTCGTTAGGAAGTGCGACCGCTATCAGAGGCACTCCAACCTTCATCACCACCTAGTAGTTCCTCTAAAGACGATCATAAGTCTATGGCCCTTCGCCCAATAGGGAATGGACATCCTTGGACCGTTCCCTACCGTGGTTGGGCAAAATAAGTTCCTCCTCGTCATAGTAGACTATTTCACCGTCGAAGCCCTGGTACGCATCACCACACAGAATGCCCATAATTTCTTTTGGCAGAGCATCATGTGCCAATTCGGTATTCCTCGGGTCCTCATCACCGAACCACAGTCATTCATCGACCTCAGAGCAATAGACAGACCGGAGTGACCAACCAAATTCTACTGCACGGCCTGAAGATCAAACTTGATAAGGCCAAGGGAAGGTGGGTCAAAGAACTACCGAGCATCCTCTAGGCATATAGGACCACACCACGAACATCTACTAGAGAAACGCCGTTCAACCTAGCATACGGGGCCGAAGCCATGATTCCTGTAGAGATAGGCTTTCCAACTCTCTAGACCAAGCTCTACAATGATGAGTAGAATAGAGAGGACCTTCGTGCAAAGCTCGACTTGGTGGAAGAAGCACGTGGCCGAGCATAACTCAAGATGGTAGTGCAGAAGAACCAGATGTGTAAGTACTACGACTCCAAAGTCCGAAGAAGAGAGTTCAAGACAGGTGACCTCATCTTTCACAAAGTCATAATACCCATGCTAGGAGAAGGGAAGGTCGAACCAAATTGGGAAGGATCGTACAAAGTTACCTAAGTCCTTGGACTTGGTACCTATAGGCTGGAAGACCTCGACCGAAAAACTCATACCGAGGAGTTGGAATACCGGATACTTGAGGATGTACTATCAATAGATCACATCTATAAATGCCTCATTTTTACATTCAACTATTCAGTTCACACCGCACAACACACACTGCACAGTGTGCGCTGCACAAGCACACATTGCCCAACCGAACTCTAACGGCTGAGGCACAGGTGCACTGCTTTCACTCATCACTACACACACGATCACACTTCGACAACACATTGTCGACCAAGTTTACCAGCTGACTTGGCCAACCCACAACGGCCAGAGCCCGAAGCGGGAACGTAGCCATCGCCTCCTAAGGCTAGAGGATGGCCATCAAACTCCCCACACACGACTGACAATTTGTTAGAGCAGAGCCAATCGAGGAACATGGATTGCCTGAAAAGAGTGTGAAGCTCCCCAAGGCTAGGTGCCACTAAGCAATCCCCAAGTGACGAGAGCCCGAAAGCACCTTGGCCAACACAAAGTCGAAGACTAGGACATCAAGATCTCGGCTACCCCAGACTTCAGCCAAAATAAGACCAAAGCATATAAAATAACTTATCAAATTCAAAATAATATTGAAATTATATAAAAAATTAATAAAAATAATTAATAACTAATAAAAATATTAAAATGATTAAAATTTAATAAAAATAAATAAATAATTATTTAATTATTAATAATATTGAAATAACATGAACAGAAATAATAAAAAAAATAATAAGTGATAATAATTACTAAAAATAATTAATAATTATAAATAACACAATAAAAATTAATAAGAATAATTAATTACTAATAAAAAATATTAAAATGATTAAAATTTAATAAAAACTAAAATAATCAATAAAAATAATAACTAATTATTTAATGATGAATAATATTTAAAGAATACGAATAAAAATAATAAAATAAATAATAATTGATAGTAATTAATAATAATAAATAACACAATAAAAAGTAATAAAAATAATTAATCACTAAATAAAAATTAATGTTTAATAAAAATATTAAGATAATTAATTAATTAATAATAATATTATTATTATTATTGTTATTATTATTGTTATTACTCAACTGTTGCCGCTCTTGCAACGACGGTGGCGGAAGAGAGGAGAGGGGAGAGAGAGAGAGAGAGAACCGCCACTGTTGAGAGTTGTTGTAGTGGTGGTATGAAGATAAGAGAGAGAGAGTGGTCGAATGGATTCACAAGAGAGCGAAAACACGAGCGACGTTCTTTCTTCCCATCCCTAAGAGCGAAAACACGAGTGGCATTCTTCCTTCCCATCCCTAAGAGCGAAAACACGAATGACTTAGGTTTTTTGGATTGGGGTTACATAGGGGTAAAGTGTGTCATTTCAAAAAAAAGTTGAAGAGTAATTTCATTCATGCGTTGATTCGAAAACACGTCTAAGCACGTTAAGAGTCAACTCGTGCACTATGGTTTTCTTCATATTTGAAAAGAAAATTCAGATCAGTTTTAAGATGAGACATCAAATGTGTCTAAGGTCTGACTAAAAGGTGCAATCAAATGCCACCTAAGTAACTAGATTGCGAACTATAAGGGTGCTTTAGTAAAATATAAACTATAAAATTGGTTTAATTAAATCTATGAAACTATAGGGGTGATCTAATAAATGGCCTTTTTCCTTCCTTAATGGTTTTTATGTTCAGTACACCTCACAAATCTTAGCTCCACCGTATAGTTGGGGTAGGTGTATTGATGTCAATACTCAGACGCGCATTGGTGTTTAGGTGGTGTTTGAAATTTTGAATTATTGTAGGTCTTCATTGAAATTCAGAATTTTGACGTGAAGTGCAGTCTACTTATCCCTTAATTAATACAGCTATGGTGGTCGTATATCACTATTTTGAATTGAATTGGAACAAATAAAATACTCGTCTGTGTATTGAATTAAATTGGAACAAATTTTGAATCAGCGGTGATAACCGTTAAACATGGACGGAAAAGGTAAAATGCTCGTTATACTCCTATGCGAAATTACATAATTACATCTGGGAGGGGGTGGAGGAAGAAGAAGAAAATAGGGAGAACGAAGAGGAGAGAGAGAGAGAGAGGCGTTGCTGGAGAGGTCCACTGCTGCTGCAAGTGATAAAACAGTGGCCAGAGGGAGAGAGAGATATAATGAATGGTGAGAGAGAGAGAATGAAAGGGATGGGGAGAGAGAGAGAGTTGCAAAGAAGTTCGGACTTTGAACGTGAACACTTGGTTGAAAAATCAGTTTTGAAAAACATGAGAAAATCCAATGGGTTTGATTAGTCAGTTACATGAGAAATTGCACCTACACACTTGGTTGAATAATCAGTTTTTCTCTTACAAAAAAAAAACCTAGTTTTGAACTTGTCCCACATTGGATAATTACAAGGTTTGTTTTCAGTATTTCAATAGGAGCTGATTTACACTCCTTAGAATTAGTAGAGGAAGTATGGGAATTCGATACTGCGCAACGCGCGCACGCATGTGTGCGCGTGTGTGTGGCGCAATGAGGCGCTTTAGAGGCGCACTTTGCTCGCGCTTTAGAGGCGCACTGGTGCAATGGGCGGCTATGGTTTTGGTGCATTGATGATCGTTGATCGCCGTTGATGAGATCAACGGTCACGATTCGATCGGCTGTGATCAAGAGGCACAATTCAAAGTTAACAGTCACCAACTGTTAACAACTTTTTAAACAGTCACAATGGTTGAAATTGTGACTGTTCAAGGTGCCTTCTCTAAACCAGCACCTACATTTTCCTCATACCTCTTCACAAATTATTTAAGGAGCATGAATCAGACTCCAAAACACACAATTTCGAAATTCACTATATCTCTCTCTCTCTCTCAGTCCGGTCTGCTACAGTCTCACAGAATGTTTCTTTGGAGACTCTTCAACTTTACTGGTTGCAGATTCTCGCCCAAGGCTCTGTTGTATCCTGGGAATGAATTTGCCTGTAACCCAACAGCAAATTCAATAAAACTGAGTGGGGGCAAATAACGTTCTAAAGACAGTGTCTTCAGACGTGCCTCAGAGCTTCTCCTCCAAAGTTACAGTGACCCCATCTTCCCCAACAATTCAAACTTTGAACGTGAATGAACTTTGAACGACTGAACGAAGTCTCAGAGAGAGAGAGAGAGAGAGAGTTTACATACAGAGGTCCGATTCCAAGAGGAATCTTTGAGTTGTAGAATCTAAACAATTTGTTGCTATTGTCGAACAATACAGAGGTCCTATTCCACCAGAAATCGGGAAGTTGTGCAATTTGAGTTTCTTAGATCTCAGTTCGAATAGTTTGCGGGGTCATACCATCGGAGATATCTGGTTGCCAGAACCTAAGTCAAGGAGTTGATAGAAGGAGAGTTGAATCCAAATCTGGAATGGGCTTTCTAGCAAGATCCCAGAGAAGCTCTTGTTAGGTTTTAATCTCTGTTAAGTGGGCTTACATATTCAGTGAAACAATTGCATTGATGGTCTATTTTGTAAGTGGGCTAAATCAAGTGATTCATTTATGCAAAGCCCATAGACTTCAACAAGAAGGTATGGGGCTTAATGAGTGGATACCACATTTTGGTTCATATAGGCTTAACGGGATTGGGATCCTATTAGGTCAAAATATAAAGGCTCCTAGGTTATGGTTCCCAATATGTTAAATCATCCAGCCGCCCTCCTTGCTCTACCCCATTAGAGTCAAAGAGTTGAGAAAACCTAAGGAAGAATGAACGATTTAACTAAGGAAAACCACACCTGTCGACCAAGCATTCGTTCATCACTCATTCCGCAAGGGTTCGACTGCTGCGATGGATACAGGTATTTACATTCAAACCTCCTTGATAACTGCAGTATGATATATTTGGGGTGCAACGTGGCTTCTTGTTCTTCGTATATTGTTTGATATTGGTATGTTTCTACAAGAGTATGATTCTACAAGTTTAGGATTTGTATGTTTTTCTTTTACAGCTCTCCTTATCAGATAAGCTCGGAATCTACCGTGCTTTGGTTCCAGTGGAGGGTCATTCGGAGAACATTTCCGGAGAGCAGAGCTGAAAGAATCAGCATGTAGCTATCGGATGCTCACCCAAATGGATGTCTTCAGTTTTTTGAGGATGCACAGCTCTAAGATGGGGAATATCTTATCACGCAGTGTTGGGGAATTGAAGGTCATTGCTGAAATGTTTTTGCTGTAACTAACCGGGCAAAAGTCATAGAAGATATTAAATGCATGAGGACTGCCTCCCTTAATGCTGTTCCAATTGTTGAAGCTTCAGATGCTACTGAAGAATATCACACCCAGCTTATCGATGCATGTCTTCTCAAGCTGCTTCTTATATTAAGTTCTGCTTCACGTTGTTCTACTTCTCCAGCACTTACTTGCCATTTGCCTGTATAACTGTATTGCAGGGAAAAGGTAGGAAACTCATAGGAACGTTCTCTGCAAGCGTCCTGAGGGGATGCCCAATTGCTTTATTGCAGTCATGGCTGTCTATTGGTGTTATAGAGTTCATAGAGCATAAATCAATAGGCCCCAGTAATCTTGCGGGTGATTTAGGCCATTCAGCAAGAGAACTGGTAACTTGCTACGCCAATTCAAGCCTTTCTGAAGTCATTAACAAGGTGGTTGGTGCACATTTGCACCGAGTGTGGGTTGTAGACCAACAGGGTTTGCTTACAGGAGTTGTATCACTGACAGATATGATTCGAGTGATAAGGGAGTCACTGTTGTCCGAATTTGGAGCGACATGAGTGTCTGTACATGTATATACCGACTCTTGAGTAGGTTGTGAGTTGTCTGGAATTTCATGTTTCTCAGGCAAGTCAAGAAGTAAGGAATGCAGCGCAGTGAAAATTTTCAGAGTTATATAATGGGACAATGTTCAGTTGTAGTATTTTGAAGTTAAAAACAAACTTTTCATCTTCCACCTACTGCACATTCTGACATGTATGGATTCCAGTTTAAACCTTCAGCTGCTACAAATAGAAAGTTGGTCTAATTGTCTAGCATAAGCTAGACCCAAATTCTAATTGGACAGTCTTGATTCCCACATGCATGGGATTTGATATTGATTTCTTATCTGGGTTCTCATGCATGGGATTTGGGCTTGATTTCTTATCTGCGTTCTCTTGATTTCAACTTCTGGACCACCCTTTGCTTGCTTGTAGTCTCAAGACAAACTACAACTGCAGAACACAAAAATAAAGAAAGAACTATAGAAAGGGAATTTGGACTTTGACATTTTCACGATTTAAAAGAAAAAAGTTGGCTGAGTGATTCCAATCAGGACAAAGACCGGAGAGCAAAGGAGAAAAAAACTCACGGACCTCCGTTGGACTTCCGCCGAACCTCTGCCATTCGGTATTTGCAGCGACCGCCGTAGGTGGCGATGACAATGGCAGCGTCGAGCCATTGATGGATGGTGCTCCTATCTTCTATTTCAACAGATGGGGCGAGTGTCCGAGAGGGATTGAGTTAAGTTAAAAATAGGGATAAAAATGTAATTTCGTATAGGGGTATAATGGGCATTTTACCTTTTTCGTCCATATTTAACTGCTAAGGGTACACTTAGTCAATTGTCAGAAACAGTAAGAGTACATTTAGCCAAACAGTAAGGTAAAGTAAGTCAATTAGCTAAACCTTAAGGGTAGTTTAAGAAACTTACCCTTATTAATAATTCAATATTTTTACAAAATTCAACATGCAATTTGTAGTAACAATATAAATCATAATTTTATGAATTATTCAATTTAAAGGCTATTCAAAGAATAAAAAATTAACATTAAAAAATAAAACAATATTTAAATATTTCAACAACTAAAAATCTTAAATAATAAACATTAAAAATAGCTAAATAATATAACAAAATATTTAATATTATGTAATAACATTAAAATAAATAAAATTCAAATAATAAAACTTTTTAAATATTTTACATTATATTTAAATATTTAAATAACAAAATATTTAAATATGATAAAATTTTAAATAGTTAAAATAACGAAATTATGTAATAATTTTAAAATAAATCTTAAAAGTAGAAAATTAATTATAATAGAATTCATAATAATAATATTTTAATATTTTACAAAATTAATAACGAATTATGTAATAATAGTACAATTATAATTTTATGAATTATTAAATTCAATAAATAATTAATATTTTAATAATTTAAATACTAATATTTTTTCGATAGCTAAATAATATTGTAAATAACTAATTTCACTTATATCAATTAATAATTATAGAAAATAAGTATCGACAAAATTATATTTATTAGTAATAATTTTACAATAATAGTGCATATTCATTATACATATATATACTATAATTATTATTTATTTTATTTTCAGTAATTATTTATTGTTTTTTATAAATATGCTTTCAATAATTATTTATAAATGTATTTTTTTGTTATTTAATAGAAAATTAGCAATAATTATTGGAAATTAAACAACTATTATTTAACTTTTGAAATTTAATTTATCGTATTTATTGTATTTTTGTTATAAATTTATTTTTAGTAATTATATATTTTTATAATTTATAGATCAATACTTATTAGAGATTAAACTATTATTTAAGATTACACTATTTATAGACTAATTTAGTATAATTTTAGTATTTATTATATTTTTTAAGTATTGGATTTTTATGATATATCTATTATATTTTCATTATAAACTTATTTTCAATGATTGTGTACGCTTGCTATAAATTTTCAATAATTATTGGAGATTAAATTATTGTTATTTATTAGAGATTAGACTATAAATTTAGATGAAATTAGGAGTTTCCAATGATTGGTTCAGTTCAGTTGTACCCTTGCAGGCTGTTTCGCCAACCAAATCAATGTGGTCAAGCCCACAGTTTGCCACTCGAAACCGATTGACCATTAGCAAAATCTCACCAACTCGGGTTGTATCGATTTGGGTCTATTTTCAGTTTAGTTTGTTTGTTCAAAAGATTTAAAGTTAAAAATTAACTTTAAATTTCATAAATTACAATGATATTATTAAAAAATAAATTACAAAAATTAAATCTATGATATAAAATATTTTAGACTAACAAATATGGAAATTTTCCTACTTTCCCGTATTAAAAAATTAAATTTAAAATATAAAATATTAATATATATTTATTAAACAAAGCACGGGTCCCCATCACCATGCCTCTCCTTGCTCCATTATTCCCACCCCGCATTCACTTTGACTTTCTCTCCTCTCCCCTTCCCACAATTCCCATTAAGCCATGTTACCCAATTACCTAAAAATATTCCTATAATCTCTCTCCCAAGGTATCTCATTTAAACCAATAGGAAAGTATCATGTTGCCCCACTCCTAAATCAATTCCGAAAATGCAACCCCCCCTAATCAATATACACTCTCCCTCATTTAAAATATGCAACCCCCCTAATAAATATAGTTAGTAAATTAACAAAAATTAAATATTCTTATTATTTTGGTTAGTAAATTACCAAAAATTAATAAATATTGTTATTAATTAACTCATTAACAACATTGATGAAGAGTGATTTGGCCCAACCTCGTAGATCAAGTACATGTAGATGTGACCTAGCTCAAATGGTGACTCAACACAACGGACAAGAGCACAGCTTGGTGGGGAACTCCCATCGAGCTCAGCGAGTAAACTACTCGCCGGAAGTCGCCTCGTCCCACCTCCACCCCGGGGTCAAGGGACTTCGGGGGTCCCGAGCTCGGGGTGCCCTGACCCCTTTTTGAGACCCGAGCTCCTCCCAATGGACTTTGGGTCACCCCCAATCCGAAATGCACTGACTCCTCTTCAAACGCCCTGAGGCACAAAGACCTCGGGTCGGCTAGCTTGGCACAGCCGGCAGCAGGCGGCCCGTCACTTAAGGGATAGCCCAACTCAGGGCAATCCGCAGGAGGGCATTTCAACGTACCATAGGATGGCTTCCTACCCGACCGTTGTACCTGACAAGCCTGCGAATTGTAGGCACGTCCCCTCGCCGCACCAGCCACCTTTAGGAAGGCGTCCCATGCTTGACAGACACGTACCCTACACAATGGCCCTGCATGTGCCACCTCAGCCCTGCCTGTTGTGGCTGTGGCAAACTGACAATGGCGGTTATACCTGCCCTGTCAGAAGTCAGAGGGCTAGGAGCAACGGAATTCTGCTATAAGGAACTCACCCTCGAGGAACAAGGTATCTTGAATTACCAGCGCAACTTGCACTCTTAGCTTTCGCTTTCTTTCAGCTTCTTACACACAATACTAACTTAAGCATCGGAGCGTTCCCGCCGGGAAACCCCCCGGGAGTTCTTCATCTCTCATTCAGTTTCAGGTACCCCTCAGGAGCCACTCGAGTGCCAACTAGGAGTGACCGGATTGTGCTACATCATTTGGCGCCTTCTGTGGGAAACGCTTCAAAAGGCCTTTATCCCTAAACTTTTTCGGTTCCTTCTTCTTCCTTGAAATAATCCAACGTTCATGGCTTCCTCTAGCAATATCGGACGAAGCACAGAGATGGATAACTCTAGGGAACAACTTCAACTCCCTACTATCTGTATTGGACAGTTTACCGTCCCCCTCTCAGCGGATGGAATCCCTAGTTTAAGTGTGCCTCTCACAATGGCACCTATCGTTGCCCCACTTCCAGCTACAGTCGGAGCAACGTTCACGGAACCCTCGGTTGTGCCCCTGGTGGCCAACCCGAACCAACTGGAAGACCTACTGCAGTGCATGAGGGCCATGCAAGCCCAAATGCAACAAGTCCAGCAGCTCCAACTCTATCAGCAGCACGTACTGCACCAGGTCTCCCAGTACCAGTATCAACAGCAGTTCCCTCAGCCTCAGCTCTCGCCGCAGTGCCTAGCTTCGCAGCAAGCCAAATCCCACCACCAGAACGAGCACTCCGGCCGAAGAGAGGTCCCCAAGACCTCCCAAAAAACCATGCCTCCCCCCACGGCAGACGGGAGAGACCGGCTACCCCAATCTTGCCGCGGGTGGACAGGTCGGGAGGACCCCGGTCGGGCAAGTCTACGTCGCCCCGGCAATCGAAGCTTAGAACCCCGATCCTAGAGAACCGGTTAGAAATCCTAGCAGCAGACTTCATGTTGGCTCCTTCTGTCTGCAGCCATCACCAGCGGATTGAGCTACCCCCGGCACAAACAATCTTGGATAGCATGGAAGTGAGCAGCACAAATGCCGAGCCTGTCAGGAAGCAGAAGCGCCGATGCCGAGCTCGCCGATCTGTCACCTGCGATTTTCCCGAGTTCATGGGCAAAGAAGAGGTACGCTCGGCCAAAGCCAAAGCTCCCCTTCTTTCAGTTCCGTCCCCCTGTCTTCCGAACTTTTGGCAGTCCCGATGCCCAAGGATTTCAAGCTCCCTCCTCTTGATAAGTACGACAGGTCGTTCGACCCGAATGATCATGTAGACGTCTTTCAGTCACAGATGCACCTAGCACGAGCCAGCGAGTCATGCATGTGTGTGGCCTTCTCCACTACTTTTAGAGGAGTAGCCCGCACGTGGTACCGGAACTTGGAGCCCGGATCAATAAAAATTTGGGCGCAGTTTGCGCAAGCTTCACATCCCACTTCCTCACCAACAAACACTGACCGCGAACTGAAGAAAGCATCTTCAACATAGCGCAAAGGGAAGGAGAGTCCATTAGGAGTTATATCAAGTGGTTCAATGACACTTGTATGCAGATATCGCGCCTGGATCCCGTCGTGTGCCTTGCAGCAGCCAAGAAGGGTGTAAGTCACAAAGAGTTCAAGTGACATATGGTCGTCAACCAACCCACGACCATAACCTTGTTTCTAAAACTTGCAGATAATTTCATAGCCACTGAAGAGGAGATCAACCAGAAGGGTGAGGGCGCGTCCGAAAAAAGAAAAAGAGAAGAGCCTTCCAGTCAAGGGGACACCCGAAGAAAAAAGGAAACACCTCGGGGTCCAAAGCTGGGTCAATTGTTCCGAGCTCCTACACTGGACCGAGCTGATTATACCCCACTGAACGCGAAGCGGGCTGAAATCCTGATGGCAATCAAGGACGCCCCATACGTGAAGTGGCCACCCCGTCTGAAGGGGAATCCCAATGAGAGAAATAAGAGTTTGTATTGTAGTTTTCACAAAGACCACAGTCACAACACCGAGAACTGTAAAAACCTTTGCGACAAGATAGAAGAGCCCATCTGTCGCGGATATTTGAGAAATTTTGTACACAACAACAATAATAATAATGATAATGGTAATAGAACAGGTCGGCATGGGGAGCTTGGTAGAGACGCTCTGGAGTCCAGCAGCAGGCCAACCGAACAACCGCAGAGGTAGCCTCTGGAGGAGAGGCCAGTTCGTGGGACCATCCACATGACAGTGGGAGGTTCGATCGTTGCGGGTTGCACCTCAACAGTAGCTCGGGCGTCAGCTCGTGAGGCCGCCCGAGAAGAGCAGAACCCCCCAATGCGGCCGAAGACGAGAGATCCAATTTTCTTTACGGAAGACGATGTGCGAGGAGTTCACTACCCCCATGATGACACGCTTGTGATAAAGCTGATGATCAACGACTTCGAGGTCAGGTGCGTACTCATGGACTCAGGCAGCTCAACTGACATCCTCTTCAAGGCTGCGTTTGACCAGCTTCAGTTGCAAAGAAGTGATCTAAGGCCTACGGACACCCCTTTAGCGGGCTTCAGCGGAGAGGAAGTCCACCCCCTTGGGAAAATATCAGTACCTGTAGAGATCGGCACATGGCCTTGTGTTGTCAGACTCGAACACAGCTTCTTGGTGGTAGCGACCCCCTCTTCCTATAGTGCCATAATAAGTCGACCGATCACCCACGTCCTACGGGCGGTGGTCTCCACATACCACCTGGCTATGAAATTCCCAACGGATTTCGGTGTGGGAGTAGTGCGGGACGACCAGCTTGAATCCCGCAAGTGTTACGTTGTCGCCCTAAAGGGGAAAACTAAGGTGGTCGACGACCTCGAACTGGAACGACCCACGGAGCAAGGTGAAGAGCGAGCCGTGCCCAAAGAAGAAACGGTCGCAGTTCCGACCTCGACAGCAGACCCAGCTTGGATGCTCCAGATCGGCGCTTCCGTACAAGAGCCCCTACGATCTGAATTGGTAAGTTTTTTACTTCAAAATTTAGATGTTTTTGCATGGTCCGCGGCAGAAATGCCCGGTATAAACCCTGGACTCATAACTCACAAGCTGAACACTGATCCTGTAGTTAGGCCCGTTAAATAGAAGAAGTGCAACCTTGCCCCAGAACGGTGGAAAGTGGTCAACGAGGAATTCGAGAAGCTCCTCGCAGCGGACTTTATAAGAGAAGTCCAATACCCGAGCTGGGTAGCCAACCCTGTCCTGCTAAAGAAGGCCAACGGCAAGTGGCACATGTGCGTCAACTACACCGAGCTTGCCCGAAAGACTGCTTCCCGCTCCCCCGAATTGACCGCCTGGTGGACTCGACCTCAGGGCATGAGTTGCTCAGTTTCTTGCATGCCTATTCAGGCTATAACCAGATCAAGATGGACCAGGCAGACGAAGAAAAGACTGCCTTCATCACAGAGTTCGGCCTCTACTGTTACAAGGTTATGCCCTTTGGGTTCAAAAACGCAGGGGCAACCTTTCAGAGACTTGTAAATAAATTGTTTGCGTCGTTAATCGGCAGAAAAGTAGAATGCTATGTAAACGACATGGTCGTCAAAACTCAATTCTCGCATGAATTAATACAAGACTTGCATTATGTTTTTGAAATTTTGCGTAAGTTTTACATGAGACTAAATTTGAACAAGTGCGTGTTCGGTGTGACCTCAGGTAGATTCCTAGGATACATCATTAACCAGCGTGGAATTGAAGCCAACCCGGATAAGGTTAAGGCCATCTTAGACATGAGACCACCCCGTAAGTTGAAGGAGGTTCAGAGGTTGAATGGCCGCATAGCCGCTCTGATCCGCTTCAGGTCCAAATCGGCGGACCGCTATCTACCGTTCTTTAAGGCGATCAAGAGCAAAGGGTTAGAATGGACCCGAGACTGTCAGCTCGCGTTTGACAATCTCAAGAATTACCTCGCTAGTGTGTCGATCTTAACCCGGCCCGAGGAGGGCGATGTTTTAGAACTGTACCTCTCGGCAAGCGACGAAGTGGTCTGTTCGGTACTAATAAAGAAAGTAGATCGGGTCAAACGACCCATCTATTATGTTAGTAAAGTATTACAAGAAGCAGAAACGAGATACCCCAAGATGGAGAAGCTAGCATACGCGTTGACATTTGCAGCTCGGAAGCTCTGCCTGTACTTCCAAGCCCATGCTGTTATCATCCTTACCGACAAACCTCTGAGGCAAGTATTGCTTAAGCCCGAGGTCTCTGGTCAGTTGACGAAGTGGGCCATTGAGCTTAGCGAGTACGACCTCTAGTACAAGCCGCGAACTGCCATTAAGGCTCAAGCCTTAGCAGATTTCATAGCCGAATGCACATTCAGCTCCGAAGTTCCCAGTCCGGTTGAGCGCGAGGCTCCCACCTCAGGTGAGCCCGAAGCTCCCGGATCGGTCGAGTCCGAACCCCATGATGTAGTAGCCAGTGTGGCATCTCTCCTAGCTCGGCCAACCGCGAACTGGGATGAGGAGCCCTGGATCCTTCACGAAGGTGGCTCCTCGAACCAATAGGGCAGCGGTGCCGAAATAGTTCTACACGGCCCAAGCGGCATAAAACTGGAGTACGTGCTAAAATTGGCAATTGAGAATCATTTTCCCATTGACGAAATTTTCCCTCCTATTTCCCAAAAAAAAAAGGGTAAATTACAAAGACCCCCGTACTATGGGGTCTATGACAAAGACCCCCTATACTATGTTTTACGATAAAGACCCCCTACGAACGTGAGACAAAACCCCCTTCCGTTGGCTTTTCGTTTCAATCCACCGTTACAATATTTTTTAATCCCCATATTACCCTTTTTAATAAGAAAAACACTATTCATCTTCCCCGACCTCACGATACACAAACAGGAGAAGATAAGGGGAGAGAAAGGGAGATCGGGGATTACCACCGCTGCTGTTCTCTACCTCTGCAATATTTTTCCCTCACTTTGTTCACCGCATCTTTGTATTTTTCCTCAGCATCAGATCCGGTTTTGTCCTTGACATGTTTTCATGAGTGAATCGCTTCGTCCCGCGCAGACAATGCCGTTCATACTTCTCCTCCTTCTCTGTCTATTTCAACTTCTGAATCTCCTCTGCGTTACCTAAACAGGTATATATTCCGTCATACTCTCCGGACACAGCTCAAATCTCTCAATCTTAAGCTTAACCTTATCTTCTCTGCTGCCGCCACCATTTCCGTCATCCCCCCTCCCATCCTGTCGACTCAAATTGCCCAAACTCTTAATCAACTCCGGATCAAATTCACCTACCTCAAATTCCTCCAACATCGTCCTAGTCTCATCCAAAATCCCCGTTTTATCCACCGCCTGCAACGTCAAAGTCAGTAGCAGTGGTGGTGGCAGAGGAGGATTCGTCATCTCTAAAGTTTGATTGGGTGTGATAGAAGCAAGACCGAACGTTTTGTTGGCGTTGGGAGAAAGAGCCACAGATGGGGTTTGAGCAATAACCGGGTTTTGCTGGCGGGAGCTGAAGAAAATGAGTTGTTGGTACCCATCTGAGTAGTGCCATGCGAGGTAAGATAGAGCAAAGAAAATGAGAGCGAAAGCTGAGACCTTCGTGAAAAACGAATCTCTCAGGAATTCCGGGATGTTAAAGCCTTTCATGGCTTCATGAACCCTTCTTCCAGAGAAGAAGAAGAAGAATTAGAGAATGCTTGCTCAGAAGAAAGTTCAGAATATTTTCTGATCTCTTTCGATCCAAAGTTTTGTTTGTGTGAGAAGAAAACTAGAGAAGAGAAATCTACGTTTTTTTTCCTCGTTAATATGGCTGTCGAAACTCGAAAGGTTTGTCGCAGGGACCAGAGAGTACTTTGCGCAAGCTCTGTGCGGTGGACTGTGGATGAAACGGGAAATTCCAATAGTGACAACGATAAAGTGTAACTGCATCATAATTGAATGATAGTTACGCTGGAAGGCTTTCCACATGTAGACCCAACCAATAGGGCCCACTTAATACCGCGTCCAATTTTAAGCATATCTGACTGTGAAGAGATTTTATATACATAGATTTATTTCATCGCTGCCTCCATGCAAGCGACACACACATACTCTCTCTCCTCTCATCTTCGCTCATTGTTCTATCAGTTAGACAATAGAACAGGACTCTTTAAAATCTGCTGCATTTGGGTTTTGGGGCATTCCCTATGGATGAAGAAGAGAGATCCGAAGAAAATGTGGATCTGTTGTTCGTGAATAGTGAATCGGAGAAGATGAACAGTATTTTTTTTAAATATTTATAAGAGTAATATAGCAATTATAGCAGATTTTAAGGAAAAGCTAACAGAAGGGGGTTTTTGTCTCACAGTCGTAATACAAGGGGGTCTTTGTTGTAAAACAAAGTATAGAAGTGTCTTTATCACAGAAACTATAATATAAGGGAGTTTTTGTAATTTGCCCAAAAAACGAGGCCTAAGAATCCAAAAGGGAAGAATTTGTGGTATTAGGGGAAGGGCAAAAGTGATCATAAATTGAAGTGAACGATAAAAGATTGTAGTTGGTTTAAGAAGATATGGTTTAGAGATAGGAATTCTTCATAAATCGTGAATAGCTTGGGGAGGGAAGAATGAGGCGGATTATGAAAATGATGGATATCTAACAAAGAGGATGTATCTTTCATTTAACACTAACAATGGAAAATTAATACCTCTGAACAGGATGGTATTCTAGTGATGGGAGTAACTAGAGTCAACAGGTTTCAACATCACTAATTGTTGAGCATAAGACTTATCTTTTTGGCAAAATGGTGCTTATCGGCTAGTAGGGGTGGCAACGAGCCGAGCTTTTCACGAGTTGTTTGAGCTTGGCTTGACTTGGCTCGTGAAGCTCGCGATCTGGCTCAAATATTACATATATATATAATAAAAATATTATAATTATTAAATTTTTAAATATAAAATAAAAAATATATTTTTATAATAAACTATTTATAAAATATAAAATGAGCTGAGCCGAGCCGAGCTCGATCTTATGAACTCTTGACTTGAGCCAAGCTTGATCAAGGTTTTGGCTCGAATCGAGCTTGAGCCTTGTAGAATAGTCTCGAGTCAAGCTCGAGCCTAGTATTATTGGGCTCGGCTCGGCCGAATCCACTCGTACCAGCCAACCTCCTCTATGTAGTAAGGAGGTGCAATTACACAACTTGAGGTTTTGCCAAACAAACAAAAAATGCAGAGTTTTGAGTACCGGCGGCCTAGTGCCATGGATTGCCTAATCCAAGACCCAACCTAAATGGGGTAAAGCTGGAGCAGGTCAGTTCCATTCCAATGCAACTTAGGTGATGTATGGCATTGATGATGATTTCCCAAAATTCGGCATCAAGTAGGATTTACATTAGAATTTGAAGAATCAGTGATTTTTTTTTTTTCTTATTTGGTTGGCCGATTATGTCAATTTCTAGAAAATCAGCCAAAAAGAACAACCCTTTTTAGGGGTCACCTTTTGTGGTGATCCCTTGATTTTTAACTGATTCCGATTTTTTGAGGATGATATGGCGTCTAAAATGGCACTGAGTAATAACTCTAATACAAAAATAATCGGCCCATGAAAATCAATACCAAACATACTCAAAGCCGATTTGTCAAAAATCAGCTTACATGACATAAATGATACCAAACAATTTTTGATGAATTTTCAATAATCACTGATTCCAGATTCTGGATAATCGGCAAGGAAAAATCATCATTGATGCCAAACATCACCTTAGTGCCTTTACGATTATGTCAAATTCAGAATGCTTCAAAGCAGCAGAACGAGTTTAGCTGAATCTTAAGCTCATCCCTCTCAAGCGGGCCCTTAGGTCATAAAGAGAACCCTAATATAACTAAGGGCGGCAGGAATTTGACATGTTTGGGAGGACTGGACCAATCTTTGGCATGACACAATTGTTCCTTTGGCCGCCCTCCATTCAACCATTCATGGTGCAAACTTCAACTTAGGACAGCTCCATTTCATTGCTAGGCTAGGCATATAGAGTTGTCCATTTTGTTTCTTATCCATAGGACTTAAAAAAGGCCTGAATCACAAAATAGGTTGGGCCCATAGTTGTTTTCTGGAATGGACTCAGATTGAGAATACGTGGTATGTTCTTCATTGTAGATTTGTAGTTGTGTACACGCAATAAGGTCGTATAACCTCTTTTTGCTTAAAAAGAGGCATTAATTTACAATTACCTCATTCTCTCTCTCAGATCTACTGACTGAGTGATATTATAAAAAGAAAAGGTTTTCAAAAGATGAATCCACATTGTTCACAAACAATGAGTAGTTGTACAATCACATTGTTTACAACTACTTGGGTTTCAGGGTTTGTATCATTTAATATTATTGGAAACTGATAGTTTAAATTGTAAATGTATAAAGAAAGTGCTCCTTACTACCATTTTCTCTACCTTTTTGACTCTTTTTTTACACCACTAAACAAACACATGCACACCATTCACCCAATTTCTAATATGGGCCTTTGCATGTGAATCCCAACATGGCCTTTTTTTTCTTTTTCTTTTCAAGTAGAAAGAGGCGTGCTATAATGAGGACACCCCTTATCATGACAGGGATGAGGTGCCCTCTGAAACTGACATCTGTAACTAAAGAAGATTGGCAATTGGGACCCACCTTCAAATTGGCTCCCCATAAAATTATTCGTTTATCATGAACTTGTGGATGGATAGAAGTTATTTATTGATGTTTTTTAGATTTTTTGCTTAGATAAATGGTGCCTATTCTCGTGGGTCCAGATCATCTGTACATGGGACACGTGGCAATTGAAGATAGGAAGCTTCATTGCAGCTAGGATTAGACCTGGCAAAAACTTGACCCAACCTGCAAATCTGACCCAACCCAACCCAAAAAAACAAGGTTAGGGTCTCATATTTAGCTATCCGAATGTGAAAATGACCCGACCCGAAAAAAACTGGATTAGGTTGGGTCATGGGTCAATCCACTGACCCGATTGTCAAGTCTAATTGGGATTATTTATGCATTGTTAGAAGTTTCCACTCTTTAATTTTTTTCTATTTAGTCTTTACTTTTTATTGTTTACTCTTTAAATTGTTAAATGTTCAAGTTTTTTATTTTATATTTGAATTCTAAGTTTTTTTTTTTTTTTTAATTTTGACATTTTTTCATGTAATTTTTCTTTATTTTTTTTAAATTTAATTATTTTTTGGGATGACCCAAATTGACCCATGGGTCAACCCTAACCTGAACATTTAGGGTAAGGGTCTAGCAATTAACAACCCAACACAAAATTCAACCCGACCAAAAAGCAACCTGAAATACCTTAACCCGACCCATCCAACCCAATTACCAGGTCTAGCTAGGAATGTATACCGGCTCCAAGTAGCAATGTTAGAAGGGATTTCCAAAGTAGTAGGAAACCCAGCAGAGGATAAGGAGAAACAAATGATGCTTAGTTGGCAATTCTATCTGCAAATAACATTTGCCTCGTCACACTCGTCAGGAGAGGGTTGGGTTCATGTCCTATCATTTATATTTATTGTTGTAGCATAACTTCAATGCCAACACAACTCTACGTATTATCCATAGATTTTGGGCCCATTCTTAGTTGTATTATTGTTAATCTCTTCCCCCCTTGTCACAGCTCACAACTGGTAGTCTGGTGGGCTCTCATCCTTCCATCCAACCAGCCATTTTCGTGGAAGACATCACGAACCCATCTCTCTCTCTCTCTCTCTCTCTCCATATTCTTGCATGGGTCATTGGGTCTTGAATGAAGAAATCTCACTTGTTCAGTCAGAGCAAAACTTCAGTGCTTCAGTACATACACTGATGACGATGATGACTGGCTCCTAATTAACCTATGGGTGGGGTCGGGAAGATAACAAGATAGTAATAGATCTCCACCGTCCGTTACCAACGTATATGTGGTTGTTTATCCGGAATGGATTAATGTCCATAGATTTCTTTGTATGATGGGTGGCCCAATTAAATAGGTCATGTGGGCAGCTTAACACGCCACGGCTGGTATCAACGTTAACATCAGGAAAACAAAAAGAATCTTGTCTCTCTACCAGCATAATTATGCATTGATTTGGTAGTGAAGTAAAAGAGGGGAAACCATGCATGGAGCCCCTTATCGTATCCAAGGAGCGGTCCCCACTTCCAACTCTTGCCCACGTCAGAGTATTCAAACACTTCTCTGTCAAGGGCCAGTTTGTAAAGACAGCTTCTTTGATCGTTAACTTTGTATGGTGGTTAAAGAGAGGTGATCATATGGGTGCAACATACGTGAGTAACTACCTCCAATATATAAGCTCACCAAATTAAAAATTAAAATCCTGGGTCCCGCATAAGGTGAAAGCGGTCCTCTTCTATATATCTCAACTCATGAGGGTATATGTGAGCCATCATCTCTATATTTGGTGTCTTTATTATGAGAAGACAAAACTACACCAGAAAAAGCCCACGTTCCACTCACTATATGTTGGGTCAATAAAGGTACACAAATGCATAAAAGGCTGTATTTGGTTTGAAAGAAAAGATAGGGAAAAGGTTTTATTTTATAGATAAAAAGGGGAAGAATGAAGGGAATTGATCAATATTTATACAACAAGCCAATGTACTGTAGAGCTGGAGATGAGATGGGTTGGATATATATGGGTATGTGTTGATTTAATGTGAAATTTTTCTTCATGGGACTGATGATTTCCCTTGTTAATGCATGTAGACGGATGATGTGGGCATGTGGGTCAATATTCCAGAGAATCAATCAAAACCAGAGAGAGAGAGAGAGAGAAATGCATTGGAGCTTTTCAGTCTTCTCAAATGGCTTTTTCTAATTTAGGGAAAGAATTTGGATGGAAGCTAGGTTGTATATGAGAGCTATCTGATAAGAGCATGTAGGACCCCTTTCTCCCTTCCATCCAAGCTGCCATGTGAAGGGATAATATTCTCAGATAGTTTTAGACTTCGTTTCATCAACAACTCCACCAGCTGGCAAACCCATTCCCTAATTAATAGTGTAGCGCGAACCATTGTTTTGAAAATAGAAATATCTTTGATGAAAAGTGTAGAATTATTGCTTATATATATATATATATCTACATTGGAACTAGAAGGCAAGAAAATTACTTAATTAAATAACAAGCAAGAAAGGTACGCATGTCTGTGTGGAAACTTGAAGATTACTCCTTCATGGTGAAGTAGTCATGTATCAAGCATAGCCATTCAGCAACTAACGTGGTGTTTTGTTCTGTTTTGACAACATTTGGGCCCTGTACTCCCTGGCATTGCACCATTATGGATGCCTTATCTGCATTTTAGGAGACAATTAGACCAAGTTTTTGGAAGTTATATATATTTCTCATCCTTGCAAATTCAGAATTTTTATGAAGCAAATTAAATGGGTAAAAAAAATAAGTGCTGCAGCCAAAATTTGTAATAAGGGTGAAAATGAAAGGTTGTTTGATTGAGACCTCGGTATGGTATCACTTATGCCTCAGAGTGTCACCTCTAATCACAGGAGAACATTAGAGGCTTCAGGTTGATATTCTAAAAGAATGGACTTTAACGATTAAATCAATAATGTCAAAAGTAGAGAAACTGAACTGAAAGAGATCGGTGAGATATGATAAGCTGTGAGGTGAGATCAAGTGAAGTGTGTCTAGGTGTCTAATGTGTAGTATCAAGTGTAATGTATGTCCACGTGTTGATTCCTTGGTTGAGTCAGCTTGATTAGGTCAATTAGGCTAATGTGAACTCAATCAAATTAGATTAGCCATGCTAGCTACTCTTAAAATGAGGTCAATTAACAACTTTACCTCCAGCTTACCACCCGTTGGCAAATTTGTGGTCAATTTTGACCGTATTAATAAGAAATCACAAAACATTGGTAAATATGTGTTTTTTAAGAAACCATAGCAAGGCTTCATTACAGAAGATATTACACCTAAGGTGTTTGGAAATTATGCAAATATGTAGTGTAAAACAGTTCATATAAATTGTAAATTTGGGTTAATTTTGTATTGACAAGTTTATCTTCTTACCAAACAGACTTTTAGTTGTAATAGATGCAAAAACGAATTCCAATCAAACATATGTTTTTCTTTTTATCAAAAGCCCGCTTGGATGCAAATATACATCTGTTTTATTGATATACTTTTGGTTCAGTTTGGAAGGAGTACAAATGCAAATATGTAGAGTGCAAAACCTCATATTTTGTATTATTTTGTATATATTTTCACTGTACATATTTGTATTTATACTCTTTCCAAACTAAGAATTTACATCTTATTATCAATGTAAATATGTATTGCTCTATCACTTGTCAATACAAATATATAATGTTGCCAAATACAAGCAAAATTAAAGTGAAGTACAAATTTACCCTGAACCAGTTATGGATAAATTGCATTTAATAAACTAACTAATTTTCCAACGATTCCGGCTCCATATTAATGCAGGATGGTTTACGTTTGAAATAATTAATTTGAAGAAGCAAGGCAAGGAGTTCATTATTTCTAATTAAATGGTATATAGAAATGGTAGAAAATGAATATAGCTGCAGCTACAAATTAAATTTGAGACTTGAATTGAATAAATGGTAGATAACGCGTAGGTATAACAGGGCCCCATTGTGAGCGGCCAAGCACGTGGATGGCTTTTTAGTGGGTGTATATCTCTTTACCACTCTATTCACCTCATAAATGTTAACAATGCTGCAATTATTGAAAATAAAAGCAATTAGAGACTCTTGAGGCAACTGGAGCCTGCACTATCACTACACTGCCTAACAACTAGCTAGCATTGATAAATCATACATCCAAATTCATCAATTCAATAGAGGTCCATTCCAAGTTGAATTATTTTATATTTATCATGGTTTTCAAATTATCATTGACTTGGATAATCGGACCATTCATCCAGAGAATGGTTTAAGGCTATGTTTTATCTTAAATCTAGCTTTTGACTAAAAATCGTTGAATCAATCAATGATCTGTTAATTTGGATGGTCGAATTATTAATCTGTTCAACGATTTTTAGCTGTTTTTTATTTTTAATTATTTTTGTTAAAATGGAACATCCATTTGAATTATACAATTGAACCGTCAACCCAAAAACAACCGGTTCTATTTCCGGGTCATTTTTTAAAACATGATATTTATACTAAGAAAAAAAAATCCTTGTATAAACTATATCATTGAAAGAATGGATTAAACATTTTAACCCTTGGCATAACGAGTTTAACAATAAGACAAAGTTTGTAATATGTTATGTCGAATCTAGAGATATCACGACTAACGAGTTACTAGACAGAGAGAATGAAGAAAACTCAGGGCATCCCAACACACTTGACCGGTCACCGGATAAGAGATTCGATCGAGTTCCCCCCCCCAATTTTTACTACCCAAACTTTTGCAGGTACTGAGTTAAATGTTAAGAGTAGAGGAGAAATATCGCTTCATTTCCAAGCTACTTTTTCTTTTGTAGTTTGTTAATTTGTTACTCTCTAAGTCTAAGGTGTGTAAATTGTGTGCAAGATTTTTGGTGCCAAACAAACTGCTCTCTCTCTCTCTCTTAATATATATTCAACAAAGAAAAACACGAAAAAGAAAAAGAAGTCTGTCTTAACATTTAAGTCAAAGTTGCGTACAAGTATATGTGTGATTTCATGGGATTGTAAGAGGTTCCATTTTTTATTTGAGAGGGACTGCAAGTAGAAAACCCATGTTACAGTGAGATTTATGGGGCGTGTGCGACTGCGACCACTCGATCTCTTTGGCCCCGGGCCCCACCCAGCCCAGATCGATCGAGCCTCATCCCCCCAGCTCCAGCTCGACGAGGGGGTGCGTGTTTATTATACCAACCTAGCATTTCTTATCGGTTTATCACTCACGCAACGCAATCAACAAATGTCTCTCTCTCTCTCTCTCTCTCTAAAAACAGTTCATGGACGACGTGGAGATCCAATCATCAAACCCATTTCTCTTTCTCTTCATCACTATTGACTACCCTTCCCTCCCGGCACTATCATCCTCTATATAAAGCAAGTACCCTCCCCCCTCACCATCCTCAGCAGCTTCCACACACAACCCCAAAACAATAATAAAGAAAAGAAGTGTGTGTGTGTGTGTGAGGCTGTAAGCGAGCGAGACAGAGAGAGAAGCTCTTTTAATTTGTTAGTAGTGATAAACAAAGATGGCCTTCAAGTTCAAACCACCCATCTCCCTCTGCCTTGTGATATTCGTTGCTTGTTTGTTTGTTTCTCCCCGAACCGGAGATGCCCGTCCGGCATTTGCCTGTGACCCTAGAAATGGGCTGACGAGAAACTTACCCTTCTGTCGACCATCTCTCCCCATACCCAATAGGGTGAGAGACCTCATTGGACGACTGACGTTGCAAGAGAAGATTAGGCTACTGGTGAACAACGCTGCTCCCGTGCCGAGGCTAGGCATCAGGGGCTACGAGTGGTGGTCGGAGGCTCTTCATGGCGTCTCCAACGTCGGCCCTGGAACCAAATTCGGCGGAGCATTCCCCGGAGCTACCAGTTTCCCTCAGGTCATCACCACCGCTGCTTCCTTCAATGCTTCCTTGTGGGAACAAATTGGACGGGTAAACCCTTTTCATTTCCTAAATTCCTTCCTTTTGTTCTCGTTTTTAATTTGTGATTCTCCGTTCCGCATTTCATTATCCCTTGTTGTCTCTTTCTTTATATTTTTTTATTGATAACCGGAGAACGTTGACACTCATTTCTGCGGCTGCTCGCTAAAAGTGTAGTGTGAGAGAGTGAGCAAAAGCATCACAAGGATAACCGATGATTCTTGGTTTATATATTAGGGGTGAGATTGAAAGAGACATGCGATATATTCCATTATACTTTATTTGATAATAGTGTATGATCGTAAAAATATTATAGTTAGGCTTTTGAGGACCACCATTGCTGTCTCATCTATATTAATTAATAAATACTATTCACTCATTGGAAGAACAATCACGGGTGGTTAATAAGGACAAATATGTCATGATATTTGCTCTTTCTATTCTATCTCTTGGTGGTGACTGGTTGACTGGTGAGGGCAGTGGGGAATCTTTTTCAGTTTTTCTTCTTCCCCGGTTATGAACTGATCGGGTACGGGTTGGGTCAAGGATTTGTACGTTTGTGGTGTCGGTTACGGAGCAATAAAATTCGGTCCACAATTTTCATTAAAATTTTTCTTTCATTAATTAGAAAATAATTATCGATCCACCCAATTGGGAGAATGGGCTATATCCCCTATTTCAGTGGACCAATTGAACCACACACACACAAGAAAAAAAAGGGATAGACCATAATTGGCTCATTGGCTCAGTTGGTAGCCCCTGTTTTATAGACGACCCATTGAACAAAAAAGAAAAAAGGGGATGATGGACCATAATTTTTACATCAATTCTGTCAATGACCATGTAATCCGAGCCCAGCCCATGAACAGCTACATAAATCCCTATTATAACTGCTAATCATGGATGGAGGGGATGTGAAATCCATTAATTACCAGCAGAATTTGCCCATTCATTATTGAAGAAATTATCTTAAATAACCTGTACAAATGTAGAACCAACCATAAATTGTTTGATTTAGGGGGCGGTCCCATAACCTGTCATATTAATTAGGGTCATCCGCCTTTGATATTCCATATCCATGCTGGCCTACTAATCAGCTTAATTGATGCGCGAAAAAGCAGCTTTTTAGTGTTTCTGCTTTTCATTGTTCACCTTTGCCGAAAAACAGAAAAAAAGGTTTTTATATATACACCCTTAAAAGTATCAACCTGCAACAAGTGGCCCATAGACAAAACACTACAGTACCAGACTATCATCATCTTACTTGGGTATCCGGGTGACCCGGATACACCTCATAGGATAAAGTCTACAGTTATTTTACATAATAAAAGTACAGCTTTGGACTGGTGACTGGTGACCGGTGAGTCATGACTGATGAGAAAGAAGAGAATCTCGTGGATAAAGCACGTAAATCAAATTTACCACGTTGATTGAAAAAAAAAAAAAGAAAAAAAAAATTGGGCCCAGAAGGCAGTTTGGCATAAGTGAAAATTGAAAAATTGTTGTTGGTGGTGGTGGCGCAGGTGGTGTCAGACGAAGCGAGGGCCATGTACAACGGAGGGATGTCGGGTTTGACGTATTGGAGCCCAAATGTGAACATATTCCGAGATCCAAGGTGGGGCCGAGGGCAGGAGACTCCCGGCGAGGATCCTCTTCTAGCCGGGAAGTACGCGGCCAGCTACGTAAGGGGACTCCAGGGAAACGAGGGTAACCGGTTAAAGGTTGCCGCCTGCTGCAAACACTACACCGCCTACGACCTCGATAACTGGAACGGCGTTGATCGCTTCCACTTCAACGCCAAGGTTAGCAAGCAAGACTTGGAGGATACGTACGATGTGCCGTTCAAGGCTTGTGTGGTGGAAGGCAATGTGGCCAGTGTCATGTGCTCTTACAATCAGGTCAATGGCGTTCCCACCTGTGCCGACCCCAATCTCCTCCGCAATACTATCCGGGGTGAATGGCGTCTCAATGGGTCCGTCTCTCTCTCTCTCTCTCTCTCTCTCTCTGGTAGTAATCTATCTGGTATACTTACCTGTAAAGGGTTGTGGGTTGCCCACAGATATATCGTTTCAGATTGCGACTCGGTTGGTGTCTTCTACGACGACCAACACTACACCTCCACGCCCGAAGAAGCAGCTGCCCTCGCCATTAAAGCAGGCTAGTTTTCTTCAACAATTCCTGAATTTCTGCCCTCATTGACGTATTAGTACAAAGCAGCTATCAATGGTGTTGGTCATTTTGCAGGTTTGGATTTGGACTGTGGGCCTTTCCTCGCCGTCCACACGGAGGCGGCCATAAGGAGAGGCAAGTTGAGCGAGTGGGACGTTAACGCTGCTCTAACCAACACATTAACGGTCCAGATGAGGTTAGGGATGTTTGACGGTGACCCGTCGACCCAGCCGTCTGGGAATCTCGGCCCAAGGGATGTCTGCACTCCGGCCCACCAAGAGCTCGCACTAGAGGCAGCTCGACAGGGCATTGTCTTGCTCAAGAATCATGGGCCTTCGCTGCCCTTATCCACTTTTCGTCATCGCACCGTAGCCGTTATTGGCCCCAACTCAGACGTCACAGCCACCATGATAGGAAACTATGCAGGTTAGACAAGCTGAAGCAAGAGAAGAGAGAATCCTCAGACGAAATTACCCTTGAAAAATGAGAAATTGACTTTTTTTTTTTAATGAACGAAGGTGTTCCATGTGGATATACTACTCCCTTGCAAGGTATTGGGAGATACGCTAAGACCATTCACCAACCGGGTTGTAGTGGCGTGGCCTGCAATGGCAACCAGCTAATTGGCGCGGCGGTGGCCGCAGCCCGACAAGCGGATGCAACAGTGCTGGTGATGGGATTGGACCAATCTATGGAGGCGGAGTTCAAGGACAGGGTAGGGCTGCTTCTACCGGGACACCAACAGGAGCTCGTATCAAGGATCGCTATGGCCTCCAGAGGTCCTACCGTGTTGGTCTTGATGTCTGGTGGGCCGATTGATGTGTCTTTCGCTAGGGATGACCCACGTATCTCCGCCGTCCTATGGGCAGGGTACCCTGGACAAGCTGGAGGAGCTGCAATTGCCGATATCTTATTTGGAAGAAGCAATCCAGGTATGCAAACGCTGCTACAAGTACAAGCCTGCACTACACTTTGTAGCAGGTGAATACTATTACATGTGGCAAGCTGTCGATGACATGACCTTAATTTTCTTTTCATGGGTATGTATTACAGGTGGCAAGCTGCCAATGACATGGTACCCACAGGACTACGTGGCAAAGGTACCAATGACGAGTATGGGCATGCGGCCATCGGGTGGGTACCCCGGCAGGACCTACAGGTTCTACAGAGGCCCAGTCGTGTACCCCTTCGGCCACGGTATGAGTTACACCAACTTTGCACACACGGTGGCCCAAGCACCAACCTTGGTTTCGGTTCCTCTCGACGGCCGACGTGCGGTTGGCAACTCTGCTACCGTCTCATTCTCAGGTAAGGCAGTCAGGGTCACACATGCCAAGTGTGATGGGCTGTCCGTAGTTGTACATGTAGATGTGAAGAACACGGGGCCCATGGATGGAGCCCACTCGCTGCTTGTGTTCTCAGAGCCCCCAACCGGGCAATGGGCCCCCAGTAAGCAACTAGTAGCCTTTGAGAAGGTGCATGTGCCAGCGGGGACCGAGCAGAGAGTTGAGGTGAAGATACATGTGTGCAAGCACCTCAGCGTGGTAGACCGGTTTGGAATTCGGAGGATTCCAATGGGCGAGCATAGCCTTCACATAGGTGATGTCAAGCATTCCGTCTCTCTACAAGCAGCACTGCAGGAGATCAAATACTAGTATTTGAAGCACAGATTCAGATTGGTATGCCCAGGTGGCTTCTTCTATAGTAATAGGAAGAGAAAGATTACTTGTCACTGGGAGAAAAGGATCGATTCAGGCAGGGCACTGTGGTCCTTATAAATAATGTTTAGAATAATAGGTTAGCTGAATGAACCGGTACAAGTAAGTCGGTGGTACATGATTGTGGATTCCTGATCCTGGCACGACCGATGAAAAAGCAAGAGTCGGTGCCATTTATATTTGAGACGAACACTGGTGTAAATTTTGTGCTCCAAAAAAACAAAAAACAAAAAGATGAAGAGCACTTTATATTGGTCATAGAGATGCAGCGAATCAATTGTACAAATAATTAAGACGATATTTGTCATGATATGTTAGTCGTTTTTCTCGGTGAAACAATGCTCAGATCACATTGGCGCCCCACAGAAAGACCCCCACATCCACATCTCACGGTGCATTTGGGAAAATTTCCTTGTACTTGTCATGGGAGATATTCCCAATACACGGGTGGAAGGTGCAGTGGGACGCTTGTAGGGCTGACCTGATTTCAATACACGTCAGTACATATTTGAATGTAAGGTAGGTACATCTTCATCGTGTATGGAACATCTCCGGCTGAAGATGTACTGTGAAACGTTGTGGTGGCAGTCTGGTGGGGGCTGATTTGAACTCAAATCAAACGGACCCTAGGGAGTGGAATCGACAGAAAAATAGTTAATAAATAAATGGTCCATATGAAGTTATCTGTCCAAACCTTAAAGTGGCGTCAGATTGAGAGTCAAGAAGTGTGACCTGGCCCCCTACTTTATCAGATCATCACTCCTTTTCGGAGACCCGAAATGAAGCACCACCACTACTCCAGCCACTAGGATGTGATTGTTACAAAATTGAAAACCATTTAGATGACAAGCTGGAGAAAAACAAAGTTTAGATAAATATAACAAAATTGAACACCGTTTTGACACGTGGAGCTGGCCAATTCCCTTGGGTTTCTTAGTAAAGAGGACGAAACTACTAGTAAGAATCATGGGACAGGGACTGCTCTAGCTTCTGAGAAGTGGAATTGATGGATTAATACGATGAGGCTCCACTTACTGCGCTCGTCCCGCCGCGAACCAAGGTAAAAAGATTCTAATACAACTAGAGCCGTCAATTGGACCGGATTAATTTAATCCAATCTCCAATCCAATATGAGTCTATTACAGATGTACCAGGTCCAATCCAATTTAAGTTGAACTCTAGACCATTTTGTATCGATCCAATTCAATCTATGGATTGTTCAATCTGTTTAAATTAGTTCCAACTAAAACCCGGTCTATTGATACATGTATCTTTATCTTTTATCAATGTACTGTATGTTGGTTCAATTCAATCCAATCCAATATAATTCCATTACAACAGGTCAAGCCCAATCTAATTTAACAAATACCTTGGACCTTTAAATCTAGACTGGTCCAATTCACTATATCTTATTAGTTCATTCAATATGTACAAATTGATTTTGATTTGGTCGGATCCAACCCAAATCTGGTACATTGACACCCATAATACCGGTTCGCAACAGGGTAATCTGCTGCTGCTACAATACATCCAAGCTTCAATCATGGGAGTGTCAATGCAATAACTTGTCTTTAATTTTTACTCACCGTCGGTAAGAATATAGGAGGATCAAAGAGATAAAGGACGCAGAGCTGTATTATAATCAAACGACGAACCACCATGCTTTGCAAACCCCTACCTCTACGTCTCCAGTATATAATACAGTAAATTATATGAAATGGGTGGGCCGAATCAGAAGCCTGAACCCACCGTAACTCGACCCATGAGCCCATAGAAACCCACTCGCAATATCCCTAGTCTGAGGACCCCATCTTCCCTTTTGAGTTTTGACTCATTTGAGCTGGGTAAGGACGTAAGGTAAGGTTGCTCCTTTTTCATCCATTATCCATTTGCTTTTCTCTCTCTCTCTCCTAAAAATATGAACAAAAAGATCCACCTTTGTTATATTCTTGTTTGTGGTTGCTTAATGGAGTCTGTCATTCTATTCATTCCTTTATTTTTCTGCAGCGTATCTCAATTTGTGTACTATCCCATCTCATCCTTTTCCTCAACCCTACGTCCCACCCCCGAAGCTTTTCTTCCTTCACCACATATCCTCTTATCCCCTATACACCCCCCCCCCCCCCGACTCCTTTTTAACTTCTCCCCACTCCTCATTCCTATCCCCACTCTCTCTGCAACAGGAGAGCTTGAAATGGCGAACTGCAACAGAGGTGAAGGTGAGAAGTATTTAGCTTATCAACAAGAGGAGGTAACCTCTCTCTCTCTCTCTCTCTCTCTCTCTCTCTCTCTCTCTCTCTCTCTCTCTCTCTCTCTAGTTCTGATATAATCTAGCTATCAGAGCAGGACAGTCAAGGGTTGTCCTCATCAGATAGTAGCAGAACTGGATTGGGATTATTTTCTCTTTCAAAAACATGTGTATGCATGCTTATAGTCAGCCATGGCCAACTGTTTATGTCATCGAACGGACAACGCAGCAAGGGCTAAATCCGGGATGTGCACTGTTTTCTAAAGACTCCATCAACCCCCTCTATTTAGAAGGTTCTTAGCAATTAGCATACGCTTTTGCCACCTGTCAAGTTTAGCGAGCTAATTGAAAAAAAAAATGTCAACATTCCTTCAAAAATTTTGGTGAAATATTCATGCTTAATACATACTTGAAAAAAAATATGTAATATCACATTTATCTCTTGTTTTATGACTTCATTGTTCAATTCTCTTGCCCGATGGTTTAAGACTTTTGTAAGTAGGGGAAAACAATACAACGGAACCAGGTATTTGTCGGCGAGGGCCTTACTTAGCCCAACAACACTTGCCACGTGGACAAATTAATCATCTTTTCCGAAACGATTTTTAAATAGAATAATTGGTCAGGCTTCAACAGAAATAAGCTGAGAAAAAAGTGTAAATAATGGTGGGATAATGGGATCTGCTATGGGATACGTGACCCAATCAAGGGTGAACACGTCAGTAAACCAGAAGACCATCTGAACTGGGCATCTATTATTTGCCCTACCCATGGTCCACAAAACCCTTTATTCTACCATTTATTCACATTTTTCTGAAAGGCATATTCCTATGAAAACTTCCTCCACGATAGAGTTGGAGATGGAAACAAACTATTCGAATCCATTTGGGCTTGGGCCTCCAATTATGCTGCCACTTGTAAGATTCTTAGGTCACTTGGACCTCTTCTCTTTGAGTCATGGAGCATGACTCGTCTGTCAAAACCCGTGCCCACTGCCCACCTTACGGAGATTCTGACTTGTAATTACAATATTGGGCTCTTACTGGGCTGGACCATTTCTCAAGTCCAGAGTGAACTTTTGTGTGTATGTGTGTGGATAGAGTTTATTCTACCGTTACTGATAACAGTTCAACACAACAGGCATCGCAAGGAAAGAAATATGGACTTCTGTCCAGAAAGAAACCCTTAATCTCAAAGGTAAATGTACGAAGAAATATGTTATTAGTTATTATTTTTGGCTCAATTGGTTTAGTTTTTTTCTTTTTTCTTTTTTACTTTTACTTTTTATAATGAAAGAAGTCATAATTCCATATCTTCAGGACCATGAACGGGCATTTTTCGATTCAGCTGATTGGGCTTTAGGCAAGGTAAAAGACTACAGTGATGACTCACCCCAATACATGTAATGCATGCTTTTGAGTTCTTAATGGAGACTGCAATTGATTCTTGTGAGTTGGAGAAAAGGTCTGGTGACCAACTGACCACAAACTTCCAAATGGATTCAAAATTGTCCAACCCATTAAACACCAATCCAAGTAGTTAAAGCCAAATGGATCAGGCTGGGCTAAGATTCCTACTTGCTTCTTGCACTAGGCCTAAAGCTTGAAGCTAACAGGAATTCCAGGACAATATTAAGCTGTTGGGACTTGGGGATGGATACCCTATCACCCTTGTTGCTCCCTAGTCCAATTTGGTATTTAGAAATGTGGATGAGACCCGAGTGAGGCCCACTCTGTGTTTTATTGGACCTTCATCAATGCCCCAACCCAGACAATATGTAAAAGCCTAAGTACCAGCCCAAGCCCAGACCGAGCTGAACCATCCCACAATTCAGGGCAGTTTCTGATCTGGTGAGGTTTTCAGAAAGGAGCCAAATGAAATAAGATCCTTAGGGATAAATGGATAATCTTCAATGACTAATTATGTTGTATTGTTGTTCATTGATGGTGTACACACAGCAAACAACAGGCTTCAACGAAAGGTCCAAAGCAGCAGTAGAGATGCTACGCCCTAAATTACAGGTATTTTCTATTGATAATGTATTGAGAATTTGAGATTGTATCCCAAGGGACAGACTTAGGGCCCCTTTGGTTTGTGGAAATAGGGGTCTATAATTGGAATCGGAATGTCCAACTTTTTGGTTGAGTGGAATCAGATTCCCATTCCCATTCCTGGTGGAATGGCTATTCCCTCCCCCTTCCCTTGAGAATAAAATCCCATTTGATTTCAATTTCCATTCCAATTTCTGTCTAATCAAAACAGTCTATCGGAATGGGGTGTTCCAATTCGGATTCGGACTGTAAATCAAATGGACCCTTACTTTATTTCCTAAAAAAATGGGCAGAAAAGATCAATATCAACTAGTCTACTCCTTTTTTTACCACCAAATCATTGATCTTGGCACCGTAATCCCTAGCGGACACCTCGTCAACAGCTACCCCCTCGGAGGCCTACTTGCACAACCTGTGGAGAAGACCAAGTGAGTGTTTTCATCCTATTCATATTTTTCTCCCCCTAATTTTCTAACAAGTTCGACTTCAGTCAATGCACGCCCATGCTCACACTTCGAATAGCCTATTGCAACCTTGCATTAGAAATATCTCCCTATAAAATAAAGTACACAAGTGAGAAAATATTCTCAATGCAAGACTATAAAGGCTGTTCAAATAGACGTTGCACTGACGGAAGCTAAACTCTTTTCTAACATCCCTTCATTAAAACTTATTTTAATGACATTTTGGTGCAGGCAAAGTAGATCCTTTTTGGGCAGGAGAAAGAAATTCCCTGTTCTGCCAAGAATTACATATCCTGTGTTCATGAGATGAGACATAATGGAGCTCAGAATATTTTCTCCAACCAATCAAACTCTCAAATAATCTTTCTTGGTAGAAATATAATACTTCTCTAATAGAATTGTAGTTATTGCTTGATAGCTTGTTTGACACCATTAATTCCTCGGATACAAACAGTCATACGGGCATCACATGAGTGGATCAACTTTAGGCTGTCTTTGATTTTATAGAAATTAATAGATGAATAGAAAGAATCCCATAAACATCTGTCTCAACTTTCTATTTCTATCTTATATTTTAGGCCAATTTTTTTAAACTATGCTTATGGTTTAGCTATTGTTTATGGCTACCTCTACTGTTTCAAAAGTTATTAGGAAAAAATTTCGATCAATACCCTATACTTTAGCTCAAGTGACAATTTGATCCCCAAACTTTAAAATGCGATAATCTAATACCCAAACTTTTAATTTGCGACAATCCAATGTCTGATGCTAATCTACTGTCAATCAAAGCCATCCCTTAATTCAGATGCATTTTAAATAATTTCATAATACAAAAACTGGCATTTATGATAATATTTGGACCATTTTACCCTTTTTCTTTCTTTTCACCCTATTCCCCTTTCTCTTCAATCCAGGTTGAAGGAACAGTAGAGGTGGCGTTAACGGACTGTTCTTCATTCTTCAGATTTAAAATAAACCTAAAAGAGAGATTCTCTTGCCTTCTCTCTCACTTTTGTTGCATCTACAGGGCATGAATCTGCTGTAATTGAAAAAACACAAAAATGAACAGAATATAATAACCCCACATATTCCTGTGATTGCAAGAAACCACTTGAATGCTTCTGGTTAGTTAAACAATGATATTGAGAAGTTCATGCCAAAGACCACCAATGTTGTATTACTAAGCAGGTCAATCTTTCAGTAAGTTATTAAGTTAAGAATTTAACTATAATCCTTCGTCGCTGGGACAGGGCTTAATTGATCACTTTCAGGTCAATCTTTAAATCTCTAAACCCCAACTGTATGAGAGGAACAGGTGGTAGGTGGGGATCAAGCATCAAATATAGGCCCATCAAAACGCGAACAACAAAAGAGAGAGAAGCAAGCAGAAGAAAGCTAGAATCCAAAAACCATGTCTTCCGGATTCTCCACCGATGAGTGAGTCCCAACCGAAGAAGGTTGATCTAAACCATGTGAAATCTATTCAAACCTCTTCTGTCTCTCTATATGTGGGGCTCTGTTCTTCTGTTCTATCTATATCGATGGGGTCAATCAAACCAGACACTTAGTCAACACTTCGACGAAGGAACTCGATAGCTTCTTGCCTGCTCCACACAAAGCTCGATCTCCCCCCAGTGTTGAGCTCAAGCTTTCCCAACGGCGAAAAGTCGTTGTGTTACCCAATGATTTTGAGCTTGTCTCTTTACAATCACGAACTTATACTTCCTTTAGGGACTTGATGCCTTCATCCCCTGGCGCAGTAGTCCAATCTCCGGCCGGCCCCGGTTCTCAGTCCGGCCATGAAATTTCCATCAAGAACCGCCTCATCAAGCAGGATGCCTAGGCTTACCTCTAACCCATGTCTTCGCTCGTGGGCTCCTCCGGCCGGCATTTCTTCCGGCGGATGTGGACCAGGTTTTTCGGCGAGTACTTGAGGAATGCGGTCAGTGCATGTATTGGGTTTATTAATCGGAAACGCGAGTCTTTGATCGATTGCTCGACAACATTTGGGTAGGATGGAGACATGAAGGTCGACTTTAGTAATGGTAGCTACCTACCTCGCTGACGGTGATCGGTGATGGTAACGGTGACTATTACGAACCTCTGTGTAATTGACAAAATAGATTTTGTTTTCAATGTGAATTTAATACCTATACTTTCGTTCAAACTTCCGTTTCTTATAGAAAGAGGTGGAGAGAGATGCAAACTAAAGAGAAAAAAAATGAAAAATTAACTGTAATTAATTGGAAAAAAAAAAAAAAAAAGAAGAAAAGAACAATCTTTGGATTACAATTTGTGTTTTTCTTTCTACATTTTCTTTCGCTTTTCCTTCTAGGTTAGCGTGGCCGTCTACGAAGAGTTTCATCCATAGTTGTTTGATGAATGGTGGTGGCTTTGTCTATGACCAGACTCTGAGCTGGTGTTGGGCGCGGTTTAGCGAGTTGGGTGAAAAATTGCCACCCCTAATGTTCCACAGCACCTCCCATAAGAGTGTAAATGTAAATATAAGTTCACATTCTCTGCCCCACAACGTTTCACAGTACATCCCTATTAGAATCGATGATGTCATCATCAAGAAATGTTCTCAATATACGGCAAGGATGTGCTATTAGACATTGTGAGGCGGGACTTTGTGGGGCTGAGATGTGAACTCTAGAAATACTATATTGAAGGTTTATACTGAAACATATTTGATTTTGTATTTTTTTTTCAGGGAAAAACGTATATAGTAGGGCAGGTTCAAATTGATACAGAAACACCACATCATGTGTTTCACACATAAGGTGTGTTGAGACATCGAAGTCTTGTGCCAACTATTGTTATGTCACATTTAGGATTCCTACAACTTACTTGTATGTTACTATGTACCTATTTGTTTTTGGGAAATTGTTTGAAATTTATTATGATTTTTTAGCATTTTTCTTAAATTCATCACAACTTTTCAAAACGTCTAAAATTCACCATGTCAGTAAGTTTTTATTTTCCAAAAACTCAACTTCCATTAGTGCACCATTAATGTTTCTTAACAGAGGTGTCCATGTCAGCATAAATAACAATTTTTATGACCATATCACCCTTGAATGACGAGTTAGAGGAAAATGGACTTTTTTCATTTTTCAATTTTCATTTTTTTTTACATTTTTAGTGTTTGTTATAATTTCTAATGTTTTTATAATTTATGTTTTTTTTTTTACATTTTTCTATTTTATACCATCTATAAAATTTCCTGATTTTTTTTGTTATTTATTTGCAATTTCTGTGTTTTTTCTATAATTTTTGGTGTTTTTCTACAATTTTTATTTTCTAGTTTTGTTTTTCAATTTCTATAGTTTCTACAATTTGAAAATAACTTTTTATTTTGTGTGCAAATTCTATAATTTTTTTATATTTTTTTAATTTCTGTGTTTTTATATTTATTTTATATTTGAAAATATTTTTTAAACTTTTTCCTTTTTTTCATGTCTAAATATTAAATATATATATATATATATATATATTATATTTTTCTATGAAAGTTAAAATTGTAATATATTAACTTTTTCCTTTTTTTCATGTCTTTTTAACGTCAAGTTAGTGACATGGTGAGTTTTAGACATTTTGAAAAGTTGTGAGTTTAAGAGAAATGCTGAAAACTCATGATGAGTTTTTGACAATTTCCCGTTTTTTTAGGTATCTAATGGGACAAATTAGTTGATCACGTAATTGACCAATTTTTCCGTCGCATTGTTATAATGGCTCATGTAAAGCAATTTTTCAAAGAATATTAATTCGCTGCGTAACTTATACTTTCTTAAAGAGTGGGTAAGTTGTTTATTCACTTGTCAAAAAATGTAAATTCTCTACCGCCTTTACCTAGATAAATAAAAGCACTTAAAAACACTGAAATCAAAGTTACTTAACAACTTTTGCTCGAGAATCACTTGTCTGGATTAACACGTTACCAGGGTACCGAAAAGCGAACAGGGCAAGATTATTCCTGTGACACCCTCCATTTCATTTGAAACTAACCCTTGATCAAGAGTCCAGGATCATAGATCTCACTGTGGGTCAGTTTATTGACCTGCGCCAGGGGATAAACACAGAGGTCTCTCTTTGTTGGAAGTGATCAATGGATTGGGTTTTACTTGTTTGTGGCTTTGTGCGATACAAATCATATTTGTGATCGTTTGTGCTCCACGTCGGTAATTATTCTTTGGAGTCATCTCAAACCCAAGTACATGTGGGTAGAAGGGGAGGCTTGACTAGTCTTGCCACGTTAAAGATATAATGGTAGAATCTGAGCTTTTCTCATGGATTCTTATTTCTTAGGGTTGCAAATGTTATAGGTTTGAACTTAATATTTGATAATTTGATCATTTTTAAATTGGATGGAATATATCTGGCTCAATCACTCATTATGATCCCATCCCATGTGATATTCTTTTAAGTATATGTACTTGTATCTACTAGTCTCAATTATGTTCCCATTGGATTGAATCCAGATCGAGTTCGATATGTGATATTCAAGTAAATCAATTACAGAGTCCGAGACTTGATTTATTTGTATATCTAATGACCTGCATGCACTGTAAAGTGTATTGGGTTATTGATGGGGTGGGTTCTCAGTTCTCACATCCCTGTGGCATGTCAATTCAATCTAATAAACATTTTGGACCATTTTAGATTGGTCCAATTTAATGTCTGAATCGTCTAATCTGTTCAAATTCATTTTAATTTAGATTGATTTCAATTCAAATCTGGTCAATTGACACTTAAATTCTTACCTTCTATCAATAGATCAGATATTGGTTTAATTCAATCCAATCTAAAATTATAAATTTATTACGGATGGATCTGATTTAGTCCAATCCAATAAATACTTTAGACTATTAAGTCTGGATTGGTTCAATTCAATATCGTCATAGCTGGAGCTACCAAGTACCAACTGCTTAATTTGATGGTTGCTCAATGAAGAGAGGACCCACGAAACTGAACATATTGTCTCAGCAGTAACAACATTTGAAGCCCAGATTCAATTATTTGGCTTGTAAAAATGGCCCAAATCTAAAGAATGTCAAATGGAACAACATTTGAAGCCCATATTTTGCAATAACTTTTTTTCTCTTTGCCTTTTAGGGGTTCTCTTTCCTTTTATTTTTATATTTTGAGATGGGAATCGGCTCACCTAGGAAAAGTGTTGGTGAAGGAAGTGATTTGTACTTGTAGATAATAGTTTTTAGGCTATTTGGTTTGTGGGATGAGAAGAGATAAAAAGAAGAATATTTTCATATATTGCTTGGTTTGTTGTCAGTCACGAGGTGGGATGGGAAGAAAAGGGGTTATTGTTCCCAATTCTTATTCTTGAGATGTGAAATCCCACCATTTTGGTGTGAAACAAGTGGGAAGGGAGGGGGAAAATTTGTCTAATAAGAAAAACACCTTCCTTAAGAGTCAATATTAGACCTAAGACCCATTAATAAATTATTAATTATTTTATTATATTAATTAAATTAATTAATCAGAAATATAGTTAATAATTAAGTAATTAATGAATAATTGAATAATTATTCTTTATTAATTTACTTAATAATTAAATAAAATAAATTAATTAAAAATAACTAATAATACAAGAATGATTAATTAATTCATGATAGATATTAATAAAATAAAGCATTAACTAAAATTTAAACTATTATTTTTTAATGAATAAGAAGTTAACTAATTGTTAATGTTAATTAATTAATCTTTAATAATAAATTAATAATAGAATACAAAAATAATAAAAATTACTAATTAACTAATTATTGTTATTGGTGTTGATTTTCCCACTACTTTTCCTTTTGCAACTGAATGTGAAGAATTTCCACCCATTTTCTCTTTTTCATCTCATCCCATCCTATCCCACCAAAATCTTCCCTTGAACGAAACACAGCCTTAAGTTTTCCTAATTGAAGGAAACAAGGTGGCAATGTTTTTAACCAATTGTACCGATCCGGTTGCCCATATTAGTGCTATAATCACCACTTTGATTTTGGGTTGATTTTTTCACCTACCATATTATAAAAGTTGTTGGCTTGGTCAACGACCAATGGACCTGGATGACCCATTTTAATGGATCAGCTTTTGTATTATCAGGTGACCCAAGTGAGGTGAGTCTGATGGTTTGTCTACCTAAAATAGGCATTTGATTTGGGTATATAAGATTAATGAAAAATAATTGCTCACCACCATTCAAAATTTTGGCCAAAATAAATTATAAATCCACCATCCACCCAATATTTTTCATATATGGTTTCTATTAGTGAAGCAAAATTTTCTGTGAAATGTCTTTTTATTTTATTTTATTTTGATATACAAAGTTTAACATATATACATACATACATACATATATATATACATACATACATACATACATATCGATATGTTTGGATGATGGAAGTTTTGTCTTTAATCTACTATTTAATTCCTAATATAATATGATATTTAAATTGATACCGGCCGCACCAAGACTAGGAGAGAGGAGAGAGTGGAGAGTGGAGAGTGGAGAGATCTCATTTTGTTGAAGCTCTTTGTAATATTTGTATATTGTGGCTTTCCATTTTCAAAAGAGAATGCTTGGGGCCAACCATTAGGCTCAGTTTAGGAGTACAATTACAAATATGTAGAGTGTAAAATCTTATATTTTATATTATTTTAATGTATTTGTATCGCATATATTTACATTTGTATTCTTTCTAAACTGAGTCTTAGGTTGTGTTTGATTGTAATGTAAATAAATTTGCACTGATGCAAAATTATAGCGGTGCAAATGATTTGAATGTAAATTTTGATCTAATTTTGTTCAAAATTTTAACTTATTTTGTTTGATTTAAGTACAAATGAAGCAAATTAAGACATAAAGCATAATAAAGTAAAACCCAAAATGAAATTAAATGAAAATTTGCATTTCTTTTTCATTTGCACTCCCATGCCTTTTAGTGCAAATAAAATTGGACTGCAACCAAATATGGCCTTAGGCTCAGTTTGGAAGTAATACAAATACAAATATGTAGAGTACAAAACCTTGTATTTTGTATTATTTATATGTATTTGCACTCTTTCCAAACTGAGTCTTAGATTCTGTTTGAGAAGAATGTAAATACAATAATGTTTAATACAAATGCAAATTTGTCTCCTTCGAAAACATGTAAATTTAGTTTCACTTTGTGTTAATAATTTTGTACTCTTGTCAAATGATTTTAATTTATAGTAGATAGAAATATGAACTCAATCCACCTTTTTTATATATTGACCAATTTTGAATGCAAAAATTTGCATCTATTTTGAATACATAAATATACTCTTACCAAAACCAGCAAAGTTGAATCAGAATCTACATACTTTAATTTAACAGTTTGGGTCCTAAAATATGAACCAAAACAAGGTCCCTTGTAGTAGCTGGAGCACCTCCAAACTGGTTTGACAGTTGGAGTTGAGTTGAGCGATCATAGAGGATTTGGGCCAACGAGGGCCTACGAAAATGGTGGCTCAGCCTCAGCAAATGGGCCAAATTGGCCAATGACTTTTGAATGAAAACTCAGAGTGTCAGATTGTCCAGCATATGATTCATCTTAACCTTATCTATTTAATTCTCAATTCTCAATTATTTGATTTCGAACAACTTGGTCCAAGTAAGCCATGAACGTGCAGTGGTGCAGAATTTTTTGCTCGCCTTTGAATCTGTTCTTCTTGTGTTGTGTGCGTGTATGTGGCTTTCTTTTTACACAATTGTGCTTTCAACTTCTTATTTTTATAGATAAGGCCTCTTCCTTCCATTTCGGATCTGTTACCCACAAAATATTCCTATATGTAAACCCATAAAAAATCACGGCCGTGTATTGAAAACATCTTTATGAATGAAAATGGGAGATATTCCTAATAGGCAACTTGTGGGTAGCAGATTCAAGCTCTCTTGATTCTACATGTGGGAATAAAAACCGAGGCAATTCATTGTAATTTGGTAGTTCATTCTTCTTTTGTATTACCAAAACAAATAGGGAGAATAACTGATCAACCCAGAGTCAGAATTTATAGGCTCAAAGTACTGTTGGATAGATGCCAACTCGGAATTAATGCCAATTTACAGACAAAAGTTGATGCATAAAGTGTGAGTTGTGATCCTTTTGAATGTTTATAACTCTGTAGTGTAAATCAAAAATCCGCATTGGACAAATCCGTACTTCTCCGAAACAAATATGGCCCAGGACTCCATGTCCATTCATTGGAATTGTTAAATGAAGTTTTTTTGAAAATGGAGCTAATTAGGACAAATATCTTGCAACCCAGACCCAGATTACAGATTGGACTGGGCCCAATGATGAATCATCCAAAATCAGAATGCCCACACCAATGGGTCGCAGTCTGATTCTTTAAGTGGGCACGCAGCTTGATTGGACTAACCCATAGAAAATGAACATTTAGGAGTGGCCAAGCTGGACAGCTTAACCGCTGAAAGGACTCCAAGGCGGAGACCCTTTTGATTTAACTTCAAAGCTAAGAGCAAACCATGTTACCTTGACATCCAAGTCAGCTTGCTGAGTAATGGCCCGACCGAATTGGACCGACCTGTCACTCTTTATCAGCCCCCCCCCCCCCCCCCCCCCCCCTCTAGGTCGGATTTTCAGATGCATTGTAAGACAGCATAAAAATGGATGGAGAGAGAGAGAGAGAGCGCCTTGTTGTTGTGACTAGGACTAGAGCCTTGGTGTCTTGCCTGTGCGTGGCTAGCCTTCTCTAATAAGTCTAACCCCGGCTCCAGTAACATTTAAATGGGGACATCACGTATATGGACAGCTACTCAATATTTATATCTGCCCATATCTATGGCATGTTAATATGGCCCCATCACGACAGCAATTTTCCATTGCTTGCTATATATATATATTAAATATTTAAGTTGATTGTTAATATTTAAGTTGATTTAAATAAAGATTTAAAATGTTACAACGTATTGGGGTGTATAGGGTGTATTGTATCGTTATGATCATTCCTTAATATATTAAATATTTAGTATTTTTGGTTTCTGTAATTTTCATGGGAGTAGGCCTTTCTAAGACTAACCCCCTTATAAAATTTTGGAAAAATAAAATAAAAGGAAAAATTTTTCCATTAAATTGGCTTATATTACTAAAGCAACAGAAAAGATATAGGGGGTGATTCTTCTGATTCTTTTAATTGGTACTCCAAAGTAGAATCTCAAATGCCCCCCAAAGATTCTTTTCTTCTTCTAAGAGACAGAATTCGCACTAGGGATCGTTTGAAAAAAAAAAAAAAAAGGGAGGGGCGGGGGGTTAATATTGATGACATTTGTGCTCGATGTGCACGTATTCAAATCAGATTTGGATGATGGTTTACCCAAATGTTCATTATCCTAGAAAAGATGATGGAAATATGAAAGGGTGGTGGGAGAGAATTTCATCTCATACCAAAGAAAATAATTTAGAAAAAAAAAAACTGTTTTTATTGTGTGGTTCATTTGGAAAAGTAGAAAAAGATGGTATTGCTTTTTCAGAGTATGTGAATGCTCATCAAAATGAAACAGATGGGGAAAACTATAAAGAATGGAACTCGATCATTTGTAAATTGGAAATGCCCAAAAAACAATGCTATCAAAATAAATTTTGATCATGATTTACCAAATAAATAAATAAATAAATAAATTTTGATGCATTAATGGAAATAAATGTGCTGTGGCTGCCATTGCTAAGAAACTGTAGTGATAAAGTTCTGGATATAAAGGCTTATTTTCTGGGTGAGGCCACTATCAGCCTGGGCAGCTTGGGAAGCCCATAATTTATCCTTAAATTTCAAAGACTCTCCCATAATTATATAGAGGGGGACTTTAAGCTTGTCATCTCTTGCTTGCTTGCGCAATGAATCTCAATCGCCTCGGAGCATAAGGAGGCGAATTTGGCTGCTGACTGGATAACCGCCCTTCAAGCCCAATCTTTTCCTCCAGGTTTCTTAAACTTTAATTTGCAAGATCTCCCTTTTTCCTTTGGGTTTTATTTGTAATTGTGACTTGGAGGGCATGCTACCCCTGTTTGTGTAGCATCCTTTTGGATCTATAAAAAATAAATAAAATTGGGAATTATGCTACCCCTGTCATCATTCTGTTAAATCGCCAATCACGCAATATACAAATCTCCCAATTTTGAATATTCTGTTAAGATCATGTTTGGGAGTGTTTATGTTAAAAATAAGTACTTATTAAAATAAATACTTATTTTATATTGGGTGTTTGATTGTATTTTTCTCTAATAAGCACTTAAATGAGCAATTGCGACTCGTGTCCTTTATTTTCTTTCAAATTTTGAAAACATCCAATCCAAGGTGAATGAATAAAAGTACTTTGATGGAAATGCTTTTATAAAAGTACTTTCATAAAAAGTATTTTGATAAAAGCACTCCTATAAAATACTTTTACAAAAGTGCTTTTATAAAAGCATTTTCGTAAAACTGTTTTTTTATAAAAATACTTATGTAAAAGGGTGGGGATGGATTGGTAAGTCATGTTTTACATGGGTGCATATATACATACGAATTTCTGCAGAAAGATGTAAACATGTCTACCTGTAAAACATTTGACAAGTTTAGCCTTTGTGTAAGCAGGGTGGCAATTGTTGACTTCCCAACACAAGCAGTTCCACATACAGGAATTACCAATGGCACTCTTTGGTGATGAAATCTAAAAGAAGAGTAACACTAAAAACAACATTAAAATAAAGGATAGTCCCATAGACCTCTTATCCAAAACAATTACTGATCTACTCAATTCAAGGATTAAAGTATCAGTATGGGTATCGTATTGGACAATTTGGATACAGATACACTTTGAAAACACATGGATATGAACAAAAATATGGAAACACTTGGATACGCTAGAGAAATGCATACAAATTTCATAAATACATTAATAATACTAAATTTAAGGTCAAATAGCCATCAATCGAGAGTCCAAACCACAAAACATATGCATCTATTATATTTTAATTAATTATTTTCTATTTTATTATTTTTAATTTCATAAAATTGATTTTATAAAAGTGTTTTTTGTAAAAGTACTTCTGCAAAAGTACTTTTATAAAAGTGCTTTTAAAATGCTCTTGTAAATATATTTTCATAAAAGTGCTTTAATGTAAAAGTATTTTCATAAAAGTACTTTTGTAAAAGTATTTTTGTAAAAATACTTTTCATAACATTACTTTTATAAAAGTACCTTTGTAAAATTGTTTCTGTAAAAGGGTATAATTAGTATTCTAAAAATTCACCGGAGACAACTACGGGAGAAAAGAAATTGAGTAAGTGCTTATTGTATAAACACTTAAAAAAGCTGGAAATTTGGACTTAAAAATTAAATCCTTATTTTTAAAATAAACACTTATTTTATACTTATTTCCCAAACACCAATAAGTACTTAATGGTTTAAATCCCCTCCCAAATAAACATTTATTTTCAATAAACACTTATTTTTAAGCACTCTCAAACATTGCAAAAGAAAAAAAAAGCAAAAAATAGAAAAAAAAAATTGAAAGATGCATACTATATAATGGAGCCTTCAATGTACAGCTTGACTTGACTATCATGAGGAACACCCAATAATTGGTACACTTAATGCCCAAAAAAAATGGTACACTTTATAGAGTCCATACCCAGCTCCTATATCTATATAAAATTAGAAGAAAAAAAAAGAACTTAAGAAGGAAGCATGTTACAAAGTTTAAGCTGAGCTGGACATTGAACAATTCCGAGCTAATGTGGGACCCAACGTATTGAAGTAACACGTGGATACAGGCTAGATGCATTAATGACGTGGCACGGGAGATTTGACCTACACGAGGTTGTAAGGACTTAGAAGGAGGTGTGGGGAAGATAAGAACTTGGGAATTGGGATGCTTAAAAGAGCTCTTCAACTCCATCCAACCCATGTAACTACATGGGTAAGTATGTGACTCGTTATTTAATTTATGACAAGTTGCTTATCACGAGTTGAAATCAGTCTTATAGTTTCCACAACATTCCACAGTACATCCTCATCGTGTATTGAAAATATCTTTGGATGATGTCTTATTATTTCTGATATTATCATACACGGCATGATATGCTGATTTGAGATGGCTTATCACCATGAATTTATTTATGTTAATGTAGTAAAAAAAATAAATAAATAAGCAATGCCCTCCCAAGGAAAAAATATGATTCTTATGCCTTATAATAAACATATGCGTATCAAACACTAGCGTAAACATCATAATTGATTATATAACTTAGTGGTAAGTAGCATATCCTCATCGGTTAGAGGGCTTCATTCGGGTGGGTCATCATATGTGAGATGTGAGATCATGTTGGTAGACTGTTAGAATGTATTTTGTTGGTAGGATCTGGTTTAAGACCAAGCTCCCCTCTGTACCAGTGGCTAACCCGATACAACCCATATAGAGACATATTGGAAAGCTATCGACACACTATGTATCGACCCATACGTGTGATACTTCTAACCTTATATCCCAACTCCTCTTATGGATGTAATGATACTTTTAATTACAAGATTGTCCCTATGATTTCTATCAAATGACCATAAACTCCTTCACCATTGTTACTCTATTTTGTATTAAATACAATTTGACAAAGCCAACATGGCTTTGCAAGTGTTTAAACTGTGATGACACTAGATGGAATCAGAATTGATTAATTAATTTAAGCCACTTTGTGTCAAATTTTAATTTGAATGTTCGCGAAAGGATGGCGGGACATTTAATTTAATTTTAATTATTTAAAAAGCAGAGATCAAACCAGCTAAGGGTATAATGGTAAATGGATAGATTACCAACACAGATGAATTTATGACATATCAGTATATCAGGGTGGTGACTGGAGACTGGTGACTGGTGACTGGTGAGATTTCTTGCACTTTCTGGGCGTCAAGTCTTTTTTCCCGGTAGTTGAACTCCAGTGTACCCGTGATGAGTTACCGACTGGAGTGACGCTTTTACAAGGTAAAGGCGGTCATTGGGTGGGGAGGGGACAGGGGTTCCTTTGTTCTCTTTTAATTCGGGGTTTGAGTGGTAGAGTAGTGTGAAAGCGAGAGAAGTATCTGGCCGACTGGCTCTGCGGAGCCAGCGAAGAATTTGAAGGATCAAAGCTTTCCCTTTAGTCAAATCTGGTTGTTGTTTTTAGGGTTTGTTTTCTCTCATTTCCCCCCTATTTACCCTTCCTAGGTTTAAAATAATCATTCCCTTCCCCTTTTCTCCCTTACTCTCTTTCTTTCTTTCTCCATTCTCTTCTCTGACTTTCTCCCCTTGATGGGAGTAAAATGAAGAGGTTTTGAGAGAAAATCGGTGGTTGATGCATCTGCAACCATGTCGACTTCTCCGTCTTTGGCTGGTGTGGAGAAGAAAAATTGGTGGGTTAGCAACAGAAAGGTGCGTTCCTCATTTCCTCCCCTGTTTTATTGAGCTTTCTTCTGTATTTCTCCTTTTTTTTTTGGGTTGTTTGGGGTAATTTTGCGGTCGACTTGTCGATTGTATGTTTTAATCCAAATGGATTTTGGGTTGCTTTTTGATTTTCTAGCATCGACCAAAAGATGGGTTTATCTTGCTTTTGGTTTTTTCTTTGATGAATTTCAGATGGGCTTACTGGATTTGTTTGTTTTCACTAAATCTTCAAATTCGATGACATAGGTTTTACATCTTAATTCTTAAAAGAAAAAAAATCCATATTGAATTAGCGGCATTTGCTTCCTGTTACTTGATCAGATTGCAGACAAATATGTGAAAGACGCTCGGGCCCTCCTCGCAACTCAGGAGCAATCGGAGATAGCTTCCGCCCTCAATCTCCTGGATGCCGCCCTTGTTCTCTCTCCGCGGCTGGAGTTGGCTCTCGAGCTCAAAGCTCGATCCCTCCTCTACCTCCGCCGCTTCAAGGAGGTCGCTGATATGCTCCAGGAACACATTCCCAGCTACAAAATGGTCACCGAGGAATCGGACCTCTCCTCCGATAGTTGTTCCCAGCAGCTCTCAAGAGAACAAGTTAAGCTTCTCCCGTCCGATAACTCCTCGTCGGATTCTGGAGAGCGTGACCTTTCGTTCAAATGCTTCTCTGCTTCGGACCTGAAAAAGAAGGTGATGTCCAGTCTATGCAAAAACTGCGAAAAGAAAGGGCAATGGAGGTAATTTTCTCAATGATTTCTCCATTATTTTTCTGCTGGCTTGACATTGAAGCTTCTTCTGTTTCCCGTTTTTCAATGGGTCAATTCAAAGTGAGACTATTTGATTAAGAAACTGATTAATAGGATAAAAATTCCTATATCATGTGCGGATCCGGCGCCAACCAAATAAAGCTGATGGTCATACCGGAGTTCCTCTGAATTCTACCTTTGAGTTTGACCCAAGCATGCCCTTCACATTTACAACGATGAGAAGGGAGAGAATGAATCTAGCTCGAATCTTTTCGAGGGTAGTGTCGTCAATTAGTAGATAGTCGTCGATCGGGGAAGAAGACAAATTTCTGTGAGCCGGCTGGTCTGCAAATCAGCCTGTTTGAATTAGTGAACCGGCTCTGACCTTCAGTTCACGAATGCATGATGTATGTAGGTACTTGGTTCTGGGTCGAGCCTGCTGCCATCTTGGGTTAATGGAAGACGCCATGGTTCTCCTTCAAACCGGGAAGCGCCTAGCCTCTGCGGCATTCCGGCGGCAGAGCGTGAGCTGGTCTGACGATAGCTTCACCATTTCTAACGTCGCAAGTTGCGGCAGTTGCAACGCTCCGGCAACACTGCCGCCAACCGAGTCCGAGAGTGTGACACAACTTGTTAGCCACATCAAGCTCCTCCTCCGACGCCGCACAGCCGCTCTTGCAGCCCTTGATGCTGGCCTTTACTCGGAGGCCATCCGCCACTTCTCCAAGATCCTTGACGGGCGCCGTGGCACCCCACAGGGCTTCCTTGCTGAGTGCTACAAGCACCGGGCGGCAGCCTATCGAGCTGCGGGTCGAATTGCTGAGGCCATCGCCGATTGCAATCGCACTTTGGCACTTGATCCCACTTGCATTCCCGCCCTTACCACACGGGCCGCCCTATTCGAGACCATCAGATGCTTCCCCGATTGCGTTCGTGACTTGGAACACTTGAAGATCCTCTATGACTCGATCCTGCGAGACCGGAAGCTGCCGGGGCCTGCCTGGAAGAGGCAAAATGTTCGGTACCGTGATGTCCCCAGCAACCTCCGCGCACTCACTGTGAAGATGCAGGAGTTGAAGCAGAGGATTGCTTCAGGGGAGACGGGCAATGTCGATTACTATGGATTGATTGGATTGAGGAGGGGATGCTCACGATCTGAATTGGAGAAGGCATATTTGCTGCTCACCTTGCGCCACAGGCCGGATAGGGCGATGAATTTTGTGGAAAGGTGTGAGTTTGTAGAAGATCGCGATCTTGATTCAGTTAAAGATCAGGCGAGAATGACAGCGCTTTTGCTGTATCGGATGCTGCAGAAGGGTTATTCGAGCATAATGGCTACAATCATGGAGGAAGAGGCAGCAGATATGCAGAGGCAGAAGGCTGCGGCTGCACTACAAGCAGCAGTAGCAGCAGCTGCTGCACTTCAAGTTACAGCTCCGGTACCAAAGTTAGAAGGGAAAGTGAGCAAGACAAGTGTAGAGATTGAAGATAGGAAACAACAGGTAGTTTTGTCAGATTACAATAAAGGCAGCAGCTTGGAGCAGCTGCCGGTGTCGGAGAAGAAGGGTGCAAAGACAGTATCAGTTTACCAAGGGGTATTCTGTCGGGATCTAGCCATAGTAGGGAATTTGCTGTCGCAGGTCGGGTTTAACCGTCCAATTCCGGTGAAGTATGAGGCACTCAGCTGCTGATGATGGTGTTCGACAAAATAAAAATTGTAGGAGGCATCGAAGGAGGATGCATGCATGTCGTCGCCGGAAGAGTGGAGATAATTGATCCTTTGATCCATCTGGTTCTGGTTCTTCATTTGTTACTTGTACAAACGAAAGAGAGAAAAAGATTAAGAAAACAAAAATTCAGCCGGGAAATTTTGTCGCCTTTACTCGTTATAGTTAGCTGTTGCTGGCTGCTGCTGCTCCTGATAATGTTCTAAAATTTTGCATTTTGCTTTGTTTTTGAATTCTTTTTCTGTAGATGTACAGACAGTGTAGTACAGTACCCAACTACCTATTTTCAACTTTTACATGTTTGGATCACAAGTCTACAACTTATCTCGATTTTTCTCTACATGAATGAATAATGAATGAATTGGAGGGGTTGGAAAGTGGATATGATTTGCAGAAAGAGGGAAGTAAGAGAATATCCACTTTGCTATAATTTAAAGGACACATGTGAGGTGGCAATTCTGGAATAATAGGACCTGCCTGATTTGCAAGGGCACCCTCACCCTGTGGAGTGTGGACTGTGGCCTTTTTTATATCTAATTTGTGCTCTGATAAAGATAAATGGTGCAGCATAGCAAGTGATAGTAGCTCATTAAAGGCAACAGATGTCACAGGTGAAAAGAAAACTTTTTTTTTCTTTTTTTTTTTTTATTATAGAGAGGCTATTTAAGAGGAGTGTGTGTGCAGTGTAAACCAAACCTGAAGCCTCTACAGGTCTCTCCTCATCGATCCAAGTAAATATATTCAGCTTATCTGCACATTGTTTTCGATCAAAGTCAACTGCTTGATTTCCCATTCCCGATCAAGAGAACCGTTTGGATTCAGACCCAATGGTTGTTGACAACTTAAAAACACTTGAATCCTGGGACCTCAATCTCTTTCCATGGAATGGATGACTGATGATGCACACTTTTCGGATTTGCCTTTATTTGGCATCACTGCTCAACTCTGGCTGTGTACTGAACAGATGGGTACATAAAAGGGATTGCAAACTCGGTCACTATATACAGATGAGAGAGAGAGAGAGGGGAAACTTGTCGCCTGCAAGTATTTCTTTTTTTGCTTTGTTTGGACAGTAGTACCAAGGAAGGGAGTAGGGATCATCCTCATCCTCCAGCTTATTGTGCTTCATGTCAAATTTTGTGAGATTTATAAAAGGGTACCCTTGATTCCAGTTGAGATGAATAATCAGATTGGAGAGCAAGACCAAGAATGTGTCAGTTGAGATTTCGAACTTGTAGCTGTAGTCTGTAGGTCAAAAGAGCACTTAGTGCAACTAAGCTCCCTAGTGGCACTGCTATCTGTCATAGGTAATGGTAATTTGGATGTTCATGAAGTTGGATTTGGTTATGAAGAATGGTGGGTCATGTTAAATTTTTATTAGTTTTCTCTGTTCTCTCTCTCTCTCTCAAAATGAACCGAGTGAGTGATAGTGGAAAACTGGAAACGCAGACAGAGACAGGTAGTACTGTGCACATGCGCGTTAGTTGCTTTATCAAGAAAACCAGAACTCTGCAAATTTGAAATTTCTCACTTATTTAAGAGGCAGAGGCAGAGGCAGTATTTATTGAAACATTAAATGGATACAGTTTCCAAGTTGGAAAGCTGTTTGATCCAAAATCTGATATTTCATTAAATGATCCTCCTTACTTTCATCTTTACGCGCCCATTCATTTTCACATACTGCTCTTCCCCTTCCCATGCGCCATGCTCGTTTCGTTGGGATTCCTTCTACTCCTACTTTCTGCTGCTGGTTTTTAATTTCATATTGTTACTTACAGCACCGTATCTCAATCTTCATGGAGATTTTAATTTCATATTGTTTTGCGTAGAGTGGTACAAAATTGAAAATTGCTCAAGTCCAAACAACTCACTCACAATTACGAGATTGCCACTGATGCATCTATAGATTTCTCTCTCGTTTTACACGATGCGCATTGCATTGGATTCTTGGAGTTGCAAAATCAAAAAGACAAAAACTGTACGGGAAACGGGAAAAGAAAGAAAAAAAAAAACAACAAAAACAAAAGCTTATCCCATTCTCAAATTCTCAATTCCTCTCATAGTCATCGAAAATGAGGGAGGGATCGCATTACCTAGCATATTCGCATTAATTATTTGATATTTCGTATTTTATTCAGGATTTAAATCATTGTTTAGTGTTTAATTAAGCACTGATTCATTAAATTAAACACTCGCAACCGTTAGTCATTACACGATCCTTCCATCTTCATAAGTCTAAAATTAATATATAATTAAAGCTAACCCATTTTTTAAGTAGGGGAAAATTCCCAATTAGTACTCTCTATTTTGTGCCTAATGTCATTTTGGTCCCTGAACTTTAAAATGCTACAATTCAGTACTTAAATTTTTAAAGTGTAACAATCTAGTATCTACCATTAATCAACAGTTAATCTACCATTAAGTGACATTTGAAAAAGGCACAAATACCCTTCGAATGTCATTTAATTTTTTTTACCAACCATCTAAACATTGACAAAAAATTAACAGTCTCAAATCCTTGTTTTTTCCATTAAGAAAGTTGGGGTTATGTTTAAGTGGGCATTCTAGTTACCTTAACTTTATTGAATAAAAGAGTCAAGAATTTTGGACTATTAATTTTTGTTGTCATTGTTTGGATAGTTGATAAAAAAAATTAGATGACACTTGAAAGCCATTTGTGTCTTTTCAAAATGTCACTTAACGGCTGCTTAATAGCTAGTTAATGGCAGGTATTGGATTGTCACACTTTGAAAGTCCGGGTATTGAATTGTTGTATTTTAAAGTTTGGGGATCAAAGTGACACTAGACCCAAAGTACAAGGTACTAATCGGGATTTTTCCCTTTAAGTAATAACTAATAAGCTTTCGGTATTATTTGTCTAAAGAAACTTTTATTTTCTATTGGCCAAAATCCAAATGATCTTCTATATGTTATGGAATGGTTTTTGAAACATTGTTTATTTGGACAGTCGAACCGTTTGGCCTGAAAGTTGTCCAGGCAATTGGTTCCATTTCACCTCTGACCTATCTTTTTTATCAAAAATTATTGATTTAATTAGCAACCTGCTGAATCAGGTGATTGAACTGTCAACCTGTTTGATCTAAACAATGTTTTTGGTTGTTTAATTGCTTTAATTATTATTTTTATATTAAAACAGGCTATCCATTGGAACTAGATGGCCAAACCGCTAACCTAGAAACCAATGACCAAAGTGGTTCTAGTTCCATGTTAGTTTTTAAAACATTGGCTTACATGGAGACTTGGGACAATAGAGTACCTCAACCCTCCCAAACTTTCCATTTGAAATGATGGTAATACCCTTATTGTTACAACCCAGTCCCCCTGTATCTATTGGCTTAGGACCTAGCTAACGGGTAGAATGGTAAGGGGCTGGATGTTAGAATGTTGGGAACACAGGGAATAAAGTTGAAGTAGTGGGTAGAGAGCAAGGTTTTAAAAGGCTAAAGGCAGAGGCATGGTGGTTGGGTCTCATAGGGGCAATGCGTAAGCCTCGAGGCCTTTTGAGGCATAAGCTTCGAGTTAAAAAAAACAAAAAAACAAAAAAGATACAATTCATAAACAATAAAGACATGAAAAACATAAGATTGAGATCTTATTTGGCTTGTTTGATGTATTAAACACAAAATTAGTCTTCATACACCCCACTACGTCAAAAGGGGTGCATCAAATATCAACACTTTGAACCATGCACATTTTTTTATTATTTTTACAAAATTATGCATTAAAAGCATGGTTAGTTTTAGTGCTGCAAGTCAGGTCGGGCTGAGGTCAATCCTAGCTCAACCCAAAGTTCTAAACCCCAACACTAACCCTAACCCAACCCTAACCCTAACTAAATTTCTTCAACCTAACCCAATCCAAAGTCAACTTCAGGTTGGATTGGGCTCAGGTTGGGCCCAGCCCAACCTTCTTCCCATCCCTTAAAATCTTGTAGAACTTCTTAATCTTAGATCTTAACTCAACTTTCATTACATATATTAATCCTATGTTTTATTAGTATTTGTTTGTTGATGTGTTTATTGGTTCTTTTTTAAGTACAAAATTCAAATAAAAAAAATGTTTGAAATGACTATAATTTATTATGATGATTTATAATAGATCTTTTATGGGAAGCAAGCTATGAGTGGCAAACAACAAAGAGGAGATTAAGAATAAAATATCCAGAAAACATAAAATTTGTTATAAAGTTTTTAGTATTTTCAATTAGGATTAAGTGAAGTGATTATCTTAAATGAAATAAATGGTAGTATGTGATAATGGCAATACAACTATCGTGCATCTAAACAAATCAATGTATGATCATATATATAACATATATTTATATATGATATGTACTATAGAGTCGGGTTGTCCAAGGGGTCAACCCTAACCAACCCAAAGTAAACTCAGGTTCATAAATTTCAACCCTAACCCCAACTCATGCATCAACCTGACCCAACCCAACCCGACTTTTTCGGGTTGGATTCGTGCTAACCCGGCCCAAGTTGCAGCCTTAATTAGTTTTACGTTATTTAATTATTAAAAAGGAGTCCCTTAACATAGTAATTTTTCCCTAAAATCTGAACACGATAACAAAACAATATAGTTAAACCTTTCAATTCAGGGATATGAACCAACAACGCTTTAAGAGTAAAGCATTTCCGTTTTATTTCTTGCACTTGTATGCATTAATGAAAAATGACCATCTATGTGATGCAAAATAGATCATCAAGTATGGGGCAAGTGGGCAAGTGGATAAGAACTGATGTAGCGCGATCCGGGCACTCCTAGCTGTCTGCTGACTGGCTCCTTGCTGACAACGAGCGGGAACTGAGAAGATGAAATGAAGGATTCCCGGGGATTTACCCAGTGGGAATACTCCGATGCTTAAGTTAGTACTGTGTATGGGAAGTGAAAGGAAGAATGAAGGCTAAGAGTGGAGGTCGCACAGTTTTCCTGTACTCAAGAGATTTTTTGGTCCTCTCTTTTTCAGAAGAAGTTTCTCCTCTGCCCTGAGGGTTTTTATAGGGACGCGCCCTGGGGGATCGGACATAGCCACCACTGGACCCCCTGCCACAGCCGTTACCTGCTAGGGCTGCGCAGGTGGCCATTGCAACGTACTCCTTACCCAAGCGAGTGACACGTCTCCAAAGTGACAAGCACACCTCCACCTACTGAGAGACGTGGGTGCAGACTGCCAAAAGGACAGGGACTGCACCATCAGTAGGGGATATGGCGCAGTCTGATTGGTACGGCCTGTTAGATAGAAGCTTCCCGCGGAATGCTCGTGTGACCCATTCGCGAGCTACTTTGCAGCGAGCTACGAATACTTCAGGAGTATCCTTAGTAGAATTAGTCTTTAGGATGACTCGTCTGCTTGGGAGTTCGGGCGAGCTGGTTTTCTTAGCTTGCGAGCTGAAGTTGCCTCGGAATATCCCTTTGAGGGTAGTTTGGGGAACCCGGAGCTTGCGTCGTGGCGAGCTGCTTTAGGAGCCCGTTACTTAGCTTTACCGGGCCACAATGCTGAGCTGTCGCTTACGTCGGGTCAGTGTCCATGTGTCGTTGTTTCATAGATCGGGTCAAATCACCCTTCATCAATTGCCCCCCACTCCTCCGTCTAAGGGTATCGCCTTAGCACAGGGAGTATATGAAGCGCGATGGGCTGATTTGACCAAAATTCAAACTTGATTGACTACCCTCATTAAATGCGTTTGCGGGAATCAAGAGATCTTCTGTCTTCCCTGACTTTTCGGATTCTGAAAACGTGTTGAGGTGGCCTTTAATTCCGAACATCATGCGGCTACGACTACCTCAATCGTGGAAGATGTGCCGCCAGTCGCCTTCAGTTTTTAGAAGGCGTGCGGTCAGGAAATCTGCGGACCGCTGGATTTGCTTTGATCCGGGCCATCAGTTTGAAAGGGCGGGGGCTATAAATAGGGGCCCCCCTCAGGCCCTACCTTCCTCCACGCCATCCTTTGGATTCTGAGGTTGCATACTTTGCCTAGCTTACTCGAGTTCCTCAGTCTGCTTCGTTCCGTCTTACTCTGGTGAGTCCCAATCGCCGTCAGCCATGTCTGGGTACCCACGTCATGCCTATCACAGGGGCGATGGCCAGGATGATGATGCTCCCTCGAGCTCGGGAGGAGTCTGGTATCGTGTCCCGGAGGCTCGGGAAGCCTCTGGCAATACGGCATCTACTTCTAGGGGAAGGGAGCCTGATACCTTTGGCCTTTCTTAATGACAACGAAGAGACTCAGGTCTCTGATCCGCTACTTTCGTCTCCCTGGGGACCTGGTTTACAGCCTCCCTACTGGCAACTTCCCTTGGGAGCATGGTCCCAATGACATAGTAATCTTTCAGGAACAGCTTGAGGCTGGTTTGTGTCTCCCCCTGCACCCCTTGATAATGGAGGTGTTAAATCATTTTAACGTCACCATTGACCAACTTCATTCTAATGCCATTCGAAACATGGTTGGGACTATATCTTTATGTTATGAGTATTGTCTCCATTTATATCTTGATATTTTTGCTTCTATCCTTTGTATAAAGAATGCTGCTCCTGGGGTTCCTCCGGAGAGGCGCTTTTATTACCTCTCCCCCCGCCGCGGCTATAAGCTTTTATACGAGCTGCCAAATAAGATTTGCGCCTGGAAGCGGGACTACTTTGTGGTTTGTAACCCCAAGGGGTGGCCCTTTCCTACTGCTTGGAGGGCGCTATCCAGGACCCCGGGGCCGAGCTGGACCCTGACACTCAAAAAACGATGCTTTCCTGGGCATCGATAGGCTTCCATTGCTCAGACTACTTAGCCGAGGAGAAGCTCGTGCAGGCAGGCTTGAGCCCGGGTAGGTTGGTCTTTTAGGTCGCATAGTGCCTTGCGACTTGTGTACACATGCATTTTGTTTATTATCGGACTAATACCTTGCGGTCTCGTGGCAGCCATCATGTCTAGTGCTGATTCACGCCGCCTTCTCTCGGGCAGCCAGTGATGCCAAGCGAAGTGGACGCGCCCCGACTGAACCCCACCTTCGGGGAGCACTGAGTTCAGGTCCGCCGAGTCGGTCTTTCCCTCTCCTTCACTCGAGGTTCCGATGCCCCCCGGAGGGGACTAGTGGGACTAACTTTGGGGGAAGTTAACTCCCTCAGTCAGAGGAGGTATCCTTCAACCCCTTTCAGCCCCGTCCTTACCCCCGATTCCCATTGGGAAACTAGGAAGGGGTAAATGATTATCTGGTAGCCCGCCGGAGGAGCCGAAAAGCGGTTACTAATGATGAAATCGCTCAGTGGGGAAACATGGAGCCCGGGGATTTATCCGCGTTCGCCTCTGCTCACTGTATGGTGGTAAGTGACATTTTTCCCTCTTCTCTTGTTTTGCCCTTTCCTGCTGCCTTCTGATCTTTCTTTCTTTCCGACAGGTAAATTCTGCCATTCAGACCATGGCTCTCTAGACGCACATCCACCGTGTCAACGCTCTCGACAAGCGTGCTACCACCAGAAGCTCCAGGTCGAGCTCGACCAGATCCAGGGCGAGCTCTAGCACACCCGCAAGGGGAGCGAGTCTCAGGAGCTGCTCGTCCATGACCAGGAAGCTCAAATCGCTTGGCTTACTAAAGAGAGCGCGCACTACAGGGAGGAGTCGTCGAGGATGGCTGGGGAGAGGGAGCTTCTCAGGCAGCAGGTGCGGGACTTGGAGTCCACTCTTCTGAACTGGACCCGAAACTTCGATCAGATGGTGGAGGCTGAGCGAGAGAAAGCGGTCTGGAATTTTGAAGACTCCTAGGAATTTCATGACCTCCAGGCGGAGTATGGTTCGGGTTCATCCCGCTCAGGGTTTAAGCTCTGCCGGTGGATGGTTCGAAAGAAGTTCTCCGAGCTCAACCTCGACGGCATTACTATGAAGGGTCTGTCTCCTGAGACAACGGACCAGGTGGATGAAGAGGAGCCCGATTCTCCGGAGGATGAGGAGGTGGATTCTTGAGGTGGCGTTTCTCTGGGCTTCTATGGCTTTCGGGTGCCGTAAACCCGGTCTTTTACCAGTTTTCAGTTGGGCGGTTGTGCCCTATGATGATGGAACTTTTCCCGAACTGTTTAGCTCGGTTATTGCACTTGTCATTCATTTTTTTTAATGAATGAATGAAAGTTTCTTCCTTGAAGTAGGGCTCTTTGGTAGGCATTTAAGGCCTATGCGCCACCACCGATTTGTCACGTTTAAGGCCCCTGTGTTATATCACGGAGTGATTACAACGTATGCCCGAGCTAAGCATTGGTTGGCTATTTCTTAGTTCGGCCAACATATCAGGACGAATTGTGCTTCGTGGGGTCTAAACTCGAGCTACTTACGCTTTTAATATTTCATACCTTGCCTTTGCCACTAAAGTGTCTTTTCTTCACGTCGAGGTCTTTGTTAGCTCGATGTTTTGGCCCTTAGGCTGTGGGAGGGACCCGTAGTCTGCTCTTGGATTTCTCCCAGGCTGAAGTGGTGACTGGGGTCGTCTTGTGCCGGGGTCTTCTTGTGCCGAGGTCATGTTAGCTCGGTATTCTGACCCTTAGGCTTTGGGAGGGACATGTAGTCCGCTTGATTTTTACAGGTAATATTGCCTCAGGTTGACAATATTCCATGCTTGAGGTACTTGTTTCCCTTCGAGGGTCTCGAGTTCATATATCCCTTCCCCAAGCACTCATTTCACTCGGTAAGGACCTTCCCAGTTTGATCTGAGCTTGCCAGTACCGGGCTCAGGCACCATAACTTTACGGAGGGCCAGGTCGCCAACACGGAGGTTTCGCCTCTTGACCCTGGCGTTATAGTACCAAGCTACTCTTTGCTGGTAGGCTGCGGTCCTAATGTATGCGAGGTCCCTCACTTCGTCGAGTAGGTTGAGGTTGGTACGTAGCTCATCTTTGCTTGTTTGATCGTTGTATGCTTCCAAGCGCAACGTAGGTACTTTGATCTCTGCGGGAATCACTGCTTCAGTGTCGTAGGTGAGATTGAAGGGTGTTTCTCCTATGGCAGTCTTCTTCGTGGTTTGGTAGGCCCATAAGACACTGGGTAGTTCATCTGCCCACAATCCTTTAGCTTGATCCAGCCGTGCCTTTAGCCTGCGGAGGATGGCTCTGTTCGTGACTTCTGCCTGACCGTTTTCTTGAGGGTGCACGACTGAAGTAAAGTTCTGTCGGATCCCCATGTCTCTGCACCAATCTTGAAATTTGATGTCCTCGAACTGTTTGCCATTGTCGGAAATCAATACCCGAGGTAGTCCGAAATGGCATACGATGCTCTTCCAAAAGAAGTTTTGGACATTTTGGGATGTGATCATCACGAGGGGCTCGACTTCTACCCACTTAGTAAAATAGTCCACCGCCACTACTAAGAACTTTCTTCCACCAGTTGCTGGCGGGAATGGCCCAAGTAGATTGATGCCCCATTGCACAAAAGGCCACGGGCTGGTGAGATACTTGAGGTCGGCAGCGGGTTGGTGGTGAATATTGGCATGTCTCTGACATTTGTCACATTTTCTGACGAGTTCAATGGTGTCTGCCTTCATTGTTGGCCAATAATACCCTTGCCGAAGCATTTTCTGGGCAAGGGCACTTCCCCCCAAGTGTCTGCCGCACAGACCCTCATGGATGTCGCGGAGTGCGAGCTCAGCTTCGGTGGGTCGCAAACAACACAGGTAGGGGAGCGTGTAGGATCTCCTATACAGTCGCTCGTCTATCACGACGTATTTGGCTGCCTGGCGCTGCAACCTTTTGGCTGCATTACGATCTGCGGGGAGGTTCCCGTGTAACAAGAAGCTCGCGAGCGGGTCAATCCAGCTCGACTCTGCTTGAACGGCGGGAGCGACCTCCTCTGCCCCCTTGAGAATGCTAGGCCGAGACAGGTCCTCTATGTACATGGTTCTCATGGTGATGTCGCTAGTACTGGCTAACTTGGACAGGGCATCGGCCTCAGCGTTCTTCGACCTAGGGATCTGTCTGATGAAGTGTGGCTGGAAATTGAGCAGGGCCTCTCTGACTTTGGCTAAGTAGGCGATCATGGTTGTTTCACGAGCTTCGTACTCGCCAGTGACTTGGTTAACCACAAGCTGAGATTCGCTGCTGATAACGATGTGCTTGGCTTTTACTTCTCTGGCTAGAGCTAGTCCAGCTATCAATGCCTCGTATTCTGCTTCATTGTTGGATGCCTCAAACTCGAAGCGTAGCGCGTACTCCAGTTTTATGCCGCTTGGGCCATGCAGAACTATTCCAACACCGCTGCCCTGTTGGTTCGAGGAGCCATCTACGTGAAGGATCCAGGGCTCCTCATCCCAGCTAGCGGTTGGCCGAGCTAGGAGAGGTGCCACACTAGCTACTACACGGGGTTCGGACTCGACCGATCCGGGAGCTCTGTGCTCACCCAAGGTGGGAGCCTCGCGCTCAACCGGACTGGGAACTTCGGAGCTGAATGTGCATTCGGCTATGAAATCTGCTAAGGCTTGGGCCTTAATGGCAGTTCGCGGCTTGTATTGGAGGTCGTACTCACTGAGCTCAATGGCCCACTTCGTCAACCGACCAGAGACTTCGGGCTTAAGCAAGACTTGCCTCAGAGGTTTGTCAGTAAGGACGATAATAGTATGAGCTTGGAAGCACGGGTGGAGCTTCCGAGCTGCAATTATCAATGCGTATGCTGGCTTCTCCATCTCCGGGTATCTCGTTTCTGCTCCCTACAATACTTTACTAACATAATAGATGGGTCGTTGGACCTGATCTACTTCCTTTTTTAGTACCGAACTGACCACTTCATCGCTCGTCGAGAGGTACAGTTCTAAAACGTCGCCCTCCTCGGACCGGGTTAAGATCGGCACACTAGAGAGGTAATTCTTGAACTCGTCAAACGCAAGCTGACAGTCTCGGGTTCACTCGAACCATTTGCCCTGAAGCAGCTCAGGGCGGCTATGCGGCCATTCAACCTCTGAACCTCCTTCAACATGCGGGGTGGTCTCATGTCTACGATGGCCTTAACCTTATCCGGGTTGGCTTCAATGCCGTGCCAGTTAACGATGTATCACAGGAATTTACCCGAGGTCACACCGAACACACACTTGTTCGGATTTAATCTCATGTTAAACTTACGCAAAATTTCAAAAACATAATGCAAGTCTTGTATTAATTCATATGAGAATTGGGTTTTGACGACCATGTCGTCTACATAGCATTCTACTTTTCTGCCGATTAACGGCGCAAACAACTTATTTACAAGTCTCTGAAAGGTTGTCCCTGGGTTTTTCAACCCGAAGGGCATAACCTTGTAACAGTAGAGGCCAAACTCTATGATGAAGGCAGTCTTTTCTTTGTCTGCTAGGTCCATCTTGATCTATTTATAGCCCGAATAGGCATCCAAGAAACTGAGCAATTCATACCTTGAGGTCGCGTCCACCAGACAGTCGATTCGGGGGAGTGGGAAGCAGTCTTTCGGGCAAGCCCGGCTCAGATCGGTGTAGTTGACGCGCATGCCCCACTTGCCGTTGGCCTTCTTTACTAGGACGGGGTTGGCTACCCAGCTCAGGTATTGGACTTCTCTTATGAAGTCCGCCGCGAGGAGCTTCTTGACTTCCTCGTCGACCGTTTTCCACCGTTCCGGGGCTAGGTTGTGTTTCTTCTGTCTAACGGGCCTAACTACAGGATCAGTGTTCAGCTTGTGAGTTATGAGTCCGGGGTCTATATCTGGCATTTTTGCCGCGGACCATGCAAAAATGTCTAAATTTTGAAGTAAAAAACTTACTAGTTCGGATCGTAGGGGCTCTTGGACAGAAGCGCCGATCTGAAGCGTCCAAGCTGAGTCTGTTGTTGAGGTTGGGACCATGACTGTTTCTTCCATGGGCGCGACCCGCTCTTTGCCTTGTTCCGTGGGTCGTTCCAGTTCGAGGTCATCGGCCACCTTGGTTTTTCCCTTTAGGGCGGCAACGTAGCACTTCCAGGACTCGAGCTGGTTGCCCCGCGCTACTCCCACACCAAAATCTATTGGGAATTTCATAGCCAAGTGGTAAGTGGAGACCACCGCATGTAGGACATGGGTGATCGGTCGACCTATTATGGCATTGTAGGGAGAGGAGGTCGCTACCACCAGGAAGTTGTGTTCGAATCTGACCACACAAGGCCACGTGCCGATCTCTACAGGTACTGTTATCTTCTCAAGGGGAAGGACTTCCTCTCTGCTAAAGCCCACTAAAGGGGTGTCCATAGGCCTCAGATCGCTTCTCTGCAACTGTAGCTGGTCGAACGCAGCTTTAAAGAGGATGTCGGCCGAGCTGCCTAAGTCCACGAGTACGCACCTGACCTCGAAGTCGTTGATCCTTAGCTTTATCACGAGTGCGTCATCATGGGGGTAGTGGACCCCTTGCGCATCGTCTTCTATGAAGAAAATCGGATCTCCCGTCGTCGGTCGCTTTGGGGGGTTCTGCTCTTCCTGGGCGGCCTCCCGAACTGACGTCCGAGCTGCTGCTGAGGTGCAACCTGCAACGATCGAACCTCCCACTATCATGTGCCCGTATTGGCCTCTCCTTCGGAGGCTGCCTCTGCGGTTGTTCGGCCGGCCTGCTGCTGGACTCCGAAGCGTCTCTGTCGTGCTCCCCTTGCCAACCTGCTCTATTACTATTGTTATTATTATTATTATTTTGTACAAAGTTTCTCAAATATCCAAACGGATGAGCTCCTCTATCTCGTCGCGGAGGTTTTTATAGCTTTCAGTACTGTGACCGTTGTCTTTGTGAAAACTACAATACAAACTCTTATTTCTTTCATTGGGATTCCCCCTCAGACGGGGTGGCCACTTCACATACAGGGCGTCCTTGATCGCCATCAGGATTTCGGCCCACTTCACGTTCAGTGGGGTGTAATTAGCTTGGTCTGGTGTAGGAGCTCGGACGATTGACCCGGCTTCGCTCTCCGAACTGTTTCCTTTTTTCTTCGGGTGTCTACTTGGCTGGAAGGCTCTTCTCTTTTTCTTTTTTCTGGTGCGCCCTCCCCCTTCTGGTTGATCTCCTCTTCGGTGGCTATGAACTTATCCGCAAGCTTTAGAATCTCGGTTATGGTCGCGGGTTGGTTGACAACCATGTGCCACTTGAACTCTTTGTGCTTCACGCCCTTCTTGGCCGCTCCTAGGCGTACGACGAGATCCAGGCATAGTATCTGCATACAAGCGTCGTTGAACCGCTTGATATAACTCCCGATGGACTCTCCCTCCCTTTGTGCTATGTTGAAGATGCTTTCTTCAGTTCGCGGGCACCGCTTGCTGGTGATGAAGTGCGACGTGAAGGCTTGTGCGAATTGCGCCCAACTTCTTATTGACTCGAGTGCCAAGTTCCGGTACCACGTGCGGGCCGCTCCCCTAAAAGTAGCTGAGAAGGCCACGCACATGCACGACTCGCTGGCTCGCGCTAGGTGCATCTATGATTGAAAGGTGTCTACATGATCATTCGGGTCGAACGACCCGTCATACTTATCAAGAGAGAGGAGCTTGAAATCCTTGGGCATCGGGACTGCCAGGAGTTCGGAAGATAGGGGGGACGGAACTAAGAGAAGGGGAGCTTTGGCTTCGGTCGAGCCTACCTCTTCTTTGCTCATGAGCTCAGGCAAACCGCGGGTAACAGATCGGCGAGCTCGGCGTCGGTGCCTCTGCTTCCTAACAGGCTCGGTGTTTGTGCTGCTCACTTCCATGCTATCTAGGACAGTTTGCGCCGAGGGTAGCTCAGTCCGCTGGTGATGGCTACGGACAGAAGGAGCCTGCCTGGAGTCTGTTGCTAGGATTTCAAACCGGTTCTCTAGGATCGGGGTTCCAAGCTTCAACTGCCGAAGCGACGTAGACCTGCCAAGCCGGGGTCCTCCCGACCTGTCCGCCTGCGGTGAAATCGGGGTAGCCGGTTTCTCCTGTCTGCCGTGGGGGGAGGCCTGGTTTTTTGGGAGGTTTTGGGGGGCCTCTCCTCGGCCGGAGTGCTCATTCTGGCGGCGAGATTTGGCTTGCTGCGAAGCTAGGCGCTGAGGCGAGAGCTGAGGTTGGGGAAGCTGGGGGAACTGCTGCTGATATTGATACTGGGAGACCTAAAGCAGTGCACATGCTGTTGATAGAGTTGAAGCTGCTGGAACTGTTGCATTTGAGCCTGCATGGCCCTCATGCACTGCACCAGGTCCTCCAGCTGGTTCGGGCTGGCCGCTGGGGTCACGAGCGAAGGTTCGGTGAATGTTGTTCCAACTATAGCAAGAAGTGGGGTGATGACAGGTGCCATTGTGAGAGGCACGCTTAAGCTGGGGATTTCCTCCGCTGAGAGGGGGACGGTGAACTGTCCGATACAGATAGTAGGAAGCTGGGGGTGTTCCTTGAAGTGTTTCCCACAGACGGCACCAAATGATGTAGCGCGATCTGGGCACTCCTAGCTAACCGCTGACTAGCTCCTTGCTGGCAACGAGCGGGACTTGAGAAGATGAAAGGAAGGATTCCCAGGGATTTACCCGGTGGAAATACTTCGTTGCTTAAGTTAGTACCGTGTATGGGAAGTGAAAGGAAGAACAAAGGCTAAGAGTAGAGGTTGCGCAGTTTTCCTGTACTCAAGAGATTTTTTGGTCCTCTCTTTTTCAGAAAAAGTTTCTCCTCTGCCCTGAGGGTTTTTATAGGGACACGCCCTGGGGGATCGGACATGGCCGCCACTAGACCCCCTGCCACAGCCGTTACCTGCCAGGGCTACACAGGTGGCCATTGCGACGTACTCCTTACCCGAGCGAGTGACACGTCTCCAAAGTGACAGGCACACCTCCACTTACTGAGAGACATGAGTGCAGACTGCCGAAAGGACAGGGACTGCGCCATTAGTAGGGGATATGGCGCAGTCTGATTGGTACGGCCTGTCATATACAAGCTTCCCGCGGAATGCTCGTTTGACCCATTCGCGAGCTACTTTGTAGCGAGCTAGGAATACTTCAGGAGTATCCTTAGTAGAATTAGTCTTCAGGATGACCCGTCTGCTTGGGAGTTCGGGCGAGCTGGTTTTCTTAGCTTGCGAGCTGAGCTGAAGTTGCCTCGGAATATCTCTTTGGGGGTAGTTTGGGGAACCCGGAGCTTGCGCCGTGGCGAACTGCTTTAGGAGCCCGTTACTTAGCTGTACCTGGCCACAATGTTGGGTTGTCGCTTACATTGGGTCAGTGTCCACGTGACGTTGTTTCATAAATCAGGTCAAATCACCCTTCATCAAGAACAAAATGAAGAATATAGAATATGAAAAATAAAGAAAGCTATTTTCTTACACATTTATATGTATTTATTTGTTATTTGTACGTTTATTCATTTGTTCAATGTACATTAATTTATACAAAACAAAGCATTATTTTTTCTTGCATGAACCTTCATATTCAACATTAGCATGCCAAATAGTTAAGACCTAAGCCTTGAATATTTGATAGCAAGGCGTAAGCCTGAAACAACTCAAGGCCTAAGCCTTGCTAACGGGGTCCGAGGCTATAGAGGCTAGGCCTATTTTCTTAGCCTCACTTTGAGGCTTAGGCCTTTGGCCTCGCCGACAGCCTTTTAAAACAATAGCAGAGAGGATGACCATGTATGATGAATCATACAAAGAGCCCACTTGCAACAAAAAATTTTACTCACACAGCATTCAGTGAAAGTTTCAAATATGTATACAGGCCGATACACCCGTTGAACGCATTTTATTTCTTTTTATTTTCTTTTTCAAACATTTTTTGGGAATTGTTTAATACCTGTCTACCCCTGAAATTGGTCAAACCCCAAAACATTTATCAAAGGGTCACCAATATGATATGTATCGACAAATAACCCCTAATATATTACAAAATTTAATTAATTATACATATATGTTTCATTTGTAGGAAGATGTTCCTACTGTATGGCAGGATTCCCATGCTTTCACGGTATACCCAGAGTTTTTCTTTAAAGAGAATCCTATCCCAATTCCCAAAGGATGCGTGCTTGTGAGGAAATCATGTGACTTCAAAGCTCCCTCCATCTGCATCATCGTTTAATTATATCCTGTAAATTTTAATACATACATCATCGTTTAATTATATTGGGAAAGATGGACAAAAAGAAGGTTCATTTCAGCTTCAAATGTTTGTTTTTATACAAAAGAAAAAGAAAGAAAGAAAGAAAAATGTAAGGAAAGAGGAAGTGATAAAGCTAGTCAGAAGGGATGACAAATAATTGATAAAATAGCTAGTGAAGAAACATGGCCTTTTGTTTATCATATTAATTCTATCCTTTTATGGTTACAGCTGGCAATGTCGCAATGTTTCTTAAACCCCTGCTCACTTTTGATGTCCGCCACATGGCAGATTCGACTCTCCGTCACTTTCATTCGCTGTTTCTCTGCAAACTGGGAATTAAATCCACTTCATCAAAATTTCAATAGCTGAGATGGCTGTTTTTATTTTTTAACAACGTGATGCTAAAACAACAAAATCAAAAGCCTCTGGATTCATTGCAGTGCCAGTGACCTCACCTTGATTTACATGAAGTAAGGGTTTAATGCAGGGCTGATCCAGAATTTTTTTTTTTTTAGGGGGCCAAAACCTAAAGACCTAAAGTGGAATGGAGGAGGAGGGTAAGTGTGAATGGGCCCATAAGGGAACCAACCATTGAGGTGAAGAGTTTGGGAGGGGGGAATTTTACATAAAAAAACTCTATTCCAAGTAAAGAATTCTGGACCATAGAGGGGCCATGCCTCCACAGCGCTCCACCCCTAGTTTAATGGGCCATATTGATATGAGTCCAAATTTATTTCTCATATATTGCTCTTCACATAAACATTTCTCATATTATTTATGAAGAGATTGAAGAGATGTTCCTAATACATGATAGGATGTGCTCTGTATTTCACTCTGATATTCCGTTCCATTGATACATCTAATGTCATGATTCTTGGTTTTAACCCTACCTTTCAACATTATCAAAGCAACTATCACTCTTTATTGACTTTAATTCCCTTGCCAATGAACACAACCACCGCAACTTATCCGACCCCACACCCACTCCCACCAATTAACAACTATTAAATACAGCCATGTAGCCAGGGGCAGGCTAGCTCCAAAGTAGAGGCCAGCCAGTTAGAGTGCTCCATGTGGGTAGGGGTCTGCTATTAAAAATATGCTTCCAACACTATCCCAACCACCCATTACAGCCGTACGTACATTGGGAACATCTCCCTTGCCATTTATGGGGAGGTGTTAACAATGTGCGGCTGAATTGGCCAGTTGGGACATGTTTGGAGCGTCTGGTGGTAGCATATCTGAACTTGCTTTTGATGGCCTCAATCTAAATCCTAAACCTCTTTTATCATTGCACTACTCATAAATTGTTCCCACATCCCTATCCATAGAAGACAACCACCAAGATTCAAAGTATTGGAAACGTCAAATATATCGGAAAGGCAAAGAGATGTATCGGGATATGCCTTTGATATATATGTGTACTGGAGAAAAACTAAAATACACTTGAAAATACTATAAATACTTTAATAAATTATAAAAACACATCAATAACACTAAATATAAGACCTCAATGAGGTGTGTATATACATTAAATTAATATATTGTAGTTAATGGTTTTATGAAGAGATATATTGTAGTTAATTATAATTTCATTAAAAATCCTATGCGTAACTATAATTTATAAATTCTAATTCTTAACTTTTAATGTTTTATGGGATGGGAAAATACCAACTCTCCTATCCAACCATAAAACATGCATTGGCATAACTTCTATGTGAAAATATAATTAATAATCATTTATTATTTAAATAATTATTATTTATTGTCCATTTGTAAAAGTTATAAAAATAAGTAAACATTTTATAATATATTCAAAAAATAGTTATTAAAGAAGAAATTCCAATTGCTTTATGGATATGATAGATCATCCATAGAATTATATTATATTTAATCATTCTGATCAAACGATAAAATATAATTAATTATTTATTTACTTTTAAATTCTAAAAATAAAAAATAAAAAATTAGTTATTAAAGAAGAAATTTCAATTGGTTTGTGGATATGATAGATCATCCATAGAATTATAATATATTCAATTGTTGTAATCAATTGATAAAATATAATTAATTATTACTTATTTTTTAATTCAAAAAGATAAAAAATCAAAAAAAATATTAAAGAAGAAATTTCAATTACTCTATGGATATGATAGATAAATCCATAGATCTAAAACATATTTAGTATTTATATGTAGAGAAAAAAATTACATTTTTTAATTTTTTGTTAATTTATATTCTTCAAATATCTTCATGAAATTTCCATAAATCTATTGATAACACAAAAACATTGTCATTTTGAATGTAAGAAATGTAAATCAACATAAATTTAAACATTCAAGAAAAAAAATAACAAGATATTATAAAAAATTGAAATCATTTACCTATTTTTGTCATATTTTTTCAAAATTTAAAAATCTTTTAAAAAATTAAAGATTCACACTTGTTTCTTGCCAACTTTTGCAAATGTAACACTCTAAGAATGAAGTTTGGAGTTTTAGAGTCATTTAGGGGTGGAAAAAGGCTTATTTTGGGGAAATGAATCTTGCTTTCCCCTTTAATTTTTTTTTAAAGTTTGTTGGCCATATCTTTTTCGTCCATATGCTACCAGTACACCCCAATACACCCCCAATATGGGTCCAATATACATGAAAATAGACGAAACGTCTGATTTCCATGCATACCCCATGTCTATTTTTCAAAGATACACCGGGCGTATCGTATCAAAATTTTAAGGTTTGACCACCACTTTGTATTCCCCATGAATGACAAGTGATATACTCTCAATGCACAGCTATAATTAATTAATGGATAAGGATGTGGGAACAACTAATGGGTAGTTGATCTGGGTCTGAATCTCCTACCAATAAAATGCATTCCAAACCCTTACCAACATAATTAGGACCACACATCTCAGACATGACCGGTCCCAATGTCATGTGAGATGTGGGTGTCAGATTACGTTGGTAGAATGGGTCCCAACTCAAAAGACCTGTTCCCTTATCATTGGGCTGCACCATTACTCCATTAATTCATTACTTTTCGACAAAGCTTGGTTCATTTGTCTTTTGGAAGTGGACCTAGTATTGGTCCATTTATGCTTTGCATCATAAAATGGGCTTTGGGCCCATAGTTTCCTCATCATCATAGTATTGGAAGCGGACCTAGTATTCTCTGGTTACCTGTATTGTTCTCACAATGGAGTAAGCGTCTATTCAGCATCGATACCGTTGTTCTAGAAAGCGGTGACATATCAACGCTATGTCAGAAAAATGATACTCTAGGAAACGCTTGTTTGTTTGGAATCGTTTTTCCATAAAAAATCGTGCTCCAAGCCATGCCTTGAAAATCGGAAAGTGTGGCTTAGAGTAACACTGAACTTGGCATTTCCTAGAGCTACAGCTCATTGTCGCCAATAGGAACATGATGTGGCACTGGAGAATAAGTACCAGCAGTGCTGAAAACATTAAACGTTGCTGTTACTCCAGGAAACGCCCTACCTGACAGCAACATTTCAAAACAAAAAATATATACCGTTTTTTCAAAAAACGATGCTTTCAACCCACACATCAGCACTGTGCTATATCTGCAGCATCAATGCCAAACATATACTAAGTGATGGGACGGAGAATCCTGCCACCTCAAAATGTTGTCGTTTAGAGAATTATAGGATTATTGTATGTGCACGTATTATGTATATGTACAAGTAAGTATTACTTATTTATAATATACCGTATGGGCTTTAACTTTTATAACATGCAACTGCAAAGTTTACACACTTTGGTCTTGGATATTTGGTCCTCTGGTTGGGCCTGAGCCTAACTTTGGGCTTTTTTATATTTTGGGCCAGGTTTGGGCCTAATTCTTAGATAGTTTAAGTCCAATCCAAACCTGCTACATGCATATATAAATCCATATTTACATGCATAAATTTTCTTATACATGATTACCTAAACACTAAGATTTATGCCAAATTTTAATGATGGTTGATTGGCCAACCCAAGCTCCGGTTCTCCTGGTCTAAGCCCATCAAATTTTAGTATGGATTGAACAAATTGAGCTTAACTTCAGACTTGTTCCGAATTTTGGCGTTCAGCCCAATTCATAGGATTGGACCTGAATTGAGTGTAAACCTGGCCCAACATGCCCGACTTGCACCCCTTTGAAATTATAGAAAGAGATAGACGGAAAGAGTTGTTCAACAGAGTTTTTGATCTGCTACTTGGAAAATAAAACTTCCAGCACAGTTTGAAAGAAGTACAAATACAGATACAAATATCTATAATGCAAATTCTTGTGTTTTTGCATTATTTTGTATTTATATTATACATATTTATCTTCCTACTATTTCCAAACTGAGTCTCTGTCCGTTATTGTTAATTTATAACTCAATCATTTTTCATATGCTTTAAAGCATTGAATCCGACAGAAACGTATTTAGGTTGAATTTATAAAAGAAAAAACTTAGATGATGATGATGGAATAGAATTCAACCTTATACAATAGAACAGAAGACTTTCTTTGACAACCTATGATGTGAGGACGAAGCCAACCCTATACAGTAGGACAAAGCTTAATGACGAGGACGAAGAGGATTGCTTTCTCGTAATATCATCCCTGCAAATAAAAAAGAAGACTTTATTGAAAACCGGAAGGTGATCAAATTTCAGCTTTAATTTCAAGGCTAACTTCCAGTGTGGATGATGATTTCCGACTCAAGTTTTAGGGATGATGTTCATGTCTCTCATTTTCTCCACCCATTTCTTCACACTCTTGGCAGAACAAGCGAAACCAAAGAACCCGAATTCCCGGCTCTTAGTCATGCTACAGACATGCTGAAGTCGGAGATTCAGAACCACTTTAGCGGCATTGAAGCAAGTGATGTCTTCCAGATTAGTCTTGCAGAGTCCATTCTCTTCAACAATTGCATCCCACACTTTCCCCTTGTTCTTCATCTCTTCCACCCAATCAAACTTGTCTCCCTCGTTGAACGCCACGAATTCCACATCAAACACCTCGCACAGTACCTTCCAGAGGTACTTCCACGTGAAAGCATCCCCATTAGTGCAATTGAAGGCCTGGTTTTTAGCCATGGCCGTCGTGGTGGTGGCCGCCCATATCTGTTGCTCAGCAAGCAACCCAGCGTCTGAGGCATACAGAAGTGCTCCCATGTGAACCGGCTGCCGGGAAACCTGAAAGGGGAGCCCTCACGGCGGCATATTAAAGCATACGCCGCAAAAGTCAGTAAGATGTTGTGTGAACTCCTCGCCGATGCTCCAAAAATGATTGATGATCGGTGGACCGACCATGTGAATTTGGGGGAAAAGGAAACCAGGAGATCTTCGAGAGCGTGGTATGTGTTGGGGAATGGGAGACGGTCGGATTCCTCCCGGAATGGAGACTCATGTGGGACAACCCGGCTACCAAGGACGGGATCAAATATAGGGCCCATATACTGCTTGGTTCCTGTGAGGAGGGTGACATGGTGGAGTGGGGAGATGGGCGAGAGGGTCAAGACTCTGAGTACGTTGGCCAGCATGGTTGAATTTGTAGCAATATTGGATGGGTTACCTGGTTGGCTAGAGGGAAGAGCTCTCTGTGTGTTGCTTCATAGTCTCTGAGATCAAATTGGATGTAGCCATCGACCAGAGATGACGAGAACCAGCTGGGTTTTGCACTTCGAGCCGTTCCATACACTGCCCATGGACCTCCAGGAGCTCTTGGCTTCTTCAGAGCCTCGGCCAGGCTCAATCCGACCATGCCTGTGATGCCCACAATCAGTGCTACCGATTTTGCAGCTTCCACCTCCATTTCTTATCTCTCTCTCTAGAAATACAACCAACCAACACTGGAGTAGAGATAAGAATCTTATATATATCTTGATAAGCCTTCCAAATGCTCCACACGTGATGCTTCTTTAATTTTAAATAAAAATTAATAACTTTTTAAAACTAATACGATAGAAATTTCCAAAGCCCTCACGTTCTCAGACTCTAACCTTTTTCACCCAACCTTAATTTCCAGAAAAGGTAATAGCCTAATTTATTTATTTTTTAATAACCGACTCTCTCTACCTTAATTTTTAGAAAAGAAAGAAAACTTTCCTTAATTTAATTTTACCTATGTAGACATTTTTATTTTTTTATAACCTACTTTCTCTCAATTTTAATTTTAGAAATAACTTAGCCAAAAATTTTAATTAAAAAACCTGTCTTAATTTACCTTAATAGCCAACCCTCTCTACCTTCCCTACTTTCAGAAATATTTTACCTTAATTTCCAGAAAAGGAAATAGCCTAATTTATTTATTTTTTTAAATATGTTGTAACTCCTTTTTTCATAGTGCTTGTCCGATTCTAATCTTACTGCACCGATCACTGTTGGGTGTTAGAAGTTGGCTGCAAGGTGTTAATTATATCCCTCTTTGGGTACAGCTCTCAAGTTAAGTCCATCCAGATATTGTAGAGAGGTGAGCAAGTGTTCCATAGTTTATCAACTGAGGTTACATGAAGAAAGTAGCGGAGATGTAGTTGGTAATGTCCATGGGCATAATGCTGAGATCGATCCATCCAACTTTGAGACAAGTACTGAAGCCACCGAATTGGAGAGGCGACTCTACTTTGAGATAAGTCCCTGTTCTTTTTTTTATTTGAGATGCAATGCGTTTGGTAAATAAAAGCCGTAACACTTTGAACCGTAATAGGATCAGAGAATTCGAGGTTGTTAATTCGGCGAAATCGTCCTGATGGGATGCTTAAGTTAGTATAATACTTTGAACCGCGACCTCGTCAGATTAGCACCCATTAATGTCTCTCATCTATCTACGATTAGCACCCATTAATGTTTCTCATCCATCTATTATTATCTGATGTGAACATTAGAATATTCATAAAAAGTGTTTCGGAATAAGTGACCACCTAATCAATCAATCAATGGTTCTTAAATTTCCCAATTAAAACCACTGGTGCTGCTTTTAAGATCAAAGATACTGATTTTAAAATACATCCTTTTGAAAGCCATGAAAGCAACAGTATTATTTGATTTCATTTCCTGGGATCAGCCAAGCAAAGGGCTTCTAAAGAGCCAGCTGAAGTGACACTAAACCTCATAAGTCACCTTGCGATGAATATAAACTTATTCACTATCTCACTCATGTAGGCATCAAACACATCTTGGTCAGCATCATGCCTTTAAAGATCTGGTGATTGAACTTAACAAAAAAAGATCAAATGATTGATTGTTAGCATTCTGTTCAAAACTGCGGTATACAAGAAGAATGGTGCCTTGGACGGGACATGGGCATTCCAGATAACCTTCAAGGTAAGAGTCCTAAAGAGGGCCAATTATGGAATTCTAGAAGGAACTCAATGAAGAAACCTTCATCTTTAGTAAGCTTCCAGATTCTACAAGGAGAGCAGGGTTGCTACCTCTCAATCATTTATGTTCCATCTCAGCCTTGGGTCCACACCACCTGGCCAGCCTCTACTTCATAACAATCACTATTGCAAATTTTTCTGCACCAATATGGAGCAGATTCTTGTAGGCTTCAGCAAGAGGTCCAACACCATACCAAGAATCTGCCCAGAACAGAAGATGTGGTCATGTGTTTGAGCAACTGTCCCTAAACCTGCATTGCTCCTCTCCGCAAAATGCTGCCATGGGGGATTGTTGCCTAGCATGAGTAACACCTCAACCGGGGAAAACCATATTTACCTCAGATCACTTTCCTCTGTACATGCTCTTGTTCTTCACTAAAACACCAAAATCATTTAGGAGGGCTTTATTCGTAGCACTTAATGAACTGGCGCCCATCTCTTCGCTTGCTTTCTTCTTGCCTGTGACCATGCCACAAGGTGGAACTTCTGATTGCAAATGACCATCCCACGGAAAATCATTTTTCATCTTCTCTAAAACAATCACTACAGAGACAAGCATGTAGAAACCATCCATGTTTCTTCACAAGGTTATCTTCCTGCATTTGAAAAGCTAACCATCAATGGGATTTGGGAAGAAGGTGGTCCCAATTACAAGTACTTGAATGAGTGGGGAATATGCTATTGCTTAATGCCATGAAGAATACCTTCAACTTTATATTGGATCATACAACTGCCCAAGAATAACCCATCCATATTTAGGAGCCACACCTGCAGGGCCTCTTTTTTTCCTTGGGGGAGGGGGGGTGCTTCTCCCATCTACATGATCTTAATGGAAGATGGATTAATTTCATGTGGAGGACCCAAGAGCTAAAATGGTCTTCACTAGAGAACAAATGGTCTCAACTGCAGATACCTTGATTACCCAACACTGCTAGAATATGGAGAAGAGGCTCATGCTGGAAGAGGTAAACAAGGAGGAGACCAAATGTGTTCACCAATATCAATAAAACCGTTTCTTAGCTATTGGGAATTTAGTTGCAAAAAAACTCATGTTGTCTCCTCTAAGAAGACTTTTTTTATCTTTATAATAGGGTTGAGGAAGAGAGATAGGGAATGACTTTTATGCATACAAGGGAGAGAGAGAGACCCTTGAAGAGACTTTCGGACAAACTCAAACACAAAATAAATATAGGTAACCAATTTTTAAACTATAGATCTCAATTGCCATTTGTTAATCTAACTATTTGGACCATTTTTTGTACATAGGAGCCAATTGTTGTTAGCAATAGATTGGTGGAGCGACGGTTGGTATTCCATATCTCGAAAATTGCACATTGTCCTAGAGAAAGTATATAGAGATTCACTTCTCTTTTGAATCATGGCAACATGAGGATATCTGATTGAAATGTTCAAATGACAAGTAAGCATATTTTAAATTATTGTGTTCTTTACCCTCTTTGAGAACCATTTTGGAATTTTTGTAAGTTATATTGTTAATATCTTCTTTTATGGAAATATTAGGTTGCATTTGTTTCAATGTCATATGGGTGAGGATGAGACTAACACAAATGGAAATATTAGGCTGCAGTTCTTTCTTTCTCCAATGAATAATCTTCTTTATCCTTCACTAATTTTATTACTTCTATAGGGAAGAATCAAGAACTGGGACTGCCAATATAATTGCTATCAATTTTCTTCATTTTTTTACTCTCCCACTTATTTAGTATTAGAGACACTTTGGCCGAGTAGTTTATTGTCCAACCCTTATGGTCCCCATTATAATTAATTAAGAAGCTTAGCATAAGGTATCTATGGGCCTGCACTTGTTCGCACTTCAAACCCGATGGGCTTTCCTGTGACAGGGCGTATTAGAAAATATCAACCTATTCACTATCCATCCAAATATCTTCACTTATAATTTTAGAAAAAACACTATTCATCATCTTCTATCTTCCTCCCACAACTGGACCAGAGGGTGCTCCTTATAAAGGAGAGTTCACATCCTATGGACCCTTCGGCTCAGTTTGGAAGAAGTACATATACAAATATGTATGCACTCTATATTTGTATTTGTACTCCTTCCAAACTAAGCCCTGGGTCCACCTTTTACATGAACCCTTGAATGAAAGTTTGCCACATACGCCAAGAGCTTCAAATGTAAAAAGTAATATTCCACATCTAAATCCGTTTGGACTTCAAATGGAAATTGAATTTGGTTTAATTTATGCTAGTGATATAAATTATGTATATGATTAAATAAATATTTAAATGATATTGGTCATATAAATTATTTAAGTGCTTATTGAATACTTTATGTTAATGATCACAAAAGGTGTTATCATTAAGATGAGTTTTGAACAATAAACAAGAATTCAGTGACGTGGGACTCTCTGGAAGCTTTGAAAAGTCATGGTAAATTTAAGTCTCGATGAAGTTTATATTATCTATTTGTGAGTTTTATATTTATTTTATTTTTAGTGCAGGTCATGAGAATCTGACCTCTTAAAAAAACGCTCCTCTTCCTTAACACGCTTTCTACGTTTAAAACTTTTTTTATCGGAACAAAGGAGTCTTCAACCTTGATGTATCGAGATAAAAGCCCCGAGGCTTATAACACCTATAAATTGAGGCCTAAGCCTCATACAGAATATGCTAATTGCTAAACATTTTACGCACGCCTCACCTCAGCCCGGGTCATTGAACAATATAGCCCACACTCCCAAGAGCCCCCAAACAGAACAAGTTAAAGGGGTTTATGCCAAATGCCACATTCGCTAGAGAACTCGGATGAGCTGAACGCCATGGCCGTGGAACCAATCAAGGTTCAAAGTATCAGGCATGTCAGCCTGTGTCTGTAATTTTTTTAGGCTTTATTTACTTTTTTGAAATTGGTTCAGAGGAATCAGTTTAAGGCCCGATTACCCTCTGAACCAGTGTCAGACCTGATACAACCCCTAGAGGGGTATATCAAGGAGTCGTCGGCACTATACATATTAGCTGATACAATAAGGGTCGATATCAATACTTTTAACCATAGAACCAATGATGAAATTCCACACCAATAATAAATTCATGGGCCCCACTGTGATTGGTGTGGGCCCATGTATTTAATTATTGGCTTGGAACTTTATCATTGGTTCCACAGCCAACTGAACAGCCATCGGGTTCAGCCAAACACTGCTCTTCACAAGAGCCCCGAAACAGTACAAGTTAAAAGGGTTTATGCCAATTGCCACATTCCCAAGCGCCCTATAATTAAACATGATCAGATCTTAATGGTCCATATTTGATCCGATTGTAAAAAAAATAGCCAAGTATGGATTGCCTTAATTAGATTAGACTTGAATTTAAATTGCAACAAGCAAATGCTTTTTGCAGTACTATCCCATAAACACATCAAAAGGTTCATTCTCTCAACCCAGCACTAAACAGAAGCAGTGAAGTGAAGCTATACAGAAGTGGAACCAAAACCAATTAGAATCTCATCCCTACGCTTCTGTAACTTTGATTACAATTTACAGGGCAAGAGACTGAGATTCAAATGCTATTCCTACAAGAGAAAGAAAGGGTTGATTCATTATTACTTTCACCTCAACAAGGATGGTTTTTTCTTGGTTTTCTTTGAGGGATTAGTGTTTTTATTGTTTCCATTGCATTTTGCACAAAACCAATCCTCCTTTGGAACAGTTTCTAAAGGAGGATTACAGCAATCGATATGGGTTCCAATGCCACATCCCATGGAACCACTCTCATCACCACAAATCAGCATGACCTCTCCTCTGTCACGGGACCCACATACTTGACAAGTGAGATCGTCAGTAGCCTCCTCTACTGCTGGTGACAAGGCATCAATGATCTCCTCTGACCTGCTCAACAGGTTTGCAAATGACTTCTCTGCCCAAGCATGAGTTTTGTAGAGCACATGCCTCTCAAGGGAGTATCCTGGCTTGCATACATACTCCACCAAATAATCAGCCACAACGCAGGGAATCTCATGTCTTAGGAACTCTTGAACCCATGAATCAACATGTGGCATGCCAGCGCTGACAATGGCAAAATCAACTCCAGATTTAAGGAACCGAGTATAAGGTGGGCAAGTTGCTAGAATGGTGCCACCTCCAGCCTTAACCACTCGCTTCAAAGTATCCTGATTGATGGCAACAATCATATAACATATTAGATTTCACCGTAATGATTTAAACAAAAGCTATTCAGTTCAGATCAGTAACAAACCAGAGGAGGTGTTATGCATTCTCCATATATTATAACCTGCATTCCATGGAAGGCTCCATGACCGGTCCTCTCCCTCAAGAGGCGCCATTTCCTTGGAGCTTCTAAATTGATTGCACCATCTTCACTTAGTCCATTCCTGTACCATTCATAGGGCTCTTCTGCCAAGAACTTTCCTGCCTGATTACTAGCAGTTAAATAATCTGTCTTAAGGACCCACCTGCATTTTAGGGGTTTAGGAAATTAGGTCTTGCCTAAAGAATTAAAGGGAATATGCAATAGCTAAAAGGGACTATTATTAGGACATTTGTTCCTACTGGACCAAAGAGCAAGTCAAAATTTACATTAGAAATATGCCTTTGCAATCAGAAACTGTTCTTTGATTTAGTAAGCCGAGGTTCAAACCCAAATAAACTCTCGAAAAACAAAAGTTATCTATTAATTGTATTATAAGTACCTTCCTGAAGCTGCAGCAGCAAAAAACTTCTCTGTTCTCCGAACTGGATCTGGGACAATAAAGTGTGTAGCCTGGTAGGACCAGTGGTGAGAATCTCTGCAAAGTCTTCCCTTCAGACGCTTTATAACCTGCTGGAACTCTTTTTTCTGTAGATGATGTCCACTCAGTATAAACCAGACAGGTTCCCTACTTGTAAAATTTGGACATCCACTTATTTGTTCCCCATCCACATCAGTGGCTCTAACCATTTGATTATTCTTCATTGGTTCTCTTTTGGATTTAGCAGTTGGCTTTCCATTTTTTAATGAATTAGAATTCTGACCTCCATTGTCAATTGGCTTGTTCTCCTTCTCTGCATCTGTGGACTTCTCCATCTTTCTCTCAGATGAAGTCTTACTCTTGGGTTTTCTTGCAGGACAGCGCACCTGTTTTGCCTTTGGCATATCCGTCTTTTCATCACATCTATTGTCCTCAAACCCTTCTCCTTTGGCATCCTTGGATATTCCCTTTTCATTTGTCCTAGAGATGGAATTTTTCTTGGTTGTACATGAAGGACGCTTTCCCCTGTTTGTTTTTTCTACTGCAACGACACCTGCTTTTGACGTCGATTCATCAGTCTTGGACTTCTTGCTATTTGATTCCTTCTTGAGCTCATCTCCATCTTTGCTTTCTCCCAAACACACTTTATCATCATCCATACACAAACTTTTAGCCTTGGTTCTAAACTTTGATCCTTGCATCTGGTTTGACTTCTCTGCAATGGCTACATTTACACTGAAGGTTGGCCCTACCATCTCAGGTTTCTCAGCATAAAATGTTTTATCAAGATTGTCTCTATCTTTATCCTCTGGAACCTGAGCCTCTGTGGCCTTATTTTCAGTTTTTCTCTCAAATTTATTTGCATATAACAGGACCTCATTTTCCTTTGCTTCCAAGACTTTGTCTTTGAAAGTTAAACCAGAAACCTTGGGCCTTTCAGCCCCAACTTTCTCATACTCTGATTTCTCTTTGTCTTGAACAGAACAAAGCACAGCTTCATTTGAGCTTATAGGTTTACCCAGAATAGAACTCTTCCTAGTTTTAGCAGTACTTAACTTGGGCCTAGATCCCAAACTCTTTCTTACTACCTTCTTGGTACGTGTTCCAGAATATGCTTCATCATTCATTCCATTGTTTATGCCCAAATTAGAAGGGGTTCCAGACTTCTCAATATCCATATCCAGGTCTTTGGTATTGGGAGACAAAGCTTCACCATCTTGTTGTTGATTCTGGGGCTCTCCTCTGTTAGCAGGTTCAGCCATTCTGATGATTTCATGTCTTTCAATATTAGACTTACTAGGCACATTGGACCATTCTAAAACATTCAAAGACGGTTCACCTATCTTGTCTTCTGTATGCTTGTCTGCCTTGTTGCCTGAAGGTGATTCAGTACCATCATAGGTCATATTTTTTGAAATAAGCAGTTCACATTTCAATGATTCAGTCAAATTTAAGGGCTTTGTTGCTAACAGGCAAGCTGGTTGGTTCTCCACAGACTTAAGAGTACCATTATCATCCACAGGACTTGTCCTATTGCTAACAGAAGGAATGCTTTCCATTTGGGGTGCACTGATGTTCAAATATGATGATTCTAATCCTTTATACTTGGCATTTATGTGACTTCCAGAAGTGCTGGCATTCAAATCATGGATCACCTTCTTAGGTGATGTAAAGATGGTACCGGAAACATCAATTTTTCTCTTCTGAGGCAATGCACAAGTTTGCCTTTCCTCATGACATAATTCTTTGCCATTCGTCAGCATTTTGATTTCACTTGAAATGATGTTTTCTTGTAAGTTCAATTGGGGAGAGCCAGTCACATGATTTAAATGTTCTTTTGAGAACATTGAAATTGAAACTGGAGACCTCCTCGAAGTCTTCCTTGAGTAACTTAGAGAATTTAAGTTCAACTCATCAGAATGGGATCTCTTAGTGCTTCTAGCAATGGATGTTGATTCTCCACATCCTATGTTAGGGTTGGGAGTTCTCTCAAATGGAATGGAGGCCTCATCATTAACAGGATTTCTGCAATAAGCTCCACTGCTCTGACATTCAAACTCCTCAAGGCTCTTCCTATTTTTGTCATGGAAACCTTGGGATTTATAAGCTTCATTCCCTTTCATAGGACTAGTTATTAGTCTCTTGTTGACAACATCTGCAGCAACATTTGATACACATTTAGGAGGAGAGGCTGTTTTCTGTTGGATATTTGACGCCTCCTCTGGTGGCACAGACATTTCAGAGCTCTTTTGAATTGCAACATGAGAATTAGGAGCCCCCAGAACATTTCCCTTCTCAAGCTTCTTGTTGTCAATACCATCTTCTGTTTCTTCTTCAGAATCCTTAGCTTCAGCTTCCAATATCTCTAACTCATAACCACTATTGTGGGAAGAAAAAGAGGAGATACAATGCAAAGACAAAAATAAAACTGCTTAATCAGTCAAAAGCTCAATGAAAGGAGCATAGAATATAAGAAGCTGCAGGACAAATTTGTTTGTGAAATGAGTCGTACAAAATAACAAATATAAGCAGAAATTTGTTATCATTTTGATTTAGCTATGCTACATTGGATTAGTTAATATTCCTTTCAAGCAATTTAACATTAGAAAGTTTGATTTCATGTAGACAACTTTGAATAAGTTAGTTTAATTCCCAACAAATATAAGCACAGATAATTGATACACGTGATCAAAAGAGTAAGCAAAGACACGCTGCACAATTCTATAGAAGCACCACCCTAATGTTTTCCATTTCTTCCCAATGTGTGTCAACTCTTTTTGGTTACAACTTCTTCAAAGTTATGAACATTTATAAAGACAAATAGCATTTAATAGGCATGCCAGGAAGTGCTGGTGCAATTGTTCCGGTTGCTTTACCTGAGAATCTAAGTAATGCTTTGGAGAACCTGTGAACGGATAGCTGAGAAGTTTCAGCGCCTTTATATTACTTTTTTATACTTAATAAAAATATATTAAAAAAGGAAAAAATATAGGAACCGGTATTTGTATGATCACCCCATGAAATTATATACTCTCTAAGTTTCATCATGAATCGAGTATTCACATTACCAATTTAGTGGATAAAAAGATAAAACTGCAGTCACCTCTTCACTTGCCCACATTAGCTATTAAAATCTTGTTTAATAGAAAATAGTAATAAAATAAGTAAAGATCCTTATTGGCATCATGACATAACAAAAGAAAGAACTAGAGTACCTTACCTCTTGTTGTAACTACCTTCAGGAAGAATTTCCCATGCTCTTAAACTGCAAGATGAAGAACAGTAAATTAGTAATAGGACAGAAGTAAAAAATAAATCAGAATGAAGATCTTACTTGTATTGTATAATAATATAAACACTCCAAATAAAACATAGTATTTCAAAAGAAAGAGGAATGTAATCTAGCAGTACCAATCTTCCAACCACCGATGATTGACAAGCTTAATCATTTTCATTTTCTTGGCAAGTTCATACTTCTCACCTGAATAAAAAATGACAACCACCATTGATTTTTCTAATAATGGCAAACAACATCATATGTAACAATGATTTCAATAGTGCATGCATCTGCATGAACAAAATAATTTTGAAAAATGCCATCTAATAAACTAAGAAAATATCAACAAAAGAAGCATACCTCATTTGTTCAATTTAAAAGACAAAAGTAAAAACACAAAAAGAACGAAGCCAGATTTTCATACTTCTTTCTTTTGGGTCCCTAAAATACTTTAACTTTCTAAAATGAGTGCACCAACTACATTTGTAGTACTTAAACTCACCACCACATGGCAGCATATATGGATTCCATGTGGCATTTAGGGCATATCACTGTATTCAGTGACACATGGCATTAACATATACGGTTGACATGTGGGATTTGAATGTATTCAATTGTACATGTGTGCAACATGTCAGCATATCTCAATGGCATGTGGCACTTGAATGTATTCAATAATATGTGCCACATGGAAACATACAAATGCCACATCACATCAATGACATGTGTGCAACAAGTGACACATGACATTTGAATGATTCAATGACATATGTGTGCCACGTGAAAACATATATAGATGCCACATAGCATTCACATGCGTGCAGCAATTTGTTGTATCCAAACACCATGTTTTACTTTTACTTTTAAAGTATGTTTTTGAAAAACTTTCCTCCAAAATGTTTCCAAAGTGAAAATACAAAGTAAAAGCATAACGTGTGCTTTGTACTTTTGTACTATTTAAAGTACAAAGCGCAAATCTACCCAAATAGGAGCTTTCATAGATTAAGGCTCAAAAACGTTCTCAGAACTTTTTTGCATGTTAAAGATCAGTGTTCAGATTTACCAAATGCCACTTTAAAAAAGACGGTTATCCATATAACCAGTGAAGGAAATAGAAGGCTGGCTAGAAAAACTGCTGTTCAAATTTTGACCAAAGTTGCAAGCAACCATACTATTCAAAGGAATATTAAATTGGTGATTTAAGCATGAATTGCAACATGTGGTAGAAGAAAGGTTCAATACAAGTTCACAACATCACAATAGAAATTAGTGAGATGCATCATTTATCTATATCCAACAATTAGAAAACTTTAGCCATTCATACAAGTATTTGTTCTCATAGCTGCCATATGATGTTCAAAGTTCAAACAAGCCAAGTACATTTCCTGTTAAATATGGAATAAGATTTAATAAATAAGAAAGTCGAAGTTTCATGTAAGGCATTGCACAACACCACAAAGGATAAGTGTAAGGAGATCAAACCTTCAAATTTATAGCATATAAGATGAGTGACCTTGTTTGCAACCAATGGCTTGGAGAAGTGTGCACCCATCAGACCTACCATTTTCTAAGACATAAAGTAAAAGTGGTAAGGTTATATCTGCCTGGTCATTAACTTTAATAGTATGATGAAATTCTTTTTGCCTTCTGACTTTCATTATTCCTGAAGTTATACAGGCATAGAAAACAAATATAGCATATATAAAGGCACAAATAGTAGAGATAGATAAAATACACACCATTATATCTTCTCGGTCTTGTCTTTGGTATCCTGTCAAGCAAATAGATAGGGCTTTGGCACCAGGGATACCATTTAAATCCTTCACAGGCCTATATAAAACCTGCAGGCAGCATAAATGGAGAATGCAAACACCTAATCATGAACTCTCAATAGTATAGTGAAAATAGAAATTAAAACTAAGTGGCACAATGCTGAAGAGTATGACTATTAGAAGAGGATCCACAATTGCAAACTTCAAACGCGATTGGGGAAAAATCAAGAGTACTTTTCAGGTTTCAACCATATGACTTCAATTTGAAATTGAAATAAATCCTGTTTCAGATTCAGAAGTTTCACTGTCGCATGACCAATAGCATTTAACATATATTATTCCCGTTACATCATTTTCAATTAACTTTGAAGCCTTAACTACAAAATTATTAATACATACATCCTTTACCCATTAAAAAAACCAATTATGCTTCTTTTCCGTAGAACATAGTCTGTGTTATTCAAATTTCCATCCAAATGGAGAAAAAGAGGAAAAGCAAAACCTACCATGCTGGGATCCATTGGCATTCCAATATCAAAACTATGATCAACCCATAACCCTGTAACAAGTGTTTTGCCATCATTTCGAGCTGCAACGCAAATGGAATCATCCTGCAAAACACAAATAAATTAAAAACTTAAAAATGAAAAGAGACCATCCATTCAAATCTATGGCGGGAAAAAGCAACACGAACTGTGATTGGGATGGGATCAAGTGAATGATTATGTGAGTGAGAAGTACCAAGGACAGATTCTCAGATAAAAATAGCTTACAAAGAGGTAAAAAAGGACTTACATAGACTATCTTGTCAACAATCACGTGAGTACAGCTCGGACTGTACTGGCCAACATCAACTCCACCGCCATCGACGAGCTTAGATCGGACCTTCTCCAAAGAAAAACAAAGAAACACCATATCATTCAGAAAGAATAACCATATTGGCACATTCAACTGAAGAAGAAAAAACACCAAAAAGAAAACCTGAAACACGAAAAATCGAAGATGAGAACTAAAAACTACCTTGGCTTCGTCGGTTGGATCGAATCCCACGAGAATGAAGTGAACGCCGAGAAACATCTTTGTCAGGTGATCGTACGATGAATCCTCTCCTCTTTCGAACATTTAACCAAATCTGACTTTGGAATTATATTGAGAGTAACGAATGCACAGAGAGAACGAGGGAGCACTGAAACCGCAGAAATGGGAAATCCGGTCGAAGGGAAGGTGTAAAGCTTCCCTAGCAAGGAGAACACAAATTGAAGTGAAAGATAGGAAAAGACAGGAGGGATTGATTTGGGCACACCGTTTGATAATTCAGGGCACATCTATAGTGATGAAAAGACAAAAATCCCCGTCGCTTGTACTTTGTAGCCAGTAGGACCAGTGGACCACCCACCTCACGGTCACGGTCACAATGTGGGGAGGATTTGGTCTTTTCAACCATGTAACTTCTGGTCTCGTTATTAGGGGGTGTGCCCCTTTACTAAAACTGGTGGTGGGATGTGCCCAAATGAACTCCCCAAGTAATGGAGGGATTTTTCGATTTTGAAGTTAATTTTGGCGCAATGGCGGTACCGCGGGATCATGTATTTGACACGATTGTGGGATAGACTCGTGCAGTGATGATTTGGATTCTCCAATACGCCGATGTGCGTTGTACGCATACGAGTCCGGAGTGGGAATCGGGGGGACCCCGAGCATCTTTGATGATAGAAAAGTAGAAAACGAACGTCAGCTCTGCCCGTTGGATTCCGCAATTCTATCGAGCTTTCTTCGGGACATGACTCATGAGAGGCCTTTCTTCTCTTGCTTTCAAGGCATATCCTGCAAGAAGAAGTCTAACCGAAGAGCTCTTCCGGCAGAGAAGATCCAACGGAGATAAACCCATCAAGGACAGAGCAAGAGCGGTTCTTGATCGAAAAACCACCAAACCAGAAGGTCCGTTGAGAGGTAAGCCTTCGTTCAGTTCTTCCCAAATATGCGGTTCTCTGCTGAATCTGTCTTCTACGGAAAAGTGTTCTATATCTGATAATAAGTCCAAATTATGTATTGAACTGGTTGACCATGTGCACTTCTCCATAGTACTTGCAAGAAAAGACTGGTTTTTCTTACTAAATCATGAGTTTAAAGTGAAAAAAACCAGCTTGAGCGCACATTTGGTTGTGAGAGTTTTGCAGAATCAGGACAACCCATTAAACTCCCTCAAATTTTACATCTGGGTTTCGAACATCGAGGGCGCACTAGCGAAGAACCAATCTATCCGGAGGGTGTTAACCGATACCCTTGTTCGAAAAGGTCCGGTTGTATTGTCTATTCAGTTACTTCAGGAAATTAGAAACTCTGGATGTTCGGTTACCGAAGACCTGCTTTGCATTTTAATTGGTAGTTGGGGGAGATTAGGGCTTGCGAAGTACTGTACGGAAGTTTTTGGGCAGATTTCCTTTTTGGGTCTCAACCCAACTACTCGACTGTACAATTCAGTTATTGATGCATTGGTGAAATCCAATTCCCTTGATTTGGCTTATCTCAAATTCCAGCAGATGCCAGTGGATAACTGCAAACCCGACAGGTTTACTTATAACATCCTCATCCACGGGGTGTGCAGGACTGGTATTTTGGAGGAGGCACTTCGTCTTTTGAAGCAGATGGAGGGTTCAGGAAACTCCCCTAATGTGTTTACATACACTATCCTGATTGATGGGTTCTGTATTGCAAAGAAAGTGGATGAAGCATTTGGACTTTTAGAGGTAATGAGGGAAAGGAATGTAGTTCCAAGTGAAGCAACATTTAGATCACTGGTTAATGGAGTCTTTCGGTGCTTGGCCCCAGTCAAGGCTTATAAATTGTTTTTGAGCTTTTTAGAACGGGAGCCTGTTTTGTGCAAACGGGCTTGTGATCCTATAGTCTATTTTCTTTCAAAGAATTCAATGCCTAGAGAGGCGATGGAGTTCCTGAATAAAATGAGAGAAATGGGTTATTACCCAGAGAATTCAACATTTGACATGGTGATGGCTTGTTTGATTAAGGGTTCTGAACACAATGAAACTTGCAAGCTGTTGGATGATTTTATTGAGCGAGGTGGGAAACCGGGGTTTAACACTTACCTCAAACTTATTGAAAAATTAACCAAGGCTGGAAAAAGTGACAAGGGAAACCAATATTTGAATCATATGATCCGGGATGGACTTCTATCCACTGTGTTCTCTTTTAACATGTTGATTGATTGTTTTTCCAAAGCCAAAATGATGAATAGGGCATCAAATGTATTCAGAGAGATGTGTCAAAGAGCTATTGCTCCAAATCTTGTTACTTTCAACACACTTATCAATGGCCATTGCAAAGATGGGGAAATTGGTAAGGCACAGGAACTGTTGAAGATGCTCTTAGAGTATGGCTTCAAACCCGATGTCTTCACTTTTAGTTCAATAATAGATGGCCTTTGTAGGGTCCACCAGATAGAGGATGCATTTGATTGTTTTAATGAGATGACTGAATGGGATGTTACTCCAAATTCCTTCACATACAACATCCTTATCCGGTCTCTTTGTGTTGTTGGTGATGTTACTAAAGCAATGAAACTATTAAGAAAGATGAACGCTGATGGAATAAAACCAGATGTTTTTTCTTTCAATGCTCTTATTATATGCCTTTGTAAGATGAAAAAACTTGCGCAAGCACATAAGCTATTGGATTCTATGTTGAGGTTGGATCTTACTCCTGACAATTGTACATATACTGCATTCATCAAGGCACTGTGTGACTCAGGAAGGATTCATGAGGCAAAAGAGATGTTCCTTAACATGGAAATGAGTGGATGTACTCCTGATTCTCATTCATTTAGTACAATTATAAAATCTCTATCCAATTCAGGCCATTTGGTGGAAGCCCAAGATCTAGTCAGGAAATGTAAAGAGAGGAATTTTATGAACTCCATTCCTAAGTTATAGGATGTACTTTCCCAGATGCTCATGGCGGTTTCACCCTGGTGCTGCTTTTGGTTTCCTTTCGTTTGAAGAGAAGGGAGCTTAAAACTACCAATCAGATAGCTGATTTTCTTCCCATTGCATCTATTGGAGAAAAATGAGAAGGTATAAGTAACAATATCACAATTATATATATTTTTAACTAATCCTGAAGCTATATTATATGAACAGGAATCCCATGCTTTGTGCTAACAGTATCTTGAATTTATTAATTTTTATTGTCCTTGGAGCTAGTCCATGGAGTCAGCATCATGTATTAATCAAGCCTATTTTAGCTAGTATGTCCTTTCATACATGGGGGAGCCCAAATGTTTATTAATGAGAATTGTAACGTCCTGGGCTCCTAGTTGTATAATGTAGCATTTTTGGCCTCTCATATTTCAAAGTGCCCCTTTCTGCTTGAAGGATTTCTACTGTTTTCCATAAGAACTTTCCCTCAACTCTCTGTTTCTCTCTTATTTAAATGTCAAACTAAACATAGCCTTAATGGCTAGTTCTTAGTTCCCAGGATATCATGTGGTTCATGGTTCAAGTGATCCAGATTGCATTTGGACCATGTTTCAGGAATAGTGAATCATGTTTATGTGTGTACATAAGCTGTAAAATTATGTATAAAAGAATGATACACAAACAAGAATATGCCAGGCAAGTGGCCCAGCTCCCACCCCCCAGATACTGATACCCCTCTAGTTTCCTTTTATCAATTCCTACCTCAAGGGATTGTTCCCCAATACAAATGATTTCTGACAGTCCCTTGTGTTGCTTTTTCTCCCCTCTTTGATGTTGAAGAATATCTTCATTAAAAGGAAAAACAAGAAAAAATACAACTCAAGTGATAAGACATCACAAAAGAAGGCCAAACAAAGGAAACACCCTACAACACAACTCCACGAGGCATCTTTTTTTTTTTTTTGATGGATGAAAATTCAATTGATTTCATTAGAAGCAAATGATAAATAGTTCGTTACAAGCATCCCAATATGAGGCGCGAGGTGCAGCCTCACTCATTAATACCGTAACATCATAAAGTTACAATTGGACCTAGTACAATTGTTCCCTAGTTACCCCTTGTTTAGCTAGAGTCAGCAAAAGCATTTGCCTCCCTCCCCACCCATTGTATAGTTACCTCCATCTGCTGAGTTAACCATTTGAATTTCTTCATTTCATTTCTGTAAGCCTAGATCACTGAATCTGGGTTTTTTAGCCAACACACCACCACCTTGGAGTCCCTTCTATCACCAACTTTTCCAATCCTAACTCTCTTGCAATCTGTACAGCTTGTAGGGCTGCGTACAATTCTTCCTTTAAGGAGTCTCCATTCCCCACTGGTCTTGAGAAGAGTGCTCTTAAGTTTCCTTCCTTGTCTCTGATGACCCCTCTAATTCCAGTTGGGCCTGGGTTGCCTTGACTACTCCCATCGAAGTTTAATTTCAGAAATCATTCAATGGGAGGAGCCCAAGCCAACCTTGCCTTGACCTTCTGCATTGAGCTAGAAGCCACTAAAGGCCAATTCCTCCAAATATCATCAAATGTGAAATTTTTGAATAGTTCCACCATTTGTAGCCAGTGTATAACCCTAGTTGTTTGCTCCTTTCTTTCTCTTGGAAGATTCTGGCATTTCTCTCTTCCCACAAGGTCCACACCACTGCTGCTCTAGTGTACCTCCACATTACTCTTCCTCTTTTCTTTGGCAAAGCAAAGGTAGATGGGTCAAACAACATTTTTATCTCCGTTGGCATATGCCACCTACACCCAAACAAAGAGAAAAACTAATCCCATATATTTGTAGCAAATGAACAGGAAATTAGTAAATGGTAACAAGATTCACCATCAGATTTGCATAGAGTGCACCAATTCGGGGAAATACACATAAAGGGCCTCTTCTTTTGCAAATAATCCAGTGTGTTAATTTTCCCAAGAGCTACTTACCAACAGAAGGCCTGAATTTTTTCATTGTTCAAAAAAAAAAATAGAAGGCCTGAATTTTAGGGGGAATCAGTGGGAACTGCACTTCTTTCCAAGGAAAGGACAGAGAGGAAGAGAGGATTGACAAAGAGCTTTAATAAAGGAGGCACAAGAAAAGGAACCTTTAGAGCTTGGGAACCAAATTCTTCTATCTGGATAAGAAAACTCTAAGCAAACACTATCAAGGTGAAGAAGCTCTGGCAGACAATTTGCTTCCTCATCCCTCAAACCCCTATGAAATCCGAGATCCCAATTATGACTCAAAAGCAAAGAAGGAATAACCAAAAGTTTGAAATGACCTTATTTTTATACAATGAAATAGAATACAAAGAAGGAAACACCTCCTTTAAAGGCCGGTCACAAAACCAAGTGTCTTCCTAGAACTGAATTAAATTCCCTGAGCCAACATCATACCTGATGTATTTGAGAAACTGAGGGAGGAGGCTATGAACAGACTCAACTGAGGGAGGAGGCTATTAAACACCACGAGGCTTCTTCTAATTCAATACAACACTCAACATGTGAGATACAAAAACAGACTCTTACAAGTCAACCCACCTAACTAAACTTTACCATAAACAAAATGGCAACCACCCCTCCAACTGGAAAAGCAAGTCATCTCAATTATTTCAGCAGTCAGCACCCCATTCTTCACAGGAACCTTTAGTCTTCTGTGCTCCTCCCTTAAACAAACTCTTTTAACACTCTTACACTAACAAGATATTCCTACCATTTTAAATCTCCATCCCTCCTTGCGCAACCTCAAAACATGCTCTTTCTTTATTAGTTGGTAAAGTAATAATTGTCAAGGCAATACCTTGCACCAAGGTGCCCATGGAGGGCCAACTCACTTAATCATGAAACTAATTATTTGTACAGCACTATGAAATACTTTTATATTGTTAACTTTTGAGATTATAATAATAAAACAGACATTATTAAACTAAAATATTCATTTTGTGGGGTTTATATACTAGTTCTTTTTTTTTTTTTTTTTGAAGGATCAAAAGGAAATTTTATTAAATGAAAAAGAAAGCAGTACATCTCAGAAAAATGGTTGTCTAGATGACAAACCAACTATTTAGGCAACCATTTTTCTGAGATTTACTGCTTTCTTATTTGTTAGGGTTCAATCAACAGACATATTTCTGTATGCTGCCTTCAACTATCAAGGACTTCAAAACCTGAACCAATAAGCAAGGAAAAACTCTTCTTTTTCCTAGGACAAAACAAGGGCTTAGCTCCTATATTTTTTGAATTTTCTTTTCTTCCTTTTCTTCTCATTAATATGTTGATTTTCTACATATTAATATAAAGTTTATGCTTTTTTTGTGAAGATTATATATAATTATTCATGAAAGATGATTGTAAGATGCTATGGAACTTAGGGAACTACCCCAGGATTCATGGTTTTTATTAAAAAACATCCATCACCTAGGTGATACCTAAGTGCATACCCAGGCAACTAGGCAACAAGATACCCTCTACTACCTAGCCTCACCTTGATGCCTTGAAAACTATGGTTGAGATCTGAAGTTGAGTTATTTAGCCATCTGCTATGTTATGGGGTATGGACAGGTCTTGAAACCCAAGTTGTGATTTGTTCTTACCCTCACACACAAAAACAAAAACAAAAACAAAAGATAACTAAATAACTAAAATGAACCTTAATCCTAATCATTTGGGGTTGGTTGCATAAACTCTGTCAATATCTATGTTAAGTCCTTAGATGATTTGTTACCAATACAGGCAACATTAAGTCCTAATCATTTGGGGTTGGTTGCATAAACTCATTGGTTTAGTCATTATCTTTACATTTGACCTAACCATCTCAGTCAAATTTCTCTCATCTTGTCACCAATTGGGGGTACTTTAAACTTTAATATCTTTGTTTCTAATTGTATCATTTCTAGTCTTGTCATTTATCCATTTCAGCATCGTTTTCTCAATTATACTCACTCTTCGAACATGTTTCTTGATTTCATAGCGCTCTATCCTATATAACATTTTTTATGAATAAAAAGAAATGAAAAGAAAGTTTTAAAATACAAGAATATGCAAGTTAAATTTTGAAAGAGAGAACTAATTTCAATGAAAAAGACCCAATACAAGATAGTTAAATCTTGTAATATTTTTTTGGGTAATAAATAAAAGGAAAATTTTATTAATCAAAAGATTACAACTAAAACCTTTCTAGAAAGAGTTAATACAGGGGATTTACTTCAATGAAAAAGACCTAATAGTTGTTTGTCCCCTCACTGGTGTGTCCTCTACAAATCCGATGGTGAGTCTGGATACCATTTATTAATTTCTTGTCAATTTGTTAAAGTTATTTGGGAATGGTTTACTTCTTTGTTTGGGTGCAAATGGACTCATCCTGTGAATGTACAAAGCTTATTCACTTCCGCACCTAATTGGCAAACCAAAAGGGCCAAGATCATGTGGAGATGTGTAAGGACTGCAGTATGTTAGACTGATTGGGAGGAGAGAAACTCAAGGACATTCTCAGATAAGGAGAGAAGCTTGGAAGTAGTCTTGAAGACTATCCACATAAGGGTGATACATTGGTTGAAAACCTTGGAATTGTTTATAGTGCTCTCAGTTGATAAGATGAAAAGACATTGGAAAGAGATTGCAGATTCAATTCCAATTAAGAAGACTTCAAGTTCTTGCTGGATACCTCCACCTCATGGGTTTACCAAACTGAACTTTGATGGCAGTAGCATGGGCAATCCAGGGCCCTCTGGAATAGGGGGAGTGATAAGAGATGAAAAAGGGAATCTGTTAGCCATGTTTTCTTGTCCAATTGGGGTGGGGGATTCCCTGAGGGCTGAGATTTTAGGAGCTCTTGAAGGGATACAAAGGGTCAAGGAAATGCATATTAAAAAATTGATCATAGAAAGTGATTCTGAAATAGCGGTGAATTGGCTAAAAGAGGACAGCTCTATGCTCTAGAAATACAGCAATGACAAGAGGAAGTTCAAGTGGCTCACTAAGGACATGGGAATAGAAACTCTATCTTTTGGGTTGTTTTGTAATTGTTTCATGGTTTGGGTGTATGTTGGATAGTAGGGAGTTAAGAATTTTTAACTCCCTTGTATTTCTGAATTTCGCAGTCATTAATAAAATTCATTGTTATTGATCAAAGAAAAAAAATATATTACAACTAAAACTGGTGATGAGGAATCACCCCAGATAAAGAAACTGTAACCTGTTTTTCAGCTGAATAAATAATTCGGATTTTGTAAACTATGGGTCCAGAGACTCGAGGATTTTTAGCCAACCCAGTATAGTTGAGATGAAGCTTGGATGATGATGATGATGTGATGATCTTTTAATAAATAAAAAAATATATATGTTTTTTATACATGCATATATGTAATATATAACATACATTTTTACATATAAAATTTAACGAATTTTTTACTGTATCTTTTTTTCTTAATTTCAAATTGTACATGAATATTTCCCATATCATATTATTCCATCTACATATTTGCTATGTTTTAAAGTCCTTTATGGCCTAAATGTTTGAACTCTGAGCATCATAGGTACAACCTACATATAGTAAATTTAAATTACAAATTTATGATTATTCTTTTCTTTTGTTGCATTTTTAAACCTCAGGAAGATAATGTGATGCATTAGGTTTCTGAATTCATTCATTTGAAGAGGTTACTGATTTGATCTGGGAGTTATGATTTGAAATAATAATTGAGGTTTAAGCTAATGGTTTCATTAGAGTATCTTTCAAATTGTTACACTTTTCTTTTTATATATTTCGTGGATTTGTCAGAATCATGATTTAAGAACATCTATGAAGTTCTTTTTCTTTTATTATGTATTGAATAATGACTGATGACAACATATGACAAAATATATGGACAGAGAAACTTCTATCCCAATGTTTAGAAAGCATGTATTATTTTTTTTTTTTTGGTCTATAAAAAAAAAGCATGTATCCTTCTTTTTTTTTTTTTTTTGTTTTAATGTTATAACATACCAGAAATCATTAACAACCAATTAAGTGAAAATTCTCCAAATTATGTCTATATTAATGAATCCATATGTTATAACAAAGCAGAAATCAGTAACATCCAATTAAGTGAATATTCTCCAAAGATGATTAAATTTTATTTATACATGGCATCAAAGAATGAAGGTTAGTCCATTTATGACAAACTCTGCTGAATCTTTAATACTCTTTTAATTGTACAAATTCAGCTATTCTGGGTGTTATTCAATAGGATTGTGAAAATGCTACTTTGCTGATGCTGATTGTTCTGCATTTAGTTGTCCTTAAATGGATGTCTTCTTTCTTAAGAAAATACTTGATTGGGTAAATCTGAATTAAAACATTTAGTTATTATTTCTATTTAAAATAAAATTATTACTTTTGGTGTAGTTTCTTTCTCATTTATTTATTTTTACTATTGTTATTTTTTTATTCTGGGTAGGCTGGGAAGACCTTTGTTCTTTGACCAAATAGGTTACAAACCTATTCATGAACTTCTTGCTAGTAATTATGTACTTTGTGAGGATGGGTTTTATTAGCTTTTAAGTGTTGTTTTCCATACTGTGTACTTTTCAGGTTTTTGTATGAAAAATGAAGACAAACTTAGTAGTTTTAAGAAGGGAATTGCTGGTTAATTTTATTGAAAGCTTTTTTTATTGAGAGAAGGTTATTGCACAAGTGGTCATTCTTATATGGTAAGATTAATGAAGAAGTGATTCATATTGCTAATTCTTTGTTCTCTTTTACATGTTTCATGTAAAATGGGTGTTCCCTCAAGCTTGCTGCATCCCCAAGATGGATGTAACCTGTCTTAAACTGGCATTGATATGCTAACTTGATCAGGGAAGGTTTCCACAACAAAGAATAAGGGAGATTTCTGTAGGCAGTTGATGGCCAAACTAATTGATACTTGTTGTTTTATCTGCGTACTTTAACTACCATTGCATTTTTTGGAATATTATAAATGACCCCTTGGTTCATCCTTCTTGGATGGGTATTGATGCTCAGAAAGTGAGTGCGGGGGACTGCACCATCACATGTAATTGACATGTTTTTCCTGTTGAGTTCATTTTTTATAAGAGCAAAATATGCATTACTTAATGTCTGTTTTCATATTTTTAATTTAGGAATTGACTTGCTATGTGTGTCTTCATTTAAGTGCTTATAGAATGGAATGGCAAACATGATTCATGTAGCCGACCCCATATAGCTGGAATAAGGCTTAGATGATGATGTTGAGTTGCTGTGTCTCTAAGTGGTAATGGACAAGATTCAAATTGAGACAGTCCGATATGCCAGATGGGGTGTATCGGACTTTGCAACAGCATGCGTTATATTAGTTTTTTGTTTTTTTTCCAAACCAAATCAGAGGGATAAGGACTGTCCACCCCCTGAAATAGGGTCAACCCTGAAACACCAAGGATTTCAGTGACCAATACGATATGTATCAGCCCGTGCAAAATTTTGATTCTTGGTAATGGAATGTATAATTGGGCTTTACCCACAAACAGCAAACCTGTAAACAGATGCAGTCTCTCCGCCTGCAGTGTCATTTATCTGAACATCAGGTATTATTCTTCAGTTTATTTTTATACATTGTGGTTGTCCGTTAGGAGTGAGTTTATATTCTTCTTGTTCTTAATATACTAACGTCAAAATAAGATATTTTTTTATTAAGCTTTTTATGAAGAATTAGTGTATTTGAGCTAAGGCAGTCTAATTCCTACATACTCCAGGGCGATGCACAAGTGAATCATTTGAGTCCATACAGCCCTCTCTTGGCTTGTTCCGAGTCTGTAGCTAGCCACAGCAAAGATGGATGTCAGATGATCATGAAGCAGGTTAGCATGGGTATTTACTCTTCCTGGCAGAGAAATTATTCTGATTTTGGAACAGAAGCTTGTGCCCACATTGACTCATTAAGCATATTGGATTGGGGGAATTGAGAGTATTTGTTGTTGCCTGTTCGTTTCATGGAGTAATTTCCATTCCTTGTTTATTTGGTAGAGTTTTCGGAACGGAAAAAGCATAGCATCGCCCTTTTCTGGTGTACCCTCAACCCCCTCCTGTTGTGCAGAACCGCAGACATGCTCCCGGAGATAATCTATCAAGACTGAGGAGGAGGTTAATAAGTTGGGTATGGATGTTAGCTTTTTTATCAAATACAAATTAACCTTTATTTACCAAATATGTTCATTTCCTCTTAATTCTTTTTTCTTAAGATGAATCTTTTAACTTATAAGAGAAAAATGGGTGTTCCTTCCACTTATTTCTTATTTCTTGAAGGATAATCATACAACTTTTTGTTTTCCAATGATGCCCAAAAAGACAAACAAAATCTCTCATATATAAGATCAAAATGGATATTTGATAATTTTTAGAATTCATAATAAGATTAAAAGAAAAGTTCAATATCAATGTATTTCTTAATGTAATTATTACACTTTTAATGTCAAAGCAAGTGGATAGGTTTTGTAATTAGGGGTGTGGATTGAACTGGATTTGGTCCAAGCCGATCCAGTTCAATGTCAGTCCATTACAAATGGATTAGGTTCAATCTGACCCAATGAATAATTTGGACCATTTTGGACCATCCAATTTATTCAAATTCATTTTAATTTAGATTGGTTTCAACCCATAACCGGTCCATTGACACCTATATTCTTACCTTATATCAATGGACTGGATGTTGGCTTAATCCAACCAAATCCAATATAAATTTAGGGAGAATGAAGATTCAGCCCAAAGTACAGTTGGGGTTGATGTCAGCTCAGAATTGATGTTAATTCATGGGCCCGCATTGGTGTATAGAACAGGGGTTTTTTTGACATTTTGAATATTTATAGCTCTACAGTGAAATTCAAAAATCTGTATTGGGCTTCTGTATTTTTCCATATAAATTTATTATGAACATACTAGCTCCAGTCCAATACTGGGTCCAGTCCAAAACCGGCCCATTGATACCCTTATTTGCAATGAAAACAAAAAAGGGAAAGGAGGAAGTTCATCGAAGTAAACATCTTCCACCATCCAAAGGTTGCAGAGATCGGTAGCTATATGTGTCCCATTGCTTACGACCGTTCGATTGGATTTGGCAGGTTTCAATGTACGAGGTCCCATTGGAATAAGGTGGGTTACTGATAGTATACTGTTTGGTGCTTGGTAGTCCCAAATCGGAGCATCTTCGCAAACCAACGATCATAGATTTGTATCATTGTATGTGACACGTAGCGCCTATCAAGGCCATGTGCCGAGTCTACCGACTCACTGAATTCCCACCTACCACCCACCTACCACGAACCAATTGTAAATTTCTTAAAATACCCTCGTCCTTTGACTAATTCTATTCTTACCATTAGCCAACGTCGAAATTCATGCAAAATACCTAAACAATCCTTTTATAGTCCAAAGTATTTAGTTTTGCAATGGCGTTCATAGCCCTATGGTTTAAAAAAAAATGTAAAGCTCAAAGACGATCCTACAACAAAACTCTGAAGATAGTCTTCAGTCTGGTAGAATCTCTCAGGTCTTTTTCCAATCTCGGGCCCCTAACAATCGAACATAGATGACTCTCCTGTTGACTGGTCAACGACAAAATTAAGAGCCGTCTCTGCAACTTAGATGGTTGGTTTCAATTGGAAAGGGGAGGTAGAACATAGGAGAATAGAGAGAGGAAGAAGAAAGAAGAGGAGAGAATGGTCGGGTGATCCCGCTGGTGGGTGGAGTTATAGGGAAGTGCTATCACCATTGCCCGAAGGAAAAAGAGAGAGAGAAAGAGAGATGGGAGTTCATGAGGGATTGTCGTCGTCATCGCTTAGAGGAAGAAGAGAGAAAGAGATCAGAGTTCAGAGGGGTTGCCACCGCTATCGCCCAGAGAAAAAAGAGAGAAAGAAATATCAGAGTTCAAAAGGGATTGTCATCGCTGTCGCTCCTGTTTAATTTGCTCATAAGTCATACCACTTCGGTTGCCACTGCCACCCCTATTCGGTTCACTCGTTCTCTGCTTCTTCAGCAATGCAACCCCACTGTTAAAAAAGAAAGAGGATGAAGCTGGAAGGTTCATTTTGAGGAGCTCCGGTGGAGAGCACTTAGAGGTTGATGAAGCCGTCGCCCTTCAATCTGATATGATTAAGCAAATGGTCGAAGAAAAAACCCCATTGAAAGAAAAGGATTATAGATGTTCTTATAAATCAAAAATTTGAAGTATACATAAGAAATTGGCTTTAATTTTCTTTTGGTTCCTGATGGTTAAAAGATTGACAAATGCTTTAAATTTTTTTTTTTTTTTGGTTCTTTTATGCAATGCGACTACAGTGTAGTTGCTCCCGGTGATTCGGTGTTGATGGAAACCGTAGATAGAGGGAAGAGAGAGGTCGGAGGAGGGATGGTGTGCCGAGTCAAGAGAAGATGACAATGGTTTTTAAAAAATTTTAAACGTCATGTGATATGTAATGTGTGTACGGATTTTAAGAGAATATTAACGTAAAGGTAAAGTTGGTCAACTGTAGGAATAGCGTTAATAAATTTTCAAGGTGTAAGGATACATTTGGTAAATTAACAAGTTTAAGAAATTTACCCTTCAAAAGAAACTTGCGATGAGGATTCAGGAGGATATTTTTCACGAAGCGAGCGGGCGATATTCATCTCTGTAGTCTGCAACTCCTTTCCTCTAGAGGCTAGAGCCTAAAGGCCAGAGCCTCTCCGTTCCACTGTCCTCTGCCAACGAAAAGAGAGAAACACCGACATAAGAGGGAGAAAGGTAGAGAGGGATGGCTTGGTTAACTCGATTTCTAGTGGCTGTAGCATTCCTGGCTTTCGGCATCCTCTTCTCTCCAGAAACCTTCGGATCAAAATCAGATGGCGGATATTCGTCCAAGCTCACCATCACTCTGAAGCTCGCTCATCTCTTGTGTTTCTCAACCGCTTTTGGCGCAGCTCTTTGGGTTACCTTCATCGGCGGAATTATCATGTTCAAGTAGGCTATCACTTAACACCAATCCCCAACTACGCCTCCCCTTTTCTCCCTCCAATTGAATCCTTATTAATCTTTTTAACCTTTATCATCGATTTTATTAACTACTGTTTTCTCGTTTTAGGAATCTCCCGAGACACCAGTTTGGGAACCTGCAGAGCAAGATGTTTCCGGCCTACTTCTCGCTGGTCGGGGTCTGTTGTGCGATATCGGTGGCCTCCTTCGGATACCTCCATCCATGGCGGTCGTCTTCCCCTGCCGAAAGATATCAGTTTGGGTTTCTGATCTCTTCCTTCGCTTTCAATATTGCCAATTTGTTCGTCTTCACACCCATGACAATCGAGGTAATTTCCTTTCCATCTCCCAAATAAAATAAAAAATAAAAAAATCGGTTCTCTTAACAGTGCAAATTCATCAATCATCAAGGTTGTTTTCATCGTTGCTGGAAACAAAAAGAAATGGAGGAACTGGGCAATAAAAAGGGGGAAAAACAAACAACATGAATGTGGCTTGCAAACTTTTAGGGTTTTTCCTAAGTTGGGGACTTTCGTCTTTTTAAAACAATTATGATTTAAAAAAGAAAAAAGAAAAAAGAAAAAGAAATAACTTAGAAATCTGGTGGGTTGAATGGATTGATGGGGGTATTGTCTCAACTCTTGCACACTTGGTTTTGTATTTGGAATTCAGATGATGAAGCAGAGACACAAGGTGGAGAGAGAAGAGAACATTGGAGAGGAAATTGGGTGGTCGAAGAACGTAGAGGTGGCCAAGGTAAATCCAAAGCTAGCTGCCATGAACAAGAAGTTTGGAATGATTCACGGGCTATCTTCTCTTGCCAACATCATGTCCTTTGGCAGCCTCGCCATGCATTCTTGGTACTTGGCAGGTAAAATGAGTCTGTAATTGAGCTTTTCTGTCTCCTGGGGGATGGGGATACAGAAGAAACAAGTACTTTAGTCCTTTAATATTGATAAGCAATCATCTCTTTAAGGTCTTTTTGCCTTCTGATGTTGTCCTTGTTGAACACCATTTTAACGAAAATAAGTTGAATTAAATAAGATCGAACTATTTATTATATATTATTTGAAAAAATGAAGTAAACACGACTCTGATAGTGTATGACTGTATGTCGTTAATAAAATAAATTGAAAATAGCTTCTATGAGGCTAGGGCTACAACTTATGATTGTTTAGTAAACACAAGTATAAATTTTATCGAATTGGATTATATGGGTGTATCCATATTTGATCTAACTAATAAACAGATCAAATTTGGGTGACCCTTAACCAGATTGTATTCGAAATCAATTTCAAATTATAAAAGCACTCAAGTACTAATGCAAACAGTCCAAACATTGAAAATCTTAGCTATGGCTGCATGATAAGAATTTTAGTATGTATGTGTAAGCATGCACCCTTTAGGTAGAGAGAACTTGTATACAAATATGATAAACAATGTTGGAGAAAAACTTGCGCAGTTGGTTAAAAGGTGCAGCTTCAAACAAATGAGAAAAACTTGCGCATTGATGTTTACCGGTGGATGGTTGGTGGTCAATGTTCGTTGGCATAAGTTTTCATGACAGTCCACCAATAAACATTAAGGATTGTGGCTTTGAAGACGTAGGACGGTGATTAATGATCATTGGCATACAGTTTCTTTAAAGAATGAAAATGAGCCCATGACAAGAATTTTGTGCTATGGGTTGATTTTCATTCTGAAAAGAATGATACCCATGACAAGAATTTTGTAACCAAACGCTCTAATGTTATTCATTATTGCCTAAAATGAGTAAGAATTAAAAATGAGCCCCAGAGCAGCGAACCAAGCATGGCCTTAATTTATAAGATTATGTTGACCTTATAATAATGTCTAAAGATGAAACAAAAATATTTAATCAGGGGTTTGCTAGTTGAGCTCAAATCGTTTAGGGAAGGTCCCCAAACAACCCAAGAATCTTCTATCTGGTGAATGAGTGGGGAATCCAAAATCCCCCCACCCTCAGGGGGCATATTTCTACTATCACAAGGTGCCAACCAACGGGTTGGTAAGGTCTCCTACTAGTTGTAGTGGAGACTTGGAACCAAATCCCGCCTGCACCTGGGTGGGGAGTGGGGGGTCACAGGTTGGGGGATGGGCCAGCCCCCGTTGTGTAGCCCTTCAAAAGAAATGGAAAAAAAAAAAAAGGAGCATTATAGGCCCTATATGATTAAATGTGGTCAATCAAGAGGATAACACATTGGATGGTTTGGATTTGCCCTTTTTCCCTAAATCATAACACATGCATGGAAGATCATCTACAATACTTGTTAGAAAAATAAAAATAAAGTGATCTATTATAAGTAGAAGGCGTTCAAAGAACTAGGGAACGAAAAAGGACTTGTGTGAAAATAATAAAAAATTATTTAAAGATATGACACTACATAAATCAGAATGGTGAAAAAGAATGATGATGATGACGATGAGGTGTTATGATAGAGTTCTTAACCAATAAGGTGAGAACGCTTTAAATGGGTTTTGGGAGGTTAGGATAAGATGGATCGCCTAAAGAGTTGTCTCAAAATTGGAGGGAGGGGGTAGGGTTTGTTCATCAAACTGATGAAATCGACCAAACCGATCCAACGCAACCCAAGTTAGTCAGTTTTATGGTATTTTCAATTGGCTTCAGTTCAACAATTTTCCAACTCAATCAGGTTGAGTTGGTTTTGGTTTGGCCATTTGTAAAACAATCAAAAGCAAACCAACCTGACCCTCCCCCCCCACCCCCATACAAACACACAGATATATATATATATTAAATTTAAAGTTTTTTTAATAAGGGAAAGTGGAAAAATTCCCATATTTCATGGTTTATAATTTTTGTATTGTAAATTTAATTAATTATTTTTTTTAATAATATAACTATAATTTTTAAATTTTAAATTTAATTTTTAAGTTTAAATCTTTTAAACTAACCAACCAAACTAAAAACCAATACAACCTGAGTTGGTTAGTTTTCATTAATGATCAGTTGGTTTTGGGTGACTTCAACTGCCAAACAACCTACAACTAAACCAAACCGACCTATGAACACCCCCAAGGAATTGGTTAACGAGAAAGTTATATTTACATGGGAGGTAGGAAGTAGGTAAGTTATCCATTGAGAGGGTGAAATTAGCACATGGGACTAAAATGTTAGAATAAAAAAAAGAATCTTTTAGGAATTTCATTCACTTGCTCATTTAGCAAAAGAAAATGGATAAATATACCTACTTGAATAAATGTATTTACCCATATAAATAACTAAGGTTCTTGGAATCCTTGAGAAAAGGGAATCCAAGGACGAGGTTAAAATAATATCCAATTCAAATGGAAGAGAGATGTAGGAAAATTCTAGAAAAATGCAGTAGATTAAGGCGATATTTGGTATGACTATAAACGGTGTCATATGATTGCTAAACCAAAATGTGTCTCATCATCTATTTTATACGTATATTTATTGGTAAATTCTTGTCTTGTCATATCATTGCTAAACCAAAATGCAGTAGATTAGTGTTTCCCCGATATAAAAGCATTTATTAACGTTGATGTGATGTCTAATGACATCTAGTTGTCCATAAATCCTAGAAAACATTTATCAATCACTTTTTTGTAATTTTTACAACAAATCAAGTATTAAAATTTATTTAATAAATAAAAATTATACATACGTGTACTTTCAAACCACCCGCCAGTGTGGGATTGAGTCTGACGTGACAAATCTTGCCGCCTTATTGGATAAACCCAGGCAGGCAGGAAGATTGTTTGTCAGTTGTCACCACTACTCACCACCAGTTGAGCTTTTTATTTGCTTTTCAATTAGAGACAGCCATGGCCTGGCCCCAGCTCCACTCGCCAATAGCTCTCCTCTTCTGGTTTTCAGTTTTCAGATTCATGAAATATCATGACAAAGCTTTGCTTGTACTGACTCTGACTCCGGCCGGAGGTCCAACCCGGCAGGGTGAAGCTATGGGGGTTCCTACATTCTACGACTTTTTTTTCTGTTTTTCTGTTTTTTGTTTCGCTTTCGCCGTCAAATAGGAAAGTTATTCCCAGTCCTACTGATGCAATTCTCGGGATATATTATTAATGGTAGCCTCACTTTAATAATTCAGATTCAGTCTGATTAGGCGCAATTCATTCATTCAACAATATATCATTTGCTTAAATAATTCAGGTTTTGATTGAGACATTATTAGTTACGTGAAAGAATCAAGAATCAAGACAGGCCCATGAAACACAACCACCATTTAACTGTCGTCTAGCGTTGCAGTACTTAGATATGCTGTCAGGTTACCAGTATTCACATTTCTACCCAATTTTGGGTTCTGTTTGTCTTCAGCTTTCAACGGAAGTGGGCGAAAATTTTTTTCAGGCTGCCTGAAATACTTGAGCAGTTGAGATGTGACAAGACTCCTGTCTTCTTTGCCATTTATATATCAGAACAAATTAGGAGTCCAAAATATGGTTTTGCCCTCCAAAAGAAGGCTGAAATAAGAGCTGAAACATTTCTTGCTCCTGAAAAGACTATATTTGTTCATCCTAGATACTTTGAAAGGAGAGTATGTTTGGTTGCAACTTGATATGAAATGATGCCATTGTGGATTTGATCTATATTTTAGAGAATTAATTAAGTCCATCATTTCAAATGGAAAGCGATCCCAGTTGGAAGTTTGGACTTTGGAGCAAGGCAATTTCCAGATTTTAACTGGGAAAGAATTTAAAACCATCTTATTTCATAACAAATTAAAATGAACCAAATTCGTTTCACATGGGACTGAGACAATTGTCGCATCAGGAAAAAAACTAAAATATGTTTCTATTTTGAGAAGCAAAAACAAGTTAGTTTTGTTTCAGAAAACAATTCACGTTTTCTGTAACCATCAAAATTATGGTTTTTAAAACAAAAGGCATATACAACTAAGAACTTGTATCTATATACAGAATTTGTATCAACAGACTTAGCCATGTGATTGACAAATGACAATTGGTGTCCCAACCCCCAAATCCGACTCTAAAACATCAGTTACCCGCCATCATCGGTCTACCTTCTTCTCGTTGGAGGTTGGACTAGAACATGAATTACACCCATTCTCAGGACATAGGTAGAAGAAAATAAAAGGAAGAAAGAAAAAGCAACTTCAAGCCACTTGACATTTTTGGCAGAGAAGGTTTGTTTCTTTACATGACATTTTCCTCCAGCTAGAGGAAAGAAAAAAAAATCGGTATTCGTAAAACTAATGAATAAAAGAATCACCTGTCCTTAAACCAGCCAAAAGATCCTTCCACCTATCCAATTCTGAATTCCCCAGTATAACTGACAAAAACTACAGTAGAAACTATTCCCCCCAACCCCGAACCTGCAAATTCAACCCAAATTGACAACAGCAAACGTCCCAAATAGTAGTAACCGTGCAGGGAACAACAGCACAACCATCAAATGCATGTGCTGTGATGCAACAAGCCTGCTGAATCGATTCAATGATTCTCTTCCAGTTCGTAGAATGCCAGAGAAATTTACTTGGTGCTGACCCATGTTGTTGGGTGCCCCATGCCCACTCACTATGACACCACGTGGCACCACAAGGGGCCACCAAACTCGGCGGCGGTGCTCCCCCTTAGCCTTCCTTGTGCGGTTGAGCTCTTGACGAATCACACCCCTCACAGACCTCAAGTAGGAGTTCATGTCATGGTCTCTGTAAATGGTGCCATCGGATCCATAAGCAGACCGGTCACTAAGAATCTCAAGTGGATGGGGTGAGTTGAAGAACACTCTGTGTGCAGCTCGGAGTTCCTTCTCTGCATCAATAGAATCTGAACCTTGACACTTGAGAAGGTAAAGGCCACCACCAGAAGGGAGTAAGTGGTGGTGTGGGGATAATTTCTCATCTGGCTGTAAGATCAGAAGATCCCCCATCGGAGCATACAGCAGTTTCTGTACAAAATATGACATGAGGTTAATATTAGAACTTCTATACATAAGCAGTGTCTAAGTTTTCCTGTTTGATGCAAGTACTAGATGCATGATGCATCCAAAGCATCTGCAGTTGGCAGTATTACATGTTAAGATAGATATCAATTGGCAGGGCCGTGGTTCAAGATATCTTGATTTACAGACACGTCTTGAAACAACTAACCTATAGGAAACGGAATCTCCTCCAGATTGGTATCAGACAACTAGGTCATGACATATCGGACTTGTTAAGCTATGATGATTCATTTGTTAGAAGCTATACCAGTTTCTCTCAGAATCAAGCCAACCATTAATGCTTAGGAAATCTTATACAAAATGTCACTTGGATTTGGCAATTGGCATTGCTAAATGGTTTGAATTCATGTTTTCCATCACGGAGCAAAAGATAATACCTGGTTCTTGAGACATGGATGATTACGGAAGTTAGCATTGACAGCTCGGAGAAGTTCTGCCACACGATCAGGGTAAGTGCAAGAAAAAGCCCGGGGAACAATATCTCGGTGCATTGTAATTGCTTGAATATGATTCCTTGGCAAACCCAATTCTTGAAGCAACTGATTGCCTCCACACATGATAGATGGGGAGCCAAATGTTACGACAGGAAGTAAGGAAGAGAGTTTCACTTCTTTCCGGATTAGCAACATGAGGTTTATAAGAAGGGAAAGGCTTCCACCAAGGGAGTGTCCAGTGAAACGGAGTTTTGCTCTGTCACCACGAGACTTCAGATGGGCACGAACTTCAGGCAACATCTGTTCATAGATTCCTTTGGCAGCTTCATAGATACCCCTATGCACAAGCACATCCAGTTCCTGGGCCATAAAGGAGGAAAATTCGTTTCTCTATATGGCTAATACTTTTAACATCCAAAAACAAAAAAGAACGATTTTGAGCTGCTGCTAGTGAATCGAAAATTTTACCTCAAATTGAATGGGCTCGAAGAGTAAATTTGTTTGCCAAGAAGCCAGTGATTCAGAACCCTGCATGATAAAGTAACCAAAATCCTATTAGAAATTAGAAAATACAATTATATGCATCAAGATTACAGAAAACATAGGAAAAGTCTTGACATGAGAGACTTATACTACTTATTAAATGGTATCATCAACTATAGACACCCAATAAATATACATTCCAAAGGTGTAAATGAAGGGATCATACTTAGGTTAGGTCTTGGAACAATCATAATTGTCCTCTGGCCTCTGATAACTTTCTTGATCTTAACAGTCATAAGAACATGGATACAGGTGCATGAATAAGTTAGCTGTTTTGTATAACTAAAATCATATTAAAGAGCCATTTGTTAACTAAAAAATACTAGCAGTAATATCATTTACTAAAATGTTAAAGCAGTTATTTGGCATCTACTACTCGGTTGGCCAGGGATTATAAAATGAATGATTTCCAGATCGATCATTCAGAGCTTAATATTTACTTCAAAATGATTCAACATGAATTGAGGATGCATTCTATATGTAATTTTCTGAAAGGATTCAAACCACAGGGACCATATCCCAAGTTCAGTAAGTTAACAGTCCTACAAATAGGACAGGATTGATAGTTACTAGTCTAACATTCTGTATAAATAATTTCCCTACCTGAATGACAAAGAATCTTGTCGCACTCTGATCATCATCACATATGAACCACTCACAAGGCGAAGAATGTGCTGAGTTCAAGTCCTTCACAACAGCTTGTTTCAATTCCTCCTTTGCTGCAACAACAGCAGTAACAGAGTTGGTAGTCGCCACTAGTGAAGCTACTTCTGAGCTCACTGTGTTGACATTGTCACTGGCTTCTGTGCACTTATCCACTGAATCCTTCCTAGCGTCAGCCTTTGAGGATTTGAAGGAAAGAACGCTCCTTGTTTGAGAATGCAAGTAAGAAGCAGCAGAGGCAACAATCTGATATGCAGCAGAAGCACTTATGCGGTGTCCATCTTTCCTCTGTTCCCCGTCCTCTGTTTCTTCCTCAGGCTTCTTTTCTGGTTCTTGAACATGTGATGAGTTCTGCTCCTTTCCACCATTGGGTGACCGTGCTTTCTTCTCAACCGAAGAAGTAACAAAACGTAGCCCATGATACTTCAGGAGATTTCCTGGCTGAAAAGCAAAAGAAGTCAAAAACTAACAAAAAAAACACAAATGATGGGCTACGTTTTGCTTTTCAGGCGAACACATTTGGATTTTGGTTGTGTATATCTGCAAAGCAGGCAAATGATTTCCTGCAAACAAGGCATCCAATGTGTTTGCCTTAAGCCAAATTTCTAAGCTAAAATATCCCCGTTTGTGAAAATTTCTAAATACTAATCACGCAGTAGAACAGTGGAAAAGTTCAAAAGTTTTCAAATGGTTTTCTTGATTGACACTAAATAACACAAGAGCATCAAATGGGTACCTTAATTTTGGGTATTGAATAAGCCAAGTGCCCCAAATACGACATTTGGGCATATAGTTTTGCTTCTGCCAACGACACCCGCTGGAGCAATCTTGAGAACGAATCCCGATCGAATTGGAGCTCCTCTTCAGGAGCCCTAGACCCCTCACCGTCACAGGCATCGCAGCAAGAACACTCCCTGGCTAGACAATTCACCGGATCGCTCTCTTTCTGCTCCTCTGGCTCCAGTTCACAGACAGAGCTCTTCCCCTGTTCCGAGTCCGAGTCCGCCCAAAGGGACCTGACATGAAGAATCTTGGAAACCCAGTTGCCCCGCCTCTCCCCGGACTGGTCGCATCCAATATCTGCTCCTTCGATGGCAATGGAGTCTCCTTCCACTGCTGCATCAGCAGGGGCGGAGATAACAACGGCGTCGTCGAGGGCAATAGCGTCGTTTCGCTTCCTTCCACCAAACCAGAAAGATCTGAGGGGGTGGTACACGAAGGAAAACATGGAGGAGGAAGAGGTGTTCCGAGGTGCAGACGTGGTAGAAGTGGAATTGTCCACGGAAATGGCATTAGTGTTGGGGGAGGCACCGCCGCCTGCAGAACGTCCGAAGGCGCTAACATGAGTGGGGTAGGTACGGCCGTCGATTCCTGCACCAGAAGGGACGGAGACCGGCGTCGGCGTGGAGAGCCAATGAATCCCCCCAACTCGGAACAGGGACAAACTATCCATTATTTTTCCTCCGTCTTCCTTTCTCTGTGTTCTAGTGTATGAAAATTGTAAACTGCTGTTTTTGAGTTTTCTTTTCTTTTCTATTTTTTTTTTTTTCATAAAATAGGCAAGGGAAGGGCCCCGCCGTGAAGAGGGGGAATGGTAACGTGCAGCTCCGGAGTGCACGGCGGGAGCTTCCACCACAATCTTCGAAAGACAAAGGAAGAGAGGCGTCGAGCAATAGAAGGGTGATTAGGTATGGGGGCCTATGGGCTGTACCCAAACCGGTAACAAACCTTTGAGTTGACACCGCGAGTCCGTAACGACCAACGACTACGAATCGAAGGGAGGAGCTGAGTTGTTAAAACGGTGTTGATGCCGTGTTATGTTGCTGGACGTGGGACCCTTATATTTCTTAGTTGGAGGGGTCCTACAGATACCGGAAAAAAAAAATTTCTGGCATCTCTCTTTAAATATCTTTCTTTCGGTAGATCTCATATAAGTGACTTACCCTTTTGCCTTTTGTGCTGGAAGATTGTGACTGTGAGTGTGAGTGCGACCTGTCACCTGTGCGGGCAGCCCGATACCCAACTACGAATAGAAACGGGGCGGGGCACCCGTTATTGTCCCTGCCTCGTAGCCAAAATCCTCAACCCCGTTCCCGCTGTTAATGGGTTGGGTACTTGGGGTATTTTCGATGGATCCGAATCAATTAAATTGATTATAACGGTTCTGGTTTCATGGTTTTTTTTTCTAATTATAATAATTGGATCATTTCCAGTTGGGTTTCTAGTATATAAGGGCAATTTTTGGGGTTTAATATCAACAAAAGTAATATATTTAAAAAAAATTAAAAATAGATTAACTTTTTAAAAATAATATCAATAAAGGACAAAAATATTGTTTATCTTCTTCTTCTTGCCATTTGTTCATCGTCCGTGGCATTGGACAAAGAAACCACTAGCGTTGTTGCCGCCACCTCTGGCAACGTTACCGGAGGCGGATGCGGTGGCGGGTGGCGGCTCTGGTGAACAAATGGCAAAAAGAAGAAGATGAATAGTGTTTTTGCCCTTTATTGATATTATTTTTAAAAAGTTAATCTATTTTTGAAATTTTTTTAATTATTGATATTAAACCCCAAAAGTTGTCCTTTATATGCTATTACCCCTTTCCAGTTTTTGCCTGTCTCAAATGAATTCAAATCTGAAATTGATTGATTTATTAAATATATAATATTTTATTATATTTTTTATCATATTTTATATTTGAAATAATAAATTTAATAGATAATAAATAAGATAGTGCTAATTAAAAATGTTTAAATTATTAACATATTAATAATTTAGCATTTTAAGGCTATATTGTCGATTTTTAAATTTTAAGTTATTATTTAAATCAACGAAGATAATTTTCAATACAAGTAGGTCTTTCGGGTCAATTCTGGGTCTATGATTTTGTCCCAATTAACGAGACTGGTTTTACCTAAACCTAACCCATTGACAGTCGGGGCAGGCATCTCTTCCCTAAGGAATCAACAATTTTTTTCCGCCTGAATCAATCACTTAAAAATACATCATACTTGAAGGTCTTTTAGAAATTGGATTATGAAAATTTATAGTATTTTAGAAATTAGATCATAAAAATTTAAAAATATTATAGAAATTGGATTATGGGATCTAAAAGTTTTAGGAATTTAGAGGAAATTTAGGAATACTTTAAAAATTAATATTAAATATAAACATATTTTAGTAATTTACCACCAAATTAATTTAAAGCGGGTTCATGGAACTAATTATAGACAGCGATTAGAGCACACACATCAATGCACCATGACTCTGCTCACACAACCAAAGCCTCAAGGGGGCCATAGATTTCATGGTTCACATTGATTATCTATTGGTCGAACCTAATTGGCCCGGATTTCTTGAGTCTATAAAAACTAAATAAACCCGCTTATTATTAATTACTGCTTTCATTTGAACAAATGTTTATCTTCATTTCAATCAACTTAGCGTATGTTTGGTTTGAAGGAAAGGAAAGTTAGGAAAATCTATACAAGATTTATAAAGATTTTCTTACCTTTCTCTACTTTTTCCTTCAAACTAAACACAGCCTTAATGATAAATCCTCTTGAGGGGAAATTAAACCTCAAAACCGAGGAAAACATTGGTGTTTATCAATAATTATGCTAATAATATAATCTGTGAATTGTTTGACTCATGGCTTTTAAAAATGATCGGGAGATTGAATCGGTCAGGGGTTCAGTTATCGGGTCGAATGGTCCGAATGATCAACCCATTCTAACAAAAAAATAATAAATAAATAAATAACGGTCAAAACCTTTAGAATGGTTAACTACTCGAATCAACGGTTTACTGACCAAAATCAACAGTTTTGAGAAAAATCGAAACCAATCACCTGACCAATTCCCAGTTTTCTAGTTTGACCGTCCGGTCTGATCCGATTTTGAAAACCATGGTTTGACTTGTCTACCTATTTGCATCATTCTTCTTTAAATGACAATTTTTTCTTGATTAGAAGGTGATGACAAAATAATGACCAACGAGACATCATTTTCTCTAATGATGATTGTGATTCAACCAGCCATGCAATTAGGTCTCGTTAGTTTTTTACTTACCTGGATAAGTAAATTTATACGGACAAGTGTTTCTCAGTTAAGACTTGCCTGAATGTATCAAATTTTCAGTGTTGTTATACACACTACCAATTATCTGAGTAAAGAGAGAGGTGAGAGGGAAAGAGTGTTACAAGCGTGCGGATAATTTGTTTATCCACCTTGCAGGAAGGTATGATCTGTTAGTTGGGTAATCGACACTCTCATATATCCTCATTTACGTTAAAACCCAATATAACGGCAAATGAATACCAACATTGTGACCAACTATTAACCCCACTAAATGCCAACAAACAAAGCCGCCTTAACTTAAGGCCATAAGGGACAGGTCAAATCAGCTTGACGAATGACTACGACCTAATTAAATGAATGCAAGAAAGGCCACCTAACCAAAACAACCCAAAATCATCCATGATGTTAGAACGCATTACATCACCAAATCCGAACCTGATAAATTGCCCCATAAGCTTCATTTTCATAACCAGTACTTACGTGGATCAGTTCTAACAATACCAAGTGCCAAAACATTCCACATATTTAAGTTTTTATATTATTTCGAATTAGGCTCTATATTTTTGCGGTGCACATTTAAACCAGTATAAATTTGCATTGATTCATCTATAATCATAATTTGCATTCTTTTTTTAAAGCAAATTTATCTTCTTCTTTTTTTCATTCACAGTGCAAAATTTGGTGGGGTCTTTGCCTCCCCTAATAGTTACAAAGGCCCCCCTGTATTATGACCATGAGACAAAGACCCCCCTTGGCCTCTTTCCACGATACTTTATTTGTTCCCTCTGGAGTAAAGATTTGGTTCTTTTCTCCATCCACTCCAACCTGTGGCATGCGCCAAGCTTACCCCATTGGGTAGCTACTGCTCACGGACTGAGATATATGGTGCAGTTTAAGCTTAGAAAGTTGATGCATGATTACCTGATGTCTCCATCCATTGGCAGATAGATAAAGTGTTCCAGTGTTCAAACCTTGGACATCAGAGAGAGATCTTTACTTAAGTTCCTTATTTAAGATAAGAAAGAAAGGAAATTGAACATTTCAGAATATATATATATATATATATATTACTGGGAATCCGACTGTCATTCCTAACAATTGTATGTGATTGGTCCCAGGTTTCAGGGGTACTGGTTTTTGGAATGTGAAAGTCTTTTCAATATGGCTGCCATGTCCGGACCCTGAAATCCAAAACAAGGAAAAGCAAGCAAAATATATATGTATAGTAGGGTGGTCTAGGCAAATTAGTTAATAATCAAATTGTAAGTTGTCTGCTCTTCATCTGCAACGATCTGAAAACAGAGAAAATCGGAAAGAAGAAAGGGGAAGGGGAAGGAGAGAGAAAGAGAGAGGGAGAGAGAGAATGGGAGGACTTCAACGGAAGTTCACCACCGCTGCTATTTGTGTATCGTAAGGTTAGGGAAGATGAACAGTGGTTTTCTCCCAATTAATAATTATTACAAGGGTAGTATGGGGATTAACAAATACTATAACGACGGATTTCAAAGAAAAACTAACAGTAGGGGGTCTTTGTCTCATGGCCACAGTACAAAGAGGTCTTTATCACAAAACAAAGTAAGGGGGGGTCTTTGTCACAGACCCCATAGTACAGGGGCCTTTGTAATTTACCCAAAAATCTATAATAGGCCCAAACCTTCCCAACCCATTTCCCTACACAGCCTACCTCTTCTATTCCCACCTCATTGTCAATTACCGCCATCATCAACCAAACCTTTCCTATATGGTTGCGGAAGGCTACTTAGTGGCAGAACCAGGAATTTTCTCTTGGGGGAACAAGTTAAACAAAGAACTGGGCTACTAACTTGGCAGGTGCAAAATTTGCAACACATTTTCCCTACCTTCATTCTCTCCATCTCATACAAAGTCAAAATCACATGATTTTAGATCCCATTTTACCCCTCACAAAACAATAGTAGATTAGAATTTATGTTCAATTCATTTTCATTTGAATACATTTACAGTGCAAACAAATAGATGTCTTGTAAGAATTTAAGATCATAGACAATTGGAAATTTCTATGATGATGGAAGGATATGATATAGAAATAATTAAATCTTCGTAAACAAAAAAGCAAAGCCATATAAGGTGTTCATTAAAGCAAGCTCGGCAATTCGTGAACTCAATATCACCAAAAGGATAGAATGTGGCTTAATAACAACAGATAAGCCCTAAAGCTGAAGTGGCTACTTCTGATGGTATTTAATAATATTGCAGAGAAATAGGTGAAAGAGCCATATATATGTCAGGATGCATGTGTGAGTGGATGTGCTTTGTATATTGGAAAAGAATAAGAGGCAAAAGGCTTTTGGGTTGACATTGTGTGTAAGTTCTACATGTGGGTATGAGCTCCTCAATTTTGGCAATTGATCTGACTCTCCCCAAAAAGTGGTATCAGAGAGTTAAGCACAAGTTTTGGCAAATGCATAGTGAGTGTAACCACTTTACCCACCCCACATGGTTGAATGGTGATAATTCTCCATTAGCAACTAGCAGTTGAGTATCCCCCCCCCACCCACCACACACACACACACAAAATGGTCATAAATAAAGAGCTCTTAATGTGGTGTATGTCAAATTTGGTGACGTGATAATAACTTTTGTTTGATAAAATTGACTTATATATACAAGGAATGGCCCATAAGTATGTACAAGTTCATTAGACAATCTTTTTAGAAATTTAGTAAATGTGCACGTGACAATTTTAGATGATGATAATAATAGTAAAATGTATCAAAGATTTTCTATAAATTTTATATATTTTTTATTTTTTATTATTAATTGGATGCATATTGCAAAATATAAATCTAATTATATAAACACATCATCCAAATATGTGATAATCGGATCGAGTTGTAAAGTTTCAAGCATCACTGACAGGCCTACCTATTTGGCTAGACTCTTCTTTTCGTAATGTTTTATCTTTTTCTTTGTGTTTTTTTTTTTTTTGTTCATTTATCAAAAAATGTAAGATTTAAATAGAGGAAATTCAATGAGATGAAAAAAAGTAGTTCAACTTACAGTTTAAACCTCTTAATTAAATAGAGACTAAATTCAAAAATGAGCATTTTAGTCAAAAGAAAGTTTCACAATCTTATTCATATTTTTAATAGTAATAAAAATATAGAATCATAGATTTTTTTTAGTTTTTTCAATAATTTTTTTATATTTCTTTATGTAAAAATAATTCTGATATGGCACACTTGTTTTTTGTTTAATATGATAAATATATGATACTATACATTGCCTGAATGCTTTTTTGCAAAATTTATGTATTTTTATTTTTATTTTTATTTTTTATTAATTTTTATTATTTATTTATGACATTAAAGGTTAACACATTTGACCCAAAAGTTGAACTATTATCTTTTCCAAAAAATAAAATAATTTCATTTTTGGTCAATTATAAATTATGTATTTCATTTTCATTCTCAATAAAAATAATTCTTGTTTATTACATCTATTTTTTAAACTTGGTTAATACAAATATCATACATGCATATATTTTTCCCTACATTTTTGTAATCTTTTATATTTATCATGGTTTTAAAAACCGGACCGAAATATAATTTTTTATATTTATCAGGAACCGGTCAGGTGATTGGTTCCATTTTACCAAAAACCATTGATTTGGTCAGCAAACCGCTGACCCGAGCGATCGAACTGTTTGAATTGTCCAACGGTTTCGGCCATTTTTTTTTTTTTTAGAACGAGTTCTCCATTCGGTTCAAACAGTCGAATTGTTCGATCTAGGAACTGGACCCCTAATAGGTTCGGTTTTAAAAACCTTGATTTTTATTTTTATTTTAAAAATTTTATTGCCTAACTATGACTTCATAGGTTGATCAATTTGATTCAAATGGTTGAATTGCTTAGCCACCGCGTGGATAAAGAATGTTTTTTCTTTCAGATTTAAAATATATGGGTTTATCTTGTTAAAAATATTAACATAGATTTAATATGTAGCATTTATTAGAGAAAAATAACTTAAATATAGGATTTAATAAGAGAAAATAGAAGTTAATACCTTAGCTATAAGATTTAATAAGAAATGATTAAATGAGGTAAAAATTAATAATTGAAGTTATATTTTGAATCCTTACAATTAGAGATGGACTAAATACAAAAATATGAACACTCTAATAGCCATTAAAATAAGAATAGCATGGAAAGAAGTAAATATTTATTCAATAATAAGATGCATATTCACAATATAGATGTTATTTTATTTTATATGCATTCAATATGCCAATTATTCAACATTTTATATGTTATATTTCTTCTTTTACTGTAAATTTATAAAGAATAATAAGTGGGGTTTCCAAAGCTGATATTAATATTAATAAGTGGGTGGCAGATCAAAACCACTCATATTACAGCACATTATATGAAAAATATGCCACCTGTAAACTTGAACCCAATATTAGGAGGTTAGTACATCATATGAACATTGATCAGTCTATGAAGTATTACTGTGGAACTCATGAGATGACACATGGCCAGCAGGGTGGGTTATTAAGCTGAAAATTAAAAATGGCATGGGAATGAGAAATTTTAGAAACATAATCTTTCAGGTGGACTGTTCTGATCTGCCACATGGACCATTCCATTCCTCTGAAATACATATAATATTAAATTTAATATGTTGAAGGCAGAACAGCAAAAGCCAACAATCCATCTAAGAAACAATGAGAGGTGGGACCACCAAAATCCATAGTTCTTGCTGGCTAGTGGCTACCAACTCGTCCAGCTGGATCAATCTGTAACTGTAAGCATCACCTTTTCAAATTCCAGTTCATGCACCCACAATTAAACTAATTGAGGGGAGGGAGGAAGTGAACATGGCATTACTGGGCCTGGGCCTCTAAAAGGGCTGGGTCATTTCCATGCAAATTTTGCAGATTAAAATATGGTTGATCTTCTTGAAATTATTTCAGCATTCTATTTAATAGATTGAGATCATAGATTGCCATGATTCCAAGTTTAGTTATTAGTAATTTAGCATGGCATATCAACTGACCCATCATTGATCCGGTTCGGCTCATAAATCATTTAGGCAATTGTTTCTGTTTCATGCTTGAACTGAAATTTTATCAAAAATCATTGACTTGGTCAGCCACCTGTTGATCTGCGCAATTAAACCATCAAATTATTCAATCAAGAAAATGGTTTTAGTCATTTTTCTTTAAATTATTTTTATTTGTTTATTTTTAAATTGCAATGATGAATAAATTATAGACAGTCAAACCGTTGACCCAAAAACCGGTGGTAAAAACAGTTGCATTTTTTATTAATACATTAATATGAAAGCATCATTCAGTTCAACCCTTTGGTGGTGATACCCGAAAGGAGAGCAGAAACAAAAAGATAAAGATAAAAGGTGGGGCTGATACCCCCCACTGACCAGCTCATCTGAGGAGAATGTCCGCTCTCCACTCCCCAGTGTGCGCCATGTGACCCAATTGCGTGCACATGGTACTGTGGCCCTTGGTATCTAAAGACTCTTCCCTCTCAAACTCTTGGATTTTTTTGCCTATTGACAATGTAGGACTAATGAAAACTCATGCCCTTAGTTTTCTTTTGTAGGACCTTTATTTTCCAAGATTTTGTGTAATTTCTATCCATTTAATTTAATTTGCAAATCCGAATTGAATGGTCCACACTCCACTGGGCTCCCGGCCCACTCCTCTCAAATTTCATCTCAACCCAAAATTACACACTCAAGTCGAGTCTGACCTTCTATGCTTAAAAATTTAAGATAGGTGGGTTTAAATGTTAGTAAAATGTTTAAATTCGCATAAGGATTGCATTTCTTTGTACAAAAGCTTTATATTGAAAAATTTTCCCAATTCATAACAAGATGCAGCCCTGATGATAAAGATTCTGAACATTGTAATGTTTCTTTGTAAAGCTCTGATCATGCTGTAAAGTTTGCTATATTATGGTAATAAAGGTAGATGTTCTTTAAAAAAAACAGAGAGAATATTGTATTATATCAACTTTAGGGATAAAAGCCGATTTTGGGCCGAGGACGCAACTATGACCCATTTAATTGGCACCTTTTAGAAAAAACACCGGAGGCTTAGCTGTTTCTATTCCTTTTTTTTTTTTTTTTGTCATTTTCATTCCTTTCTATAACAATTACATAAATCATATTTATATTATTAATAAATATGCATATTCAGGGGATGTAGCTCAGATGGTAGAGCGCTCGCTTAGCATGCGAGAGGTATGGGGATTGATACCCTGCATCTCCAATTCATTATTTTTTGAAACATCCATGGCCTATGTGTGACTGAGAGTGGCCACATCTCCATTTTATTGATTTTTGAAACATCCATGTCTGTGTGTGACTGAGAGTGGCATGTGGCCGGCTGAAATTGCTTTTACCTTTATACATAAATTAGTAGGGACCAATTCTCAGGTCGAATGGTTCGACCATTCAGTTGTTGGAATTCACTCGTGAGTAATGTATAGAATGAAGAGAGTCCCACATTGGAAAGGAATGAAAGGTGAAAAGTAGGGGTGCAAGTCGGGTGGGCTGGGCTGGGTTTTGGCTCAACCCAGGCCGAACCCTAAGAATTGGACCTAAAAACCGAGCCCGAGGTTGTTGGAATTCACTCATGAGTAATGTATAGAATGAAGAGAGTCCCACATTGGAAAGGAATGAAAGGTGAAAAGTAGGGGTGCAAGTTGGGAGGGCTGGGCTGGGTTTTGGCTCAACCCAGGCCGAACCCTAAGAATTGGAACTAAAAACCGAGCCCGAGGTCATGCCTGAATTATCCAACCCAAGCCCAACCAGCACTAAAATTTCGGGCACTCGGGTTGGGCCTGGACCTAGGCCAGACTTGGATTGGTTAATCAACCCAAAGCCCCAACCTAAAAATTAATATACATTTATGTGTATGTGTAATACATATATTGCATTTAGAAAAGAAAAAATGCAATATAATTTTCACCATAAAATTGAAAGGAAGATTATTTCATCTAGAAAATATAAGATATACCTGGAATTTTCTTTGAATCATAAACTGAAAACTTTAATTTCAAAAGGGGGAAAAGAAAAGATACCTGGAATTTCGATAAAATAATTCTATTAATCTAAAGAGCTGTCAAACTAAAAGTTCACCCATCACTATTAGAAATCAATAATATCATGTAAACCTTGCCATACACCCATCACTATTAATCTAAAAGACCAAGCTCGGGTTACCCAAGACCTCAACCCAATCCCAACCCAAAAACTATAAAAACTCGCATTTTCAAGCCCAGGCCCAAAAAAAATCCAACCTAGCTTGTGAAAAAAAATCGGGTTGGGCCGGGTTGGGTTCGAGTTAAGCCCACCCAAGTTGTAAGTGGTGCTCATCTCATGTGTGCAAGTCCTATGTGTACGTGTGTATGTGTATATGTACATGTATAAGTACATGTAGTTTACCATCACCAGGACTACGACGAAGTTGTTAAAAAATCACCATATGGAGAAATCCCAATCAGGACACGTCTGTAATGACACAATGACACTTTATCAAAGTGATATAAGGTTCACACACTTGCGATGAGCATAGAAAGCCATCCTACACTTGTGATGAGCATGAAATGCCTTTTAGGACTTGCAATGAGCACAATGTGCTATCCGAGACTAGCGATGGGTCCAAAATGACATCGCAATTATGTGACGAACTCAATACACTACTAACATCCTATGATGAGCATAGAATGGCAACTCATGCCATGATGAACGATAAACAAAGCCAAATCCGATAATATGTGTTCGCAAGCAACTCGTGCCCTGCATAGTCATGGTAAGCTATGACAAAGTGCTTCAAAAATAACTTACAAAGACATCCGAACACATTAGCTAACCGAAAATCCTGACATGTGTCTATAAGAGAACCCATGAAGTGGTGTAGCTAACACATACTATGTGTCCTTAGGGAAATGAAACTTTATCCCTAGAGAATCTCGTTAGACACGTGGCAAAACCTTAGTGGGTTCGCTTGATAGCTAACATGAGGATAAAGATCTCCCTTTCCTAATAAGAAAATGTCTCTTTCAAGATCTTCTCCTAATAACCTCGGGATCCCATTTATAAAAGGAGAACAACTCTCCCCCATGGGGGAGAGGACCATATAACCCTAACTCCAAGGCCTCATGGGGGACCTCTCCCTCTTCTCCTCTCTTCCCCACCATCTCTCCAAACCTTCGAAGATTCAACCAACCTCCGTCGCCTTACCACCACACCTACAACATGTATGAACCTAGATAGGCATAATGTTTTCGTGCCACCCGCACTGTAGCGGGGCATGTCGGCATGGCCTGTGCAGGTTGGGATGGGGCTTAGCATGAGCCCGGGCCCGTGGCCCATTGGCTTGTATTTCAATTTTCTTTTTCTTATTTTCACTACAAAAAAATTAAAAACTCAAAAAAGGAAAAATGGAAAATTCAATGGTTGTAACTTCTAGCAATAATTTGAAAAAAAAATGTCTAAAAATTTTATTCTATATGAGTAATCAATTCATACAATAAAATTATAAATTAATTAAATAAAATTGAAAAAAAAAATCAAGTCCCTCTAACTCTCTAAGTGGTGATAACTAGACCTGGCAAAAAGTTGACCCAACTCGAGAACCCGACCCAACCCAGAAAAAACTAGGTTGAGATGGTTTGGGTCATGGATCAACCTACTAACATGATTGTCAAGTCTAATTGGGACTATTTATGCATTGTTAGAAGTTTCCACTCTTTAATTTTTTTCTATTTAGTCTTTACTCTTTAAATTGTTAAATGTTCAAGTTTTTTTATTTTATATTTAAAAATTTGAGGTTAATTCTTTTAATTTTGGCATTTTTCATATAGTTTTTCTTTTTTTTTTTTAATTTCAGTTATTTTTTGGGATGACCCGAATTGACCCATGGGTCAACCCTAACCTGAACATTTTGGGTTAGGGTCTAGCAATTGACAACCCTACCCAAAATTCAACCTGAAGGGTCTTGACCCGACCCATCAACACAATTGCCAAATAATACATTGGATGACATGTCATGTCCTCTTTTTATCTTATATAGTCTATCTTCTCCATCAAATGCACATCTCCAATGTTTCATCTTTAATTTGATTCCTTTCATCTAACACTCTATTTCCTGCACGTAAACAAAATTTTGATGCTACTGTAAACACTAGAGGGGTGAATAGATCACATATCATAGCAACAAGCATAAGATAATTATTTTCCTATGCTTTACACCTGGGTAAAATATCAAAATTTTCTATATTGGACAATTAACAATCTGGTATATGTCTTCTCAAATGGATAGTGCCAAAGATATTATTACTTTGATAGTAAAAATCACGTTTTACATTTATTGCAAACCGATCTCATGCCCTTTCCCGATACATCCTTCATGATAACATAATTCCAAGCATCAATACTTTTCTTTCTTGGTACCCTAAAATTACTAGGGCTAGCATTAAATTGATTTTGAGAGGGGATCTAAGATGAACTTGCAACCATTTTAATATTAAAATATAAAATTTATAAAAAAAAATCCAACTAAACCAGTTATTGCACTTCAGTCCTCGAAGTTCGGTCTGCTGATTCGGTATTTCAATTTGAATGCAAAGCTTTTAAGTCTCCCAAATTATCAATTTCAATTCGAGATACTACTCGATCAAGCTTTTCTTATTGAAATTAAAATAAAAATAAAAATAAAAATAAATGATAAACAGTCTTTTATAAAAATGACTGCAGCTGAGTTATTCCCTTATTTTTCATTTCCATTCCTTTTATTTTGAGTAGAAATTGCTATTACTCTATACATAGAAAGATACTTGTTTTTATAATGTGTTTAGGAGATGTAGTTCAGATGGTAGAGCGTTCGCTTAGCATGCGAGAGGTACAGGTATCGATGCCCCGCATCTCCAGATTTGTAGATTCTTACAAAACATTCATTATCGGCCTGTGACTGTGAGAGGGGCGTGTGGCCAGCTGAAATTTGATTTTACCTTCTATACCGTTATACGTGAAGTGTCTTTGATCTGAGGTCCATATTTGCTTTCTGTTGTTTATGCCCTAGAGGCAGGAGCGTAACTGCTAATGTAAATGAACTGGCCAATATAGATCCATTTTACTTTCGGTTGCTTTGAGTTGAGGTCCATTTGGATTCAAGTTGAGGTCCAATTTCCCACCCAATCTGACCTAAATTGCACCCCTACATCTTATACCCACAAGACATTACAGCCGCACATACATCGCTCCCTATATACAAGAGTGGCTCATATTCCAATAGTTTAAACTTTTGGATTATAAGTGGTGTCCATCTTCTGTATTTGATCTATGTACGTATGTGGTACAAGTGTTGATAGAAACAAGGGTGAATTCATGGCTTTACAAGTTTTCCCATGGTCGAGTAGTTGGCAATAACATTTTCGAACTGTCATTGATCCAGAGAGTCGAATTGTTTAGCCCAAAAACTGTTCAGGCAACCGGTTCCGTTTTACCTAAAACCCAGAATCTGGTCATAAACTGTTGAAAATGTCAACAAACCATTGACTGGGACAGTCGAACTGTCAATCCGTCGACCTGTTCAACGGTTTTTAACCATTTTTTATTTTTTCTGTCAGAATGAACCGTCCATTTGAACTGGACGATTAGACCATTAACCCAAAAACCAGTGGCCAGAACGGTTCTATTTTTGGATCTTTTTTAAAACGTTGGTTGACAAGAAACCTTCTCATTTGCACAATCAAATCAAAGTAACACAACCTTCCATACTGAAATACATGGAAATATTCCAAGAAAACATTCTCTCGTCACAAAATTTTAATTACGTTTTAACGCTATATGACAAGGTTTTAAAATTGGACTGGACAAGGAATCGTTCTAAGTCTGGTTTGCAAGTCAAACAGTCTGATTGTGTGTTCCGAATAGATGGCCCTTTCAGACAAAAAATTAAAAAATTTAAAAACACAAAAAAATGATCAAAAACTGTTTCCAGATTAACAGTTTGCTGACCAAATCAATGGTTTTTGGCCAAAAAACAGATTTGGGGTTAAATGGTGACCGGTTCCTGATTTTTTCGGTCTGATCGTCCAATCTGGTTTTGAAAACATTACTATATAACTTTTTCATTATCTAATTACCAAATAACAAGGAAAAGAATATGAAATTAGGCAAACAAGGAAATTATATGTATGTTGAGCCGGTAAGAAGTGAGTTAAACTTATTTTCGCTGTTTGTTTGCACTAGAAAGTCAAACTGGAAACAGTAAACTGTTTTAATTCCCATTAATTTTGACTTGGTTCAGAAAGGAAAGAAAAGGAACAATGCTTTATGGTTGTACTCCATCCCATTTTTATGACATCACACCTAAATTGCGCCCACGTTTGGATATGGAATTCTAAAGCCCTGTTTGGTTTGCAGGAATAAGGTATAGAATTGGAATTCCATTCCTATTCCTACTGGAATGGCGTTTTTCCATTTGAGAAAATGGTTATCATGAGAACAAACTATTCCAATTCCAATTTTGAAGGATTCTAGTTCTGATTCCAACTGTAAACCAAATGGACCCTAAGTACTAATTCATTAATAATTTGGAAAACCAAAAGAACCCCATGAAAATTTAATGAAATAGGCTTGTTTTCTTAGTAATTAGTCTCATTTGATCAAATAGAGATCACTCCTGTGAGGGGGAGGATTGTTTACCACTGATCGGGGGTTCAGGATGGGTTTTGGGGAAACCCGAAATTCTCAAGACTAGGAACAGGGAAGGAATGGTATTTGTCCACCCCAACCTAACCTCAACCCAAAACCTGTCCTAAATTCCTAATGGTGGGGAAGGGCAGAGCAAATTTGGAGGTATCCACTCCCTGTAGGGCAAGGGATAGAGTTGAGATTTCTAGCTCCGATGAGATTAGGGGCAAGACGGGACATTTGAGTTTGAGGTCGAGAATGGGGCATGCAAAACCCAGATCTACCCTGCCCGTATTCCTACGATCAAACCTAGGAATTGAGAAATGCCAAACTAAATTGTCAACCTGTTGATTGGGACATCAGAAAATTTTTAGTTTCTTTGGAGACCTAGAAAACAGAAAAGCAGGTTTGGGGCTGCTTGGGTGGTTGACCCACCACTTGATCTCATTAGTCCTTAGACCCATTAAACACCTCTCCTTAAGAACAATTGGTGTCACATGCATGAAAACTTCTCCTGTCCCTCTCAATTCTCAGGCCCCTTAAAATTTCAGTTCATAAAATAGGGTTTTCAAGCTCAGATCATAAACATTGGGGCCCAATTGGTTGATTTGGTGCAACAATCGGTTGATCCTAATCCTAGGGATTAATGACTTTACATCTCTTTAATATTAAACAAAGATGCTCCCTCATTTCTTTTTCTAATTTTCTTGGTTGTTAATCAGATTGTCTTCCGTTTATTTATTTATTTATTGGTGGTTAATCAAATTTCCATCCAAATTTCTGATTGATTAAATTAGTTAACTAATATCCGTTTGAAAATAACGACTCATGTATGGTCTCTGATGATTACCCTGCATGTCCCGTAAGTTTTCTTTTTTTTTGGGGTTTATTACGTAGGTGTTTGGCATTGGTGTTGGAAATGTTGTACTATTTTTTCATAAAAAACGGTATTGGGCCTGTGGAGTTATAAGGAGTGGATGTTGTCACATAGGTGTTTTTTGAGAAAATAATATTAATTTTGTTTGGTACCAGTGCTGATAGTAATGTTTGTAATATTGATCTATACTATCTAATATCCAAAATGACGCCATATTGATGTCACATCATTGTACCGCTGACGTTTTCTTAAAAAATATTAAATTTAGCGTTGCTCCATACCACATTTTCCCGATTTTTCAAAATATGATGTAAAGCAATGTTTTTCTAAAAAACGATATCAACAAAATGACATCGATACCAGACATCACAATAGTGAAAACTTTTCACTATTATTAACCGAGCATTAAAATTTCACAACATAATTCAAGGAAAGAAAATTATCAATGAGAATCTATACTGGTTTAATGATAAAAAACACTGCAACAACCTGATTTTAGAGTTTAGTGAAAAGACCAAAAATTCCCCCCACTCCAAATTATTTAAATTAATTAAATGTACGTGCTTATATGTCAATAAGCAAGCATCTTTTTGACGTGCAAGGCATTCCAAAATGTTTAAGACAGCAGGACATCGAGGTGAATAAAATTTATTTGACAAGAAACTACTGATCATGCATGAGTGAAGAAGGTGCATGATTTATGAAGACAATATCAACTATTGGAGAAGGGGGAAATTTTTTTCTTGATCACCATCAATAGATTCAATACTCCCAAGAAATTGTATTGTTTATGAATTCCATATTAACTATTCTTGATTGCAAGTTATATGGCAGATTGGTAGCATTAACAGCTTGTGGTTGTGGTTTTGTATGCTTTTCTGTATTTTATTCAACTTAAGAGATACTTATATCTATATTATAAAGAGGGAGGAGGAGGAGTCCAGGAGTTCTCTCACCTCACTCACTGTTCACAGTCACAGGCACCTTTTTCTTCTCTCCTAAATCATAATAAAAACCAAGGTTTTTTAAATCGAACCGGATAGGGAATCATTCTGGGCTTTGATATCTAGGTCGAATGGTTCAATTATTAGTCCGAACAGATGGCCCATTTTGACAAAAAGAAAACAAAGAACGGCCAAAAACCGTTGTTCGGTTTGACAGTTTGACAATTCAATCGCTCAGGTCAACAGTTTGCTGACCAAATCAACAGTTCTGGGCTAAAAGATGGTTTTGGGTGAAACGGAACCGATCGAGTGACCAGTTCCCGGTTTAGTCTGATTTTGAAAATACTGATAAAAACCCTTTTAAGTTTTAATATTCTCCCCATTCCCATTAAATCTTTTATTTTCTCTTAAATCTCTTTAAACCCCTTTTTATCCTCTTGAATAAAACGGGGGTGTCCATTAAATGGGTCGGATCAAGTTAAGGGCCAACCCTAAACAAGTAAACATGGACATTAGCCTACACCCAAAGAACTGATGTCAAAATTCAAATTTATCAACTTAAACTTAACCAAATTTTTAGTAGCTTAACTTATTGCTTTGTCAATAGGTTGTGACTTGTGATCTACTTTAACATTTGGATGGCATGTACATGTTGGGGTTATGCAAATATTTTATATTTTACTATTTACTTCACTAAAAGACAAAGCAATATAATCATTCAGTTCAGCTACTCCAGCCGTTATCAAACGGCAGTAGATAAAGGTTTCTTCAACTCATAAAGGAGAAAAAAAAATAGAACAAATATCACGTTTGGACAAGTTATTATATGGATAAATAAAATAAAATATCTTGGTTGAACTAGTGTCAATCACACTAGTTTTAACTATTAAATTGAACGGGTGTTAAAAGGATATCATATATAAAAGAAATCAAGGCAATGGGGAAGAGTTAAAAATAGTACCTACAACCAATAAAGAAGTTGAAGTGAATACATTTCATTACTGGTTTTAGCATCCAACTTACGTGTGATGAAGCCGACTACAAGGTTTAGGTTTGATTTCCATACACTCAGAAAACATTGTCTCAAAACAGGTTGATCAGGTTGGTGACTTGTAACCCATCTGTGCTTCCACCTCACTTCATTGCCCAAGTCAATCAATGCTGGTCTTTCTTCCCCATTTCAACTGAATTTACACAACTGATACATTTTAGAATCTGCTTGGTTTGCGAGAATACGGATCTGAAATTGAAATTCGAATGACCCATTTTAATTTTAATTCTTTGGTTCGAAAGAATCGGAGTCTCATTCTCAATCCTGGTAGAATGGCATTCTCCCATTTGAGAGGGAATGATTCCTCCCCTAGGAATGAGAATCTATTCCAGACAATTTTGATTTTGATTTCAATTCCAGTCTGAACCAGCAGGTAAGGGAAATAGACCATTCCGATTCCAATTCCAAGGAATTCCAATTCTGAGTGTGAACCAAATGGACCCTTAATGTCATTAGTTTATTACTATTTGGTCATCATGAAGTGATGTTGTCGGATCCGAGGTATTTTGAATCGAGGACATGATCAAATAGTCTTGCCAATTGGACAAGGCTGACGTGGAAGGACGAAACCACACACCGGGATCTGCAACCAGGATAAAGGGTTAGAGGCCCAAGGAGTTGTTCCCTAGGTAGGTGATACAATGCTCAAGTTAGTAGGATAAAGAGGGATGTGGCTAGGACGAACAAGTTGAGATAGTGCTGGTTCGAGCCGAAGAAATAGTGTGAAGAGGTATTCAAAAACTGCAGAGTTCCAAGAGTCTCTTACCTTGAGCGGGGAATACCTACTTATAGTTTGGTGTCCGTGTCCCAAAAGGATAGGGCTTCTGAGGTTGTCAAGATGAGGGTGTCCATAGAGGTCTTCGGGAGGTTCCCTCTTCCCCAACGGAGTCCACTTCCTTGTTCGTGTGAGACACTCCTTAGTCGTGCTCTTCCGGTATGCGTGGCCTCCCCTAGTTCTGAAGTTAATGAGTGTAATGCTCGGCCGCGGCTAGGCGTGGAAGAGTTCAGCGGCCCTTGGCTGAGGAACTTTAGTTTCTTTGAGTTGACTGGCCTGGGTAAGACCAATTCACTGGGCAGACTAGCTGCTTCAATGGTCATGCCGGTTTCGTTACAAGACAACAAGCGTGTCGTTTCGTCTTCCCAAGGTCACGCATGTGCAAAGTGCAACATCAAATCAACGTCATTGATTTGAGCTTATATGGACTGTTGGTCACCCCTTTAAAAGGGGAGGTGGCAAGCCATTTTACTTTGACATTTTGAGTGAGCAACCATAGGAGCTTGGCGAGTGCTAGTCCTTAGCTGGTGTTTCAGGTGTTCCATGGTGTAGTTCTTTGCTAAAATGTCTTTATCTTCCTCCTTGTCTTCTTACTCTTCCTCATTGTCTAGTAGCATGCCCGATAGTGAGTCTGAGCCAGGGTTTTATCCTGAAGCCACCGCGCTCAAGGTCTATGAGACCGACGCTCGCAAGGCCGAGGTCGATGGGCTTGAGGGTGAGGGTGCCACTACGGAGGAGGCCATGGCCCTTCGAGAGGCCGAGATCGAGAGACCAACAAGGCCAAAGTGGACATTATGTCAAAAGAGGGGCTCGGCACACCTGCGTGGTTCGGTAGCTACTTCGCATCTTCACCTTATAGGTTAACACTTGGAGACCTGGCCTGAATTAGGACCCTTTACTGTATTCCCGATGAGTACAAGTTAAGGTGCCCCAACATCAATGAGAGGGCTACCTAAGCTCGGTCGTGAGAGATTTGTGTCTACGAAAATAGCTTGATAGTTGGGCTAAGGTTTCCTCTGAGCGAGGGCATCGTGACAGTGCTGAAGTAGTATCGCTTCCAACCAATCCAATTGATGCCCAATTCCTTTAGATACTTAGTCAACCTTCTTTGCTACTACTCAATTCACAATGTGGACATCACCCTACCAATGTTCACATACTTCTTACACCTGAAGAAGTACCGATAGGACTATTATTTCTTTTCGTCTCAGCAACACAATAAGGTGCTCATCAGAGCCCCTTCCTCAGTGAAACACTTGAAGGAGGGGTTCTTCTTCATGCCCTTTCCGGGGGGCTGGTTGTTCCCTATTGAGCTATCAATCCCGAGGACTAAGGTGAGGGCGCCAACCAAGACTGGGCTATCTAGGGAGGTGCTAGCAGCCATTAGGAGGATAGTGAGAGTAACATGCAAAAGCACATATCATTTTCCATGCTGATCAGTGTCGGGTTGATGGAGCCCCCAACTGGTCTATCCCTGCTTTAGTAAGTTTCCTATTGTTTTGTTTCCTCGACTTTAATTGACTTGGTTTTCTCTGGCAGATAAGTCGGTTGTGGATGAGGAGGAGAGAACGAGGCGCGTGCAGGCTGCCACAAGGAGGAGGGCAGCGGCTCAGTAGTAGCGCCGCCCTGAGGTCACGAACCCTCAGCACCCCAAGAGACCAAAGCTAGTTGAGGGAGACGTGGTGGATGTCGGCTCTCACAAGTCTCCACCACAATCTAGGCCACGAAGAAGTCTTAAGGTCCCATCTCCGAGTCTGGAAGAACCGACGGTGGACAAGCCAAGCTAGAATGTTCAGCCAAAGGACACTTTGGAAATTGAGGGCATGCTTGAGTAGCTAGCTAGGGGCATTCTACTGCCAGACATCTGTAGGGAGACTAATGACTAAACGAGTAGGGTGTTGGAGAGCGTAGCCATCAAGGAATCTATTGCGGTAAGGCTCTTTGCACTGCCTTTTCTGCTCTTCGGTGTGATTTTCCGTGCTCATTGACTTGTGTTTTCCTTTTGTAGGCCATCTGTGCGGTGACGACATTGGTTGACTGAATGTGTGCCCTTTAACAAATGGTCGAGGCTCGGGAGGGAAAGTTCTCGCATCTGCAAACGGAGATGACCAAGCTTAAGCAAGTGGCGGTGTCCAAGGACGAAGAGTTGAAGAATCTAAAGAGCTATGTTCGTAAGCTCAAGGGGGACCATGAAAAGACAAGGAAGGTTGCTAAGGAGGCGGAGGCAAAACTACTACGTGGCGAGGAGGCGATCGCCGAGTACAAGGAGTTTGAGTAGTTCCGAATTGTCCTTAATGATTTTGCTACAAACTCCTGGCAGACTTTGTTCGCTACTAGAGGAGGGTCATGCGCGAGCACCGTGAAATCATCGCGGCCATGGAGCAGTATGGTCCCTTTGATGCCGAGGTGCTACCAGTTGAGCAGTTTACCCCAAACGATAGTGTGGCCACCCCCGAGGAGAACCCTGCAGATAGCACAATTGGCCTGGATTAATGCTCTTTTCTTCTTTTTTATGTACACAGCTCGGTATGTTGAGCTTATAATCATTGTATCAGCTTCTTGAGTAGTGGAACTTTAGTCTTTTTGTCAAGCACGTTTTGTGTTGTTTCATCTTCTAAGTTGTCCACTTTGAAATTAGGTTGACTGGTAGGGTCCATAGGTCATGATTCTATACTTGCTCTTAGGCTAATCGGGGTTTTGCACTTAACATTGTGGTTGGGGTCTTTGGCTATTATGGCATCGATCTCAAGTTGACCGAGGTCTTAGGCTTGACGCTGGATGGATGAGGTCTTCGACTTCATGGCCTTGGTCTCATATTGGTTGAGGTCTTCGGCTTTGTTGCCTTAGTCTTACGCTAGTCAAGGTCTTTGGTTCTAATTCTTGTCGGACGATGTCTTTGGCTTGGTGGCCTCGGTCTTATGTTGGCCAAGGTGCTTCCAAGCTCTCAACCTTGTCGGGGAGCTCAGTGGAACCTCGTCTTGGACAGCTTCACGCACTTTGACTAAGCTAGTCGTGGTCCTCGATCAGCTCTACTCCAACTGCAAGTCAGGAGGGTGCATGGAGTTCGACGAACGTCCTCTTTCCATTATGTGGCGAGGACACCATTATCGTGGTGCCTTTTGAAGGCTTGTTCTGGCCTCAACTTTTTGTGGACTGTCGGGTCTTTCGTGTGATGTTTGTTGGGACTTGGCTGGGTCTTTAACAAGGTTGTTGTCATGCTACAACCATTGGTTAGTGGGGATTTTGGTCGTTGGAGTTCGTCTAGACTGTGTGTAGTTGTCTGGTCGTTTGTGCTTGAAGAAATTTCTTTATTTATTGAGTTTGTACAGCCCAATCGCCATTAGTACTCAGTGATAATCATCGTCAACACGTCTTAGTCCTGGCACTCCAGCTCCTCAAAGTAGGTCTTCCACACCTAGTTTCCACCTTTAAAGGTCGTCCTGCCCAAGATGACAACGATGACCCCGACCGAGGGAGCTCAAGCTAGGGGCTCATCAGTGCAGTATAACTTTTATTTGGGTTTATTCTCTTTGATATAGATGAACCCACGGATGTATCCGAATTGAGCGAGGTCTTTCAAGTGGTGGTGAAAGCCGTGGCAGCTTTTGGTGACGTGGCCATGGTCTCGGTAGAAATCGGAATACCTGTCCCGATTCTTCTTGTTGCCTTGGGTTTTCATCTTTTTAGGCCACTTAACAAAGCTATGGTCACGAAATTACACCAATATTTCGGCCCACGACACATTTAGGGGAGTAAAGTTCTTGTACGTCAGCGGCGGGGTCCTCGGTCTACAGTCAAGTTGGCAGTCCTGTCTCTTGTTGTCTCTATCAGATCTGCACTCATCATGGTCCTTCTGCTTCCGATTATGCTAGTCCTCTTCACTCCTTCATAGTGCATGGGCTTCCTCGGCATTCATATGCTTCTTCGCATGCTTCTTGAGCGCAGTCAGATTGGGTGGAGGGTTCTTTTGCAGCGAAAAGTTGAACATTAAGGAGTGCAGCCCACTCATGATGGCTGTCACAACTACTGATTGGTCTAGATCTCAGACTTATAGGGCCTCAGTGTTGAACCTCGCCAAGTATTCCCTCAAGGTTTCTCCTTTCCTCTGTCGTACTTGTATGAGGATGGTCGACGTCTTCCAGTGCCTTTGGCTGGTGGTGAACTATGCTAGGAATTGTGTCTCCAACTATTCCTAGGAGGATATGGACCACGGTGGAAGGGAGGCGTACCAAGTTCTGAAAATTCCGTGGAGGGTGGCGACGAAGGCCTTGCACATGAGACCCTCAGAGGAGTTGTGCAACATCATTGTTTCCTTGAACCCCTCAATGTGATCGTTGGGATCTAAGGCTCCATCCTACTTCTCGAACTGAGGGGGCCGCCAGTCTACTACGGGAAGCTCATCAATGATGTCCTGGACGAAGACGGGTTCCTTTGCAGGCTAGCTCTACTGCATCTCTGAGGGCCAAGCCGTCGGAGAAGCTACACTTCTATCCGCTTGGTTGCATCCTAGTTCAGCCAAACGCTCTCTTAGTTCTCTGATTTCAATGTCTCTGTCATCTAGGATCACATTTGCAGATTTTTCCCCTTTCGGGATCACAGGCCATTCTTTTATCGAGTTGGATTCAACTATCGAGATCAGGGGTTGCTGCAAACGTTGGCTGAGTTATTCTTTTGTCAGTACTTGAGCAGTGAAGTTATGGGATCTATTGCAAGCATCTTGTGCACAAGGCCGAGCTAGGAGGCCATGTGCCTGTTTGCATGGAGCCTTTTGGGGTCCTTGGTGCGAGGATCGGCTATAGTAAGCGCCTACATGGCAAGGCGAGTAGCTTGGAGGCATGTGCCGATTGCCCCAACACCTTCATCATGGCTAGGATACGATCGACCTTCTACTGCATGGGTTGGAATTAGGCTGGGTTGATTGCTACCTGATACTAGGGCTCCTAAGGCGGGGAACTGCAAAGTGAGCAGGATCCCCAAGATAGAGAACGAGCTCTGGAGCGGTTGGATGTGTTCTTAAGCATGATTGCTTTTAGTGCATAGAAAGAGGTTTGGGAAATGACTGTTTATACGTTTCCCATAGATGATGCCAATTTGATATTGTTCAATTTGAGGTGCTCCAAATCGAGGACATGATCAGATAGTCCTACTAACTAGACGAGGCCTAGGTGGAAGGACGAAACCGCACACTGAGATCTACAATCAGGAGAAAGGTCAAAGGCCCCGGGTAGGTACTCCAATGCTCAAGTTAGTAGGATAAAGTGGGATGTGGTCGGGACGAACAAGTTGAAATAGTGCTAGTCCGAGCTGAAGAGATAGTGCGAAGAGGTATTCAAAGAGTGCAAAGTTCCAAGAGTCCCTTACCTCAAACGGGGAATACTTACTTATTGTTGGACATCCGTGTCCCAGATGGATAGGGCTTCCAGGGTTGTTGAGATGAGGGCATTCGTCGAGGTCTTCAGAAGGTTCCCTCTTCTTTGACGGAATCCACTTCCTTGTCTATACAAGATGCTCCTTCTTAGTCGTGCTCTTCCATTACGCATGACATTGACATGGCCTGAAAGGGGACAACCACAGAAATCGCCACATAGCATCCTTGGCCAATTTCCAGAGTGTCTTCCGGCCCACCAATTCCGAGTGTGAACCAAATGGACCCTTAATGTCATTAATCTACCACTATTTGGTCATCATTAACCACAAGCGATAATGGAAGTTCGGAGTTTCAGTAGTTTCCTATATATGACCAGGAAAGCAGTCCGGTTCCTGTTGAATCAAGTTCAACCGGCTGGTTTGGTCTTGTTTTCAAAATAATATTGTGCTAGTTGGATTAGGGCTGTCAATGAATATAATTTGATCTGGGTCTGATCTGAGTAGAACCGGAGCCAACCTGCAACAAGAAATATCAAGTAATCGGAAGCAAACTAGGTTTATAATTTTAGACCGAGAACCAAATTGATCGGTTCTTGGGACAATCAGTCTAATCCAATGAACCCAAGTATAATTAATTTACTGAAATATTATACATTTAAAATACATATATACGGGTTGAGCCCGGTCAAACCTGAATTGTTTCGGAGTTGGAAAAAAATCAATTTCAAACCGATGATAATCAGGAACCAGAACCGATCCATCGATACCAGGTCCTGAAACTAGAACCAGTTCAGTTTATTTGGATCCGTCAGGTCGGACCCGACCCATATGACAGCTCTAAGCTAAGCTGTATGGGCATATGGCTGAATTTGCTTAAAGGAGAGAGAATGTATTATGTTGATGACCTTGACGCATGCACGAATTAAGAAATTAAAAAGTCGGAACAGACTTGACACAGTTTGTCTAGGGAAGGTACAGTGATGCATGCTTGGGGGTGTTTTGGTCAGAAAAAGAAGTTGGGTTGGACGGTTGGTGCCCCGTCCAGCACCTGTATATATTAAACCAAACAGTACTTATTCCTTCCATTCCACCGCGCGCCCTCGAGCGACTTACGCACAGTTTTCTCTACTTGTTAATTCCTAGACCTAGAGCTCATATAATGTCAAGCTTGAAACTTTGGCTCTTCGTTGTAGCTCTCTTCTTTTCTGTCTCCTGCTGCATCTCAGGTAGTGATCTCGATGTTAGATTAAACATTTTCTTGCTTTCAGTAGTGTTTAATACTGTTTCGTTGCATTTGTAGAGGTGGATCCGACTGAAATCGTGGACAGAGCATTGGAGTGTTTCAACAAGGATTATGTAAGTTAGATGCTAAATCATGCATTACAATCTGTTTCTTCTTCTTCTTCTTCTTCTAGAGCTATAAGCTATTTACATGGGGACAACTGAATTCTGTTTGGTTGGTTGCTGTTGTAACTCGCAACCCATTTAGAGCTACTGCACTTAATTTGCACCATGAGTTAATATAGACTGATCGAGCTTATGTACCCAACCAACATGCTGCTTATCTGTTCCAGCTTTACACTAAAGCCATTTGATATGTGATTTAGTTCCCAAGTTTGTTATCCTGGCTAACAATAATCTGGGATCAATAAACTAAAAATTAATATTAAAGGTCTGGAATCGGAGTTGGAATGACCCATTTTTTATTTTGAATACTGTTTGGTTGGATAGAATCGAAATCTCATTTTCATTTCTGCTGGAAAGGCATTTCCCCATTTGAGAGAATGATCATTCTAAATCTCCCCCTCTCCTCCCATTCCAACTTATTCCAATTCAATTCTGATTTTAGATTATTCTAATTCTAATTTTAAAGGATTTTAATTCCAATCCACATTATAAAGTGTAAACCAAATAACCCTAAATCCGACTCCATGTTCTTAGATTCATAGTGTGATTATTCTCATTGGGCCGGGGCCAAATCAATATATTTACAGTCTCCAAACAGCAATCGAATTTGACCAAGTCATGGGCTGCAGCCTGCAGGCAAACCAACCTTGCTTGAAATCAGAGTAATAGAGTGGTAGGCATTGGCCAACCAATTATAGCTATACAGGGTGACTGATAAAACAGTACGTACACCTGTCCCAACCAACGTATAGTGTGTAGTCCGTAGAAATATTCATATTGTTTGCTGAACCACCACCAGCAGCAGCAGGAAATATTAATTGAGCTAGCATTGGCCTATATTTTAATTTGATGTTTGTGTTTCTAAAATTGGTTTGAAATGAATAAATTAACACAGATATACAGGAGGTGTGACGAGGCTTACAGACTATCAGATAGGGGGCACTTGGATGTCCCAAGAGAAAAAACCGACGCATTCTGCGAGGGTCCCTGCCTGGCCGAAACAAGGCTCGTCCTCCGTTGTATCAATAACATACTAAACCATTTCACTTTCTACAATCGGGCCACAATTCGAGACATTAGACACACACTGAAAGCTGGATGTAGCTACAGTCGGGAGAGAGGTGAGCAAAACCAGTCTGATCTTTCACTATGATTTGTGAGATGGACCATGGCTATTTCTTTCATTTCATTGTTTTTAAAATCTGACCGAGAAAATCAAGAATTGGTTCTGTTTCACTTTAAAACCATTTTTTAACCAAAAATTGTTGATTTAGGGGTTATTTGTCAAGTCTTTTTGGAAAGATCTTCCGATAGTAGTTCTAACAGTCAAAAGACGCATTGAGCTTTTAAATTAAGATCTGAACAACCTAAAGCCCATTTAGTTAAGGCCTGTCTTTCTATATAAAAGCGAATAGAAAAAAAAATGCAAAAGCTCCATTTAGAGTTTCCTGAAAATCATCCATTTTGGGTTTCTCGCATCTTTTTGGCAACTAAATTTACTATAAATCAAACGGGAAAAGATCGAATCACAGTCTACCTGGCTTATAAATAGCTGACAGACCACACGAACAAGACACACCAAACGAGGCCTTAGTCAGTAATCCGCTGATCTGGGTGATTAAACCATTGACCCGGACAAATCATATCAGATTTGACTCAAAAACCGGTTCCCTATCCGGTCCGATTTTCAAAACCTTGAAATTTCAGTTTAATTAATTAGCAATTTTCAGAAATTAACATTTATATGTTGGGTCTGGGGCCTACCGCCTATGGGCATGGGTGGATTATTTTTGCAGGAAATTTTAAAGTGGAGGACTACATGTACCAAGACAAATCATATAAAGACAACTACCAAGACTACTACTACAACGGCGATAACGGAGGGGACAATTCCGACGGCCAGTCCTACTTCAACCATTATTATGATTTCAGCGGTGCCGGTGCACACAAGCCGCTCCAACCCGGCTACTCGCGATCGTATTCGTATGTGGCCAATTTGGTGTTAGGGTTTGGGCTTCCTTTCTTCATCTAATGCTGCCTGCCATTTCCACTACGTACCAGACCAGCTGCTGCTCATTATACAAACATCCATCAATATATGTATACTTAGTTCTCTTGGTGAGAAAGAATTAGAAGGCTACCTTATAATGTATGTATTCCATAAATAAGTAATAAAAATACATTCGACATATATAGAACCAATGTTTTAAAACCGATTTACAGATTAAATCATTTTCGTTTTGGGTCGTGGGTCACTGGTTTGATTGATTAAGTCGAACGGTTCAGATCCTATCATATTTATACATTAGTAATAAATCATGTATAAATATGTTTTAGATATAATATTTATGTTTTTTAATTTAATTTTTAAATTTTTAATTTATAAAAAATATTAAAAATTGTAATTTAAGATCAAAAGAGGGTTTTTTCCGCGAAAATAACAATACAAAACACCTAAGACTCCTTGAGATGTAAAGATAGTTATCCAAAATCAAAAAAAAAAAAAAAAACAATCACCCCTCTCTCAAAATTTTCCCATTTTCAAAACTCCTTTGTTTTGTCTTTCTTCCATTCCAAAAACCATTTTTTGCTTGAAATTCCTCTTTATCTCTCCTCCCATTTTCTCTTGCTCAAAAACCTAATCCTCGTGAAAAGGTTTTTGAGTTTTTCGAGTACCATACATAGCTTTTGCTTTCGAGTGTCTATACTCTTTTCTTTTTCTGATATACCTCGATATTCTTGTTAATTTATGTTCTATTTAAATAAAATGAGGTCAGATCATCGTGGGAATGCTGCAACATCCAAAATTCCAATCCGATTATCAGAAACTTATCGATTTTAATGGGGTCTCATCGGATTCAAATCGGACTCATCAGACAGACTATCATCAATTTTTTTTTTTTTTTGAGAGAGAGAGAGAGAGATGGACTATCATCTAAAACTAGTATGAGTGAAACATCAAAATATATATTGAATGAGATCAGTTTTGATGCAAGAACGGTAACAGAGAAAGAAAACTTCACAGAGCCATTCCCATTTAGGGCTGTTAATACAAGCAATGAGCTGTGCATTGTCGCTGAGTCTTATGATTATCTGTTCAAACCAAACCAAATTGGGGCATTTTTCAGAACAACAAATACTGCCTTCCTTTCAATTGTTTTAAGAGCATTGTTTACACAGAGCCAGACTAACGTGTTCATCGTCTTTATGCACTTGATACGGACATTTTCAAAGCTTTCGTAGAGACTGATGATGATATAGAATGTTTCGATCTTGTGTGACAACGATGCTACTAAAGGCAAACATCTTATACGCTTGTGATCACACTTGAGATGTTCGAACTTCGAAGAGGTTGTCGAGAAGAATGAACTTTTGAGTTCAATCCTTTAGTGGCTGGGTAGGGATTTGACTTTTGAGAGAAGAGAGGCGTGATTCATTATGCATCAAGACAGGTGTCTCTCCCTGAATGAAAGGACACTAAGAGGGACAGAGTGGAGAAACAGAGAATCCCAATCCCGTCCCGGTTCCCACCTTTAAATTAACTCCTTTTGGATATCTGTATCGTGTCTCTCCCTGCATCGTGTGTTTTTGTACTTCTCCCTTAAATTAATTCTGTACCAACCAGAAATTTCGCTGTTTTGGGGATTCACTACACTAGAGTTAAGGAAACGTTAGCAGGGTTATTGGACCAAAGCAACAAGTCCATCTCATTTCAATTTTCAGGGAGGTAAGATAGTCGTATTTTTTCGGTTACTCTGGCCATCAATGTTCAATAATATTATTATTGACTGTACAGCTCTCTGTTTCTACAAGTATTTACACAAACAGTTTGTGTCATCGATTTTGGCTTATTTCTTCTTTAATGGGTTGTGGTAATTCAGGGAGAAGAGATGCATAACTCATCTACCGCACCCACTACCAAGACCAAAGTTGGATCCTTGCTGCCGACTGACGCATCCTTCAAGCGGAAGAGAGGCGTGTTTCAGAAAGACCGTAAGCAATTCCTTTTGATTCTTTTTCCTGTGAATTCTTAATTACATCTCACTTGAAACTTTAATCAGTGACTGATATATCTGTTCGATGATTATGATGAAATGGTGTTACAGTGCAGCACATGATGTATGGGTTTGGAGATGACCCCAATGTGCGTATCTTTCTGCGACAGTTCAGTTCTTTTTCATCGGTTTGGTAACTTAGGTTTTCTTGTGTTATTTATTGAGATTTCATCATGGCCTTTGAATGATTTCATGTCCAAATTCTTTCCATCCTCTTCGTGTTGTTAATGAAAGTACCCAATAGCAATAGGAGGGTCGGCTGACCTGAACTCTTTTGATGTGGCCTTGTCTAGGTTTCCATCTCGTGATGAACAGATGGAAAAGTGGAGCTGTCTGTCTGTCTAAAGATATAAAACTTTCAAGGAATTAAAAGTGCCACTTTTATTAAGAGGGTCTTTTTTATTTAGCTATTGTCTTCGTGCTCTGAAAAACATGGATCTTCATGGAGCAAAATGATTGGATAGGATTCATGTCGCCCACCCCAAACAATTGAGTGTTGAGTTGACGTTCAATAGTTGAGCTATTTTCTTCTGCTTGATTGGTCTAGCTCATATGAATCCTGGTTTATTAATCCGCTCTGTTTAGTGTACATGGGGTAGGCTACATGAATCCCATTTAGCCAATCTGTTCTATTTAAAGCGATGTCAATTGTCGGTTATACTTCTACCCATGTCCTTTTTAGCCTACCGCTAGCTCTTCTAGCCCCTTCCTCTTTGTAACAAATCACTTCTTCTAACTAGAGTTGTTGGTGGTCTTCTATACTGGTGACCAAACCATCTTAGTTTACTCTCTCTCTCTCTCTCTCTCTCATTTTATCACCTATTGGAGTTATTCCTAAATTCCTACCTATGATTTCATTCTGATCCTTTCCTTGTTTGTGTCACACCCATTGTTAAATTATGAAGACTTAAAATCATTTCTCACTATTTCAACCCATGGCCTTTTTGGTCTACCCTTGCCCCTCCTAGTCCCTTCAACTTGTAACAGATCCCTTCTTACAAATGTTGTGCTTGGTCTAATATGTCCTAATTATATTTTTCCATTTTAGTTGAGGTATTTGGGCAATGCCTGGTGTTTGAACTTCCTAGATGAGGCCTAGCCTAGAAATAAGAAAACCAAAGAACTTGAAACTTGATAAATTTGGATGATACTCTCAAGTGTCGGTGTTTATGCAAAAAAAAAAAGTACTAATGCACTTTGATATTTTATGTACACAGTAGTACAATAATGCACTTTATATGCATGTTCCTTTGGATAAGTGTAGTCCTCTTGGTCCTAATCATTTTTCTTTTTCTCTTCTCTCTTTATTTTTTGTACTCATATTTTTTTTCTTGGTTGCCAATATTGATCCACATTTTACCTCTCTCTGTAACATGCATATAGAACAGATTAATAGAATTTAATTTTTATTATAGAAAATGGTGTAGTGTAAAGTGTAAGAAAAAGTACATAAGACAAAACATACCTTGTGATCACCTTGATTGTCCATGGTCTTCTTGCTGGGTGTCACCCCGTTGTTTCCAGGCTGCCTTAGTCACATAGCCCACCAGGGGCCAAGGCAGTAATGGTACAAGACCCACTCGGTTCATTGAATTTACTGATTTTCCTCCATAGTTTATGAATATTGTCCCATGGGACAAGAAGAGGTCACCTTGTGACTTACTGAGAAGAAAGTTTCTACTGGGCTAAAGATTCATTGCTGTGAAACACTATATAAGCTTAAGTCATTGTGGAACCGATACTTATATGAATTTCTTTCCTTTTTAGTGAACCTTCTGAAGAGAAGAAAGTGTGTATTTGTCAGAATCCCCTACATTTATGCAAGGGGATATACTAATCGGCATAGAAACCTAGTATAATGGATAACTTTCTGTATTTACCAGAATTGCTTCTTGTAATGAGTTTGCAAATTTAAACCTCTAATTGGAAATTGACCAAATTTAAATGCATTATGTGTATTTAACCGGAGTTTAGCAATGCTATTTGAAATATTTACTGGGTATGATTACTTGAAATATTTCAAGCCCATGTTTGGACCTAATAGCAATTGTTTGGATCATTAATAGCTTTATAACTGCTTTTTGCTCCTTCACAGCCACTTCCTGAAACAGTTACACTTGTGGAGGACATTGTTGTTGAGTATGTAACAGATTTGGTAAACAACACTATTCTCTTTTTGCTTCCCTCCCATATTCTCTTTTTGAACAGCTTACAATCATATTCATTTGCAGCTATAACCTATCATCTTATGTTGTATGTTTTCTATAGGTTCACAAAGCCCAAGAAACTGCATCTAAGAGGGGGAAGCTTTTGACTGAGGACTTCCTATTTCTTATCCGAAAGGTATCTATTGTTAAACTTCTTTCACACCCTTCCTCCTAAATCTTTTCTTTTCTATAATATAGTGAGCTAGAGGGCTTCTTCATCAGACACACGGTCATCTCTTCTTTCAGAAGAAAAGCATCTATTCTGAGAGAAATGTTATTAGGCATGTGCTTACCTCCACTCTCAAAAAAGCCAGGGGTAGTAGTTACCTCCACACTTCAAAAATACTTGCTTTCACATTGTGTAGATCCATATTAGTAATGGCACCACCTCTTTAATTGAACTTTATTAAAATAAAAATTGAAATGGCATGGGATCCAACTAATTGAAATTTCACTTGAGATCCATTCTTCCTGATAAACTGAGCTATTATTTAGAAATAAATCCAAATTTAATCTCTTAAATCGAATAAAAAATCTAAACTAAATTTATTAATTGAACTTTATTAAAATAAAAATTGAAATGGCATGGGATCCAACTAATTGAAATTTCACTTGAGATCCATTCTTCCTGATAAACTGAGCTATTATTTAGAAATAAATCCAAATTTAATCTCTTAATCGAATAAAAAATCTAAACTAAATTTACCAGATAATGGGTCCCAAACAAAATAAGTGAGAATAGTGGCCCTGTACTTTGTACAAGGTGATCACATTAACTAGTTTGTATTTGATGCTACAGGATTCGCCAAAACTTCACCGTTGTACAGAGCTACTGTCTATGAATGAGGAACTGAAACAAGCAAGGAAGGCTTTTGAAGTAGATGAAGAGAAGCTGGCAAGTGCAGACTGAAAGGGGAGAACCCAGAATGACTTCCTTATCTCATTTTCACAGAGTAATTGGATATGGCCACAATTCTTCAGTGTCATAAAGTAATGTGTCCGTGCAACTTCTTCACTTAACATCTGGAAATAGAATTTCGAAGCGCCACTTTTACATCCTTACAAAGAAATATCACCTAAAAAGATATATTGAAGAGGGAAAACTCGGTCTTTCAAAGTTTGGCAAGCAAACTCCATACCGGGTTCCTTTTGTTTCTATTGTTTTGGAAATTTTACTTCATTTTTCAAGTTCCAATCCTTCTTCCCATTCTTCCCATCAGGTAAAATGAAGTGCCACGCTCAGCCTCAAAGACAAATCTAACAGGAAAGAATACTGGGTTATATACGTTCTGCAAGCACACTCTATTCCGAGTTCTTTTTACAACTTATTGCTTGTTGCAAAATGCAAGCCATCTTTCCATTCTCTTTACTCATTATTCATTACCCAATCGAGCTGCACCCCGGAGCTTTTCTCACACTGCTGTCTTTCATCAACACCCTTACCCTCTCAACTTCGTCCCAGTTTCCCATCTCAGCGTAAATGTTTGATAACAAGACATAATTACCTGAGTTATATGGCTCCACATTGATGAGCTCCTTAGCTGCAAATTCTGCAAGCTCTAGATCACCATGAATTCGACAAGCACTTAGCAGTGCACCCCATATAGTAGCGTTTGGCTTCATGGTCATGCTTCTGATCAAATCATTGGCCTCCTTAACAAACCCACTACGTCCAAGAAGATCAACCATGCATCCGTAGTGTTCGAGTTTGGGCTCAAGTTGGTGTTCTTTGATCATCGAATCAAATAACTCTTGACCCTTCTGCACCAATCCTGCATGAATACAGCATGCAAAGACCCCAATAAAACTTGAATGGTTAGGATCCATTCCTTGCCTCTTCATCTCCTCAAATAAATTGACTCCACTCACACCCTGCCCATTAAGAGCTAAACCCGATATCATGGCATTCCAAGAAACCACAGTTTTCCGAGGCATCTCATTAAAAACCTTACGAGCTGTTTCCAGATCCCCACACTTACAATAGAAATCAACAAGCGAGCTTCCTACAGAAACAACTTGTCGAGAAAGTCCTCTCGAATCAGCATAAGAATGGATCCATCTCCCTACATCAAAAGCTCCCAAACGAGCACAAACAGGCAATACCGTCACTAAAGTGGCATCGTCTGGCTTGAAACCCTCATCCCACATCTCGTGAAAAAGCTTCAGAGCATCAGTATCACGGCCACTCTTGGCCATGCTGGAGATTATGGAATTCCAAGAAATAATGTTCCGTTGGTTCATTTGTCGGAAAACATCAAATCCAACTTCGACACGTCCCGCATTGCAGAACCCCCGGACCATCAAATTCCAAGCAATCACATCTTTATGAGGCATCGCATCAAACACCTGCCTAGCATCTTCCATCCTGCGGCAACTAGAGTACAATTCGACAAGCCCTATCTGAATGGAACTGTTGGATTCAAAGCCAACAGTGAGGATCCCAGCATGTATTCCCCGGCCAAGATTGAAATCAGAAAGAACCGAGCAGGACTTAAGCAAAGGGGCAAAGGTGAACTGGTCTGGCCATATTCCTCGGTTTTTCATGAGCGCGAATAGATGGATGGATTCTTTGGGGCATCCCGAGATCGAGTAGCCTTTGATCATGGAATTGAAGAGGAGGAGATTAGGGTTTAGGGCTTGGAGAAAGACGAGGCGAGCATAGGGCATTTTGTTGAGGGTGGCACAGACGGAGACAAAATGAGCAAGGATTTGGTTAGATTGGTGGAGGTTATGGCGGAGGAAGTGAGCATGGACCTGAGTCAGTTGTAAGCGAGTAGTATGACCGTGGAGGAGGCGAAGGATTCGCCTTTCTGCCTCCCGGCAGCATCTGCTCATTTTCCGATTACCCTTACAGAGGTTGCCAACCGGATAACGGAGTACCTAAATTTTGAAGTAGGGGTCACATCACATCACATGGCGCCAAGTTTGAGTAACGGTAATAACTTAAAAGGGAGAATGACCGATCAGCCCACGTTTAGAATTTGTAGGTTCAAAGTAATGTCGGGGAAGGTGCCAGTTGGGAATTGATGCCACCATTGATGCATACCGTCGCTGATGTGCTTTATCACTTCACAATCCATGGGGCAAAACTTAAGCTGCAAGCCTGCATTGCAAATTTGCAAATGGTTTTCGATGTTCCAATTCCACTTCGAATTTGACACCACCGAAGGTCAAGGGTGATTCGAATTTGATCCAATTTTGTTACAATGCGAGCTGAACTTCCATCCATATTGTAATACGTTGATATTTTGGGAAAACATGTAAAAGTAAGGAGAGGTGGGTCAACATTTAAAAAAGTCTATGAAATTTTACCTTATCAAAAACCTTTCACCCACGCCCGAAAGCTCAAAGAGAGAAAACAATTAGTTTATGTCTTTCATCCGATGAACAGATAAAACATTCTTGAAGTCCTCTATTGCCCAAGTATTTGTTTCTCCAATTATTTGTCTATTGTTCAAAAAGGACAAATACAGAGTATTCCTAGTTCCCACAAACAATGTGTATTATGGCTCACTCAAAATAAACCCATATACCTTAATATTGAGCATGGAGGCTTTGGAGGCTTTTGACGTCTCTAAAATCACATAGATTTTTTATGTGGTATTAACCAGACCATATTAAACAGTACCAAATAATTGTGAATAAAGGCTTCAAATGTCTTTGAATATCTCTAAAATCACAGAGGAGAGGCTTCAAATTTTATTAACCAGACCGTACTAAATAATATCACACCCATTCCACAATCCCTAATAGTTTGTTGTCTTTCTTGCCCAAAACAAGACCCTATACTCTAATAAATTATACATGAAGGTTTTAATTAACTCTGAAGATCTCTGAAATCCCATAGATTTTTTATATGATACTAATCAAACCGTATTAGCTTTTATTAAAAAAAATATTTATACTTTATTTAGTATATTGCACAATGGAGAGATTTCAACTAATTGTGCAATATGATACATTAAGAGTCTTTAAAAGAACGAGACACTAGGCCAAAAAAAATGAGAGAGAAGGGGAGAGGAAGAGGTTCAAGGGTTCGACATAATTGCCATAGGGGCAACTGGGCAAGAGGACTAAAATAGTTGGCCAAGCAACTATTTATGAAGTTTTATCCTGTTCAAAACCTTTTGCCCTAAAAGTCTAAAACCCATTCAAAAAATAAGTTTCACCCTATTCAAATCCTTTCACCCAAGAACCTAGAGAGAGAGAGAGTGTGTGTGTGTATGTCTTCCATATGAAGAATAGAGAATACAGGATTTGCCAAAAACCTTCTTTTCTACCACTGTTCTTCAAGTCTTCTTCCACCGCTCACTCCAAATTCTATTTAGTTTTCTACCCATTGAGATGCTCTCTTCATTGTTCAAAGTCTTCCTCCCTGAAACAAAGACAGAGAGGACTTGTCAAAAGATTTTTTTTCAATTTTTTTGTTTGAAGAAAAAGGAAAGAAAATGAGTAACGGGAGTATTAACCCACCTCTTGTTACTTTTACACGTTTCCCCAAAAGAGCGACGTGTTACAATGCAGATGGAAGTTCAGCCAACATTGTAACAACAAAATGTGTAGCCCATTCGAACTCATTAGAGATATACACCGTCGAACCAGTGACCTGTGACCCAGAGCCAAAGATGGTTTGGCCTTTAGGTCAGTTTTTAAAATAGTGGCTTAATGTATTTAATTAGTTTAGCTAACTTAGTAACCCAGTTTAATTAAGTATATTAATTTACTTATCTTATTTTACTTAATTAACAGTAAGTGTGAGCATTATTCAGTTAAAATCGAAAATTTCGGTTTTGGTTTTCAGTTTATGGTTAATTCAGTTTTTGAATATTTTGGTTTCAGTTTTTAGAATTAAAAATTGATTAACTGAATTAACCAAACTTTTGTATATAATATATAATATAACAAAATTTGATTTCATATTTTATAATATATTATATATTATTAAAATTCGATGTTAACCGAAAACTGAATCAGAATTTCAGATTCGATTATTTTGAGTTCTATATAATTCAGTTTGGTTTTTATTTTTTAATCAATTTTTAAATTTTCAATTTATTCAGTTTGGTTTTTAATCGACTAAACCAAATTGCTCAGCCTAATTAACAGTAACTTAATTTACTTATTTAGCCTTGATTATTTAATTACTATATTTAGTTAGATTAATTTACTTGATTATCTTAATTAGTGTAACTTATTTAATTTAATAGATCTATTTACTTAGCTTAATTTACTTAATTGACTTAATCAATTAGTTAATTCACTCAGTTGACTTAGCTTACCTTTTTAGTTTAACTAGCTTAATTTCTTCAATTGTTCTATTTACTTAGCTTAATTTCTTCAATTGTTCTATTTACTTAGCTTAATTTACTTAAGTAATTATTTCATTCACTTAATTGCATGATTTTAAAATCATCATTAACCCAGCCCATTGAACCATTCGGCCGAAAAACCAATCGCCTATCCACTTCCATTTTATAATTGGCCCAGAATTTTTCAAAAAATGTTGACTTGGTCAACAATTCACTAACACAAACAGCTGAACCACTAAACTATTCAACATGGTGAATGGTTTTGGGGTCATGTTTTATTTTTATTTTTCGAAACATCATGAGTTGATTGATTCAGCAAACAATTGAACCGGAAACCGGTGGCCAAAGCAATTCCTTTTTCATTTTGATTTTTAAAACATTGCTTAATTGGCTTAATTTACTTTAGATCGATTGTCTTTGTTTATTTAATTTACTCAATTAAGTAAAAATGACCCTTTAAATTTTTTTAAGACCTAAATGGCTTTTTTATTTTGCAAAGCTCAAGGATTGTCAGAGACAAAAATTCAATGGCAAACAAAATTGCTAGAAAGATTCAAATAAAAAATAAAAAATAAAAAATAAAAAAAAAATCTTTAGAACAAGGCAATGATTGTTTTGAATCAGATGGATCCATATCCAAATTTGATCCGTTACCTATAAAAAAGGACCGGTTAATATTCAACTTGAAATCGGCTTATCACTGGATTTATTTTGGATTCTTATCAGATTAGGATATTGCATAGTGTTAATAAATTAATTAAAAATGAAAATAGATGTTATATATCATAAGTAATAAACAAAAAACGACACTGTTATGTATCATTAATAAGGTGATAAAAAGATGGAGCCCAAAAAATTAATAAAGTGACAAAATTAAGATTAAAACCGATAACTATCTGGTAAATAAACAATATTCAAACCAACTCTACTAACACAAGTATAATAATTTTTTTCTATAGAATATATTTAAACATTGTCAGAGTCGGATGGAAACAAAATTAAAAATTGGATGGATGTGGATCCATATATGGTCCAATTATAAACGAATCGGATTAGGATCGCCCTTAATTGGAACATATTAAATAAAAATTTGAACAAACAGACTAATGTTAAAATCTTTACAGCATTGAGCATTAAATAGGCTGTAAGCCTGTAAGTCTGTAACTAATGTTAATTTTCAAATCAGAATCTTGTCGACATCAAACCTAATCCAGCAGTTATCAAAACATAATCAGAATAGTAAAGCACGCAATAAGGCCATTTTAATGCATTGATAATTAAACTGGAGAAATTCTACGATACCCGAAAGACATGGTACCGGAAGGGAAGAGGCCTTGATCAATCAAACACCCCGTGAATTTTGATGAATAATTGAATATACCTGATTGGTCATCTCTTCTATGATGTTCATCGATTGGCTTTTGCTGTATTTTGATTCTTCCTTGGTTCTTTTCTCCCCTTTGTCCTTTGTATGTATTTAATGCAATTTCAGTTGAAGTTAGGTTTGGAAATGACAATGCCACCAACGACAAATATATGTAGCATCCACGCATGCATTCCTCTTGGGTTAATACCCAATGAGAATATGATCTAGTACTAAGCCAGAGATTAAACAGACTAAAACCACAAACAAAAGGCGGGTAGGATTGGAACTGTCAAGAACAACCACTTTGCAAGTATTACTTCTACAGCATTATCCATGTCAGCGTTCATTTTGGAGTCTAATAGGTCCACCTATACAACCTGCAAGAACTGCCTTCCGTGTTTCAAGAGAATAAAGACAATGTAAGTAGTACTCCAGAAAGGGAGACGTACGAAAAGAAAAATATTCAAACACCAGGCAAAGCCCATCAAATGCTTAATGGTCAATAAGCAACACAACAATATTAAAAGAAATATACAACTTAAACCTTCGTCGATGTTAATTGTTGATGGACCTGGCTGTTGCTTACAAGATATTATGTGATATCCCAGATATATACCAGAAGTTCCGGAATGGAGCTTGGGGCACAGCACAGCTACCCTCCTCAGGAGTGAAAGAGATGGTCCGGAAAATATGTCATTTTCAAATTTCAAGTTCCATTCTACTTTTTTGATGAACGGAAACCTCCAAACCCCATCATGGCGGCTACATCAGTGTCTACTTCCTCAGTTTCTTCTGCTGCCTTCTCTTTCTGGTCCAAGATGTAAAACAGCAATGAACCATTTCAATATAATAATTATACACAATAGTATGAGAAAATGAGACAACTACCATAAATTACAGAGCATTAGACTCGGTGTAACCATGCATAGGGGAGGAAATAAGCTAATACACAAGACATTGTAGGATATGGTAGGTAATGGCACAATGCTGGGGTAGCAATTTCATCCTAGAGAACCTTTCCTATAATAGTCGTGTCAAAAGTTGTTGTGGGCCTACCCAATCCATCCATCAGATAAGAGTTATCCTGATTGCCCACCACATATTTAATTTCTAGTCCACCTCATGGTCCCTAGTTCCATAACCAACCAACATGCAGGACCTTTCCCTTAGTAGTTCAAACAATGAATAATTCAATCCATGTGTAGAAGACTATTAATATCGCCCATAAGAAGAAATCTGTTGCAAGGTGAAGGGGCTAGAAGGGCTAGGGGTAGACCAAAAAGAACATGGATCAAATTAGAATGAAATGATTTATGCGTTCATAATTTAAAATGGATATGACTAAAACAGAATAGCAAACAGGATTCATGTAGCCATCCCATATAGTTGGGATAAGGTTTGGATAACAATAATGGCAAATTATCCATCCATATGTAGAATTCCTAGTTTGTTTAAATCCCTTCTCTAGACAATTGGTTCAGCAAAACTGTCCCTCTTTGTGTGCATGCACGTGTGCTTGAATGCACATGTGATTACCATTGTGTTTTCTCTTGTTTTTCTTTTCCCACTTGCTTTCCTCACCTTATATGGTGTAAGCAAATAACTATAAAGAAATCTATTGAGAACTGCTTACCTTCTTCTCTTTCTTCCTTTCTCGGCGTTGGCGCTTCCTTTCCTCTTCTTCCTGTTGTTGTTTCAAGATCCGATCATCTAGATCTGGAAATCAGAATATATTTATCGTCAGTATTCCCTCTGTCCATTTCCATCAGTAAAATAGATTTGAACCAAGATTCTGAGGTAACAAAGAAAATACAAGGCATTGTCATAGAAGGAAAAAGATGGAAATACACTTTGGGTTTTCAAGATTAGTAACTTAGTCGAGAGGCAATTGAACATTATTAGAAAATAAATTGAGAACATCTGAAGTCCTACCTTGCTCTGTGAAGCTGCCTGAAACTTTTCGCTTTTTAAGAACTTCAAATCGTTCCTGAACCTGTGTAAAATAAAAAAGGTATTCAATATGATATAATTTAGAGAATGTCTCACACATTCTCAAAGATACATGCAATACTTCAGACCCAATGGCATTGGAGTCTCAAATTCTGATGACCTTGGCCTGTTTCTTAGGATTCTCAGTGGTCGTCTTCTGGCACAACCTTTTTATCTTGTTAGGAGTTGGGACAGTTTCTTTTGGGGCCATATAGAAGATTGCTGTGGCCATGGCAAACCATCCATCTGGTTGGAATCTGGCCACATGGATGGGGTTTCTTCTCCATGTCAAGCCATGATTGGCCTCCTCACATGAACACCAACCACTGAATACTATAATTATGTACACAAAGGAGAGAACAGAAAACAGGACTCTCGTAACCATGTGGCAAATATCTCATTATCTGAAACTTGGCTGGTGAAGAGGGGTAAGATGTCTGAACATATAGGAACCTTGCCAGCTTGCCCATCTAATCTCAGTCATAAAATGCGCAAGAAAATTACCTCTGAAATGCAACCATGCTTCACGGCTTAAGAAAGCAGGCCAGGTTACAGAACCTCTATTATTTAAGACATTTTTGGTGTTCTAGACGTACAGATTGCTTTTTTTTTTATCCAATTGATCTCTTTTTGTAACATTTTGTACTTCAAGAAAGAATCTGAAGCTCCTTTTCTAGGGGTCATTGCTCAGTGCAATGGTTGGGTTGACAAGCATGAAAAAACAGATTTGTGTCTAGAGCAGCCCATTCATGCAGAAAATGCCAGAGCACCAACTAAGGTCAACTTTATTTGGTGATGACAGGGGGATTGGTGCTTGCAACCTTAAGATATGTCCTAGACCAAACAATTGACCCTAATCCCCTCATTATCAATGTTCACAACCATGTGTGGTCAACCAATAAATATGTGAATCAGAATAACCAGTCCTCTGGTTGGCTGGTTAGCTTGGCAATTGCATTTGCGTACAAACCAGACAGATCCTCACAAACTAGTTGGTTTCATATTGACAAGGTAGGCCAATAGACCCGTCCATTCTTAATTCAAAAGAATCAAAACCTTTGATACATCAGGTTAACTGGGGCTAACATCATCACTGGCCCAAGCCAGCAAACATATCCTACTCCCTTGAACTAGCCCATGAGTCCAGATTCCCTACCACATGAATACCATGTGCACAACAGATATAGGAGGCAGCTTCTCCAAAGCAAGGTGCCAACCAGCGGGGTGGTAAGGTCTCTCGCTGGTCCTAGCGGAGACTTGGGATCAAATCCCGCCTGCACCTCGGTTTGGGGGGTTATGGGTTGGGGATGGGCTACCCCCGTTGTGTAGCCCTTCAAAAGAAATTAAAAAAGAAAAAAAGAAAAGCAGCTTCTCCAAACCTTAATTCTTGATTTTTCCAAGACTTCACGTTGGAGGTTTTTACCAGTTTTCCATATCTACATGACTCATGTTACCTGTTTAAGAGATGCTCGTTCCACCCGCATAGACATACCCAAAGCTCTTTGATCTAAAAGGTGCCAATTAAACCATGAGAAACAGGAAGAGAAACGCTAATTAATAGAGAAAAAAGTAGATGCAGTAAGCCAGCATGCAAGTTGGCATACGTTTCTTCCCATTAATATGGTCCAAGTAGTTTGCAGAATCCTTTACTACACATTCACAAACTGCACAATAGTACCCAGCCTGCAAAAGAAGTGATTCCAACAATCAACAATGATAAAAGAAAATGCGGGTGGGAGGAGATGAGCATGGGAATTAACACACACACCCATAAAATTTTAATTCCTAATTTATTATTTACTTCAAAAATACTACTTTAAATAATAAACAAGAAAAAATATAGCACTAACTCAAGGGTAGTACAGAGCCTGAAAGAACAACGATTGATCTCAAGAGTGTAGACATATCAGCCAAATTAAGTAACATTTGCCTAAACATTCTAGCCCAAATCTTTGGCACAAACCCAGAAGAACTTTACAACAGACAAGCAAATAAATCACTGCTTTTAAGGCATTGACAGCAACAGTAAAACCCAGTAAATGAAGAAAATAATCTTTTAACCTCAAATCCACAAGATCTCCCACTCAAAGGCTTATTATTGAACATCAATTGTAGCCTTCACCATTTAAGGAAACAAAGAATACCAACATTTTTTTTATAATTAAGAACACCAACATTATTCCTGTCCACTGCTAACTCACACAGAATAAAAAATAAAAGTGAATGGATATCTAATAAAGAACATCAAAGAATAAATAGCCCATCACGATTACTATTACCATCGTTTAATTTATTTAACACAAAAAAAAAAAAAACTGACAGATCATGAATATTCTAATTCTCAGTTTCCATATAGTTATAATAACCGGCTTTCAACTTAAAAGTTAAAATTAAGCATATGCTGCATTATGAACCAAAGAATGGATAAATGCACATTTCCTGCAAGGTTCCACCTATTCATGAAAATCATCCCAAGTGCCACTAAGATTTTAAGTGGCTCTTTACATTTAATCAATCACTCGTTAACCTTAAAAACTCACCAAACCCACAAGAAAACCAGCCCAGCATTAGGGGTGCAACTTGGGGTACCTGCTTTAAAGATTTTACACTGCATCAGGCCCAAGACCTCAGGCCATGCCCTTTCAAAATTTAATAAATGCTCAAACCTGACCCACCCCAAGTTGCACTCCTACCCAGCATGCCAGTAAGGAAAAACTGCAAATTGGCCACCATATCAGCATAGAGATTGGGCAATGAACAAAGATACAAAGGGAAACCAGTGATCGAAGGAGGAGTACAAGTTATGGTGTTAGAGCAGGGGACATCAGAAACAGAAAGATAATAGGTTGACAATTCCACCAGCTCGTTAATAACTTAATATGTTTAGTTCATGGACAAGAAGGAAACTTATCTTGTTATCCTTTGCTTCATGGATAACACATTCAGTCTTGTTGATTTCCCTTCTCAAACATTTTGTGTAGGAGTTAACAAGCCGCAACATCAATGGGTTGGATTTAGAACGGGCCCACCTTGACCTGAACCCAACCCAAAAGCCAAAACCCAATTAGGACTGACCCAACCCTAACCCAATAGGGTCAGCTAAGTGCAGCTTTGACACTTAATGTGACCCACTGACATTCCTACCTCCAAAGAATACATTTATAGGCACTTGGAATACTTTTGTAAGCTTTTTATGCTAAGAGACTAGGAAGTTACTTTGATTTTTTTGAATGTACAAGGCATTACGATAATCTTGCATAAGCTAATGGCATGACTCTTTTGTGGTACGCTGACCATTATTACTCTAGTTGGTTTTAAGAAATTTCATTTACTGATCCTTCTAGGCCAGGAATGGCAATGGGGCAGGGTGGGGCCAGTTTTTGCATATCCCGACCCTGACCCCGGACACATGTACCCCACCCTATACCCTGACAAGGCTGGAAATTAAAGCCCAATCCCCATTCCGGATCCCCAAATTTGCCTCGCCCCCCCTCAGCCATTCCTAGCCATGGTCTCATTCATTAATTTTGGGTTGGCTTTCTCCTACTTTTTTTTACAAGTCTCAATATTGAAATTTGACCAAGTTGTTTATCAAGTAACCTTTTTTTTTTTTTGGTTTAATTGGGGCAGGGCCAGGGTTGGGCTCAGGGTAGGATGGACAAATACCATCCCCGCCCCATCCTCCATCACCTGAATTTCGGGTTTACCCAAAACCCACCCTGACCCTGGTCAACAGTTGTAAAAACCACCCCAACAAGGGCAGGGTCAGTGGAGCCACAGAAGGGGTGGGTCAAATTTCTATCCCTATTCTAAGTATAATTATTGTGTTTATTGTTGCTAGAGGCAGCTTCTTTTTTAATTTTTGCTACTACTGTACTATTTCTGTTCCCAAAGAAAAAAGCTTTACAACATGAAAATGTTCAATTAATTTATTGCTACTATTCTAAAATTTAAAAATGAATCCATTGCAATATCTACCCCCCTCGAATACAACTAATACCATTCAAAAATCAAAAACTCAAATATATGAAATTCAATTTTTTCTTCAAGGGAATCCTCAAACTCGAATAAAAAAGCCATGGCAAATGCAAAAACAAGTAGAAAGCAGAAAATCATCTCAAAACTAAGATAGCAAAAAGCCACCTCCGGCATATAAGCTTACAGAGATGATGACTACATTTGAAACATTTCATTTCTACTGATTTCAAAAGCATATTCATCAATTATACCAGAAAAGGCATTATAATAATGACTATCAATGAACCAACAAGAATCCAATACCAAAATATTTCTCTCACAAAGAGCAATTGCTGAGAAAGTACCTGCTGGCTTAGAGGTGCTATTGGAGTAACAACCTGTAGAAAAAAATATCATGCATCATAAACCAGAAGTAGAAACTTGATCCCAGGTTAGCTAAATTTCTTTGAAGTACATCAAATTCAGATCAGGGAAATTCAAACTTCAAATATTAGAAAAAAGTGATAAAAGTTTAAAAACCAGAAGAAGAAGAAGAAGAAGAACGGAACTAAGCAATTTAATTGACAAATGGCTTTTCTTTTTTTGAAAAATATAAGGTAAATATTATTAAAGAGAACCAGAAAACAGAATACAATCGGCCCCTCAACATAAATGACAAGTGGCTTTCAATTTTCAAATCTTAAACCATTTGCTTACACAAAAACTGCTTCTAATAATGAAATTGTTATTCTCATGATCATGACCATCAAGGTTTCAACAATTGGAAGACAATAAAATGGTTAAAATAAGGCATGAAAAAATCTAAAGATTAGGTCATTAAGAAAGTCAAAAGAATGTCGCCTACCTGAGTTTTTCCCAGACGAGATTCAAGGTCTACTTCATAGTCCCTGTGCTTTAAGGGTTTCCTTTGCACTGGAGGTGCTTTAGCTGCACATGTATCAAAGATGTTAGGAACTCCAAAACCCTAAAAAAGCATTTACAGCACCGCATTTTTAACTGTTTAAAATCTTATACAGTTCCACTTTTGCCATTGAAATGCAGAGAGAAGTAGGAAATCAAACCAAATATACTTACCTTTGGATTTAAATCGCCCTTCCTCCTCCTATATCACAAATCAGAGTAAACAGATAAGTAGGAAAAAAGAAGAAAAGAAACAAGTAGATAATAACTTTTGGAACTAGGCATTTTCTTTAATAGTGTGAAATGAGCAAACCTGTGCCTCCCGCTCACGAGCTCGTTCCAAGTACTCTTCTCGGTTAAATTTCCTTCGGAAGGTATTATCAACCCCAACTGACTGTTCATATATAGCATAATAGCAGCATCAACATCAATAAACAAAAAATAACAATAATAATAATAGTAATAATAATAATAATAATAGAATAAGAAAGAAAGCAGAACTGTTTAAATTGTTTGTGTCTAGGAACTCACATTACTGCCAGAAGCCATCGCTAGAAAATCCTGAGATCCTTAACTGGAACGAATTAGACACCTGACGGAGTATAAATGCTTTATCTAAAGTTCGATACAGAATGAGCTGAGAACATCTTCACAACGACCTAAATCTAAAATATTTCGGAAACCAAAGCATTAATTCGACTGAAGCCCGGAACTCTTTTCGTACATACTTTAGAAATTAATTAACGAACATGCATAGGTCACACGAATAACAGGCATCAAACTTCACAAAGCATCACGCAATAAGAACAATAATTATTCTGAAGATAACAAAGAAAATTAGAACTTACTCTAAGCTTATCCGGTCGAGAAAAGATGAACCCTAATTCTGAATCCGCAGAGATGTTAGAAGAAGGACCAAAGGACGAAGCCAAAGCGAAAAAGAATATTGAACAATTAAATATGGATAGTTTTGGTTTTTGATAGAACCCTTTTTTGTTGGGGGAGGGCCGGAGGGAGGAGCCGGGGAGCTACTCAATTTGGTTTTCGTTCGACAAGGAAGGAAGGGAAACTGTGAAGAGTAAACCGTTCGAGAAGGGGCACACTGTTATCTAGAAAACATACTAATATTAAATTCAATCGAACAAACATTTCATCTGGGCGTTTGGTCTAGTGGTATGATTCTCGCTTCGGGTGCGAGAGGTAGCGAGTTCGATTCTCGCAACGCCCCTGTTTCTGCACTGGTCTTTCTATACTATTTTTAATTAATCCCAACGAAGGGTTCATGGTTTCATATAATAATTTTATTTACTATTAATTAATAATTAAAATATGTTATTAATTAACTAAAGTATTCAAAATTATTATTAATATTTAAAATTTTAATAGTTGTATTTTTTATTTAATGTTGATTTACAGAAAAATAATTATTATTAATTTAATATGAATAAATACTTTTTTAATAAATTTAGTTTTATTAATAATTTGTAGTAATTTTAATAATTATTATTATTTTTAAATAAAATATTGATTAATTTTAAATAAATAAAAATAATTACAAAAGCTAACATCTTTATTAATTTCACTAATATTTAACAATTATCTTGGAATGACAACGAGGTGGGTTCAGGACAAGGCACCCTATAGTCAAGACACTCTATTCCATCCCCGCCCCGTCCCTAGTGTCAAGCAGATTCAAGGCAAGGCAATCACTCCCCGATGTTGGGCGAGTTTAGGGGCAAAGCACCCCACTCCTCATCAAGGATGGGAAATCCTCAAATTTCCTTGCCCCGTCCCCAGTATTGGGCGGGTTCAAGTAAAAGGGAAAACCGGGTCATGTTGGATCGGCACAGCACGACCCACAACCTGGTTGGTTCAGTACAGCCCACGACCCGAGCCTGCACGGGCCCGTATCATGCCATGGGCCAGGCTAGTCCATGGGTCGAGCCTTAGGCTAGGCCAGACCACGGACTGGACCAAGCTATGAGAGGTCAATTTAAAAAAAAATGAAAAAGATGTTTAAATTTTTATTTCGTATGATTTTTTATGTATACAATTAGACCTATTCATGGGTTGGGTAGCCCGACGGCCCGGCCCAACCTGACCCATTATTTTTCAAGCTTTGACAAAATTTCAGGCCCGTGGGCTCGAGCTCGAGCTTTCTCAAATAAACTCCGCCCAATACTATTACATATATAAAAAAGTACTTATGTTTTATATGTGTATATATATATATATATATAGATATATGCTTCTTAAATTATTAATAAATATCAATTTACTATTAGGAGATATAAATTAGCTTATCAGTTCATTAAATTATTACTAAATTAATATAATATTAGTTTATAAAAGTAAATTGAAAATAAGACATTTTGTGTACATATCACACTTTGGGCTTTATATAAGGGATGGGCTTGGGCTCGAGCTTGCACATTTTCTATTGATAAAGAGGCATGTGTTAATTACAAAACTATGATTTTTTACAAATTAAAAATTTTATTTAATTCTAGTCTAGTATAAAAATATATATAACATTTCTATCTATATTAATATAAAATTTGTTATTTAAATATTATATAATAATATTTACTATATATGCATATAACTTCTAAGTTGAGCTTATTAGGGGTTATTTAGCTTGGGCCCTATCCGCTAAAGACATCATTGGACTCCAAAAGTTTGATACCCAATTAGACTTCAAATCTAATTATCCCCGATAATGTGTGAACACGGTGCATATCTCAGCTAGACTTAACTCAAAAGAAAATAATTGCTTGAGCTTTCAAATTTATAGATCTAATACTTGCTTAAGTTATAAACAATTTGTTACTTTTTATTAATTAATAAAATATTGTAATTATTAAATTACTATATTTATTTTAAAATACATTAATTTCTGGAAATTATCATATTTTCATAAATATTGCTCTAATTAAATGTAACTTTTTGGTAATTAAATATAACTTTTTGGTAATTAAATGTAATTTTCTACTATTTATAGTTCAAAATATAATTATTGTTAATGATGGTTTAAAAATAATTATTGTTAATTATATTACTATTAATAATTAAAATGCATTATTTTTTTATTATTATTCAGTAATTTTTGCATACGAGTATTTTTCAATAATTTGTAGTATTTTCAGCATTTCTTTTTGCATATTAGTCACTACAAAGTTAATTTGCATTTGCTTTTAGTAAAAATAAATTAAATAACTAAATAAATAACATAGTTAATAAAATACAATTAATTTTCAATAATTTTTGGCTTGGGTATTTTTTAATAATAAAATATTATTAATTGTACATTTTAATTATTTTCAGTAAATACCCTTATTAATATAAAATATTGTTAATTTTCAATATTTTTAATTATGTTTTTGTATTTTAATTATGTTTAGGTTTTTCAAAATTTTTTGGATTTTTAATTAATTATTGGTATTTTTTCATTATTATTCAGTAATTTTTGCATATGAGTAATTTTGAAATAAAATAATGTCAATAAAACATGTTCTACATTTTAAATTTTCATTAATTTTATCATTTTTAATGAGTTTATTATGCAAAATAATGATCTTAACTCATAAAAAATATTAATTAATTAAAAATGCATTAATACAAAGTTATCTAATAATATTATTAAAACTATCAATTAATATTTTTATATTTAAATTCTTATTTTTAATTAATTGTTGGTATTTTTTCATTATTATTCAGTAATTTCTGCAATAAAATACTGTTAATAAAATGGGTTCTTCATTTTAAACTTTCATTAAATTTTATCATTTTTAATGAGTTCATTTTGCATAATAAAGGTCTCAACTCATAATTATCTAATAATATTATTAAAACTATCAATTAATATTTTTATATTTAAATTTCTTATTTTTATTGTTGTTTATTAAGTTTGATTTTTAAGTGGAATTGAGACACATTTTTAATATGTACTAAGTTTTGTTACTATTTATTTTAAGTGGAATTAAAATAAGAGGCATTGGAAAACTCAAATGTCACTCTCTCTCTTAAATGTCTTTTTTAAATATAATAATGTGTAGTTTTATTAATCTAATATTGAGCAATGATTATTGTTTTATATATTTTTTAGAACAAAAGAAAATAAGAAAAAATGCAAAAAATGAATAAATAGATAAATAACTTCTCTTAAAGGAGAGACATGTTGACATGGACAGAATTTTGTATCCATCTATAGATGGATACAAAATTTTCACCAAAACAATGATTGACCATTTGGCCCTACCCACTCCAAAATATGACTAAAAAAGAGAGGGACTATTAGGTAGCCCTAACACCTAATGCTATAGGTACTTGGCTCATTAATGGTTGAAGTTGGGTGGAGCAATATATATATATATATATATATATTTGAAGCCAAAAGGCACAATCCACTCACCAATCATCAATAATTACATCTAATCCAAAACTATAGACCTCACAAAATCCATAATATGGAGAGAAAGACAAGAGAGATAGGGGTGTAAACATATCGAATTTGGCAATATCCAAATTTGAATTCCATTAGAAATTTTGATATCTGATTTTGATTCGATATCCAATGGATATTAAAAATTAATATTCGAATTTGAATTCGATTAAATATTCGAACATTCGATTTGATTCAAATTTGACCAATTAATTATTTTAGGTAATTAATAAATAAAAAATAAATATTTTGTTTTTATAAGGTATATAGATATATAAATTATTTATATAATTTAATTATGGGTAAATTACAAAGACCTCCCTTGTACTATGGGGTCAGTGACAAAGTCCCCCTGTACTTTTCTTTGCGACAAAGACCCCCTTAACTTTAGCTGTTGGACAAACATCCCCCTTGGCCGTTAAGTTAGATGATAGAAAGTGTTAAATTACCAAAATACCCCACTAAACTTTTTATATTTTCTTTTTCTTACCCTTTTTTCTCTTAAAACCTATTTAACCTATTGTTTTCCTTCTTTTTGAGTTTCACTTCACATACCATGATTATGGCCTTGATGTTTTCCTCTTAACTAAAACTACCTGGACTCAAGATGGATTCCTCTCTCAACCTTTGCTTTTGTCGCAAGAAGAGCACTAACAAAAAAAAAAGAATTAAAAAAGAGGGAAAGAGTGTTGGGGCCTCACAACAACCACCCATAGTATAAAATCACAAGGTAATTAAAATAACAGCCACGAGAAACCTAATAGCAGCAAAAAGGATGAAATCCAAGCAAAGACAAATAAAACAAGCACTATAAAGAACATAAAGATTTATGTGATTCGACCTTACCACCTACGTCAACGGGAGAAACGAAATCTATTATTCACTATGAAAGAAAATTTGAGAACAATACAAGTACCTTGCAACTTGTGGCCCAAACCAACCCTTACCCTTGTACACTTGTTCTCCCTTTCCTCTCAACTTGAAGAACAAAAACAAGAGAAAAAACCCACTCTTACCCCAAGAGAACTTTGTATTTTTCTCTCACTTTTTCTCCCCAAAAAGCCTTAACCCTACATACAAAAGAAAGCTTTTATATGTAAAACCTCTTTAACCTAAAGAGGGACCGCACCAACCATTACATTAAAATTAATCCCAACAAAGAGTCCAGAAATCTAAGCTTTGAGAGATCTTAATAAATAAGCTTTGAGAATGAGAAAATGACCACGATCACTACGAAACAACAAAATTGTCCTAACCATGCTCCCAACAACCTCCCTCCTTTTTCAACCAAAAAAAAAAACTTCCTCCTTCAAGAAACAACGGTGAGAAGCTCTGAAAGTGGAAAAGCACGGGAACCCATAAAGGCTCTCTCTCCTTACCTCTGAAGTTTGCCATCTTTCAAGCACAAAAACTGAACCTCCGGTTGGCACAAAGCTGACAACCCATAGTGGTAGAGAATCTTCTTGGATCTGTAAGAAAGAAGAAAGAAAGAACAAAGATCTGACAACTTTTTATTTTCCTTGTTCAAAGCTGAATTGAGGAACCAAGATAGATTCCAATTTTCAGAGCTTCAAGAGGCTGGTTTGAGAGGGAGAAGAGAGAGAGAGAGAGAGAGAGAGAGAGAGAGAGAGAGAGGGGGAAGTAGGGAAGGAGGGGAGAATCCAAGCCAAGCCAGAGCTCTCAAGTCTTTAACCAGAGGAGACACTAGTTCAAGGTCACTATTGCCAGCTAGATGTGCATTGCCAGAGAAGGAAGAAAGAAAGAGAGCATGTGAGAACCAATTTAATTACAGTCTCCAAAATTAAATCCTCATTCACCATTGCGATTTGCGAGCAACACGTGCTTCCCCTACTCCTCTTTCTATATATTTAATCAGTACAAGCATTAAAGAAAGCATTAAACTACCATTTATTACTGCCTACCCAACCACCACAAAATTCATAAGCAATCGCGCAAGAATAAAGACCACGATGATTCTTTTTCCCTTCCAGTTGTCTTGTTTGACTCTTAATCCACCCAATAACTTCTCCATCCAATGTTTCGAAAAATGGGTTAACGCATTTTTTTCTCCTTTTTCATCGATCTTTGCCTTTGTTCTACTATTTTGTCTCTGCGTCTCAAGAATTAGGGTTCTAGGTTTCTGAAATTCTTTCCATTAAAGCTTTGTCCTTTTTAATTGTTTGACAGAGCACTGGGAGGGGGGAGAAAGAAGTCAAGAACAACCAAAACCAAAAGTAGAATAACAAGGAACTGATTTTCGAGGAGGGGGAGGAGGTCGGGGAAAATGAGCAGTGTTTTTCTCCCAATTGTCTGAATAGTTATTACAAGGGTAGTATGGGGATTAAAAATATTGTAACGACGGGTTTCAACGGAAAGCTAACGGAAGGGGATCTTTGTCTCACAGTCATAGTACAGGGGGTCTTTATAATTTACCCTTTAATTATTATGTATATAAATTATATAAAACATTTAAATGGTTTATATATTATATATAAGAATTAAATAATCGGTTAAATTTGAATATTTGTCTAATCGAATCAGGTCATATCCGATTTCGAATATGATCAGTTATTTTGTATGAATAGGATATCTGAATTTGACCGATTAGTCATTCGAATTATCCAAATTTGATTCGATTATGTCGAATCTCAAAAATCGGATTTTCAAATACCATGACACCCCTAAAGAGAGATATTATGCCTAAAAGCATGATTAGCAAGCCTATGGGCTACTCGATTACATGTATTAGATGCATGAAAAAAATAACAATAGAAGATAAAGACGTATGGTCTGTAGCAATGGCTATCTATGGAGGGTTCAAATATGAGGATATTGATTGAATGATCACCTTGGCATTGCTCTCAAAGATAATATTATCCATATAAGGCCTCAAAATGGCCATGGCCTTCGTTTCTTATAGGAAGGAGCAACAAGCAATCATGACTCGGCCAACCACAAAATCGATTACCACCCTAATTCCTAATGACAAAGCAAATAAAAGCCTTCTCCAGGGGTCTAGTCACCATCAATGTCAATTTTTAGATGATTAGGAGGGGGTTAGATCATTTGCTTGCAATGCTTGTTGAACCAGTCGTAGGAGTAAGAGGATTGTCCACATTAGGCAGCAAGAATTTGGAGAAATCATTCATATGAGCTTTGATGGATGGTATAATTAATCTTTGTAATAATAAAGAATTTCCCATATAAACTTTGTTTCTCATCTTCCAAATATACCAAAGGACCACAATACCTTTGCACAAAGCAAAGACAATGAAATAGAGTCATGAAGCTCATTATTTAGTTGAATCCATTCCACTAAATAGAATTTGAGGACTTGAAGAGTGTCTAGGTCCGACCTCATACCCATAGTCGAAAACCATACATTTATGCCCCGTTCTCTTTTCGGTAAATCACTTACTTGGGTAAGTGCATTTACCCATGTTCTTTTATTTTCCATGTAAATAAGGCAATGACCATCTTATCCATAAAAAATCCACTATTAAAAGGGATATTTTTGTCCCATCCAAGTATTGGCAACTTTCCCTTATATGGGAAAGTTAATGAGAGAATGACAGTTCAGCCTAGGGTCAGAATTTTTAGGCCCAAAGTATAGTTGGGGTGGGTGCCGGAATTGATGCCAATTCATGGGCGGGCATTAGTGTATAGAGTGGGTTTTTTGACATTTTTGATGTTTATAGCTCTATAGTGGAATTCAAAAATCTGTGTTGGGCCTATCCATATTTTTCCGAAAGTTAATTTACCCACCTAGGAGATGGGTATCACTTATCCGGGTAAGTGATACCCAATAAAATAAACTTTCACTAATCTCCACATAAATTTGAAAAATGAACATTGTTTTATTGGTCAATGGGAATCAAAATCCCATTGACCAACTTTCCCCCCTCTCAAAATCCGAAAAATTAACGCCCCCTTGGGCATAACCTACAAGTGGGTTCAATGAACGCCCCCTTAGGCATAACCTACAAGTGGATTCAACATAAGGAGCTCTCTTTGCTATCTCATCACAAACCACAATGGCACCCATACAACATCTCCATATAAACATTTTAATCATTGAAATTAATAATTTATTTCTCCACAAGGAATGGTGAGAGAGATCATGAGAAATGAGAGTCCATATCATCCTCTATGTATCATGGGGAAGGACGGAAGTGGGAGAATATCTTGATTTCCTGAATTGCCCATGAAATATCAATATCAAAACTTGAGTTAATTAGATCAATGTTCCAATCTCTAGATCATAGGGTAATGACCAAACAAATGGTTTCTCTAACAAGCCTTGATAAATCCAAGGGTCATCAAATATATGTGTTTTCCATCTATTCAAAATAATCCACTTACAAGTAGGGGTGAGCATTCGGTTTATTCAATTAAGTTTGATTTTTTGTTATTTTGGTTAAAATCGAATTTCATTAATATACAAAACATGATATATATATTAAAACAAAGCGGTCAAGAAATTTTCTCCTTTTTTGTTTTTTTATTCCTTGTCATTTTTGAAACAACCACTGAGATGCACTTTATCAATAACCTAAATAATCTCTTCTCCTAAAATATATCCTAAACTACCTCCCCCACTTTCTCCAGAATTATCTCTAATTCCTATTTATCTTCTAAATTATCTCTAATTCCTATTTATCTCAAAAATATCTCTAATTTAGTAGAGAATTTCTCTCATAAATTATCTCTAATTCCTATTTATCATCTCCCCTACTTTTTATTTATATCAATCTAAAGAAAGTTTGGATTAAAAAATTAATAATTATTGAAATAATCTAACAAAATTAAATAATAACTTTAAAATATTTATTAAAAACACAAAAAATAATTTTTTTGGATTATCAATTTAAATGCCTTTCAAATGTTTAATAATATGTAATCGCTTTAATAAATAAAATTCAAATAAAAAAATAATTAAAATATTTTATAGATTATTTAAATATTTATCATAACTAGAATTTAAATAGTTAAAATAACAGAATTATGTAATGAATTTAAAAAAATTTCAAAGTAGAAAATAATTATAACATAATATTTAAATTAATAATAATTTAATATATTAAAAAATTAATAATGAAATTATGTAATTATAGTATAAATTATGATTTTATGGATAATTAAATTCAATAAATAATTAATATTTTAAATATTTTATAATATATTTAAGTATTTAAATAACTAAATTTTAAATAGTTAAAATAAAGAAATTATGTAATAAATTTAAAAAATACTGAAAAGTAGAAAAATAGTTATAACATAATATTGATATTAATAATAATTTAACATCTTTACATAATATTGTAAATAACTAATTTCATACATATCAAGTAATTATTCAAAAAATAACTTTCAAAAAAGTAATATTTAATAATAATACTTTTAAAATCTTAATCTGTATTTATTATATAATTAGATATATTAATTTAATATGTATTGTATGTTAGTAATTATTTATTGTTTTTGTGATAAATGTATTTTCAAAATTATAAATACATAAATTATCTCTAATTTGTATTTATCCTCTCTCCCACTTTTTACCTATATCTAAAGAAAGCTTGGATTAAAAAATTTAAGAATTATTTAAATATTCTAACAAAATTATATAATAATTTTAAAATATTTATTAAAAACATAAAAAAATAATTTTATAGTTTTACAAAATATATCACGAAATTATGTACTAACAATTTAAATTCTGTTTTTTCGGATCATCAATTTAAATGTTATTCAAATAATAAAAATTTAACATTAAAATAATATTGTTTTAATATTTTAAGAAATAAATATCTTAAATATCAAAATACTATAAATATATAAATAATTATATAAAAAAATATGTAGTAATATGTAATAGCTTTAAATAAATAAAATTCAAATAACAAAAAAATTTAAATATTTAAATAACTAAATATATAACATAACTATATTTTAAATAGTTAAAATAACGAAAATTTGTAATAATTTTAAAAATGTTTTTACAAGTAGAAAATAATTATAACATAATATTGAAATTAATAATAATTTAATATCTTAAAAACTTAATCATGAAATTATGTATTAATAGTATGGATTATAATTTTATGAATTATTAAAATCAATAAATAACAAAAAAAAATTAAATATTTTACATATTTTTGAAATATTTAAATAACTAAATATTTAACATAAGTACATTTTAAATAGTTAAAATAACAAAATTATGTAATCAATTTTAATATAGAAAAATAATTATAACATAATATTGAAATTAATAATAATTTAATATCATTCAAAATTAATAATGAAAGTATGTAATAATAGCATAAATTATAATTTTATGGACTATTAAATTCAATAAATAAATAATATTTTAAAATTTAAATCTTTTACATATTATTTAAGTATTTAAATAACTAAATATTTTAAATAACAAAATATTTAACATAACAAGATTTTAAATTAGTTAAAATAAAGAAGTTATGTAGTAAATTTAAAAAAAAAATCTGAAAAGTAGAAAATAATTATATCATAATATTGAAACTAATAATATTTTACAAAATTAATAATGAAATAACTTTAGTAATAATTTAATATTTTTACATAATATTGTAAATAACTATTTTCACTTATATCAATATAATTCGAGAAAATAACTTTCATAAAACTTAATTTTTATTAATAATCATTTTAAACTCTCAATATTTATTTATTATATAATTATATATATTAATATTAATATTTATTGTATTTCAGTAATTATTTATTATTTTTGTGATAAATGTATTTTCAATACTTATGTACAAATTTATTTTTGTTTCGTTATTTGACATAAAATTTTCTGTAGTTATTAGATATTAAACTAATATTATTGAAAATTTTAAATTTTGTTTATTGTACTTATTGTATTTTTTTATTTTCAATAATTGTGTATTTTCGCTATAAATTTTTAATAATTATTGGAGATTAAACTACTGTTATTTATTAGAGATGAGACTATTAATTTAGCTGAAATTATGAGTGTTCATGAGTTGGTTCAGTTCAGTTGTAGGTTGTTTGGCCAACCAAATTGACTTAGTTAGGATGGGGAATTGGTCAGCTAAAACTGGCTGACCATTTGTAAAAACCGACCCACTCAAGTTGTATCGGCTTTGATCGATTTTTTGGTTTGGTTAGTTGGTTCAAAATATTTAAACTTAAAAATTAAATTTAAATTTTAAAAATTTTAGTTCAATTATTAAAAATAAATAAAAAATTAATTTTATCATATAAAACATTTTATAATAAGAAGCATAGGAAATTTCCCACTTTTCCATATTAAAAATTATATTTAAAATGTAAAATATTAATATATTTAAATTGTTAGTTCACTTGATTTTGGTCGATTTACTAATGGCCAAAGCGAAACTGATCCAACTTGGTCAAGTTGGAAAGTTTGTGAACCAAAGCCGACCTAAAATACTAGAAAACCAACCAACTTGGGTCGAGTTGATCAGGTTGGTCATTATCAATTTGATGCATAAACCTAATTGAAATTAATTATTGTTATTTTTGTATTACAAAAAATTTATTAAAAATAGTATATAAAATATGAATAATTATTAATTATTTAAAAAGTTGAAAATATAAAACAATTGTTTACTCTTATGTGTTTCTATTAGGGCCATTTACTATAACACACGTTATAATTTTACATATTTACTTAAACTTACCTTGTAGTTTTCATTTTACTAAAATATCTCATATATTTTATAACTTATTTACTTAATTAACCTTTCATTAAGGAGTGTCTATTGGAATGCTACATATAAGGCAAATTTACTCTCTCTCTCTCTCTCTCTCTCTCTCTCTCTCTTTTCCTATTCTTTATCTCAATTTGTATTTATTTATTTATTATTATTATTATTTAAGCATTTATTTAATTAATAAATTATTTATGAATCAATAAAATAAAATATATTTGACATTGAGAGAAAGATTTTAATATACATTTATTTATTTATTTATTTTATTATTATTATCTAAGCATTTATTTATTTAATAAATTATTTATAAATCAATAACATAAAATATATTTGACATTGAGAGAAAGATTTTAATATACATTTATTAATTTATTTTACTAAATTATTTATTTGTTTATTTAGAAATAATTTACTAACAGATTAGTCTCTCCCCTTGAGGTTGGGTCCAACCCGATTGACCCGAACCTAATATTATTGAAAATTTTAAATTTTGTTTATTGTACTTATTGTATTTTTTTATTTTCAATAATTGTGTATTTTCGCTATAAATTTTTAATAATTATTGGAGATTAAACTACTGTTATTTATTAGAGATGAGACTATTAATTTAGCTGAAATTATGAGTGTTCATGAGTTGGTTCAGTTCAGTTGTAGGTTGTTTGGCCAACCAAATTGACTTAGTTAGGATGGGGAATTGGTCAGCTAAAACTGGCTGACCATTTGTAAAAACCGACCCACTCAAGTTGTATCGGCTTTGATCGATTTTTTGGTTTGGTTAGTTGGTTCAAAATATTTAAACTTAAAAATTAAATTTAAATTTTAAAAATTTTAGTTCAATTATTAAAAATAAATAAAAAATTAATTTTATCATATAAAACATTTTATAATAAGAAGCATAGGAAATTTCCCACTTTTCCATATTAAAAATTATATTTAAAATGTAAAATATTAATATATTTAAATTGTTAGTTCACTTGATTTTGGTCGATTTACTAATGGCCAAAGCGAAACTGATCCAACTTGGTCAAGTTGGAAAGTTTGTGAACCAAAGCCGACCTAAAATACTAGAAAACCAACCAACTTGGGTCGAGTTGATCAGGTTGGTCATTATCAATTTGATGCATAAACCTAATTGAAATTAATTATTGTTATTTTTGTATTACAAAAAATTTATTAAAAATAGTATATAAAATATGAATAATTATTAATTATTTAAAAAGTTGAAAATATAAAACAATTGTTTACTCTTATGTGTTTCTATTAGGGCCATTTACTATAACACACGTTATAATTTTACATATTTACTTAAACTTACCTTGTAGTTTTCATTTTACTAAAATATCTCATATATTTTATAACTTATTTACTTAATTAACCTTTCATTAAGGAGTGTCTATTGGAATGCTACATATAAGGCAAATTTACTCTCTCTCTCTCTCTCTCTTTTCCTATTCTTTATCTCAATTTGTATTTATTTATTTATTATTATTATTATCTAAGCATTTATTTAATTAATAAATTATTTATGAATCAATAAAATAAAATATATTTGACATTGAGAGAAAGATTTTAATATACATTTATTTATTTATTTATTTTATTATTATTATCTAAGCATTTATTTATTTAATAAATTATTTATAAATCAATAACATAAAATATATTTGACATTGAGAGAAAGATTTTAATATACATTTATTAATTTATTTTACTAAATTATTTATTTGTTTATTTAGAAATAATTTACTAACAGATTAGTCTCTCCCCTTGAGGTTGGGTCCAACCCGATTGACCCGAACCTATTGAGTGGATTTTAGTTATGGGAATTGGAACAAACGGGTGGACTCTGTGTCCTGATATAGGGCCCCAATTGCTATTGGTTTAGAATATATATATATATATATATATATATATATATATATATATATATATATATATATATATATATATAAAATACTATAATATATTAAATAAATAAATTATATATATATACTATACATATAATATATATAGAATATTTAATATATATTATACATAAATATTTATTTTTATTCATTATAATCGGGTCTGTTGGGTTCGACCCGATTGTTTTGAGAACTAATTGGTTCGGTTCCGATCCAAAAATTACAAACCCTATCGGGTCCTGGTCCAGATTCGGGTCCTCAACATTTCATGTTGGGCCAGTTCCAACCCAGACATGACCCGTTGGCAGTCCTATATTTAGGGCTACCAATAGGTAGGTTTGAGCCCAATATTTATAGGGGGGGGGAGGCAAAATGTAAGTGGAATGAGAGGCCATGGCTTCTCTAGGTCCCCTTGGCTCCACCCCTAGGGTTGGGACTAAACCTATTCACAGGTCACGTCAGGATGTGAACTTTGCCTTTATATCATCGAACATATTCAAGTCCAAGTTTGAGCATGACTAACAATCGGGCCTAGATCTTGAGCCCATGCCTGACCCTATATAAAGCCCGAAGCTCGACCAAGAAATTGAGAAAAAATATTTGTATTATTTATTTGACAACAAAATTGATTTATTTATATTAAATTGACTTCAAAAGTGAAAATTTTAATTAATTATTTATTGTTTTATTTTATTAAATTAAATATATTATTATCCATAATTTTTTATTCATTTGATTCAACATGTGCCCAGTATTTAGGGTTGCCAATGGGTTAGGTTTGGTTCTAGATAGCTTGGACCAGTTATGTCCCAATAATAAATAAATAGTTACTTATTAATTTTATTACAGTAAATTATTGATTTATTTATTTTACAAAATTAAGTAAATTATTATCCATAGATTTCTATTTATTTAATTTACTAAATTATTCAATTAGTTAATAATTTATTTTTCTTTCTCCCCGAGCCTAATAATTTAAGGCTATCAATAGGTTAGGTCTACATTGGGCAGGGGCAGAGCTAGGAATCTTTTATGGGGGGGGCTAGTGCCAATCTAAGTGGATTGGGGGGGGGGGGGGGAACTATTGGGGTGGGGAGTGGGAAAATATACATGAAGAGTGGGGATTTGTTGGGCCATAGGTCTCCTTGGGGTCCCCCGTCTCCGCCTCGGGGTTGGGATTAAACCAATTCATAGGCCACGCTAGGCTTTAAATTTTTATATCAACGGAACATATTCAGGCCCAAGCCTAAGCATGACCGGACCATTAAGTCTAGATCTTGAGCCCAAGCTCAATCCCCATATAAAGCACAAAGCCTAGCTAAGAAATTGAGAAAAAAAAGATTGTATTCTTTATTTAACAAAAAAGTTGATTTATTTATATTAAATTAACTTCAAAATTGAAAATTTTATTTATTTATTATTTTATTTTATTAAATTAAATATATTATTATCCATAAAATATATTATTTTATTTTAAGTAAATCCTTTTTTTTTCTGAAAACTATTAATTAAAAAATTTACCTTTTGCAAATTCATTTTTTTTCCTATGGCTGCATTAGGAAACTATGCAAATATGTAGAGTGTAAAACAGTCCATATAAATTGCAAAGTTGGGTTGGTTTTGCACCGACAAATTTGCCCTCTTACCAAATAGACTTTTAGTTGTAATGGATGCGAACACAAATTCCAATAAAGTATATGCCTTCTTTTATCAAAAGTCCACTTGAATGCAAATTTATTTCTTTTTTATTGATGTACTTTTACATCTTATTATCAATGTAAATATACATTGGAAGATGTATTTTTTATCATTTGTCAATGCAAAAATATAATGTTGTCAAACACAAGCAAAAGTGAATCAGAGTGCAAATTTACCCTGAACCGGAATTTACACTTCATTTACATCGTTTCCAAATGCAGCCTATACAATAATTAGCTTTTGCAAGCCCCTGCAACGCAGGGCCCCCTCAACTAGTATAATATATATTATGTAACCTTCTTTCATTAAAATATATTATATATTAAACATTAATATAAAAGTATATTATATTACATATTACATAACAAAATTTGATTATTTCGGTTTTCTAATTAATCAAATTCCTAATTTTAAAAACTGAAACAAAAACTAAAATATTAAAATATCAAACTAACTGAATTGAATTAACCAAAAACAAAAAACAAAATCAAAATTTTTTATTCCATTTTACGGTATTAACCGAATAATGATCACCCTTACTTACGCCCTTCACCAACGCAAGCTGCTTGTCCAAAGTGGGGAGCCCCTAGGCTTCTTCTTTGAACACCAAAAGGAATTATTTTTGAAATACTTAGCATGGAGAAGCGATGCCCATAGCGCTTCCTCATGTAAGAACCTTCAGGCCAATTTCAAGAGAAGAGAAGTGTTCATTACATTTGCTGCTCCAGCCCCAAATCACACTTGTCTAGAGGACGATGAAAAGACTTCCAAACCTTAAAGATAAAGAGGCCTCCTACTAGCTAAAGAGTTTTATCTCTAAACCATGCATTCAAATCCTTACACACTGAAGTAGGAATTCTTCGAACTGCCATATTGTATTTGTACAATAATATTTGTGAAGAGATTATATTTAGGGGGTATTCCTTTTTTTTTTTTTTCAGAGGGGCAATGTTGGTCAATGAGAATCAGGGAAAGTTTATTTTCCCGGGTCCTAAGTGGGTAAATAACTTTCCCACCTAGGGGGGAAGTTGTAAATAGTTGAATGGGACAAAAATACCCCTTTTGATAATGGAATTTTATGATTGAAATGGTCATTGCCTTATTTACATAAAAATTAAAGAATACAGGTAAATGCACTTACCTGGGTAAATGTTTCATAGGAAAAATTTACCCAAGTAACTGCATTTACCTGGATAAATAATTTATCAAAAAATGAACAGAACCTTAATAAGAATGCATTTACCAACAACATGAGAAAGAACAACAGACTTCCTGTTGAGGGCTCGTGAGTAGGATCTAGTCACGGGGCGATCCACGGGAAAACCTTCCTATTTCCCCTTGTCTCTCCCCTTGCATGAGGTACCTATCTTGCTCTTCTTGAGCGAATGTGATTTATTCAAGAGATCACCAACTCTCCTACTTTCTTGAGACTGAATATTCGATCCTTTATTCCTCACTAGGGTCTTCTTAAATAGGAGAAGATTGCAATAGTCCCACTCCTAGTTGGACGTGGAGACCTTCTCCTAATCTAACAAGAGTAAGTCACTCCTTATTCTAATCTAACAAGTAAGTCCTAATCTAATGTGGTAACAAGATAAGATAGGTAGGTAACAAGATAAGATAAGTGTTGTCGACGTAGGTGGGCTGGGGCCCATTGCTGCTGCCGAAGTAAGCCCACTGCTGTTGCCGAAATAAGCCCACTGCTGCTGCCAAAGTAGATGGGTTGAGTTGTGCCGAAGTAAATGGGCTGGGCTGGGCTTATTGTTGCCGTTGGCGACGCTGGTGAGTCTTCTCCGTAAACGTGTCCATGACATTACACCCCTCCTGGACTAAGAGCTTGTCCGCAAGCTCGAAGTTAGGAAAAGTCTCTCGGAGTTTGGCCAAGGGAACCCAAGTGGCTTCGGTTGGGGGTAGGTTGGCCCATTTGACCAAAACTTCGGGAGTGCCTCCAATGATGTGGGAACGGAGCAAAGCTATTGGTTCAGGGACAAGTTTGCCTTCCTGTAGGGGCGGTAGGGAGGGAACTTGGTCCTGAGGGATGCCTGTAGACGGTTTCAGCAGAGAGACGTGGAAAACATTGTGAGGCCGACTGTTTGCTGGTAACTCGAGCTGGTATGCAACCGAGCCAATCTGCCGTAAGACCTTGAAGGGCCCATAAAATTTAGGGCCTAGTTTAGATGTGGCCTTGTGGCATAAGGAGTGTTGCCTATAGGGCTGCAACTTCAACCAAACGTATTGTCCTGGTTCAAGTGTTAGCTCCCGATGGTGCTGGTCATAAGTGTACTTCATGCAGAGCTGAGCTTGTTGTAGGCGAAGGTGGACGTCGGCGAGAAGGGCGTCATGTTCCTGCAAGGAGTGGTCAATTGCCTCCAAACAGGTAGATCCTGGTTCTTAGGACAGTAAGCGAGGGGGGTTCCGGCCATAGATGACGTGAAAAGGGGTCATGCCGAGGGAAGAATGGTAGGCAGTGTTGTAGTAATACTTAGCCCAAGGCAGCCAGTCCACCCACCGTCGCGGTTGGTCACCCACGAAACATCGAAGATACATTTCTATTGTTCGGTTGACCACTTCCTTCTGACCGTTGGTCTGTGGATGATATGCAAAAGAGAAGGCCAAGGTCGTGCCATGAAGGCAGAACAACTCCCTCCAAAATGCACTAGTGAAAACCGGGTCCCTGTCGCAGACAATGGATTCAGGCAGCCCGTGTAACCTGACAATGTGTGTGAAGAAGGCGAGGGCGACGGAGGCGGCACTGTATGGGTGTGAGAGGGGAGTGAAGTGGGCGTATTTGGAAAAGCGGTCTACCACTACGAACAGGATTGATTTGTTCCCTACCTTGGGCAGTCCTTTGATGAAATCCATGGATATGTCAGCCCAGATCTGAGTGGGGATCGAAAGGGGCTGAAGAAGGCCTACCGGGTGCAAGTTCTCCCATTTATGCTGCTGGCATGTGGAGCAGTTTTGGACAAAATCCCAGATAGAAGCTTTCATACCAGCCCAATGGAAATCAGACCGGACACGATGTAGTGTCTTTTGAACGCCCTCATGGGTGGAGTTGTGGATGTTCGAAATGGAGGAGATTAAGGGAAACCCAGGTGGGAGGTAGACCCATCCCTTATATAGGACCAGACCATCATGAAGGGACCAGTTGGGATTGGTAGTTCCAGACTGTATTTTCTGTACAAGAGGGGTCCATTCGGGTGACTGTGGTAGGGCCTTCTTGATGTCGTCCAAGAGAGAGAGAGTCGTGGTTGGGATAGCCCGTACAAGGACATTCCTTCCTCATCGCGTCTAGAAAGGGCATCGGCTGCGCGGTTTGAGGAGCCTACCTTATATTATACTCGAAAATCGAACCCAAGCAGCTTGCGAACCCAGTGCTGCTGAGGGGACGTGGTGAGCCACTGTTCCAACAAGTACTTGAGACTGTAGTGATCGGTTTTGACAACGAATGACCGTCCCCACAAATACGACCTCCAATGCTGCACGACCTTGGCTAGTCAGATTAGCTCGTGCTCATAGGCTGGTAGCTTCATATGCCGATCGGCCAGCTTGCGACTGAAGAAGGCGATCGGGTGTCCCTGCTATTGTAAGACGGCCCCAATACCACTACTGGATGCATCACATTCAACAGTAAACTCGAGGCCAAAGTTCGGTAATTGTAGAACTGGCGTCTCTTAATGTCACAAAGGCTGCCTCCGCTGTATCGTCCCACCGGAAGGAATTCTTTTTGAGCAGATTAGTTAATGGGGCAGCTAGCAGTCCATAATTTTCGTACAAATTTGCAGTAGTATCCGGTCAGCCCGAGGAACCCACGCAAAGCCTTGACGTTTTGGGGTCGTGGCCACTCCTTGATAGCCCGAATCTTGGAGTTGTCTACTGTGACCCCTTGTTCGTGGATGACGTGACCCAGGTACAGCACCTGCCGCTCTTCAAAAGAGCACTTAGGTTGTTTGAGAAAGAGTCTGTGTAGTCGTAGGAGCTTGAATACGGTCGCAGATGATGTACATGCTCCACCCATGATTTACTGTATACGAGGATATTATCAAAGAAGATTGAGACAAACTTGCGCAGATGGGGATGGAATACCTCGTTCATCAGTGACTGAAATGTGGATGGGGCGTTTGTGAGACCAAATGGCATGACTAGGAATTCAATGTGGCCATGGTGGGTGCGAAAAGCAGTTTTTTCCACATCTTCAGGACCCATTCGGACCTGGAGACTGGAGGTCTAGTTTGGAGAAGTATTGGACCCCATGTAGTTCGTTTAACAGTTCGTCGACCACGGGAATGGGGAATTTATCTTTGATCGTCCGGCTGTTGAGTTCCCTGTAGTCAACACAAAACCGCCATGATCCATCCTGTTTTGCTACCAAAAGGACTGGTGATGAGAAGGGGGAATGGCTGGTTTGTATAATCCCTTGTTTCAGCATCTCGGAGCATTGTTGTTCGATCTCGTCCTTCTGTAGATGTGGGTAGCGATATGGCCTGACGACAACTGGTTCGGAGCCTGCTACCATCGGGATTCGGTGATCGCAAGCTCGGGGAGGGGGAAGGCCCTTTGGTTCTTGGAATACATCTAAAAACTCAGCAAGGAGTTTTTCCATGGTTGTTGTCTGCATGGTTTCTGGTTGGAGTGTATGGGCCTGTGGTATTTTTGCCTTTTCTTTACAACCTTGGCACAAGATTTGCTTTCCATTCAAATGGAAAGTCATGGTTAGTGTGTTGAAGTTCCATAGAATTGGGCCTAGGGTGATCAGCCATTTGATCCCGAGGACAAGATCGAACCCATCCAAGGACAGTACAAATAAGTTGGCAAAGAAGAGTTCAGAGTCCTCCTGTATCTGGACATTCTTGCAGATTACGGGGCTGTGGATTCTTTCGCCATTCGCGACAGCTACCTGGAGCTGTGGATGAGGTTCGATGGGTAGATTGAATTGTAGGGCGGCGTGCTCACTCACGAAGTTGTGCGTGCTCCCTGAATCTACGAGTATTCGTACTAGTTGGCCTGCGATCCGGGCCTGCAACTGCATGGTCTGAGAGTTCTTAATGCCGGTAATGGCATGGAGGGAGATCTCTGGCTCGAATGTAGCAGTTTCTTCGTCGTCCTCTCCTTGCTCATCTACTAGGAGGCAGAAGAGCCTCTTGCACCGATGCCCGATTGAATAGAGGTCGTCGCAATTAAAGCACTGGCCTTTTGCCCGTCGTTCGGACATCTCTGCTCTAGACAATCTCTTAATGGGAGGAGCCACTACGCTGCTCCCTATGCTTGTCGCTGGTCTGGAGGTATTAATTGAGTGGGTCTTCTGTTCTCTGTTGGCCGAAGGAAGGGGATTTGCTACGGTTGATCTTGAGGGAGCCCATGAGGTCGGTGGTCGCCCCGGGCTGATGGTCCCGCGGCTGAGTTGCAACTTGCGCTTGAACGCACCGGCTAGGTTCATGGCTGTTACTAGATTTGGAGGGTTCTGCATCTCTACGTCCACCCTCAGAGGTTCTGATAATCCGGCTGTGAACATGTCTACCTACTGGTCCAGACGCACGGATGATGCTCTGGCGAGGAGGGTTTGGAACTGGCGTTGGTACTCTGCCACTGTTCCTGTTTGTTTGAGATTGATTAGCTCGCCCAAGGGGTTACTTGTTAGCGGAGATCCAAACCTAAGAAGGCAATATGACTTGAACTGTGCCCAACCGAGCCCGAGTTCTTCTTGCTCCAATCGGTAGAACCAGAGCTGGGCTTCTTCTGTTAAGTCGAAGGCAGCTAGGCTAACCTTGTCATGATCATCAGCTTGTTGGTTGCAAACAAACTGTTCGCACCTGTGCAACTAACCCAGGGGGTCTCCATTGCCATTGTAGGACGGGAACTCCAATCTGCTATATTTTGGAATAATGGTGGCTCCTTGACCGGTGGTCTGCTATTCATTGGATGATTCCGACGGGTCTGGTCGGCGATTGCTGGTGGCTACTACTCCGTCGACGTTCCTTTCTCTGTTGGAAAGGAACAGCTCCATCAGGCGCCGAAGCTCTCTGACTTCATCCTTGATCTCTCGGACCTCGGAATTGGTTTATGTGACACGGTGTTCAAGCTCGTGGACTCGAGATGGTAGTTGTTCTGGATCATCCATGACGCCTTGCTCTGATACCAGATTGTTGAGGGCTCGTGAGTACGATCTAGTCACGAGGCGATCCATGGGAAAACCTTCTTGTTTCCCCTTGTCTCTCCCCTTGCGTGAGGTACCTATCTTGCTCTTCTTGGGCGGAGGTGATTTGTTCAAGAGATCACCAACTCTCCTACTTTCTTGAGACTGAATATTCGATCATTTATTCCTCACTAGGGTCTTCTTAAATAGGAGAAGATTACAATAGTCCCACTCCTAGTTGGACGTGGAGACCTTCTCCTAATCTAACAAGAGTAAGTCACTCCTTATTCTGATCTAACAAGTAAGTCCTAACCTAATGTGGTAACAAGATAAGATAGGTAGGTAACAAGATAAGATAAGTGCTGTAGACGTAGGTGGGCTGGGGCCAACTGCTGCTGCCGAAGTAGATGGGCTGAGTTGTGCCGAAGTAAATGGGCTGGGCTGGGCTTACTGTTGCCGCTGGCAACGCTGGTGAGTCTTCTCCGTAACATTTCCAGCCTTTCAACTTGCAACAATCCACTTCTTGCAACTGATGTAGATGATAACAAGATAAGATAAGTGTTGTCGACGTAGGTGGGCTGGGGCCAACTGCTGCTGCCGAAGTAGATGGGCTGAGTTGTGCCGAAGTAAATGGGCTGGGCTGGGCTTACTGTTGCCGCTGGCAACGCTGGTGAGTCTTCTCCATAACACTTCCAGCCTTTCAACTTGCAACAATCCACTTCTTGCAACTGATGTAGATGATCTTCTATGGCCCTACTTCGACCCTTTTGATACAGTTAATCGCCAAACTTCCTATTTGTAGATATACACTTTCCTTTTTCACATTTCACCTCATTTTGTTCATTCTCTTCCTTGTGTTTACGACCTCTAGCTAGCTCTCAATTCTTTGCTAGGCACCCGTCAATTCCACTCACACTTAGTTCATTACTCACCTTCGTAGGTCATAGTTCAGACGTAACAACCTTCATCAGCTCTTCAGCTAGTTGCTGCCTCAGACTTTAGAGGTCTAATTAGTAATCATAGATTTATTTGTTGTCAACCATCAATTAGCGACAACTAAGTACCACTTGAGATTGTCCTTTCAAGCAGGTCCAGATTTCAGAAGTTTCCAACTCTCAAATTTTTATGAGAAAACTCTGGCTGCGCACATTGGCTGCATGGCATGGGTAGGGATGCAAATGGATCGCATCGGATTTGAATGAGGGTATATTTGAATGCTACCTGATTTCAATCGGATATTCGATTTGAATTTGAATCCTATTGATAAATCGGGTCTTCGGATCTGATCTGATCCGACTTATTTTCTTTAAAAATTAATAAATTATTAAAAGAAAAATAAAATATACTAATTTAAATAAAATAAAAACAAAGCATACACATATTTTTTAATTATTTTCATTATATATATACATTTTTTTATAAAAGAACTATAGTAAATTTATAATATACATATTTTTTATAATAAATGTATAAAAATATAATATAAAAATAATATTTATAAATAAATAATGTATATATGTATTAAATATTTATATTTATATAATATATATTGACTAGATCTTCTCAAATAGACTTTGTCATCAATTTCATTTGCTGCAGATAGCATTGCTGGAAAGCCATTTAAAGCAAGTTTGAATGAAGAGTAGGTGGTGTTTGGTAGAGTGGGTTTTTTGGTAAAAGAAAATGTTTTGGCACATAACACATGGCACACTGTACATTTTTTTTTGGCTGCACACCATACAATTGTTTATCATAGCTTAAAGCACATAAGTGTCACTAAGCCACTGAAGTTTTTCTCCAACACCCCCATATACATAATCTGAATTCGAATGGGCTCCACAAAGCAAGCCCCACAGGTACATCCCCATGTATTCGGAACATCTCCCAAATGCAGGGGTAGATGTGCCTGTCGGGCGCACTTTGTGGGAGCCCATCCAAACACACAATCTGATATAACGGGCATTACAAATGAATGAACTCAAAATTGCCCAACCAAAAATGATTTTGGTATCATAAACATATAAAGTCAAAACACCTACATGTGTAAACAGAAACACAAAATCACGACCCCAAACAACCCCTCCCCCCCACACCCACCCATCCACCCACCAAGAGATTTGAGTCCATTGCTTTCTATTCAATGAAGTTTTAGTATATGTTTGGTGTCACATAGGCGTCCCATCAACAAATGCTTCATTAATTGCATCTGTATATTTGTAAAAGCAAACTTCAGTTTTTGTGCGCCTTTCTCATTTGCGGTGCCTAATGTCGCCTATGTGTCATAAACACCTTCATTAAATGCTTCTCGATTTTGTAATCACACAAGTACAAAACTTTTATTGAATAAACGTAAACGGAACCAAACACCTTGTTATTATTCTTAATTGGCATTAATTATTTTTCCCACAAACATTTTCACCAATACCAAGTCCCTTCAATCTCATATTTGCAATTGTTATTATATGAGTTTGAATTTGTGGGCGTTTATTCACTAAACATTTATACTTGATTTGTTTGCAAAATCAAGTAAAACAATAATGAACCCATTTATTGACAGATAGGTGCCATTATGCATTACATCAGCAAAACAATGAATAAATGTCTACCAGTTGGGGAAGCTCTAAAATGAAACTTTCCCTAATGGTAGGTGTGCACATAAATCAATGCATGCTTTTGCAAGTCTCTATGTGTTCGGATCCACATAATAGGGAAATGCTGAAGTAGCGCCTATGTGGCAGATAATATAGTTATAGTTATTTTATTTTAAAAAATATAACATAATTTATTATTGTATCTCTAAATATGCTTAAAAAAATTGTATCTCCAAATGGCAATTTTAAATTTTGCCTCTAAGAAGCAAGGGCTTACTTGCTAGTCTTGATTGGAGAAATAAACCACCAAACACCTATTATAAATTAAATGCCTATTTTTTAATAATCAATTCTAAGTGCCAAATACAAATAATCAAGGTATAAAATTTCAATACGATACGCCCGATACAAGGCATATCATATCGTATATTTGAAAAATAGATATGGGATACGCATGGAAATCGGATGTTTTATCTTTTTTTATGCGTATCGGACCCATATTAGGGGTGTATTGGTAGCGTATCGATGAAAAAAATATGACAAAAAACTAAAAAAAATTAAAGGGGGAAAACAAGCTTATTTTCCCCGAAATACGCCTTCTTTCACCCCCAAATAACTCTAAAACTCCAAACTTCATTCCTAAATTGCAAAAGTTTGCAAAAAACAAGTGTGAATTGTTAGTTTTTTTTAAGGATTTTTCAAATTTTGAAAAAATATGGCAAAAATAGGTAAAGATTTTCAAATTTTTATAATATCTTGTGATTTCTTTTTTTCTTGAATGTTTAAATTTATGTTCATCTACATTTCTTACACTCAAAAACACTTTTTTTTTTGTGTTATCACTAGATTAATAGAAATTTTATGAAGATATTTGGGGAAAATATAAATTAACAAAAAATTTGAAAATGTAATTTTCTTGCCTATAAAGACTAAATATGTTTTGTATCTATGAATTTATCTATCATAAACATAGAGCAATTGAAATTTATTCTTTAATAATTATTTTTTTTATACTTTTAGAATTAAAAAATAAATAAATAATTAATTATATTTTATCATTTGATCATAATGATTAAATATATTATAATTCTATGGAGGATCTATCATATCCACAAAGCAATTGAAATTTTTTTTAATAAATATTTTTTGAATATATTATATAATTATTTATTTTTATAATATTTGGAAATGAATAATAAATAATAATTATTTAAATAATAAATAATTATTAATTATATTTTTACATATAAGTTGTGCCAATGCATGCTTTATGGTTGGATAGGAGAGTTGGGTTTTTCCCATCCCATAAAACATTAAAATTTAAGAATTATAATTTATAAATTATAGTTAATCATATGATTTTTAATAAAATTATAATTAGCTACAATATATATATATATATATATATATTTAAAATATATTAATTTAATGTATATACATCTCATTCATGTCTTATATTTAGTGTTGTTAATATATTTTTATGATTTGTTAAAGTATTTATAATATTTCGAAGCTTATTTATGCGTATCTTAGTTTTTCTTCGATCCCATACTTTGAACTTTGAAAGAATTGCTTATTTTTAATTATTTATTAAATAAACACTTATTTTTAAAATAATCACTCTCAAACGCATCCCAAATTCACAACTCACTGCAGCATTTTGTAAGCTTTCGATCACGAAGCCGCGCGCCCGCGCCGCGCACCTTCGTACTATGTTGACATGGAAGCGACATCTTGGAATGGTCTTACTTCGTGAACACGCATTAAGGCACAGACCACTTAACCTGTTTTGGTTATACGGAGGGGAAAAAGAAAAAGGAGAAAATCATTCGTTGGGAAACTATTGATTAAAAGTTGCCAGGAAACCGTTAATTCTCACCGGATACGATGAAGCCCCTCGACAGACCGATCAATATCAACGCCATGACTCGGAAGGTTGACGTCGACCAACGGCTTTCCCTTCGTTATTACTATAGGATCGCAGACAATCTTCTCAAACAGGTTCGCTTGTCTGCAGTTTGTAGTTGAGAACTTCCCCCTTTTCTTATCTCTATTGCAATTGATTCCTTTCTAGTTTCGCTTGGTTTCTGTAATGTTAGTAAGGAACTTATCGAGCTAAACTTAATATCTATATGTCAACCGTTTGAGTAATTTCTTGTTAACAATCGCTTAAGCGAGTAGAATCAAATATCGGTGATTAAATTAAGGCAATGGGTATTAAGAACATTCATCTACTTCTTGAATTTGTTTACTATGAAGGTTGCTACATTTTCATTAGCGATTCCTTGGTAATTGCTACATTTTAGGTATCCCGGAAATAAGTAATTATTGTTCGTGCTTCGTGCACTGTAGCCCGATTTTATTTTTGTCTACTTTTCTATGTTTTAATTGTTTTTTTTTTTTTTTTTTTTTTTTTGAGGACTGAACCTTCAAAATGTCGATGTATAACTATATAACTAAGTGGACATCTATTAAGGTTTAAAATTTAAACAAATTTCACAAGAGAAGTTATTGCCAGGATGTTCACAGTACAAAGATACTGCTGTTTAACGAAACATTGATTTCTTGGTTCAGAAGTTTTGATGATAATTCTCCATATGCTAGCTAAAGTACCTTATGAAATCCAATTGAAGAATTGTCAGATTTACCCACATGGCAAAGGCATGTAGTTGTGCACTTTAAAGCCCACATACCCGGAGCTATTACGGTATTACCCATCTATAAGATTTAACAGTCCCAATGGTTTTGCCTGGAAGCTGTGGGACAGAGACCTTGATGCATTTACACCATTGACCTTAAAACATTTCAATTCAAATATTCAATCATGGACTATGTTGCTGGTGTAATCCATGTAGGGAGTTCTTTCATCAGAACAGCCATGTGGAAGTAAAGATGCATAGAAAGAGAATTTATAACATACAAGGAAAACTGGAAATATCTTTGCATTGGTTGCTTATTGAGTTGGTGGGGCCTTATATAGTTATCATGGATTTTGATATAGGTTGGAATTAGGGGTCCCCCCTCTTCCATCTTGGGCTGATAAGCATGAGAAAACAGATTCAAGTCTGCGAGTGGTCACTTTGTGCAAAAACATGCCAATGGTTGGGTCTGTATCTAGTCCATCTCTCCCAAGATCCTATATGATTGGGACCAACATTGGGCAATTAGGCAATAGTCTTTAGTGAAAACCTAGAATAGTATGGTACATATGTAGCATGATAGGACTTCTATAATTTTCTGGGCATTGTTTCTTTTGTTAGAGTTAAGAAAATGTAAATTTTAAGAGGCCAAATAATTTCTCTTAGACATTATTATTTTTTTTTCTAGCTGTTTTTTGGTATAGAAATCTAATGATGATTTTTTTCTTCAGAATTTAAAATTTCAGAATAGCTGTTAAAAAGTTATAAGTTCTTATTTCAGCAACACAAACAATGATATTGATGGAAGTTGAACTCATTCTTCAATTAGAGGATGGAAGTTACACGAAAGCAATTTTTGTGTCTTCATCAAGGCACCAAGGCAAAGATAGGTGACAGGGACTGTCTTGCTGGCTATGTGCCTAGGCATTGCTTGGGCAACGGATTTTTCTCTTTCATTTCTTTTTGAAAAAACCCTAAATCCTAGGGTAATTCACTGGGTTTAATGGCAACCAACAAATCATCCTTCACTAATAATTAGTAATAGTCTTCATCAAATAAGAAATTAGTACAAACTTCATGTCAAAAAATATAAAATCAATATATTCATGAGAAGAAGAAAGAGAAAAATGCAGAGAATATAGGGGGTGGGGCCCTTGCTTTTTCCCAGGAAAAGAAGAAAATAAAGGGCTGATGCCCCTATTTTGTCCCAGAAAAAGAAAAAAACAATAAAAAAAAAGTGTATGAGTCATAAAGGTATTATTACTCACAAAATGAATAATCTAGTGTAATAATGTCTGTTATGATATTATGAACTCACAAAATAGAAATATAAAAATATTATATGGTGCTTTGTTAAAAACAACTAGGTGCCTGGGTAAGGTGGTCCTCCATGGATGCTTAGTCCTCTAGGCATTGGCTTGATAATGTTTATTTAACAGTGGTTGAACTTGGCAAAATAGCTCTGGAACATCTTGATTGGGATTAGCAATTTTCTCCCTCCTATCTTCTCTAACTTTACATGATTTTATCTTGTCGATCTTTGTTATGAATGCTAAAGACTTGTTTTTTGCATTTTCAGGCCAGTATCTATCGGGAGGAAAAGAATATTATAGATTTGTACATTATACTTGTCAGATTTTCAAGGTATGGGATGCATGATGGGAGTGGCCCTTTTATCTTAAATAGAGTACTATGAAGTATGATTTATGAAATTATTCTTCACTTCCCAGCTTGGTGTCTGAAACTATACCATTCCACCGAGATTACCAAGCATTGCTTCCAAAAGAAAAATCTGTTTACAAGAGGGTGAGTGAAATGTAATTATACTTGCTATTAGCATTACTTTATGTGTTTGTTCAATTATATCCTCAAATGCTTACATTTGGCTCTTCCTTTGTCTTTCTAGAAACCCTTGGGCTATCAGCTTTACTTTATGTGTTTATTGAATAATATTCTGATTTGCTTTGACTTGGCTCTTCCCATGTCATTCCAGAAACTCTTGGGTATTTTGGAGGAGTTGGAATCTCTGAAGCCTGATTTCAAACGCCAACTAAATGAATTGAACAGAGTTCATACTGTGGCTCAACTTGATTGTCCGGAATGTAACTCATATGGATCAACTGCTTCAATGGAATGGTCCTCCACTAAGAAGCCAGCATCTTTGAACTTTGATACTAAACAGGTTTTTAATGTGTTTCTCTTCTTTGAACTCCATTCAAATCTCTAGTATGAATGGTTCTATTTGTTAAGCTATTTGTTGATATATTAATTTGTTTTGTTTATGCATAATCTCATTCTAATGTAGTATTTTTGTCTTTTTAATTGCGTACTTCGTATACTTTCTGATTTCAGACTTCTGTTCATTCTTTTTCATATAGCTGTACCCAGCTAGCAGGAATTCATCACTGTCTTCATGGAAACCTAACCATGAGCTGGCTCAAATTGCATCATCAAAACCCTTGCAAATTGTTGACAAGCAGTTTCAGAAGCTGTAAGTATATTATTCAATCATAATTTAGAATATATGTTTTATTTGGTTATAACTTGAGACAAGTATAACTAAGTCTTGGCTGGTCTCAATTATTATGTTTGTTGAAAATCTAGAATGTTGAGAAAATTGCTGATTGCATAGAGAACAAGTATGTAACATTATGCTTTTAGGTAAGATGTTTTATGATGGACTGTCCTGTATGTAAAATGTGGTGGATCAGTATTGGTAAAAAGAGGTAGTGAAGCTATAGTCTTATTTCAATCACATACGTTGCTTGTTGGTAGTTGGTACATTATCAAGCTGTCTTAAGTGAATTTGTACTTTATAAATGTTCAGTCATGAGAATAGGGTTGTCCCCAAACTCTTTTCATGTTATTAATATCCATTTTTTTATTTTATTTGAAAGGTAAAATGATGTATTGTATTACTGAAAAGAGGGCGAGAGTCCCTCAAACTAGGCACAAGATATGGAAGTATACAGGCCTATACACCGATAAAAGTATAATGAGTGTCCTGCTTGTATCCACTATTCGATCATCTACATAATCCACAAAAATCCTTTCCCACTGGTTTATGAACTCCCTTCTACTTATGCCTTTGAATTTCTTCTGTACACTTGCCCATTCTATCAAACACCTTTCGATATTTCTAATTATCCATTCAGGTTCTACTATCACCTGGTTGAAAACCCTACTGTTATGCTCCAGCCAAAAGGTCCAGCTTGTAGCCCCAGGAATCATCTGCCATAACCTCCTTCCTCTTCTGCTGAATGCTTTGGATGGCCAAGCTGCAACCAGAAAAGACAAATCACCTGGCATTACCCAAACTATTTTGAATAGATGCAAGAAATGACACCAGACTTGATACCAGAGCAAAAATTGAGCAACATCTTCAACTTCAGCCTGGCAGAAGGCACGTTCATTGGCTATAACCGTACCCCTGGATATGAGCTGATGGTACAGCCAAGGTAGAAACAAGAGATTGGAAAAGAGATCTGGTTGAGAAACTCCCCGAGCTTCCTAGGGACCACCACATGCTATCCTGCGTCAAGGGGTCAATTTGGTCCTTTCTGCAGGATCCTTTGCAAGTTGGACGGGTCTTGAGCTTCCCAATCATTTCAAGTTTTGTCTCAAGTGGGGATCCAAAACCACCTGACCACCCAGGAATAATAGTCTCTTATTGGAGTTTCTTTGATTTGCGCTAGCATGTATAAAGAAGGGAATGTTTCCTTAAGAGGCTGAACCTGCAGCCACGGATCTTTCCAAAGGGCAATCTGGTCACCAACACCTGGCTTGAAAATGATATGACTCCGCATATGTGGTTCAACTTAGATATGCCCTTCCATAGGCTGACACCTGGCTTGTGGTTCAACTCCGCATATGTGGTCACCAATGCTTGCTATTGAATCTTTCCATGACTAGGGTCCATAAATCCTTTGATTTATACTTGGCTCCGAGTGGAAGGTCCGCAACTTTGATGGTAATTTCCTTCTCTAGGGTGTTTACCAGTTTATCCACTTGAGGCTAGGGGTGGATTTGAGTCGATCCGAGCGGAATACTTGGCTATTCGAGCTTGGCTCGCTCAAACTGTGTTAGGCTCGAGCTCGATAGCAAGCCAATTTTTTTTTGAAAAAATAAAAATATACATATAAAAATATTTTTTATTTTACATACAAAAAATTAAGAATTATAAAATTTATTTATTATTATACATATAAATAAAAACTATACATATGAAAAATGTTTTTATTTTACATTCAAAAAATAAGAATTATAAAAATTATTTACTATTATACATAAAAAATAAAAATATTATTTATATAAAATAAAAATGATTTATTATATATATTTATATGTATGTATGTATTTATTATATGATAAATATTTATATAATAAAAAATATTTATTTATTATACTAGGCTCGCGAGCCGAGCTTCACTAGGCTCGAGATCGGCTCAATTAGCAAATGAGCCTATATATCAGGCTCGAGCTTTGTTTAAACCGAGCCGAGCCGAGCTCGAATGGCTTGTAAGAAGCTCGGCTCGTGGCCACCCCTACTTGAGGCACATTTCCTTTGGGAATGAATTCGCTTTTTTGTAAGTTCATTTTTAGGGTAGTAGTAGCCTCAAGGCAGGTGAATAGGCACCTTAAGAATTACATATCTTCATGTCTAGCTCTAGTCTCTAGAAAATAAAATTGAATCATTTGCAAGTTGCAATTGAGATATTCAACTACTATAATGAATAGGAATAGGGATAGGGATAGTGGATCTCCTTGTCATATACCCTTTCCCCCTGCAAAGTAGTCTTTAGGAAGACCCTTCACCAATAAAAACATTGCAGTTTCTAGGCAAGATTGAATCCATTTCCTCCATTTTACTCCAAAACCTATTCTGTGAAGCATGTAATCCACAAATTCCCACTAGATATGGTCATAGGCTTTCTCCATATCCACTTTAATTATCACTCTTGACCAGACCTTAATCTTGAGAATGCATTTATCTGCAAAAGTGATTTTATTACTACAATGGAAGGTGGGAGACCCTCAGATCTTTACAAAAGTATATGACTGTAGATATTCAGAGTACATACAAAAAGATGTATAACTAGTATATAAAAAAATGATTAAAGATTGGTTATCTCTAAAATTTGACAGCAGAACCCCTTCAAAAAGATTAGAAGTCCTGGACCATCTCATCAGGGACCATCTGATCTTTTCAATGACTGATTCCACTGGCATAGCCTTCCCTTTGAACACCCAATAATCTCTCTCCATACTTCCCAACAAATGGCATGGAGTTGTTCCATAGAGTGTCCCTTTAGCAGAGGAGATGCCAGTCCTCCATGATGACAATAAGCTTATTGCTGCTGGGTAAAACTACTGTTAAAGCTAGGGTTAGAAGCTTTTTCCAACTCTATACATATGCGAGCAGTGCAAAATAACCTCCCATGGGGTGTTTGTGTGGAAAGGGATAATGGAATTCCAAGAGGAATTTGCATCTCTAATTTTTCTTAGGATGTTGGGCGAGATTTTGGAAAGATGTTTGGTGTGGTGATGTGAAGTTATGTGATGTTTGCCCAAGGCTCTACAAATTGAAAGGTATCACGGACAAGCATATCAAATTGTGTAGTGTCTGGTGTTTAGATGACCAATATTAGATAGGGAGATAGAGGAGTTTCTCTTGTTGCTATCTAAACTGGAAGAGGCAAAAATTGACCCTAGTGAGGAATATGTTAGATGGTGGAAAGAATATGTGGATGGGAAGTTCTTGGTTAAGCCCTGTGCTGTTTTGGCAAGAAATCAGGTGGAAGAGGCAGTTGAATCAGTCATTTGGGGCAACCTGATCCCACCTGGGGTGGAATCCATTTCTTGGCTGGTTGCTGTTGATAGTATTCTTACTCTGGATTGTCTAAAATCTAGACCTGAAATCTAGAGGATTTCACCTGTCAAGTATGTGTATCATGTGCAGACAACAAGAGGAAAATGTCTTACACTTATTTATCAGATGCAGCTGGCTAGAATTCATTTGGAATTTCTTCATTGAAACATTCAAAATGCAGAAACACAATCCTTTAAGTACCATGGGCATTTTTCACAATGGCCTAGAATTGGAAGGAGTCGGAAGGCTAAAATTTTAAGGAAAGAAAGAAACAGATACATCTTTGAAAAAGGTCCTCAAGGAGACATCAACAGAGGATCTAGCAGAGAGTTTGCCGCCATCTTTGGGCATTGTTTAATAAGACGATTTATTACAAGTTTACAACCTTCTTAATTTTCTGTTCCAATTGTACTTTGAATTGGCTATCCTCAGTTGTACTTGGTGAATAGGATATATTCTAAATCCAATTTATATTGCATATTTGCTGCTTAGTATGGGTTATTTGCCCTATGAATGAAAAATTAACCTTTCTTTCTATACACTGCTAGCATCTTAGGCACTCATTGGATTCATCTAAGTTAATATTTCAGAACTCCACCATGACTTACTTTATCTGACCTTTTGCTGTCAATTAAATTCTTCAGATATGTATAGGTCTCACATTCTCTATGAATTTGGGAATCCTGAATGATGGTCAGTGGTTACTGAAGACTAGAATCTATTAATTAAATAAGATGGTAACTGCACAAGATTGTTACTGGTGAAGTATGGAAAAGAAAAAGAACCATCTGCAGCATCAATCAGCTATAAATGTTCTGAAAGAAAAAGAACAAAATCTTGCTTCAATAGATTTTACAATCCTCAGTTTGCAGAGGGCTTTTCCAGAATTAATACTCAAGCTTTATCTTGTTTCTCAATTACTCTTTTGTTGGTAGAGTTAAGTTTCAGATACGTATAATTTGGTAGATATAGAATTTGATGCATATCTTGTCATTTGCCACGTGGATCTTCTATCTTCCTATTCTTTGTTTGCCTTGTTACATGCTTCCTTTTTTAATTTTATTTGGTCATTGTTCTTGTTTTTGTTCAATGCAGCATATTGTCTTATAATCATGTTTTGAAAAACTTCATGATTTTTCGAAGTAAAACAGGTGGTGCTATTAGTTTTAATTTTTCCATTCTATTTATTTCCAATATATGTGATACTCAATGTAACATCCATTTATTGGTTGGCTATTCAATTTAATATTATTACTTCTGGTGTCCCAATAAATATGTAGGTCTTTCAACCTTCCTCTTCCAAAGGAGGAAACATTGTCCAGACATTCAATTTTAGGTCCAAATGGTCTCAGGGGTCAGTGGCTTGGACCTAGCATGGGGATAAAGGTAAAATTGTTCCAGAAATTTCTGATTGTGCTAGACTATGGCTAACATTGATCACATTTATTTTGATTCAATATTTATGTTGCACAGGTTAATTATCCAAGCAATGCTGAAATAACTCCAGCTGTAAAATCAGGGTTTGTATTTAAACTATTTTTACGGTGTTTGTAGAAGTCCTATTTTTTTTTAACATCTACCTCCCTGTTTATTTTCATGTTTAGTCTATATTTTCTCTGTGACGTTCTAAAGGGCTGATCAATCTGCATTTCTAATATGTCATGCTGGTGCTTTTTCTTGCAACACCACCTTTTTTTTTAACATTTTTTATCTTGCACTACCAATGGAAATAGCTTGAATCAAGGTGGACAATATGATCTCGTGGTAAAAGAAAGTGATCCAGGAGCTAGAAGTACAATTGAAGCAGTACTCTCTTTGGATGATGGTAGATGGTTACAGCCCCATGAGGAGCCACGTTCTTCATTGAATGATGATATAACAGAAGATCCTTTTCAGTTAAGTAATATCAGGCAACCTTCTCCTCCTCCTGTTCTTGCCCATGTGCAGCAGGACTTCCTTCCAATCCCTCCTTCAAAGGTTGCTGATCCAAGACCTGGACCTGCAAAACCTTTACAGGATGAGAAGGATGGGATATCCAACTCTAATTCTTATCAGCACCTACACATTGTAAGTACTCCTTGCTTCTACTCCTTTATTTACATCATGAAAAAAATTTCCCCTTCTTTGTGTTTGTAAACTTCTATTGAGGGTCTTTCTTCCATGTGAATTGCATTTCAGCCAGTAAAAATGATGGAGGATTTTTTGAGATTGGCACAGACAAATACAGCAAAAAACTTGGAAACATGTGGTGTTCTTGCTGGTTCTCTTGTAGGTTCTGTTAAAGTTATCAAAGTTTTGAGGGACCTGAAATTTTGTGTATTCAGTTTCTTATCCTCATTTTCAACTAATTGCAGAAAAACAGGGTTTTCCACATTACAACGCTAATAATTCCAAAACAAGAGTCAACTTCAGATTCGGTAAGAGATTGGTCTGTCTGAAAATTTGTTTTGATGTCCCCATCCTTAGTTTCATGCTGAATCAGCTTTGAACTAATGAACCTAGAAGTGTTTAAATTAAAACTACGGAAAACTGAGAAAGAGGTTGATGCCATAATCTGCAAAGGTTTTTTAAATATAACCAAGGGAATGGCTTTATGCTCTTAGTTCTCTATGTAAGTAGTGCTTTCCCTTTTCTTGTCAACTGGCAAGTAACTTCATGGTTTTACTACTGATGCTGCTAAATCAAAGCAACTCCCTCTGGGAGTAGATTTTGGAGACCCACTATTTCCATTTTCACCAGAAGAAAGTTAAAAAGCAACTGGGGGAGGGGGGAGGGGAATATTGTTATAGGATATGTTACTCAGGATCTAGCAATATCTCTATGTGTGCAAAAGCCCCTCAAGTTTGAAATGAAGTTCAGTTTCCACTTCATATCTCTTAGTTCACGAATGGGAACAAACAAAATTTGGTTCCTCTGTTTGACTATAATCTTATTGTTTTGTTTCACAAAAACTTACATAGATTGCTATCTGCTAGTGTGAACCGAATTGAGAGCAAGAAGAAAACAGATTTAGGGGTGTCAAGAATAGTCGACCCCCACCCCAAAGAGTCTCTTTTATATTGAAGAGATAAAGGAACAAATAAAATAATAAGAATACAATGCTGTACAACAAGGACTACTCTAACAGTGTACATCAAGATATATCTTCACACTCTCCCTCAAACTGATGCATAGACATTAGCATCAGTTTGCCCATAAGAATGAGATGTTGACTTTTAGTCATGGCCTTGGTGAAGATGTCGGCAATCTGCATGTGAGAGGCTACATGAGGAAGAGATATAGAGTCTGCAACAAGAAGGTCTCTAATAAAGTGACACTCCACCTCGTTACGTTTAGTCCTCTCATGAAAGACTGGATTAGATACAATCTTGATAGTGTTGGTGTTGTCAGTATACAGAGGGATAGGAGTAGAAGAGAAATACCAAGATCCATGAAAAGGGACTTCAACCAAACAATATCATTACATGCAGAAGACATAGCTCTATACTCAGCTTCAGTAGAAGACTTAGAGACAGTTTGCTGTTTCTTGCACTTCTAGGAGGTGAGAGAGTCACCCATGAAGATGCACCACCCAGTAGTGGATCAACGAGTGTCAGGGCAACCAACATCAGCATAAACCCTCAATTGTATGAATGATGAGGAAGAGAAAAACAGTTCTTGAGAGGTTGTGTCTCTAACATAATGGATGATGCAGTGAACAACAGTCATATGAGGTTGCCGCGGGGCAGAGACAAATTGATCGATGACTTGAACAACATGTGAAATATCAGGCCTGGTCATAGTAAGGTAGATCAAAGAGCCAACAAACTGATGGTACAAGGTAGCATCAAGAAGGATGAGGCCTTTGGATTTAGATAGCTTGACATTTAGCTCTAGGGTGGTATCAACATGTTTCTCATCAGTGATTCCAGCTAATTTGACGAGATCAGAGGCGTATTTTTGTTGACAAATAAAATACCCTCGACTGCTACGATGAACCTCCAAACCCAAGAAGTAAGAGGACCCATGTCCTTCATGTGAAATGAGTTATGAAGTAAGGACTTCAGCTCACAAATGCCATCATGACCATCCCTAGTTAGAAGCATGTCATCAACATACAATAGGAGGATAGTGATACCTTGGGTTTTTCTCTTAACAAAGAGGGAGTAGTTAGAGGAACTTTGATTATACCCAACTGCAACAACAACATCCCAGAAGCGCTCAAACAAAGCCCTTGGTGCTTGCTTCAGACCATATAGAGATTTCTTTAGGCGACAGTCACGTGAAGGATCACTGTAGTATCCAGGCGGAGGTTTCATGTAGACTGTCTCCTTTAGTTCTCCATGAAGAAAAGCGTTCTTTACATTTAATTGGTAAATAGTTCAGGGATAAACAACAGATATGGCCATAAGAGTCCGAACTGTGGTGATCTTAGCAACCGGGGCAAATGCTTCTTCATAATCAATCCCATATTCCTGACTATATCCTTAGGCAACTAACCGGGCCTTATATCGATCAAGGGAACCATCTGACTTCAGTTTGATCGTATGGACCCAATGACTTCCAACAATAGAAACATCTAGAGGAGCTGGCACAAGATCTCAAGTGTCATTCTCATGGAGGGCTTGAATTTTGGCATCCATGGATTTTTTCCACTGAGAACTTCTAATGGCTTACTGATAAGATCTGGGGATATCTATGGAAGAAAGTATAGCAGAAAAGGAACTATGGTTTGAAGGAAAACCATAGCGGTCAGGGGGTTGAGAAATATGGGTAGAACGACAAAGTGGAATAATTGAACTACTATCTGAAATAGGAGGATCTTGGGTCAAGGTATCACTTACAGAGGTTATCGGAGATGGATGCTCTGGACCGGGTGGAAGGGGACATGTAGCCGCTTGCGGGTGAAGATGAGAAAATCTCTCTCAGTTGAGGAAGTAGTAATGTCATCTGAATCAAAGTCCTGCAAAGCAGAGATGGAAGGAGTAGACAATCTAGCAACCCTAGCAAAGAAGGAGATATGTTTAAGAAACACAACATTCTGGGAAATCCGAATACGATGAATAGCGGGATCATAGCACAAAAATCCTTTGTGGTCAGGACTATATCCCACAAAGGCACACATAGCAGACTGAGTAGTTAATTTAGATTGTTCACGAATATGAAGATGAACAAAACAAAGACAACCAAAAACATGAAGGCTAGAGAAATCTGGGGGATAACCAAAAAATTTTTGGAAGGGAGAAGTGTTGCCTAGAATAGAGGAGGGAAGAAAATTGATCAAATACACGGCTGTACTAGCTACTTCTACCCAAAACGAAGTTGGAGTATGAGACTCTTGTAGTAGTGTCTGCGCAACACTGAGAATGTGTCCATTCTTCCGTTCAACCACACCGTTCTGTTGTGGAGTGTCTGGGCAGCTGCGTTGACACTGAATTCCATAACTCCTTAAGTATGCCAGGAAGTCTCCATCTCTATATTCTCCCCCTGAATTTAAGCGGAGGATAGTCACATTGCACTTGTACCGGTTTTGCACCATAGTATGAAACGGTTTAAATGCACCAAAGACTTCTTATTTGTGCCGTAGAAAATAAATCTAAGTAATCTGGTACAATCATCTATAAATAATACGAAATATCTATATCCCAATTGTGAAGTAATAGAAGTAGACCAAACATCACTATGTATTATCTCAAAAGGTTTAGTGGCATGTTTAGATGTATGAAGAAATGGTAAAACACGACTTTTACTCAAACAACACGTAGTGCAAGAAACATCAAAAGTATGAACAAGAGGAATTTTATTCTTAATCAAACTAGAGTCAAACAAAAAATTTAATTTTTGCGAATATGGATGACCCAATCGTTTATGCCACAAATCCCAAACATTATTTCTTTAACTCAACAGAGAATCAAATAAAGAACTAAGTAAAGCTGATGATGCCCCTGATTGAGATTTCTCGAACTCCAATGCAAACAGACGGCCCAACCTAGGCCCCTTTCTTTCACCTTCCCAGTGTACCGCCCTGTATCAAGCAACCATCATGAGAAAATGTGAGAACATTTCCTTCATCAACAAATTGGCCAACAGAATTCAGATTAGTAGTAAGTTTGGGTACTAAGAGGGTTTTGGAGAGAGGGAAGGATCTGGTTGGTGACAGTTGAAGGGACAGATCATTGCTACCAATGATGTCTAACTTTTCACCATTGGCAGTAATAATATGTTTATGGTGAGTTTCAGTGGAAGGATTTGGGTGATTGAGGTAGGCTCCTGTCATATAGTTGGTGGCACCTGAATCTATAATCCAAGCATGTGAAGGGGAAGAACAATATGCAGAGAATTTACTAGACAAGCCAATAGCAGAGAAAGCAGAGGAAATAGTAGAAGATACCAATTGCTGAACCTTTTCATCATCCATGATACCTGTTGAATCATCTTTCATTGAAGAATCACCCTTGGTGGATACAGTGTTTGTTGCTTGTCCATCGGTTGCCTGATAGGCCCGGGGCTGAGCATTTTTCTGAGAATCCTTAGCTAGTTGGACTGGACAGTCTAGAATGATGTGACCATGTTGCTTGCAATAGGTACACACATTCTTTTTCTTATAGTGAGATGCAATGTGTCCAAAACCCTTACACTCATAACACTGGGTTTTGGAGAAGTCCTTGGAGGTTGGCTTCTTACCCCCATGAGCAACAAAGGCTGTTTCAGCCCCAACTTCAGCCATCTTCCCATCAAACCCGACTGCAGTGAGAAGTCTAGTCTCTTCCCTTAGAAGTTCCCCTAAAACAGAATCCATATCTGGAAGTGTTCCCCTACTCAGAATCTTGGACATGATTATCTCATATTCAGGTCTAAGTCTCATCAAGAACTGAGTCATCTTTCTCTTCTCAAAGTGCTTTTGAATATATTTCACACACTCTACTGGATCTGAGGGTTCAATGTGAACAATCTCATATTCAGCCCATAAATCAAGAAACCGGAATAATATTCCTGTATCCTCCTATCTCCTTGGCTGTAAGAAAATATTTCTGATTCTATCTGATACTGTTTAGATACGTTGGACTGTTGATAAACTTTTTCCAGATACAAGTACATCTCATAGGCTGTTTTCATTCTCCTCATAGGTAAAGATATATGATAATCAATAGAATTTAGAATCCAAGAAACAAGCTTACCATTATCCAACTTCCACTGTTGTAAAGCTTTGGCCTTGGTCTCAGCTGGTTTAGTGACTGTTCCATTTAGATATCCTTCTAAACCTTTCACTTCAACATAAAAGTCAAAATGGAACTTCCACATCCCATAGTTCTGTCCATTCATCTTCACATGAGTGATATCACCTCTGTCTGAAGCCATGGTAGCAAGAAAGTAGCACAAAATAGGGTTCGGCTGAAGTTTAAAAGAACTAAACTGAAGTAAAACTTGATAAAAAATGAGTGAAATAGGCTGTAATCAATCCAAGAGAGTCAAAAACTGAGAAAGAAACCCCTTACTTTCACCGGAGATTGTTCAACATCCAATAGAAAAAGAAAACTGAACACAGTCCAGAAAAGGAAAGTCTGGGCGCAGCCGCCTAGAAGAAAAGTCCAGATCTCTCTCAAAACTTCACGGATCTCTGTAAAAATTTTAGAGTATGTTGAGAAGGGCTAGGCGACAACTTCTTTCAAACCTTGCTGCAAACGGATGTCAAACGAGAGAGATCCAATAAAATCTCTCTCTCTGGATGCGCAGAAAACAGAAAAGTGGTTCCTGGAAAGATCAAAACAGTCCAGGACCAATGAGCAGAGATGTAAGCTCTCAATAGATCAAGAAACAAGGTGGATCAGAGAGAAAGAAGATCAAAGGGAAACCTGCTCTGATACCATGTGAACCGAATTGAGAGCAAGAAGAAAACAGATTTAGGGGTGTCAAGAATAGTCGAACCCCACCCCAAAGAGTCTCTTTTATATTAAAGAGGTAAAGGATATGCACAGTTACAAGAATGCCCTTACAGGGCTGAAAGATAAAAAGAACAAATAAAATAATAAGAATACGATACTGTACAACAATGACTACTCTAATAGTGTACATCAGGATATATCTTCACAGCTAGTAGTGCCCTACTATCAAATTCTTATTGTTTTCAATAAATTGCTATGTTCAGTGTCAGACGATGAACGAAGAGGAAATTTTTGATGTTCAAGACAAGCTCTCCCTTTTCCCTCTTGGATGGATTCATGTAAGTATCAAAATTATCTTTATTACTATTACATTTGATTCGATTCTTTTTCTGTTTTTCCCCTGATTTTTGCTGTAAGCCTGTATAGATGATTTAGAACCCTTTTTAACACCTGATTCATCTGGTGTTGAGCTTCATCAAAGCGCTTAAATGCACAAACCTAAATGTTATTGCCAAAATAAACCCTGAAAGGAGCCTCAAGTCTAGATCAATAGTACCCTCCTAGCAAATCCATTTTTTTGGCCATTGTGTCCTGTGGATAGCAAGCACTTGAGAAAAAAAAAATCCCCTACATAACTACAAGAGAACTTTTTTTTTTTCCTGAGAAGTTTCTGTTTTCTTTGAGAAGTGAGACTATTCTCTCTTATATTGTCGATTTTCTATCTCATACACTTAATTGCTGACACTCAGTCTAACTTGGAGCTTGTAAACCAATTTGCAGCATATTAAGGCACACTAACCTCAGGCTCTGTTCTTTGATATCCATACATCTACATTCAGTTTAGGAACTACATGTTTGATGGTAGCCATATTTCTTGTTAAGATATCTTACACTTTCTTGCGTATCCATAAGATGTATATCATATTCATTGGACTCTGCTCTTGATTGAGTTCTGCCTTTGGTTTCCAGACACATCCATCACAGACATGCTTCATGTCATCAGTTGATCTTCACACTCATTACTCATACCAGGTAATAATGGAACTCTAAAAGCATTTCTTATGCAATTTAACTACTGATTTCCAGTTTGCTGTTCTTCCCTTTGGGAACCCCGAATTAGTTGGTCTAGTTGTTCTCTGATTAAACTGAATTTTGTTTTTTAACAAATTTTACAGGGCGGGGGGTAGCATCCCTAATTACAAGTAAAAAATGCATATATTAAAAGACAAAAATAGTACTGTTATGTTTATTAAGTTATACCATAATAAACAGGGCTATCTTTGTGCATTTTCAGTGGTGATGTGCCCAAATCCATTGCCTTTTTCAATTCCCCCGGTTTGATATCTTTATGTTCTGTTCCAGATTAACAGATAGTTATAGTTAGTGGATGATTTTACTTGATTTGTTCTGTAAGAACGGTAAACATTAAGATCCATTGCGCTGATGTGGAAGACACACACACACACACACACAAAATTGAAGACATTTGAACTTCATTTTCATTTAGGCCTCTGCATTACTTTGGATTAGCACAGCTGGAGAATTTGGAAGTTAGTTCAAGAGACAGGAATTTGTTTAGGGACTTGGAATCTAGGAACGTTGGGAGATAAAGGTCATGAAGTTAGTAGTCATAATGAAGAAAGAAAAGTCAGTGTAAGGGATCGGATGAAAAGGTAAAAATGCAAGAAATTGATTGATACAAGCAACTCATGGTTCATGAGAGAGAAATAATATAAATGGGTGGCTCATGTGGTACAGATGGTGCAATTATCTGTGGATTTACTCATAAAAAATTGTTCATTGAATTAAAAAGTGTGGAATAAGAGTGCAAGAGAAATGGGAATTGGAATATGGGTCTGTAACTAACTACTTTACAATTGTCATCCTCAATTACCCACAAGATAATCAAAGCAGTAGAAAAAGGGGATCTTGCTATTTGCCATGCAGGGAGTTTATTTTAAACTTGCATTTTCAAATGACATAACTTCATTAAATTCTGCCCTTTTGTATTTAATTCATGTCTCTTCTGATTTCTTGATATTGTAGTCCTTTGTTGAGGGAGTTGTGTTTTCTTTATCAGATAATGTTACCAGAGGCAATTGCAATTGTTATGGCCCCGAAAGATACATCCAGGTATTTTTTGAAATTTCAAGTGCCCTTGCATCAAATTATATTTTTAGGTAATAATCCTTTGCATTAGAAATTACTAAATTTGTCTGTAATTGTTTATATTCTGCAGCAAGTAAACTGTGTTTTTGCTAAATTGCTCAACTTCTGTATACCATGTGTCTGCTTGATGTTTAGGTTCCATAAATCGCATTTCTAATTCCAGCTTTCTTATGGTTGAAATGAAGATGGTTAACCCCACATTAGATGTACACTGATATTGGATTGTAGGTGTGAACTGATGAATAAATTGCAGAATGTTATTTTTTTTTCTCAAAATACTAAATAGGTGTCCACATGGCTTGCCTACTAAGTCTAAATGTTCACTATTCAGATAGGGGTGCAAATTAGGTACCCTATCTGAAGAATTTACTCTTCATTGGACCTTCAGTCTGCTCCCTCAAAAATTTAACAAATTTTAAACCCAGGTTTGTCCAATTTGCATTCCCTAGTTCAGATGATCCCTTCTATCAAAAGAACCCTCTTGCAATTCTCATAAAAAAACGTAAGGTTGGGAGACAACTAGACTCTTGGGCATCTGCCATTGTAACAGAAGTTGAGGCTTCATGGATATCTCCTCTTGGGAGAGAAAGGTGGGTGAAGTAGTGGATTATCTTGTCAAGGGAGACGAAGGTTCCATATAGGGGTGCAACTTGGGTTAGCCTGAGTTAACATTTTACACTGCTTTGGTTTCAGGGTTCAGGCTGGGACCATTCAAGTTTTGACAAAAGCCCAACCCTAGCCCAGCCAAGTTGCACCACAAGTTCCCAAGAAAGGGGTTGTATAGAAATAACTCAAATGTATCAGAACCCATGTTTTTGCTTTCCTTTTAAGCCTTTTCTCATCATCATCTGATATATCCCATTAGGACCGTATCCAGTCCACCCCTCCCAAGACACCAGATAGCTAGGATCAACACTGGGTAATGGCCTTTTTAATGTGGGGCTGGGCAGGAATCCTGTTCTAACATATTCATGGTTGGTAATAGGTTGGCCTAGATGATCTTTTTAGAACCAGTAACAAATCACACCGCTACAGATTGTAATGAGCAGAGAGAGTTCATTAACCATTCATCCTGTAGATGTGGGGTGGAAAGCAAATTGGCTGATGTGCCAAGGACAATAACTGAAATAGGTGTGGACCAGAAGAGCTCTGACATATGGATGGATAACCCAACACAACCACTATCTCTTACTAAGTAAGCCCTACTCTTTGGTTCCACAATGCATTGGGGGGGGGGGGTGAATCACATACACATCCACAACTTTGATGGGCAGTGATTTCTCGGCAATAGCAAATGAATTGTTGAGTAGGTGGGTTCTATATTTTAGTTGGTTCCACACTATAGGCAGGAAGGCAAGTGGTCTAAAATGGCCTTTGGCATTCATTTTGACCACTTTTCCTCCCTACCCATTGTTTTATTTAGGGTTATCTTAGCTTGATGGATTTCTGATTATTGACAATAAGAGAGCCAATGTAAAATTTGGATATCAATTATTGTAACAAGGCACACATATAACATGTACAGCAACTTGCAAATAATGAAGTTATTTCTTTCCATTGTACTGTTGTGGTTACTCCATTATGGTACAATCTCAGGTTGTAACCAATGTAAATATTGCCCTTACATTCAGACAATCCAGAGGGTCAATTATGAGGCAAAGCCAATCGTTGGAATGGCATGCCAAGCCTAATGAGATTGTAATCAATGCAAGGGTTGCCCATACATTAGGACATTCTGGAGAATCAATTACATGAAATGCCAATCCTTGAAGTTACAAATTGACCCCAATATAATTCTTCATAGCATGGTAGAATCTTAATGTGGAAATTATGAGCTCAACAGTTGTGACTTACTTGTCAAAGGGTCAACCTTTTGCCCTCATATTTCTTCACAAAGGAATTGTAATTCATAGGTATTACTATTAGTGGGTTTTGCATGTATCTTGGCAGGGAGATACCTATACTATTTACCAATGTTGTAAGTGTGGGCATGATGTTAGGTGTTCCACTATCCTGTGGCATGAGGTGTAAACCAGAAAAGCAAGAGGCGTAATCCTCTTGGGCATATTTTTTTAATTAATAATTAATTAAAATAAAATATTAAAAAAAAGAAAAATCAGGAAAAATATATAGTTTCAGTTTTAATAATAAATCCATCATATTCAAATACAAATCAATAACTTATCCAACACAAAAGGACTCAAGCTCAACCACAGGACTCTAAATCAGCATTGTCAACTAGGATAAAAATACCATGATCAGCCTCAATATTTGCATCTGCAACATATGGTTATATCTTCCTACTCATCAGCTTGTCTTTCGAGATTTGAGAATGAGGGAATGGGGATGATCAACCATTCATGCTTTTTCCTGTAATATTTAATGATAACTTGTAATTGGAACATTATAAAATAGTGTACACCATGTACAACGCATACACTTTTCTACATTGTATGCCTCGTGTATTCTTGTCTGAATGCTACACTTCTGGTAGTTTTTTTAATCTTCATGGGATGGTGCACCGATATGCATGTCTCCCACACCTTATAAAAACTGATTCATACAAGCTTTTTGTAACTTGCCTGTCTTGGTTTCAATAAAAATTTTCAGATTTGTTAACAATAAAATATTTAATCCAGATAAATTTTAAACATGTGCTATAATATGTTACTGCAGACAACATGGCATATTTCATCTTTCTGACCCAGGTGGTGTATCTGTGATTCGCAACTGTCAACAACGTGGGTTTCATCCTCATGAGGAGCCTGAGGATGGTAGCCCAATATATGAGCACTGCTCCCATGTTTATATGAACTCCAATTTGAAGTTTGATGTTGTTGATCTTAGGTAAGGTACCATTCATTCAATTTTTGTGCTGTATGTGTATCTATATACATATAAAATGCATTTACATAACACTCATTGAAAAGAAATAAATATCTTGGTGAATTCAACTCATTCTCCAAAGCTGAAACTTGATCCAAAAGTTACGTGTCATGGAACATCTAATAGAACTACAGGTGCTAAAAGGCCGCCTTTGTTGGACTATCCGCCATCTAATTGCCCTTCCAATGTATTGGGCTAAGGATTTAAGTTTTTTTGTTTCCTTTTTGCTCTAGTGTATTTCTAGGAGTCAGGTCATATCCCCCCTCCTACTGATCATCAATAAATTTTTCTTCTTTCTTTCTTCTTCTATTTTTTTTAAATATATTCTAAATTTATAATGTTATCACTCTTTTTTTTTTATGAATAATGTTATCGGGATACGCTTTGGATATGTATGAATACAGACAAAAAATTAATATAACGCATAAATATGCTAAAAAACTCAAATAAATCCTAAAATATATATTAATAATGATAGTTACAAGTTTTATGTGATTGTAAATAAGTTATTTAAAAGTAAAGAAACTGTAATTTAATGATCTATATAAAATTCAAGATATCGGGACACACTTAGTAACTATTGGCAAATGATGGAATAACTAAAACGTGAAAAAACAGAAAAAAAAACTAAAATGTATATTGATATACATTAGTTTTAAAATAATCAATATAACTTATCTTAATATTTATTAATATATAAATTTAATAATTAATTCTAACATTTATTGATAAGCATACACCAAGGAAAAGAGAAACTTTACTTAACAATAAAAATTCATAACCCTATAGCAAGCAAATGGGTGTGGCTTAGTGGTGGACTTATAGAATCTTGCTATTGCTTTGGATATGTATGGATACGGACAAAAAATTAAGATAACACATAAATATGCTAAAAAACTCAAATAAATCCAAAATATATATTAATAATGATAGCTACAAGTTTTATGTGATTGTAAATAAGTTATTTAAAAGTAAAGAAACCGTAATTTAATGATCTATATAAAATTCAAGATATCGGGACACACTTATTAACTATTGGCAAATGATGGAATAACTAAAACATGAAAAAACAGAAAAAAAAACTAAAATGTATATTGATATACATTAGTTTTAAAATAATCAATATAACTTATCTTAATATTTATTAATATATAAATTTAATAATTAATTCTAACATTTATTGATAAGCATACACTAAAGAAAAGAGAAACTTTACTTAACAATAAAAATTCATAGACCTATAGCAAGCAAATGGGTGTGGCTTAGTGGTGGACTTCTAGTTGTTAAAGCCTAATGGCTAGGGTTAGAATCTTGCTATTACTAAGTTTGTAGTTTTATACTAACAAAATAAATTCAATGAGAAAGAGGGTATTAATTAATGAAATAAATGAGAAGAGGATTCCAATTAGGTGCTAAAATTGAAATTCAAATTTAAAATTATGCATTAATTATAGGAATAATTTACTAATTAATGAGAGAGAAATTGCACTTAAATATCGGAGTAAATATAAAATTAATGAGAGGTAATACTGTTTGAGAATGTACTCGTCCATGTATCGGATTTGTACCAGAATGATACGTGATATGGTCCGTTGCGAAATTTTGAATCTTGCTTGTGAGGGATCCCTATCTTTTGGTCAAGACCATAGCTTTGATACCACAAACATTATTAATAGTTAGGGTAAAGACAATCATAATGTCAGTTCATTTTAGCAAAAACCTCTCCTCAATTTTTGACAAAATTAACAAATACCTCCTTTCCGTTAATGACTAAGATGGAAAACGTTATAGATATGTCAGTTCAACATTCTTCTAGTTACGCGATTCATTCCACGGTCCTCACCTGAAGCCAATGGCCTATCTGCTCCACTGGAGTCAGAAAGCGATCGGACTGAAACTATTATTTGTGTACCAACATTGATTGTCTCGCTTCCCGACTGTGTGTCATCAGCAGCCGATGATGGGTGAATAAAGTATAGTGGAGGCTCAGCATGGTCATGAGCAGGCTGAGGCTGTGATCGAGCAAGGTCTGGAGGCTGACTATAGTCTTCTCTCATGGAACGACTAATTAGATATCCCTGAACTATGCTTTCAGCTGATGAATTTATTACAGATGGGAAGTATGTACGTGAAGCTGCTCTTTGTGCCTGAGCTCTCAGAAGCTGCTGCATTTGTAGTCGACGCTGCCTGGTCTCTGCTTCAACTGAAGTAGCAGCAGCAGCACTCTGCTGTAACTCCATGAACACTTGATCGACATAACTCTGTCGTGGGTATTCATATTCTCCTCCCAGTAATCCCTCCCTGCGCAGTACCGCAGTGATGAGAACTCGGAGGGGCGATGAAACAGGTGAAGTAGTAATGGAAAGGGAGCCTGCTGCAGAAAAATGATGTCGATGCCACTCCATCATATGATGAGATCCATGGCCAATTCCTCTAAACACTTGCTGGATCTCAAATGTTGATATCTCCCAATCAGGTCTCTGCCTCGCCGATTTGAAACGATGTCCATGGGGCCTAGGAGGGATCCTCACTCCCGATTCCGATGCTTTTCCCGTCGTTTGGTCCTCACTGCCGGAACTGTTCCCATGTCCATAAATCGATATAACGTCCGCATCCTGGACCTCTCCTTTGCAGAGAACAAGTGGCCACAGCAAGTGACGACTGGGTCCTTCGCCATTTCCATGCATATACTGCATTCAAACATGGCCAACGCTTTGCAGCGGCGGAAATGGGACAGAGAAAGGGAAAAAGGGGAAGAATAAGAAGCTGAAGAAGATGAGAGATTAGAGAAGAGGAAGAGATCGGATTTAGAGGAGTGCCGCCGCTGCCTCTGCTTCTGGGTTCGAAGGGTGAAGAAGATGAACGGTGTTCGAGAAAGGGTAAAATAAGTAATTTGAAAAAAAGTGACCATCATTGACGATTGACGAAAGGGAGGTATTTGTTAATTTTGTCGAAAATAGAGAGAAGGTTTTTGTTAAAATAAAACTATAGAGAAGGTTTTTATGATTGTCAGAAACTTAAGTGGAAGTTTCTGTATTTTACCCTAATATTTAATACAGCTATCCGATACTTATGGTAAGGATGCATTGAGGGTCTGCTGCTTACCTGTTAGCAATGGATCCCCCGTAGAAATGCACCTTCAAATTCGACTGCTAAAAAATGAACCTTCGAATGTGTAGACACAGGCCATATATTGTGTTTACATCGTGGTCATTCTTGCATGTTGCACCCTCGAGGGTATCCCCCATCTTCGTACGGGGATGATTTGGTAATTAAACCACGCTACGTAAGCTCATGTAAAACACCAACGAGTAATGGATTACGTTTCTCTATCCATTTGCAAATTCAGTAGGTGATAAGATGAGAGAGATGAGATTAAAATGATTTGGTCATTGAAGACCACAAACAGTTTCATTTAGAAGAAGTGATTTGTTATAAGTGGAAGGGGCCGGAAGAGTTAGAGGTAGATCAAGAAATACATGGGTGGTAGTGAAAAATGATATATGCATTAATAATTTAATATTGGATATAGCTTTAAATAGAATGAATTGACAAAACAGGATTAACAAGGTGCCAATTGGTTGGTTGGTAAGGTCTTTTGCTGATTGTAGTGGAGGTTTAGGATCAAATCCCGCCTGCACTTGGGGGATTGGAGGGTGGGTGGTTATGGGTTTGGGGGATGAACTACCCCCATTGTGTAGCCCCTTGGAGCTAAAAAGACAAAACAGGATTCATATAGCTGACCCCATATAGTTGGGATAAGGCATGAATGATGATAAAATAAAAGCTTGCTTTGGGAAAAATGTTTATTTAAAATAAAAAAATCAGTATTCTGAATTGATTTAGCTCTTAGTTATAATTATTAATCACTAAATGATATAAAAAGTTGTCCAATTTGTCTTGGTTGATTCCCAATCCGGACGAGGGATTCACTCTCCATCCCTGTCCATGTTCTTGATTGAGTACCCAATTATTCCTTGTCCTCGTCGTTGTCCAGTTGTCCTTGCTAGAGCAATCCCTATCCTCATCTTGGGGAGGTCATATATCCAATGGGTATCTCAGTTAATTAAATTAATCTGTTAATTTTATCAAGTTAGTTTGGCTTTGTTAATTAATTTACGTTGAGTAAGTTAATTTAATGGTAAATTGCTAAATTTTCCCTAAAGTTTTGTAATTGCAATCGCCTCTCTTGAACATTTTGACACAATTGCAAGTAAATCCATTTTGTTAAAATCCTCTAACAAGAAGCATGAAAATGTCTAAAATACCCATGCAATTATTGTTGAGGCTGGTTTCTACAGAAAAACAATACAAACTAGATGAACAACAGAAAAGAAATGAGAGTTTAAAGTTACAGTATTACCTTTGAGTGATTGATATGAAGAGAAAATTTGGAAAATAAACATTTTGGTCAAAAGTAACAATATGGGTATTTTGGACATTTTTTTATATATCTTGTTAGAGGACTTTAACAAAGGGGATCTACTTGCAACTTTGTCATAAAATTAGAGAGAGGTGATTGCAATTATCAAACGTCAGGAGGAGGTTTTAGCAATTTACCCTTAATTTAATTGATTAAAAGATTAATTACTTAAAATACCCCTGAATTATCTGACAATTACGTAATGTATCCCTAACCCTACTTAAAGTATGCCTGAAGTTTACAAAATTCATTTTTCCGTTGTCTATTTAGAGACAAATCACAACAGCAAAAAACAAATCACCTTTTGAGTCTTGTTAAGCTGAAACATACTTTGATCCGCATCTTGAATCAGGGTTTAGGTGTGAAATGCTTAGTTCAGCTATTAAAGCCTAAAGCTGCATTCAAAGTTTGGAATATTTAAGACTAGCATTCAGAACTTCAAAGGCCCCAAACAAATGCCTTAAGACTACCCTTGAAGGCCTGAACCCTCTGCAGTCTACGAGCAACACCTCTTCAACAAAAATAAAATGAAAACAGAATTTTTTATATCTCGTTTGCATCGTTGTTTCTTCTTTATAGTAGAAGATTGAAATTAGAGAAGAGACCCTTGTTTAGGCTCCGTTTTACTTAGGAAGGATTACAAATACAAATATGTAGAGTGCAAAATTTTATATTTTGTATTATTTCCTATGTATTTAAGTTGTATATATTTGTATTTGTACTCTTTCTTTCTAAATTGAGCCTTAGGTTGTTTTTGATTGCAATATAAATAAATTTGCATTGATTCTGAACCATGGCCATGCAAATGATTTGAGTGTAAATTTTGACTTATTTTATTTCCAATTTTAGCTTATTTTATTTGATTGCAGTATAAATGAAGTACGTTAAGACATGAAACAGAATAAAGTAAAAGCAAAACAAAATTGAAAAAGAATTTGTATTTTTTATATTTGCACTCCTATGCATTTGTACTAGTGCAAATAAATTTGCACTACAACCAAACACAGCCTTAGGCTCAATTTGGAAGGAGTATAAATGCAAATATGTAGAGTGCAAATCCTTGTATTTTGTATATATTCATACCATGGTTTTTAAAACCGAATCGGTCAGGCATCCGGTTATCGATTCAAACGGTCCGACTGTTCGATCCGAAGGATCGACCTGTTCTGACAAAAAAAAAAAAAAAGAAAAACAGTCAAAACCGTTCAAATCGTTAATTGTTCGGTTCAGTAGTTTGTTGACCAAAATCTACAATTTTGGGGAAAAAGCAGTTTTAGGAGAAAACGGAACCGGTCAGGTTTTGAAAACCATGATTTCTACTGTATATATTTATATTTGTACTTCTTCCAAACTGAGCCTTAGGCTGTGTTTGGAAACAATGCAAATAAATGTGAGTGCAAATATATAGTGTGTAAAACGGTTCATATAAATTACAAAATTGGGTTAGTTTTACATTGACAAATTTATATTCTTATCAAACAGACTTTTAACTTAATAAATGCAAAAATGAATTTTAATAAAGCATATACCTTTTTTTTTTTATCAAAAATTTACTTGAATACAAATGTATAAATGTAATGTTGCTAAACACAAGTAAAAGTGAACCAAAATTCAGATTTACACTGCATCGGGATTTACACCCTATTTACATCATTTCCAAATACAACCTTAGGGTTTTTGGTATTTGGTTTAAGGTGTGATGGAATAGGCCGGCCAGATTCCACAATCAAATTTATAGACACTGTAAAGAATCAGTGGGTAATATTCAACAAATTTGCAATCCAACCGGTCCCACTATGGCAGCATGCCACTGATTGAAGATTCAAGGCCCCCTGAAATTGTTAAATTTGCATTTGTAAAAGGCTCTAATCTTCTGTCTATGCATGAACTAGCGTCAGTTGGCTTCTAAAATTGAGTTTTTAAATTTTATAACATCTCACGTGATGTCACATGTGAACGTAATTTGACGGTCAACCAATGGAGGGGCAATATGTTATATGTGTAATATCTCCGAAACTACAGGGGTACTTTTAAATAATTAGATTGATCATATTAGGTCAATTAAGTTGAATTTAATAAATTACCTAATTAAATATTAATAAAAATTTATCTAATTTTAAGAGGAGAGAGAGAGAGCTTGGTAGGGGTGAGGATGGTTGGTTGATTTGGTTAAGTACAAAAAATATGACTTATAGCGGCAGTTTTTAAGGTTTGATTTGTTTTTAGCGGCAGTCGATTAAAAGTGACACACCCACGACTGCCGCTAGAGAAAAGAGAAAAGGCGCGGGGTGACCTTTTCCTCCCCCGCGCATTTCCTTTCCGCACTCTCTGTTTCTCTCCTCTCCCAGTAGTCTCTCTCTCGCGCTCTTCATCTCTCACGCTCTCTCTATCTCTCTCCCGAGATCTCTATATCAGTCGAATCTCTCTCTCTCTTAGTTCATTTCTTCTTTTGTTTCGATCCGTTCTCATCTGACTTTATTGCCTTATGGGTACTTGCAGAAAATTATTTTAGCGCTCTCGGGTAGATTAAGCAAATTATTTGGTAAATCTATGAGCAAGAGCAGGAATGAGAAGGCCATATTCCATGACTTTCCAGGAGGAGCAGAGGGTTTTGAGCTCATGGCTAGGTTCTGCTATAATAATGGCAGAATAGAGGTAACTCCGTCTAGCACTATCCTATTAAACAGTGTTGCCCATTTCATGGAAATGGCTAAAGACGTCTCGGGAACCCAAAATTTAATCGAACAAACTGAGAAATCCCTTGAAGGGATCCCCGACTGGACCTGGTCTGAGATTCTTGCAGCTTTGAAGCAGTACCAAGATTTTCCTTTGATAGAAAACTCTTCAGCTATACTTCAGAAATGCTTGGATTCCCTTGTACCAAGGCTGGCTATGTCTAGTGATGAAAGCCTTCCCCTCTACGTCTTCCCCTGACAGCTCTGGTTTCCGGCTTTCCTGCGATACCAGAAGCACTGAAAGCATGAAGAATAGTTTCTCAAGGGCAACTTGGTGGTTTGAAGATTTTGTGGTTTTGCGCCTCTATTTGATTGAAAATTTGATAAAGGCGATGATTGCTCAAAAGTTCAGTCATGTAGTTGTAAGTAGGTTTCTCTTCTATTACCAAAAATCAAGGTTTTCAGGAGCAACATCAGATGAGAAGCGTATGATTGTAGAGAGTGTTGTGGAGATGCTCTCTTCCCTTCATTGGAGTTTTTTTTCTTGCAAGAGCTTATTTGGGATTGATTCTTCGGGTGGCTTTGAGTTTGAATGTAAACAAATGTTGTCCGAACAGATTAGAAAGTATGATTGGTTCGCAGCTGGATCAAGCAACACTTGATATCCTTCTTGTACCTTCTCCTCCTGGTGTGGCTTATCTGTATGATGTGAATCTGGTTCTTAGGTTCTTGAGATCATTTCTTCGAGGAGGGGGTTGTTGGGTGTCTTCTGCTCGTTTGAAGAAGGTTGGTAGCTTGATGGACTTATACATTGCAGAAGTGGCGCCAGATTCCTGTTTGAAACCTTCGAAGTTTGTTGCATTAGCCGTAGCTCTGCCAGAATCTGCAAGAGACTCTCATGATGGAATATACCGGGCCATGGACATGTATCTCGAGGTGTGATATTACATTCTCAGAATTCCTTTCTCCAAGTATATGCAACTTTAGTGGAGTGTCAAGTGTCAACTCTGTTGATTTATCTTCTGTCAATCTCAGGAACACTCAAAATTTATGATTCTTTGCCATATATTTTGATTTGTCTAGTGAGAATTAATATGGGGATGTGGGGTGATTGACTTTTCTTTTCGTTTTGGTTGATCAGATCTCTGAGAAGGGTTGGGAATGACAAAATGAGCTTGGGTTTTACTAAAAGCAGAGATGTAGACATAATTTCAAGCCATTAATTTTGTCTAACGTTTGAACTGAAATGGGACTTCTGCAGGTCCATGCTGGACTATCGGAGGAAGAGAGGATGAAGATCTGTTGTGCACTGAACTACGAGAAACTCTCATCAGAAGCTTGCAAACACCTCGCTCAAAACTCAAAATTTCCATCAAGAACAGCTGTCCAGGCCCTCGTATCCCAACGTTCCAAGCTCAAAAGTTTAATCCAGGACACGAGCGTGACAGTCCGCTGATATTGACATGAGCATGGTGTAAATGCATGGGTAGGCCTTCGAATATTGACACATGGTGAGGTTCTATGCTACCTCTCTGCTACCTCTTCCCAGTTGTTCACTTGAGACTCTCGAGTGGACTTGCAATTTCCACTCTTGATTATTTTTTGTGAGCTTCATATTTTTTGTTCTCTTCGTTTAGCATTATCTAGCGGTATCTTTATGACTTATTTCTTCTTGTTTGATGCGTGACAGTCCGCTGGTAACTCAAGTGCTCTTTTCCTAACTGCTGCAGCTCAAAACCTACTTTGCCTCAAGTTGGCTGAGGAACTTGGGGTGAAAATTGCAAGTCCATGGGTTTCCTGGTTCAAAGCTGCTAGCTTGCCTGCATTTGCTTCTCTTCTGGTTACTCCCTTAGTTCTGTATAAGATCTACCCCCCTGAAATCAAAGATACACCAGATGCTCCTGCTATGGCTACAAAGAAACTGGAGCAGATGGGTCCTGTCACAAAAGGATTTCCTTGTGGGTATTTGGGTAAGTAACACTACTTTTGTTCTTATGCTTTATTCTTTTGCGAGTATTTTAATAACTAATTTCCTTGCAGTCTCTGGCTGGATCTGTTTGCCTAATTTATTTTGTCATAACGTTTGACAACAACCTCTCAGCATTTGGTTCATATTATTGAATTATCATTTAGCAATGCGAATCCACCTTTTTTGTTGATAGATTACGGTGGAATAACAATGCAAATCACCTATTTTGGCTTACATGTATAAATATATTAATTAAGATTATACTCATAAGATTTTCCGTTTGTATTTGGTTCTCATGCTACTGTACTCCAGGAACAACTTTTTCCGATTAATTGCAAGATGGGAAACTTTGTCATTTGATTCAACCTTAACGTTCAAATCATAGAACTAATGTTTCTGTGGCCCTCTGTGAATAGCTGCTTCAATCTGTTTTCCTTTCCATTCTTTATGCCCATTAAATTTCAACGTTGTTTAATTGGACAGACAACTCTTAAGTGAATGTCTCACTTTGTTGATTAAATACAAATGCTGGAGTTAGGAGTAGGAACATATCATCAATTCAGAATAGTCAACTAAATGTTCTCCATATGCTCATAGAAAAATGTCACGATCTTTAGAGCTTTGCCTCACGGCCATTTCCCCTGCTTCTTCATTGTTTTCAGTCCATTTGAGTTTATTTTTTAATTTAGCTTAAATGTAAATTGTAATTCAGACCATTTATTGTCTTAAGGTCTCTTATTTTTATGTGAATTAGTTCATGATTTTTTTTGATGAAGGAAGATTTGGCCCGACCTCACAGTTATGCGACACGTGGCAAAGACAACAGCTCGACACAAAAGCAAGCTTAAAGCGCGAACACCAAGGGGACACCAACGGACCAAACTCTCTACTGGGGGCCCGAACTCACCATCGGCCCCAAACTAGAAAGTAATCCGAGCTGGCCTACCTTGTAACAGTTCGGGATACACCGCCGAACTGGCCAATCTTGTAACAGTTCAGGATACACCTCGCCGAACTGGCCAATCTTGTAACAGTTCGGAATACACCTCGTCGAACTGGCCAACCTTGTAACAGTTCGGGATACACGCCGAACTGGCCTACCTTATCAGTTCGGGATATACCTCGCCGAACTGTCCAACCTCGTAGCAGTTCGGGATACACCTCGCCGAACTGGCCCGCCCTATACATACCTCCGAACTCAAGGCTTCGCCTCGTTCACCACTCTGCATCACTGTCTGGGCACCAAAACCAAACAAGTCGTACCATGCCTGACACTGAGGAAGTCCGTACCCGAGGGCGCCACACCCGACTGACTTGGGATCTGGCCCTTGACGACCGCACTCTAAAACAGCCACCTGCCACTGTCACCTAACACTGCCATCTCCAGTTAGAGAGACGGTTAGGCAGTGGCGGTTTTGTCCCAGCAGAAAGGACGACGGCCGAGTTGACGGACGCAAGAGTAATCATACCCGACCTGACAAGGGCCTCGAAGCGAGTGCGTGAAGTGATTATAAGAACCCTCTGCCCCCAACAGACAAGGTATGTGAAATTTGTGCTATCTGGTCTACACTCTGCCTTTGAGAGATTATTGACTTGAGCTTTGGACTTATCACACCGGGTTCCCCCTGGAGCTCTCTTCTTTCCCGTTTCAGGCTCCCCGACGCTCCAGCTCAGAGGCGAGTTCGTTGACAGCTAAGACCGGTCGGATTGCGCTCCATCAATTGGCGCCATTTGTGGGAACTTGCTTCTAAAAGCCTCCCTCTAAATCTCTTCTACCTACCCCCTTTCAAAAACTCCAACACCCACTCCAACACTGAAATGGCCTTCAGCAGTGCCGGACGTGGAACCGAAACAGCCACTACCAGAGAGCAACTTCATGCTCCGGCGGTGTGCATTGGGTAGTTCACCATCCCCCTTTCAGTGGATGGGATCCCAAGCTTGAATGTGCCACACGCAGTGGCACCTCTCCCACTACCCATCGAAACGAACTTCGCGAAACCAACTGCTGTCCCACTGGCAGCCTGCCAAAACCAGATAGATGATCTGATGCAATACATGCGGGCAATGCAGGCCCAAATGCAGTAGTTCCAGCAGCACCAACTCCAGCAACACCAGGTGTTGCACCACCTCTCCCAACACCATTATCAACAATAATTCCCTCAGCTACCCTTGAACCAGCCGCCCCGCCCCCCCGACACCCTGTTTCAAAGCCGATCAAGGCCTTCCTCCAAGGTGGACGACCTCACCAAGGAGAGGCTTCCCGACCGCAAAACCCCCCTAACAGTCAGGCCTCATCCCCGGGCCGAAAGCAAAGAAAGATCACCCCCGCCTCGCAGCCCGTGGGTGGGTCAAGAACCTCGCCAACAAAGTCACCTTGGTGCTCCAAGCCCGAGTTCCCACTCACGGAGAACCGCTTTAGTGCCTTAGCAGCAGGCCAACAACCCGGGCCCATCGAGCTCGGCAACACGGAGGCAAGCAGCGCCAGCACTAGGCCCACTCAAAGAAGGCGCCGGCGAAGTCGCCAAACTGCTACTCGCGTGCTACCCGAGCTCAGAGGCAAGGAAGAAACGAGCTCGGGCGAGGTAAAAACCATCCCCATTCTCTCAGTTCCTTCCCCCCTTTCAATAGAACTTTTGGCAGTCCCCTTGCCTTCAAACTCCCTTCTCTGGACAAGTATGATGGGTCCTTCGACCCCAACGACCACGTTGACGCGTTTCAGTCACAAATGCACCTCGCTAGGGCAAGCGAGTCGTGCATGTGCGTGGCTTTCACCACCACCTTCAGAGGGGTGGTCCGCACCTGGTACCGGAACCTAGCTTCCGGGTCAATAAAAAGCTGGCCCCAGTTCGTGCAGATCTTCACTGCACACTTTGTCACCAGTAAAAGGTGTCCCAAAACCGAGGAAAGTATCTTCGGGGTAATCCAAAGAGAGGGAGAACCCATCCGGAGCTACATCAAACGGTTCAATGAAGCATGTTTGCAGATCCCTCGGTTAGACCCCGCGGTATAGCTCGCCGCGGCCAAAAGAGGGGTGGCGCACAAAGAGTTCAAATGGCACATGGTGGCCAGCCAGCCAATAACCGTGGCCGACTTCCTTAAGCTCGCGGACAAGTTTATGAGAACAAAGGAAGAGATCAACCAGAGAATCGAAGGCGGGGTGGAAAAAAGAAAAAGAGAGGGCGAGCAGCCCTCCAACCTCGGCGACAGAAGAGGCCATAACCGAGAGACGAAGCGAGCCAACCGTCCCGAGCTCCCTTAGCAGTTCGGACGGATTACACGCCATTGAACACAAGGCGGATCGAGATTCTGATGACGATCAAGGACGCGCCTTACGTAAAGTGGCCACCTCGCCTAAAGAGCAACCCCAACGAGAGGAACACAAATTTATATTGTTGTTTTCATAAAGATCACGGTCATAGCACCGAGCAATGTAATAATCTCCGTGACGAGATAGAATGACTCATCCGTCGCGGGTACTTAAGAAATTTTGTACACTACGACAATAGTAATAAAGCAGGTCGGCAAGGGGAATACGGGAAGGATGTCCCCGAGCCAAGCAACAGACCGGCCGAAGTCTTGCAGCGACCTCCCCTAGAAGAAAGGCCAATCCGGGGTGGCAGGATGCACTTCGGCGAAAGCAAGGATGTCAGTTCGCGAAGCGGCCCGAGAGGAGCAGAACCCTCCCAAGAGGCCGAAGAAGGAAGAACCGATCATTTTTACAGAAGACGACGCACGAGGTGTTCACTACCCCCACGATGACGCGCTCGTCGTAAAGCTAAGGATCAACGACTTCGAAGTCCGGCGCGTGCTGGTCGACTCAGGCAGTTCGGCGGACATACTATTCAAATCGACGTTCGACCAATTGTAGTTGCAGAAAAGCGATTTGAAACCCGCTCACACTCCTCTGGTAGGCTTTAGCGGAGAGGAAGTCAGGCCCTTGGGAAAAATAACAGTACCTGTGGAAGTCGGCACATGGCCGTGCGCGGTAAGACTCAACCACGATTTCCTGGTGGTCGCAACCCCCTCCCCATACAACGCCATAATAGGGCGACCAATTACGCATATTCTGCGTGCAGTGGTCTCCACCTATTATCTGGCAATGAAGTTCCCCACGGACTTTGGTGTGGGGGTAGCGCGGGGCGACCAACTCGAGTCCCGCAAATGCTATGTTGCCGCCCTAAAGGGAAAAAACAAGGCAGCCGACGACCTCAAACTAGAGCGACTTACGGAGTAGGGCGAGGAACGAGCTTCGCCCACTGAGGAAACAGTCGCAGTCCCGACCTCGGCTACAGATTCTATGCGAACTCTACAGATCGGCGCCTCCGTCAAGGAGCCTTTGCGAATTAAACTGGTGAGTTTCTTACTCCAAAATTTAGTAATTTTTGCATGGTCCGCGACAGATATGCCCGGTATTGACCCTGGCCTCATAACTCACAAGTTTAACACTAACCCTGTAGTCAGACCCATTAGACAGAAAAAACGCAACTTAGCCCCGGAGCGCTAGAGGGCGGTCGACGACGAAGTCGAAAAGCTCATCACAGCGGACTTCATAAGGGAAGTTCATTACCCGAGCTGGGTAGCCAACCCAGTGCTGGTGAAAAAAACCAACGACAAGTGGCGCATGTGCGTCGACTACACCAATCTGAACCGAGCTTGCCCAAAAGACTGCTTCCCCCTACCCCGAATTGACCGCCTCATGGACGCGACCTCAGGACACGAGCTGCTAAACTTCCTGGACGCCTACTCAGGCTACAACCAGATTAAGATGGACAAGTCCGACCAAGAAAAAACCAGCTTCATTACCGAGTTCGGCCTGTACTGTTACAAGGTCATGCCCTTCGGACTAAAGAATGCTGGCGCGACCTTTCAAAGACTTGTAAATAAACTTTTTCGGCCTTTAATTGGCACGAAAATCGAATGTTATGTAGACGACATGTTCGTCAAAACACAATTTTTGTGAGAATTAATAAGAGACTTGGATTCTGTCTTCCAAATTCTGCGTCATTATAACATGAGACTAAACCCAAACAAGTGTGTATTCGGTGTCACATCGGGTAAGTTCCTAGGGTACATTGTCAACCGGCGCGGCATTGAGGCCAACTCGGACAAAATAAAGGCCATCCTTGATATGAGACCACCTCGGAAAGTAAAAGAAGTTCAAAGGCTAAACGGCCGCATAGCCGCTCGGAGCCGCTTCATGTCCAAGTCGGCAGACCGCTGCCTGCCTTTCTTCAAGACAATCAAAGGCAAAGGGTTCGAATGGACCCGAGATTGCCAGCTCGCGTTCGATGAGCTAAAGACTTACCTCACCATCGTACCAGCCTTAGCCAGACCCGAGGATGGCGAAGTCCTAGAACTGTACCTCTCGGCGAGTGACGAAGTTATCAGTTCGGTATTAGTAAAGCAAGTAGATCGGGTCCAGCGGCCCGTCTATTATGTTAGTAAAATTCTGCAGGGAGCAGAAACAAGGTACCCGCAGATAGAAAAAATTGCCTATGCACTGGTGATGTCAGCTCAGAAACTCCGCCCGTACTTCCAAGTTCACACCGTCGTTGTCTTAACCGACAAACCCCTAAGACAAGTTTTGCTGAAGCCCGAGGTCTCCGGTAGGCTGACGAAATGGGCCATCGAACTCAGCGAGTATGATCTCCAGTACAAAGCCCGGACCGCAATTAAGGCCCAAGCTCTGGCAGATTTTATCGCCGAGTGCACTTTCAGCAACAAAGCTCTACAGGTCGAGCTCGAGGTCCCTAGTTCGGGCGAACACAGAGCTCCCGAGCCAATAGAGTCTGAACCTTGTGAAGTAGCAGCCAGTGTGGCATCTCTCCTGGTCAGGAAAAACGCGAACTGGGATGAGGAGACCTGGATCCTTCACGTGGATGGTTCCTCGAACCAGCAAGGCAGCGGGGCTGGAATAGTCTTATGCGGCCCGGGCGGCACGAAATTAGAATATGCACTACGCTTTGAGTTCGCGGCATCCAACAACGAGGCAGAGTACGAAGCACTGATAGCTGGGCTGAACTTAGCGCGAAAGGTAAAGGCAAAGCACTTGGTCATCTGCAGCGATTCCCAGCTTGTAGTCAACCAAGTTACGGGTGAGTATGAAGCACGCGAGCTCTCCATTATCGCATATTTGGCGAAAGTAAAAGATGCCCTGCTCAACTTCCAGTCACACTTCATCAGGCAAATCCTGAGGTCAGAGAACACTGAGGCCGATGCTCTGTCCCGGTTAGCCAGCACAAGTCACAACAACGTGAGAATCGTGTACATAGAGGATTTACCTCGGCCTAGTATTCTCGGGGGGGCAGAGGAGGTCTCTCCCGTCATCGAAGCAGAGCCGAGCTGGATCGACCCACTCGCGAGCTTCCTGATATACGGAACCCTCCCTGCAGAACGTAATGCAGCCAAGAGGGTGCAGCGCCAGGCAGCCAAATACGTCATAATAGACGAGCGGTTATACCGACGGTCCTACACGCTCCTCTACTTGCGTTGCCTGCGACCTGCCGAAGCCGAGTTCGTACTCCGCGACACTCATGAAGGCCTGTGCGGCGGACACTTGGGGGGCAGAGCACTCGCCCAAAAAGCACTTCGACAAGGATACTACTGGCCAACGATGAAGGCAGAAGCCGTCGAGCTCGTCAGAAAATGTGATAAGTGTTAGAAACACGCCAATATCCACCATCAGCCTGCTTCCGACCTAAAATACCTCGCTAGCCCGTGGCCCTTTGCACAATGGGGCATCGACCTCCTGGGACCATTCCCGCCAGCAACAGGCGAAAGAAAATTCTTAGTTGTTGCAGTAGATTACTTCACGAAGTGGATAGAATCCGAACCTCTGGCAACTGTTACGGCCCGGAACATACAGAACTTCTTTTGGAAGAACATAGTATGTCATTTCGGGTTACCTCGGGTACTAATTTCCGACAACGACAAACAATTCGAGGATATCAAGTTCCAAGAGTGGTGCCAGAACATGGGGATTCGACAAAACTTCACATCAATCGTGCACCCACAGGCAAATGGTCAGACGGAAGTAATGAACAGAGCCATCCTGCGCGGACTGAAAGCACGTCTCGATCGAGCTAAGGGACTCTGGGCCGAAGAGCTACCAAGTGTCTTGTGGGCCCACCAAACTACAGAAAAAACCGCCATGGGAGAAACCCCCCTTCAACCTCACCTACGGCACTGAAGCAGTGATCCCGGCGGAAATCGAAGTACCAACATTGCGACTAGAAACGTACGACGATCGGACAAACGGAGATGAGTTACGTACCAACCTTGACCTACTGGACGAGCTGAGGGACCTCGCACATATCCGGACAGCGGCCTACCAGCAGCAGGTAGCTCGCTACTACAATGCCAGAGTAAAGCAACGAAGCTTCCGAGTCGACGACCTGGTCCTTCGTAAGATTATGGTGCCCGAACCCGGCGTGGGCAAATTTGGACCAAACTGGGAAGGGCCCTATAAAGTAAAGAGAGCGCTCGGGGGTGCATACGAGCTCGAAACCTTGGAAGGCAAACAAGTACCTCGAGCGTGGAACATCGTGAACTTAAGGCGATACTACCTATAAACCGCCAAACGAAGTGGATGAAATCGGGTCCTATGGGCCACGATACAGAGCCAAGAGAAACATCGGCGTAAACAAGCAAAGAAAAGGGCATATTATCAGCTCGGCAAAAAATCAGTTCGCTGCAAAAGACTCGCGGCAAAACAGGTCGCGGAAGTATAATAACCCGGACAAGTGGCATATTATCAGCTCAACAAAGAAACAGTTCGGGAAAAAGGAACACGAGCAAAAAGATTATCTATTCCGTTGCAAGAAACAGTACATTGGCCATCAGAAGGCACTTAAAAAAAATTGCTACATGCCCGGAGCTACTTCTTCGCCATCAGAAGGCACTTCAACAACACCCGAAGGCCCTGCCTCTCCTTCAGAGTCCGGCTCGCCATCAGCAGCATTGGCCATCTCCTGAGTTATACGCGAAGTGGATATGGCACTAACATCAAGGTCGGGGTACGTGTTCCGGATCATCCACCGGCTCAGTTTGAACCCCCTCCTGTAAGAATCCATCATCAGATCGTCAAAATGCAGAGAGGCAATGTAGTCTTCAACGGCCTTCTTCTTGACGTCTTCAATGCCTTGGGAAAAAATCTGCGTTTTCTCCTTGATGTCCTCTTGAAGATATTCGACTTGATGCTGCAAATCCAACTTCAAGTCTGCCATGTGCTTGACAATGACCCCCATGGCCTCGGCATCATGCTGAGACCTCATCTGCCTGGCCATTGCGACGCGAGCAGCCTCTTTGGCAGCATAAGCGGCCGCCTCAGCAGCTCGGGTATTCGCCTCTGCAGCACGGAAAGCCTCTTCAGCAGCATGAGCGGCAGCCTCAGCAGCTCGCGCCTCTCACGAGCTCCTCTCCACTTGGGCTGCTAAGGCATGAATTGAAGAATTCACCTACCAAAAGAAACAAGTGAGCAATGACAGCAAAAGCGACAGAAAATGAAAAAGGCAGACGAAATCTGACTTACCACCATTGCATGAGTTACGGCGCGGCAGGCGACCTGGTTCAAAGGAAGATCGGTCCACGTCGCGATCTCCTCAGGGAAAGTAGCCTCCCTACTCTTCTGAAGAGCGTAGTTCGGCGTCAACACGCTCTTGAACTCCCCTTGAGCTCCCGAACCCGAGTGCCCAACCCGCGTATGAGCGGACCCAGAGTGAGCAGGAGCACTTGAGTATGCAGGAGCGCCCGTATAAGTGGTCTCAGCGTAAGGCACCCCGGCAGCTTCATGCATCGGTGGAGTCACCTCGGGCTCCCTGGGTAGATCCTCCGGCGTGTTGTCTGGAACTTGAGGCTCCTCTTCCGGGGGCAGCTCGATACAAGTTCGCTTGGCGACCCGCTTCCTCCTCTTCATACCTTGGAACAGGCCCCCCACGAGTTCTCTCCGCGTCCATCACACCTGCAGAAACGAGTTCGACATCAGAAAAAATAAAGGAACAAAGCAACAAGAAACCGCAGAACTAGAAATCTACCTGAACTCAGGCCGGCCGCAATAAGCTTGGCCTCCGTTAAGTAGTAATGGCACTTCAAACCTAGCCGTGCCCATTGCCGGAGGCCCTTCACCGTCTCTTTGTCGAGAGTAACACCTGAATCAGGAGTGGCCTCACCCCACCCGGTCTGAAAGGGCCATCCTTGTGCACTTCGCACACCGAAGTAGTCCCGCTTCCACGCCGGGACTTTATTAGGAAGATCGTGCAGAAGCTTAAAGCCCGAGCGAGGAGAAAGGTAATATGCCCGTCTTCCCCCAGGAAGAGAACCCACTTGTCTCTTGAGCATCAAGATGGAGGAGAATATCTCTAAGTCTAAAGGGAAATTTTGCTCGCAAAAAAGGGAGACTGTCCCCACCAGGTCCCGAATAGAGTTCAGATGAAGTTGGCCAATGGTGACACCGAAGTGGTTTATGACTTCGACGAGAAGGGGGTGGAAAGGAAGTCGCAACCCCGCAGCGAGCTGCTCTCAAAAAATCACGATCTCATCAGGACCGTGTTCCCAAGGAAAGCTACCCGAAGGAATAAAATATGTATACCCCCCAGGCAGATTGTAAGACACAAGTATAGATTGAAGCCCCTCAGGCGTCATGGTCGAGGGACCAAACCTGTCTAGCATCCGACCTCGGCGAGAGGTAGACGCCAAACTGCCTGAAGCGGCTCGGCCTACTGGTTCATAGTCCTCGGGTTCCACCTTAGGATCACTGAGGCAGTCGGGGGATACGACTCGGTTTGTAGAACCTACATCAGTCCTACTTGAAGAGTCGTCTGAGCTATCAAAGCTAGACATTGAGGAAAGGAGGTGGATTCAGGAAAGTACTCACTGGAAGAAAGTTTTGAAGGCTCCGGAGACGGGAACAAGCCAAAAACCTTGGAGGCTATGTAACCAGCCTAGACGCGAGCTGAAAAGTTGGACGCGAGCTCAATAGGCAAACTGCAGAAGTGACAAATCGACTGGGGTCCCCCACTATTTATAGCTACAGTAACCAAGAACCGACCGTGCAGATCAAAGACGATCCGACGACCCACATTTGCGCTGACCGCACGTCCCCTGAGATCGAGACATGATTGGCGCACGTCTTTCCGAAAAAAGAAAAACGTCAACGCACATCTTTTTGAAACCGACGTCGCGCTGACGCACGTCTTTCTGAAACTGACCGTGCTGCACGTCTCCCTAACAAATGCCAGTGCACGTCCAGTAGTGGCGCGCCTTTTCCTGACCCGCTGTCACGTCCCAGCGGTGCGAATTTTTGAAATTCAAAACGCGCCGTCAGTTTCTGGCCTTCTCGGAAACCGAAGAACCCTCGCAAAAGCAACTCGCGCAGTCAAGATTCAAAGGACGGGACAAATCCACCTACCACCTCGCAAAACTCCCCGCACCAGGGCAAGACCCTTGGCACGAGGAGTGGGGGGCAATTGATGAAGGAAGATTTGGCCCGACCTCACAGTTATGCGACACGTGGCAAAGACAACAAGTCGACACAAAAGCAAGCCTAAAACATGAACACCAAGGGGACACCAACGGACCGAACTCCCTACTGGGGGCCCGAACTCACCCTCGGCCCCAAACCAGAAAGTAATCCGAGCTGGCCTACCTTGTAATAGTTCGGGATACACCGCCGAACTGGCCAATCTTGTAACAGTTCGGGATACACCTCGCCGAACTGGCCAATCTTGTAACAGTTCGGAATACACCTTGCCGAACTGGCCAACCTTGTAACAGTTCGGGATACACGCCGAACTGGCCTACCTTACCAGTTTGGGATATACCTCGCCGAACTGGCCAACCTCGTAGCAGTTCGGGATACACCTTACCGAACTGGCCTGCCCTATACATACCTCCGAACTCAAGGCTTCGCCTCGTTCACCACTCCGCATCACCGTCTGGGCACCAAAACCAAACAAGTCGTACCATGCCTGACACTGAGGAAGTCCGTATTCGAGGGCGCCGCACCCGACTGACTTGGGATCTGACGCTTGACGGCCGCACTCTAAAACAGCCACCTGCCACCGCCACCTGACACCGCCATCTCCAGTTAGAGAGACGGTTAGGCAGTGGCGGTTCTGTCCCAGCAGAAAGGACGACGGTCGAGTTGATGGACGCAAGAGTAATCATACCCGACCTGACAAGGGCCTCGGAGCGAGTGCGCGAAGTGATTATAAGAACCCTCTGCCCCCAATAGACAAGGTATGTGAACTTTGCGCTATCTGGTCTACACTCTGCCTTTGAGAGATTACTGACTTGAGCTTCGGAGTTATCACACCGGGTTCCCCCCGGAGCTCTCTTCTTTCCCGTTTCAGGCTCCCGACGCTCCAGCTCAGAGACGAATTCGTTGACAGCTAAGACCGGCCGGATTGCGCTCCATCAGATGGTAGTATATAATGTAGTTAGTTCACCCTATTAGATTCTTGCCTCTGGAGTAAATGACTTTGCTTTTCACCCATCCATGCAGTGCCTGCTGTTGATTTTGTGAAGCACCCCGTTTCCATTGGTCCCAAACTTAACTAAAGAAGAATATATTTGTTCCAGTGCTATGTAATCTTTTTGTTAATTTCTATACTTATCCAAGAGGAGAAGCGGAAAAAGAGCAAAAATGATGTTTGTGATTCTTCTTTCTTTTTACTGCTTTCTGTCAGTTGTTTTCTGTCTTCTTGGTATCCAATGGTTATTATTTGTGATTTTGTTACCTAAAGCTACTCCTGAACTTGGGAGGGGATGGTGAGCCTAATGAGACACAATGGAGGGTAGCCCATCCCCCATACCAACTGGGCCATCATTAGTTGTTGGTATGAAGTGAACATTATTGAAAACATAGAACAGAAAGAAGGGCAACGATTCTTCTTCCCTCTTTATCCACGAAAATCTCTGTAATTTTATTAGAAAGAAAAGCTTAATTTTTCATTGTTCTCAGAGATTTGGGATGCACTTCGAGCAGCTGCAGAAGCTGATTTGCCCCTTGCATAAGCAATTGTGGACAGTGTAGGTGTCATTGTTACAAGTGCGGACTTGACAACCTGATATGACGAAAGAGGTGCTTTGTTTATTTTGTTAGCTTTAGATTCTTATTTCTATGTGCCCTTAAGTTTTTTGGGATTTGTTTCTTACGGAGCTTCCCTTGCAGGTGCTAAATATGAATTGCCCAAGTGTGTTAACCAATTTGATTCGCGACAGTTGACAGCAGAGAGAAAGGCCGATCACCATGCTTCAATAAAATTGAATGTAAATCATGAAATTACTAATTCTCTTTTGGGAAGTTTGGTGGCATATAGTAAACTTGTCACAAAGACATATGGGAAGTACCTGCAGTTTAACTCGGTCAACTCTCTGCTATTGCTGGCTGATTAGGAAGAAGAAAAAGGAAACAGTTAATGGTAAGAAGTTTTGGTCTTTTACCATCAACTCTAGATCTGTTACAAACAAGACATGTACATGATGAACCATGTGTTGATTTCAAGTGAAAGGGGTTCTATTTCTTCTCCTCAACGACAGTACATTTTAAGTCCAGCCATGCTGTACGAAGCAGAGTTGGGTAGTTAAGAATTAATATAATCAGGTCTTCATGCTCCTTGGATGGAATATCATAGATGCAGCAAGGACGACTCCATTACCACCATGAAGAAGGATTAGAGACCCAGATTTTTTTGTCTCTCTCTCTTACAGGGAAATTATACTGTTTATGTTGAGAAGCTATGCAGAGGAGGAAATCTATTGGATGTTGCAAGATTATTACATCATCTATGCAATAAGTAGTTATTCTTGAGTGCAAATTCATATAATGCCCTCTTGATAGCTACTGGTGAAGGGAATGATTTCGAGCTTCTGTTTTTTGTAAATGAAATAATTTGTATTTTTAAGAATGAATGAGTGAACATATATAATTTGTATTTTTAAGAATGAATGAATGAATGGAGAATAAATTTTTTATTTTATTTGTATTTGATGTTTTGTTTTTTGTATTTCATTTCAATTTGGATGAATGAATATAAAACAGGTTATATGAAGTAAATTATAAGCTTATTTAATAATTAAAAATAATTACAGATTATTTAGGTAGGTGTGAAAAATATATATAGTTTTAGTGGTAGTCGGTACAGCTCTTTAGTGGCAGTTGCGACTATTGCTAAAACTATAACTAATGGCAGTTTTTAAGTTTTATCGGCAGTTGGGAAAACTGCTGCTAGAACTTTTAGCGGCAATTGTCTTAGCGGCAGTTTGCCGATTGTCGTAAAACATTCAGAACTGCCGCTAAAAGTCAATTTTCTTGTAGTTCCAAGGTCTATCCATGGAACCTGTTCTTTCTTTACTCCCCATCTTTCTTTAAAAATTTGGTTTTCAATATGTAGATTATCATTATATGGTTCAAAACTTAAATTTTGTAAACATTACCTTTTATTTACTTATTGTACATTTAAATATTTACATGAAAACAAATGATTAAATAACTTGAGTAATTAAGTGGTCAAATGATACCATGGCCTTTGTAACCATGAGTGCTTGGGTTCAAATCTTCACATCCCCAAAAGTATTTTGGGGTTTATTTCAAGGCAAGTTCGGTTCCACAAGACCAATCAAGGTCGATTATTGAGCCTTAGGGCTTTTGGCTTTTGGTTTAAGGTGTGATGGAATAGGCCAGCCAGATTTCACAATCTTTTGACTCCAAAACCGACTCAAATTGATACAACCTGATTTATTTGGTTTTATTAATGATTGGTTGGTTTTGGGCGATCATTTCCCTAATCCGACTAGATTAATTCGATTGGCCAAACAACCTATGACCCAACCTAACTAACCTGTGAACACCCTTACCTGTAATAGATTGGGTAATGTTAGTTTTAGGTGGAGGAGATAGTTTAGGAGACATTTTAAGAAATGAAGATATTTTAGGAGTGATTCAATGAGATCACGCCATTGATGAGAAAAAAAAAGGGAAATTGTCTAAAACTCACCATGAGTTTTCAGCATTTCTCTCAAACTCACCACAGCTTTTCAAAATGTCTAAAACTCACCATGCCACTAACTTGACGTTAAAGAGATTAACATCTGTTAGTATATTACCATTTTAACATTCATAGAAAAATATAAAATATATACATATATTTTAATATTTAGATATGAGAAAAAGGAAAAAGTTGAATTTTTTTTCAAGTATAAAATATATAAAAACATAGAAATTGGAAAAAATATAAAAAATTATAAAAATTGTACACAAAATAAAAAATTATTTTCAAATTATAGAAACTATAGAAATTGAAAAACAAAATTATAAAATAAAAATTGTAGAAAAAACACAAAAAATTATAGAAAACACAAAAAATGCAAATAAAAAATACAAAAATTTTTATAGATTTTAGGAAATAGAAAAATGTAACAAACAAAAATTATAGAAAACATTAGAAATTATAACAAAACACTAAAATGTAAAAAAAAAAAATTGAAAAATGAAAAAGACCATTTTCCTTTAACTCACCATTCAAGGTTGATTTGGTCATAAAAAATATTATTTATGCTGACATGGACACCTCTGTAAAGAAATATTAATGGTGTACTAACGGAAGGTAAATTTTGGAAAATAAAAATTTACTGACATGGCGAGTTTTAGATGTTTTGAAAAGTTGTGGTGAGTTTAACGTGGCACCAAGAAAATGATGACTTGTAATGGGAAAAAGAGGAAGGAGAGAGTAAGGAGACTAACTTATTGGAGAAAGGGAGCAAGGAAAAGGTGGGTGATATAGATAACTTTTTTTTAGTATATAATAATAGATTTCTAAAATAATTTATAATTCATATCATTAATAATATAATTTATTAAGGCTTTAATAATGTAATGCAGTTTGAACGGTCTGAATCTCTATTTTAATTGGTTGCTTTTGTTTTGACTTGTGGTCATTCTAAACCTCTAAGTTTATATTTTTTTATTTCTTTCTTGGGGTTGGAACATTTACACCAAAAAGGAAACTAGGAAACGTGGGAGTATGGGAGTGGGATTAGCTGATTCAAAAATGTTGATTTATTACCTTTGTGGGATCGACAAGAGACTGCAAGGACTGTCAACAAGTCATAGCTTATCAACACTCACAAGTCACAACCTGTCCCCTAAGAGGCTAAACCTAAAAACCACCTAAGAGACTGTAAGAACTGTTAACAAGCCACAACCTGTCAATACTCACCTTCAACAAGTCGCAGCTTGTCAACACTCACTAAAGTTACAACTATATTTGATTTTTTTTTTAATTTTAAATCTTTTATCCTACAGACTTAATCAGTTCAATTTGATTGGCCAAACAACCTTTAATCGAACAGAACTGACCCATATTTAAGGAGTGATTCAATGAGATTACATCATTAATAAGAAAATTAAAAAAATAAGAGAACAATGCAAAAGAAGGGGTGTTAATGTGACACAAGGAGACGACTAGTAATAGGAAAATGAGGAAAGAGAGAGTAAGGAGAATAATTTATTGGAGAAAGGGAGCAAGGAAAAGGTGGGTGAACTTTTTTTATTTTATAATAATAGATTTATAAAATAATTTATAATTCATATCATTAATAATATAATTTATTAAGGGTGTAATAATGTAATGCAGTTTGAATGGTCTGAATCTTTATTTTAATTGGTTATTTTTGTTTTGACTTGTGGTCATTCTAAACCTCTAATTTTATCTTTTTTGATTTCTTTTTTGGGTTGGAACGCTTACACTAAAAAGGAAACTAGGAAACGAGGGAGTATGGGAGTGGGATTAGCCCATTCAAAAATTTTGATTTATTGCCTTTTTGGGATCGACAAGAGACTACAAGAATTGCCAAGAAGTCATAGTATGCCAACACTCACAAGTCACAACCTATCCCCTAAAGTTACAAGTCACAACTTGTCAACACTCACTAAAGTTGCAATCATATTTGAAAATTTTTTAATTCTAAAGCTATGTTTGGTGATTAGTGGTTGTTAAAATAAGCAAATGTCCAATAAGTGTTTATTTAAGTGCTTATTTTAACAACCACTTAAGGCTATTTGGTGACCCACTTATCAAATCAATTATTCTATTTTTTAAGCATTTATTGGGGTGGGGATGTTTGGTGAATTACTTTTCCCATAAGTGCTTATGTTATATTGGCATAAATGACACTTTTAGCCCTCATTTTACTCAGACATATAAACAATGCTTTTCACATAATTATATCATACATTTCAATGAAAAATGACCACATCACCACATCATGACACATGAGAGCCCATGTGGATGATAATAATAATAAAATAAATAAATAAATAAAATACTTCTAAAAAGTACTTTCAAAGACATGAGAATGGATAAATATTTGAACTGCATCAATCTACTAATAGAAAGAGATGCTAATGGATACTTTTTTTTTTTTTTCTAATACTAGTTCAGGGAGACTGGTTTAGGGCTCTTCCACCCCCTGAACCGGTTAGACCCCTAATACACCCACTATAATAGCGTATCGGAGAGGTTTCGGAACGATATATATCGACTAATGCTTATCGATACTTTGAAACTTAGGTGGTGGGTTGGTTGTAAAACTAAAAACAAGGGCACTGATGCTCTAGGCAGATCATGGAAGAGATTACATATCTAAGGGATACAAATTTTACCTTTGATTGAACTAATAGATCTGCAAGTTGCTTAGTTGATACTTATGAAGCAAGGAGTGAATGGGGAACTTATGGGGTCCCTTACATGTAGAATGCCTCAACTGAATATGGGGTAGGCATACTTGTAGAAGGGATGCTATGTATATTGTATATATTTCATTCTTTGATCATTTTAATAAATTTTCAAATAATCCATAAACAACAAATAAACCTTTCTTCACCAATCAGGATCTTCCATAAATGGCACAACTAGTTCTTTGCGTACATTCAATTATCTCATGGGATTGTTGAATAGTTTCTCAGTTTCAAGGTACATGTCTCCCATGGTGGTATTCTGAATTTGGCACACTCGATTTACCTGATTTACCTAATCCGGGTCTGGTTCAAATTAGAATTTGGCACATTCGGATTGGGCTCGGGCCTAAACCAATATCTGAGTAATGACTTGGGCTTCGTTGGGCTAATTGGGTCCAATGTATTGAAAATGGTTCTAACAAAAGACTGTTATTTTTACTAAAGCAGATATTCAAGTCTGTCTTACTATAAAAGACATCCTCCAGAAATTTTCCAAGGTTCCAAACTTTGCTAAGTCTAATGTCTTTTGTTTTTTTTTTTTTTTAAATATTCACCCAAGGTTAAAAAAAATAATAGCTAGAATGCTCAGAATTCCCTTAGAGCCAAGAAATTTCCTTTACTTAGGGGCTTCAGTTTTCAATAATAGATTTGACCAAAAAAACTTTTAATTTCTTGGAAGAAAAAAATGAATAGGAAATTGGCTGGATGGAAAAGGAATTCTTTATCACTCGTTGGTAGACTAACGCTCATTCAATCCTCATCCAACATTATTTTTCAATATATCATGACATCATTCAAAATTCCAAAAAGGGTCATTCAAGACTTGGAAAGAAAACAAAGAACCTTAAGAATTTATTCCACCAAGCATATGAGTGCATTGAGCCTTAAGAACTTATTTGGATGAATGAGGCTTATTTGGCAAAACTCGGATGAAAAATTTAGGGAACTCCTTAAGAGAAGAATGTGATGCAGCACGATTTGGGCACTCCTAGCTGGTTGAAACTTGGCTCCTAGCCATGACAGGCGACACCTGAGATGAAAAGGCATGTGAAGGGTTTCCGGGGAGCTCTTCTGGTGGGAACACTCTGATGGCTAAGTTAGAACTCTGAGGAAACTCAAGGGAAACACATAGAGTTAAGAGTGCTGAAAGTGCTAGCTTCAATACCTTTTGCTTTGTGAGGGTCGGGGTCCTCTTATACCGGAGCTCAGTCACATCAGGCGTAACCGCCACTGCCCTAGTTGTTACTACCAGGGCTGAGGTGGCAGGTGTAGGCTACTGTAGAGTACAAACTCGTCAGGCATGCCATGCTTTTCAGAGACGACAAACACGACACTGCCTGGCAAGAAATGTGGGCGCTGCCACCAGATCCGAAAGGTACGGATGTTAGGCGGATCTTCCCTACAGGCAGCCGAGCTACTTTGCACTGAACCACCTGGGGCTGGGTTGCCTTGCGCCGAGGTGCTCGCACTAGAGGCGAGCCTTAAGCAAGTATGAATAGGAGTCTCAACCGTGCTGCCCCGAGGTGTTTTTCCCTCGGGACACTTAGCCAAAAGCTGGGGTGCTCCCTTCTTAGGAAGGGAGAGCTCGGAGCCCCTTAGGAGGAGATCGGGTCCCTTTGCACGGAGGGAGCTCGGGGCGCTCCACCCTCAGGCTTGGGGCGATCTGGGCCTTGCTCCTTGACGAGTTGTCACACCCGTCGAGTTGCTTGATTGGGCCTCAACAAGCTTGTTACGCCGAATTGTGGCCAGGCTATTGCGCTGAATTGTCACTTATGCCAGGTCATGTCCACGTATCCCCGTGCTACGAGGTCGGGCCAGATCACCCTAGATCAAAACGGGTTAGACTATTAGAAACGGAAACTCCACTAACTTCTGAAGTGACAAATGGGCTGATGATGAGCCTCTGATCAAAGTTATTGATCCTAACCGAAATAGCAACCAAAATCTCAAGGTTAGCGAAGTTATTGACATGGAGAGGAAAGTTTGGAATGAAAATATCATTAAACATCTTGTTTACACGGAAGCATGAGAGAAAATTAAACTACTGTTGTCATTCCTTCAGGAGATTGTGAGGACAAATTAATTTGAAGGCCCAACCCTAAAGGAAGCTTTTCAATAAAATCAACCTAGAGACTTGCAAAATGAATGCCATTATCAACACTGAAATTAATAAAGTGTGGGCTATTATCATGGAAAGAGCGAAAAATGCCTTTTTGGAATTCACATACATCAAACACAAAATTTGATCAGAACAAAGAATGGATAAAGCATTATGTTCCCGTTAGATGGTTATACCAATGTAGGATATAATTAAGATTAACTTTGATGCCTCTTGCATCAATGGATAGTGTACAGTTGCTTGTTTAGTCAGGGATTTCAAAGGTCAAGTACTGAAATGCAAGGCGTATAGAATTGGAAACCCCTCCATTAATCTTGCTGAAGCCTAGGCTGGCTGTGCTGAAAGTTCACAATGTGGCCATTAACTTCACCAATAAGGCATCATTGAGGGTGACTCGTTTTATCAAAAAGAAAAAAAAATAAAAGAATCCACTAGGAAATATTCTTAATACATGAGGCGCCAATGTGATCTCATTGAAAACATCTTCCTATCAATATCAATGGTAAGCGACAACATATAATTTAGAGAGATGTTCTTGATACAAGGCTATGTGAGAAGCACTAGTGTAATTCCGAAAAAAAAGTGTATTTGTACCAAACTTACAGGGCTTAAGTATGTATTTGATTTTATTTATGTTTATTGAATAAACGTTTGTACTTTATTTACTAATAAATTTGAAATATGCAATAATTACATCTGTTTATGACAACTAGACACCACTAAGCAACACATCAGCTTAATAGTGAATAAACACCTGGCTATTTGTAGAAATTTAAAAAAATAACTTCCACAAATGCTTGGCACAAAAACAAAGTTCACTTTTTATATTTTCGATGTATACAAAAAAGCAAGAGAGAGAAAATGCTGAGATGGTGCCTATGTGGCACCGCTAATAAACGTTTACGGAATAAACGTGAAAGTAACCAAACAACCTCTAATTGGTCGATGCACTTTCGGTATCAAACCTTTCCGGCATCATACATTTTATAAAGATTATCACTGTATTGTACTAAATGACAAAATCATCCCAACTCAGATTTTATATTGACAAAGCTACCCTTTTCAGTGTACACTCGATTATAGCATATTGCAGAGCCGAAGTGTGGAACCATTAGACAAATTCTTCTCCGTCTTCTTCTTTTTTTTTTCCTGTTTTTTGAAACCAGAAAGGAATATGGCTACTTCTCAGATCTGGTTCACTTTCGGAACCATAGCTCTTCTTATCATATCTGTATTTGCAGATGATGTTACCGTTCTGACTGTAAAGAACTTCGAAAAGGAGGTCGGACAAGATCGTGGCGCTCTTGTTGAGTTCTACGCGCCCTGGTATTTCTTCTTCTTAGTTTTTTCGTGAATGTAATTCATTTCTTTATTTTCCATGAGTATCTCGTCCCATTCTGTGATATATGCCGATTTGGTCCTCTGATTATTGAAGAATTCGTAGTGATTTGTTGCAATATGGCAATTTTGATCATGTTCGATGGAGATCTTTAAGGGTTTAATTATAATACGTGGAGAATGCTACACGATCTACAGTCTAGTTAAAATTATTAGTTTTGAATTGAATAAGTGTATTCTTTTTTTTTTATTATATATATGCGTTTAAAATGCTTCGTGATTTGTCATTTTTATGGTTTTCGACGGAGCTATTTCATTATAAAACTTAACTTTTTTTTTTTTTTTATAACTAAATTATAAAACTTGAGGAGTTCAAATATATACATTGTACAATTATAGGTGAAATTATAGTTCCTTTTCTCCTCCTCTAGTTCCTGCAGCATTGTACTTTCTTCTGTATAGAAATGTCAGCGTTCTTTAAAATCTGGACTTGTGCTTATTTTGTAGATCGTATTTTTACACACTCGGACGTTTTTTCGGTGTTTACCACTTCCGTTTCTTAAGTTAAGATTGAATAAGTAATGCTCTTGTGGATTAGTGCCAAGAAACTCTTGGGAAGTGGTGGAGACCAGCTCCTGCTCTACCTCCTAAAGAAGGTACTTGGGTCTACCAAATCATGCTCCAGTTTCCACCAACTTTTCTGTGGGCAGCAAGCCGGCAACCTGCAATTCAGAGAGAGTTCTACTATCCACTTCTACTGCCTCAAAGAGCACTTTTAAACTCTAGCTGCATAAGTTTGATAGCTTAGACATTGTTAAGCATGCTCGGAAATGTAGAATGCCATTTGTTGAGTATTAAAAAAAATGGAAGAAAAAGCATGCAATTTGGTTGCCATATCTCATCTTCTTGTCTTTGTCCTGCTGTTTTTTTTTTTTTTTTTTTTTTTTTTGTATCATCATTTTATGGGACAAGAATTTTGATGTTATTTCTCCTGACAGGTGTGGTCACTGTAAAAAGCTTGCTCCAGAGTATGAGAAGCTTGGTACTAGTTTTAAGAAGGCCAAGACTGTTCTGATTGGAAAGGTCAGATTTCAGCATTTGATATTTGAATTATTATATTTATACTTTTGTAACCATAGAGTTTTAGTACAAAAAGAATATTGTTCAGTTATAATGTTTTTCTCACTTCCAATAGTTCGGTTGTTTCTTTTTTCCTTTTACTATTCTAAATATTATTGTTATCAGTGTTTCAAAGCAATGAGGTGTGGTACAAGGTGTTTCCTATCCTAAGACATGAGGTGTAAACCAGAACATTGAGGATGGGCTCTTTTAATTAATTGTCATCATCTAAGCTTTGCCCCAACTATATGGGGTTTTAATTAATAATTAATTAAAATATAATATAATAAACAGAAAAAAAAAAAATCTCCAAAAAAAGAGAGAAATCAGGAAAAATTAAAAAGAAAGTCATATAGGCAATTTGTAGTAGCAAAATGTTGCATTCAAATATGGAACTGATAACCAAATCATGGATTCCATCCAAAAACTTTAATGACAGTAGTCTAGTTTTCAAGTTATAAATTGCAACTATTAAATCATATAAGCAAATAACAAAAGATAATATCATTCCTTTAAGGTTTATTAAAAGCATTAGAGACATCATCATCATCCGAGCCTTATCCCGAGTCCCAACTATATTGAGTCAGCTACATGAATCCTATTTCACCATTTCGTTCTGTTTAATGCCAAATCCATTGTTAAATTATGAGCAGTCTACCCCTAGTCCTTCTAGCCTCTTCAACTTGCAATAGATTGCTTCTTCTTATGGGTGCTGTCAATGGTCTTCTATGCACATGACCAAACCATCCATACTACTTTATCTCATTTTATCACCTATTAGAGCTACTCCTGGGTTCCTTTGAATGACTTCATTTCTGACCCTATGCTTTCTAGTCTTTCCACATATCCATCCAATTCTTTTTTTTCTTTTTTTTTTTTGAGAAAGGCAAAGTATAGTATTATGTATTGATATCAAAAGTAAGGTCCTCTGTACAATGAGAAACTGTCCAAAAAATGGATTTTTTGGACATGTTTCTTGACTGCCCAACACCCTGCTCCATATAGCATACCTGGCCTTACAACTGTTTTATAAAATTTTCCTTTTAATCAGTACACAATATTAGGAAAATGCAAAACATAAAATGAAGTATGAAAAAAATAAAGCACTGAAGTAATCAAAGCAATGAGGGATGAGAGGAACAGTCCTTTTCTTTCTCTCACTCTCTCTCTTTTTTTTTTTTTTTGTTAAAAACAGTCCTTTTCTCTATTGATGAAGAAGAAGCCTTGTAGCCCATATCTGCATACCTGTAATAGTTGTTCCTCCATGTTTTTAAGGTCTCCAAGAAGAAGCTGCTTTCACTTTATTGTATTTTCCATATAAAAAATACTTGTTGGGACACCATGGTGCGATGCATCGCACATAATATGCAAAAGAAGCCAAAACCACATACAATGTGTATTCCCTTGTACATGCTGCCATACAAGAGGCATGTGCTCCATGCACGTCTACGCTTATTATATGCACCCTAGGGCATCTTGTTACCTCAGTTGCACAACTCCTATGCTTTTTAAAATATTGATATATATATATATATATATATATATATATATATATATATATATATATATATATATTTGAAGGTCTTTCTTTATTGTTATCAATAGTTATTCTAAAATAGTATCATTTTCTGATATTGAGGCTCCTTATGCTCCCTTGTATGTTTTTACTTTTAACATCTGTTTGTTGATTCTTGAATCTTGGTGTAGGTTGACTGTGATGAGCATAAGAGTCTATGCAGCAAATATGGGGTATCTGGATATCCTACAATACAGTGGTTTCCAAAAGGGTCCTTGGAACCCAAAAAGTGAGAGAACTGCTTTTACCTTCATATATATATACATATATATATATATATGTATATATGTATATATGTATATATATGCATGTATTTATGTATATATGTATTGTATTTATGTATGTATGTATGTATATCCTATACTATAATTTAACTTTAAACAAAGTATCTTTTTATTTTCTGTTGCAAGTCTCCATTATCCCTTTGGGTTCACAGAAGTTGAAGTGTGTGATGTGTTTAGGTATGAAGGACCACGTACAGCAGAATCTCTTGCTGAGTTTGTGAATACTGAAGGAGGTAAGACACAGAAAATTATTATTATCTAATTATTGTCTTGGTGGCTAGCTTTCATCAGGAGTATTACTTTCTTGTGTACTGGAAACTTTGATTGGTATGTTCCATGCTTATCTGTGATTTGTGCAGGGACCAATATCAAGATAGCTACTGTACCATCCAATGTAGTGGTTCTAACACCAGATAATTTTAATGAGGTCGTCTTGGATGAAACTAAAGATGTTCTGGTTGAGTTCTATGCCCCATGGTAATCATGCCTGTTGAACAGTTTTAAACTGGTTGCCTTGAAGAATAGGGTTTGGCTTTTATTGCTTGCTTTTTAACATTTTCATGTTTTGGTGACCAAGACACTGAAACAATGTGGTTGTATGGGTGTGGTTTGTTTGTGCAAGCACCTTTATCATAGATACACCCTATAATTTAGAAATTATTTAATCAACATCAAATTCAAGGTTAATTCATCAAAATGTAGCAACAAGATAGGAGAGGCACGCCTAGGTTTAGCTATTCAGGCAAGGTGCACTTACAAAATTAAGTCTCACCTGTGGTCAAGGCACACCTTTTTAAAACACTGGCATTAACATACCCTGCTTATTTAGAGATTGCTTATTTAACAATTAGGGGTTTGTTCAGAGTTTCTTTTCACCATGCAAATGTATGCATTAAAAGACAATTACAAATTACAATCATGTTCTGAACTGATTTTTGGGCAAGTTCATCTTTATCATGGGACCCATTAAATGGTCGCAGGAGACCATTTTATTGATCCTGCATATGTTAGAGTTTTTTAGTTTTTCCTTTTTTTGGAAAAATGACTCTGAGTTAAGTAAATGTGTTGTACTTAAGGTTCAAAATATCACAATGTATCAGTGCATATCATTCAATACATCGAATTTTCAGTGTCACTGATATGTTGCTTTTTAAGAGTTAGCTAATTTCAATGGTTAAAGAATAAAAAATAAAATAGTTTCTATAGATAGCACCTCTTGATATGCTTTTTTTTTTTTTTTTTGTATCAAGAGTTTTGCTACTTTGAACCTTGGTTATACTATCATTATCTTCATGCAAATAACATTTATCCATGTATCTAAAATAGTTGATCCGGGTTCTGGAATACTGCTGTGTCCTACATGTATTCCACATGGCTAACTACTTGCTGCAAACAGTGACAATATTTCAAATCAACCATTTGAGATGCATGGTGAATGTTTATCATAAGTTATACTTGGCATTACCATTCCCTATATAATCATTTGACCAGGCAGGATTCAGATAGTGATGGCGTGGAATAAAATATGGACACATTTTTTGCATATCACACAATTCAAATGGCCAAAACTCCCTTATTAAAAACAAAAAAAAAAAAAAAATCCCAGCCTGAGGCTTCAAAGATAGACATGCTTGGACTTCTAAATTTCTAACATTTAAACATAAAGAATCTTCTAATTCTCTGTATTTGGTGTTGTGGTGGTGGTTCAGAAACCAATACATATCATATGGTACACACCAATAGGTTGCAATAGTGCAGACCTGCAGTGATAGTCAATTCCTTTATCTTTTTTTCAGGGACATGGCTTTAGTTCCCAGTGGAAGTAACTCATTTTCTATTTGCAGATTATATTACATTATCCATCAATTTTTATATTTTATGAACTACGCTATCTTTTTTGCTTTGCAGGTGTGGCCACTGCAAACATCTTGCTCCTGTAAGTATAATACAAAAATAGAACTTCGGTAATCTTATTAGCACTTGATTAATTGACCATAAAACTTAAAAATGCTGTATGAAAACATACTTTGAACTCTGATTATTGTCTTCTCCTGTTTTGTAGACTTATGAAAAGGTTGCAACAGCATATAAACTTGAGGAAGATGTAGTAATTGCTAATCTGGATGCTGATAAATACAAAGATTTGGCTGAAAAGTAAGTTCTAGACATAGCCCATCTCTTTTGCGACTAGAAGAATGATGTCGATAATAATTTTCAGACAATCAGCAGAAGATTTAAGAATAAGCATTTTGAAATGATCTGGTTCCTTATTGCATTTGAAGAGGGTTTCATGGATGGATATTTAATCTAAAATAATGAAAATATTTCTGATCATGCTTGACCTTTATTTTTCTTTCCCATTGTAATGGGCGGAATGGTCACTGGAATGATGCCTAAATTTTCGGTTTCTTCAATTCAATACTAAAATGTGTTATTTAATGTTTGATTTGATAAAACAATTGAATGGTATAAAAATAATACTGAGGACAATGGCATTGTGGTGCCTATATTTAAGAGCAAAGGCGATATGCAAAGTTGTAATAGTTATTGTGGGATTAAACTCATGAACTACACTCTGAAGCTTTGGGAGAGAACAGTTGAGCAAAGCATACAATAGAGTCCCTAGAGAGATAATATGATGTCTTGGAAACCTCCTAGGAGTGCCAAATAGGTATGTGAACCTAATTAGGGATATTATGTATGAGGGTGCAGCAACCAATGTTAAAACACCTGTGGGAGAGATATTAGATTTTATAGTTAGTGGCTCTTCACCTGTTCAGCACTTAGCCCTTATTTGATTGCACTGGTCATAGATAAATTAACTAAAGATATTCAGGAGGAGGTCTAATGGTACTTATTATTTGCTGATGACATTGTTTTAATTGATGAAACTAATGAAGGATTAAATGCAAAATTAAGTTTATGGACAAATACCTTAGAACCTAGAGGCTTTAAAATATGGAGTAAAATAAAATATATGCAATGTAAGTTTAATAATAATAGGAGTGCAAATGAGGGTACACTTAGGATTGGAGACCAAGAAATAACTCAATGTCACCTTTTTTCTGGTACCTTGGTTCAATAATTCATAACAAGGGAAACATTGAGGAGGATGTTGCCCATAGAATTAGCAAAATGGGCAAAATATAGGGGTCCATCTGGAGTCTTATGTGATAGGTGAATACCACTTGAATTAAAAGAAAAATTCCATAAAACAATTATAAGGCCAGCAATGTTGTATGGAGCAAAGCATTGGGCCTTCAAGAAATAACACGTACAAATAATGAGTGTGGTAGAAATGTGTATTCTGAGATGGATAAGTGGAAGAACTAGAAAGGATGGGGTTAACAATGAAGTCATCCAAAGGAACCTGGGAGTAGCTTGAATAGGTGACAAAATGAGAAAAAATAGACTTAGATGGTATAGTCACATGCATAAAAGACCACCTACAGCATCTGTAAGAAAAAACAATCAGTTACAAGTTGAAGGGGACCAAGGGGCTAGAAGGGCTAGGGACTGACCAAAAAGGACATGGGTTGAAGTAGCAAGCAATTATTTAAGTGATCATAATTTAACAATGGATAATGACATTAAACAGAACAAAATGGCGAAACAGGATTCATGTAGAAGGAATCAATGCTGATTAGTGATGACAGCTGTAATTTACCAGCATTATTTGGTAGCTTAGACTATTGCAATGGTGTACAATTTCAGAAATCATGCCTTGAATACTGTTAAATTTAGGATAAACAAAAGGCAACCAGTATGGCCACAAGTCCTATCATTATACCCCTTACTGGTTACTGCTGAAATTAAGGATTTCATCAAGTTGATGTGGCAGTTAAGGAGAAGCCTCAGTTTTCTTTCAATAGACATAAGATAATATAGCTTTTTCCTGGAATACTTTATGAAACCCATATTTGGTAGCGGCACTTTGTTAAAAGGGGAAAAAAGAAAAAAATGTGGGAAACAAAGAACTAACCTGTCTCGAGATGGTTACACATAAATATTCTTCTAGCTAATTATAAAGATAATAAGCAATTTTGCATAATTTCTATATAATATTTGTTCTAAAGTTGACCTTAATAACTATAAATATAACTTCTTGCACCAGTGAAATGATATAAGATGTATGCAGGAATTATTGTTTAAGCATAAAGCTTTTGCAATCATTTGTCTTGGTATGGTCAAGTTCTAGCCATGGTTAACTTCTAACATCCTGATTTCTTTTTGTTGGACCTTTCTAATCCAATAACATCCTGAATCTTTCCAAACTGAAGGCAAATCGAGGAATTGTTTTCTGGGTAAATGGTTCCAGGAAAAATAACAAAGATATTAGAGAGTTCTAAAGACTCCAGCACAAGTCTGATTCGTAGTTGTCAAGGCGACGCCTAGGTGACAAGGCGCCCTTGGAGGCTTGCCTTGCCCAATTGCCAAGTAGTTTTGTGCACTATGTTATAAAATACTTTTATATTTTTAAAATTTTGACATTATAATTATAAAATAGGCATTATTAAACTAGAATACTCATTTTATGTGTTTATGTACTAATTTATTTTTATTATTTTCTTATTTGTTAGGGCTTAATCAACACAAACATTGCTAACTGTTGTATTGAATCCATGGTTCAAAGTAACGATTGTGTATCGGAAGAGGTGTATCAGTACATGTAATGATACTCCCCCTATTTTTTTATTTATTTGGTCTTCAATTTCATTTTTAAATATATATATATATATATATATATTATTTTAAAAAATGGGTTCTCGAAAATACCTGTAAACATGTGTATTGGGGCACCAAAGATGCAAACAATACAATACACCCGATACGGGGTGTATCATATTGAAGTTTTGATCCTTGATTGAATCCTCAAAGATTTCAGAACCTGAACCAATAAGCAAGGGAAGAACTTAAAATTTTGTCTAATCAACACATTTTCTTCTTACAGATCTTCTTCTTCCACCTTTTCTTTTCTTCTTTTCCTATAACAAAAGTAGGGGTTCAGCTCCCATATTTTTTTAATTTTCTTTCCTTTGTTCCTTTTCTTGTCATAAAATGTTGATTTTCTAAACTTAAAACATGAAATTTATACTTTTCTTATGAAAATTATGGATATTTATTAAGGAAAGATGGTTATGGAACCTAGGGAACTACCACAGGATATATGGTTTTACTTAAAAAAATCCATTGCCTAGGCGACAAGGCACCCCCGTCGCCTAGCCTCACCTTGGCACCTTAAAAGCTATGGTCTGATTTCCATATTTAGATTTCTGCACTATCTGGTTAAGTAGTTATCAAAAGAGGTGCATCAGTAAATTTTGCAATAGCCAGTACTGCCAAGGGGGTCCTGATACATCAATGCTATCTATGCAGATATGGTGTTAGTGGCTATCCTACATTGAAATTCTTCCCAAAAAGTAACAAAGCCGGTGAAGACTATGATGGTGGCCGAGAGTTGGATGATTTTGTGACTTTCATCAATGAAAAGTGTGGCACTAGTCGTGATGGAAAAGGACAACTAACATCCAAAGTTAGTAGTAGATTAACTCAAAGAATAACAAGTACATGATTGTTTCTTTTTTTGTGAACATGTGATAATTTGTTTGATATAGGCTGGTATGGTTCCAAGTTTGGATGCCTTGGTGAAGGAGTTTGTAAGTGCTGACAGTGATGAGAAGAAGAAAGTCTTTTCCCAGATGGAAGAGGAGGTTGAGAAGCTCAAGGGTTCACGTGCAAGGTAATCCTGTAATTCAAATCTCTTGCATCTGATGCTTAATATTTCATCATTTCAGTGAATATAGCTGATAACTGAGATTCCATAACGTTGTGGTTAAAGGAATTGCAATTTTGACTTTCAGTGGATGCAGATATTAAACAAGAACGTCATAATCTTCTTGCTTTTTCAGGTATGGTAAGATCTACTTGAAAGCTGCCAAGAACTGCATGGAGAAGAATCCAGATTATGCCAAGAACGAGGTGGAGCGACTACAACGCATGCTTGACAAGGTAAAGTGCTAATCTATGACATTACAGGTCAGGGGGAGGGGCATACATAATTACATATTGCTACCTTATAGTGTGAATAAAACCTGGTCTGAATTAACTTAATTGATCCTGATATTTATTCATTTTTGGCTTCTCTTTGGTGCAGTCAATTAGCCCAGCCAAGGTAGACGAGTTCACACTAAAGAAAAACATCCTATCTACGTTTGCTTCATCTTCCAGAGGAGTCGAACATTAATTGACATGTCTTAACTCTCTCTGTGTATCCATTACCCCGTTTTCTCCCTTGTTTCAAGCCTGGGGGAGTACTGTCCTGGTATCAACCTTGGGAATTTTCTTGTGATGCAGAATCCACATGCAGGTTTCATTTTCTAAAACAATTCAACGAAAGAAAAATCAGTCCGTGGGTTGCACTTTCAGCGTGTGAACACGTGTGAAATTGCTCATGCGACCCTTTAATTCTTTTTCTTTGACAATAATAGAATATGATCCCTCTCTCTTCTCTTCTCTTCTCTCTGTCACACACACACACGTTATATTAATGGTGGACTCGATTTGAATGAAAATGAGGATACCTGTTCTCGTTATTCTTCTGATGATATGTGGAGTGATGTACAGGAAGGGTGTTCTGACAAAAACCAAGAATAACACCCTTCAAAAACCAAGAATAAACGTGTACATAACTCCAACTGGAATAAGAAGATACCTTGAAAATGGGAATATTTAAACTAATATTCCCGTTGGTCTACTCTAGTTAACCTTCAACGCAGCACCCATTGGTGGGTCCTGATCATCCTAACAAAGGAAATAGCGGCGTAAATGGCATCTGAAAATCCGAGTTTGCATTTTTTTATTCGATTCAATAAATGTCCAAACTAATAAAATAATTCTTTTTATTATTTAACAAATCAAATTCGAATAGTCGGATACTGAATCAAACTCAAATTTCGAATACTCTAATTGAATTTAAAATCAAGTCTTGCTTGATTGGATTCAAATTCAAATTCCAAGGAAAGGTGACAAGTTATAATAGACCCCAGACCTGAATAAGTTCCCTATGCCTAGACCCAAGTTTTTGCCTTGATCCGAAACATATACTTGAAGACGATCAAAAGAATTTTGTAAAGGGAACCTTCCAGCAGATGTGTAGTATTCCTGATCTCAAATGTAAAGTCGTGGGAAAAGCTTGTAATTTGGCACAAATCTATCAGACCCCCTTTCTATATGCAACCATTTGGGTGCTAGGATTTTCATTTTTCAAACCATAGTAAGCGTAAAACTCATCTACCAGTTTTTCGGCATGATTGACCTTGTTTGGGCAAGCGAGATTGTATGAATAATTTTCTACTATTATGCATTTTCTCTTGAGCACATCTTGCGGCCTTTCCATTCAAAAAATAATAATAATAATAATAATAAAACTTAAAGAGATTGAAATTTCACCGAGAGAAGGTGATCAAGAGAAATTCACCCTTCACCAGCACGGTTAACTTGAGGTAATAAATAATAGGAGTAAGTGTAACGAAAAAGTTGAAGCAATGGTTCACATGTAGATGTAGATGTAGATGTACAACACCAATTTGCTTCCATCAGTGATCAGAATGCCACCCAGAAGGAGAAACTAACCCCCTAGAACAGAGGTACACTGGTTTCGAGAGTTGAGACTACCTTAGAATTAGCTAAATTTGGAAATTCTACTCGGAATAGAACCGCCCAGGGCAAGACGATGGTGGTTAGTATGTTTCGTACAACTTAGACATTGAAAACAACATTCATTCAGTGGACAGATATGTCAAGCTCATCCAGATTCATCACTAGTTCCCTACCATTCTGCAAAACAACGCTGAACGCTCGGGGGAAGCATTGCTCCATTACTTGAAATGTTCACAAGCTTTAGCGTCCACACCTAGAACAGATCTCCTAGATGGCATCAAAGCCGCTCTTCCTATCCCATTTTCTCCTAGGACTTGGACATCCTCTTCAGATACCTCTCCTTTCACGTTCATGTTCAAAACTCTACAAGACTTTTCTCGGCCAATTTCGGGCTCTGATATGTCTATTGAAGAACACTCCTCAATGAATAGACTCGGAACCTCTCGTGGGTTCTGATATTCTCCCTCGTCGACAAAAGACTTCAAACATGAGAAGGGTCGCTCTTCACCTTCTATATTTTGCATGGGTTCTTGCCCTTGACTGAATGGCAACTCGTAGGCCTGTGGCCCTGGTGGCTGGGCTCTCATCTGCACAGACCTCAGGAGTGCAGCCCTCCTTAAGTCTGCTGAGTGGCATATATCACTGGGCGATGATGGAAACCGACCCTCAGAGTCTGAACCACGATTTCGAGGCTGAGAGCATGCAATTGTACTGAGAGCGCATCCAAGTGAGTATGAAGTGGTGGGCGTTGCAGGAGTGAAGGCACCGAGTGATCTTTGATATCTATGAGGAGACACTGGACTGGTCGGCAGGCTGTCAGGTTGGGACATATAAGCGCTTAGGGGGGTGTCACAGTATCGGGACTCCTCCGAGTCTTCTGACATTGGTGAATATTGCAAGGAGATTTCATCCCTAAAATTACAAAAAGGAATACAAAGCAAAATAATCAATTCTAAGTAGGATGAGCCTAAGTTATGGTCAATTTGATAAGACTATGAATGTAAACGAGCTAAAGCCAACTTGCGAGGCATGCAAGAGTGGGCTGGGAATCTGGGTGGGTTCAGCATATACGTGCTTTTGTGTGCTATTTATCTAATGCCTTGCCTATAATAAAGAAAATATCATATTGTGGTATTTGAATGGGGTCATTACCTGGTGAAATGGGTTCAAATCCTAAAGTGGCCACTTCATGCAAGAAAAATAATTAGGTCCGTATCCAGTCCACATCTCTGTATTTGGAGTGCAAGCCCCAATAAAATACAGACATGCCAGTGGTTAAATACAAGGGCCAGATTATTTGATATTTTTAATTTAAAATAATTGCTGGCATGTCAATGTTTAATTGGGGGTTACAAGGTAAGTGATGCGAGCAGAAGTGTTCTCCTGTATTTGATTTGGCTTCAATGTTATCAAAGTGTTTTGATAAAAAAAATGACGAAGTGAGCTGACACCAAGGTTAGCAAAAACAAGCCTGAGCGAAGCTTGGCAAAGCTCAACCTAGCTGAGTTGTTTCAAACCATAAACAAATAACACATATGGGATCAGGATCAGGACCAGATTCCGTACATTTATTCAAGTAATATCTTTATGTTATTAGAATCAAAACCATTAGTGGAAAAGTCATGGTTTTCAAAACCAAACTGGACTGGATGGTTGGACCGGAAAAATCAGGAACTGGTCAGGTGACCGGTTCCATTTTTACCCCAAAACCATTATTTTGCCAAAAAACCATTGATTTGGTCAGCAAACTGCTGACCCGGGTGGTCGAACTGTTCAATGGTTTGGCCGTTTTTTTGTCAGAACGGGCCATCCATTTGGTTTGAATGGTCAGACCGTTCAACCCAGGGTAAGGACCAAAGCTTAGGTCCTGTCAAAGATGCTCATCCCAATAAAACTTAGACAGTACAAAATAGAGCTAATGGAAAAAGAAGCAAGACTATGTCTTCAATTAACAGAACAAAGCTCCACTTAACCTAAGTTGTTTACCACAAACAAATCCACATGATGCAAAGGAGAGATGAGGCATAGTTGATGCAGGACTGACAACTCTGATCAATTTGATGTAGGAATAGAATAATTCAAGGATGAATCTAGAATGGCTAAGAGGAAGACTTTAGGACTTAAGTGAAGGGTTACAAGGGATAGAAATGTTCTAAGTCAAATTGGTGAGGGATGCAAATTCTGTCAGATGGTGGAAAGTAGAAAATAAAAAACAAAGGATAGAGAGAAATTTTAATGAAACTTTGTAAATATATTTACAATGGTTGATGATATGGCAAATTTTGAAAGCATTTCAAGATGGTTTTCCACAAAAAGAAGAAAATTTCCATTCAAAGAAATTTAGTAGGATGCAGAGCACAATAGGATAAAAAATAGCTAAAAGAAAGTACCTAGGTCCATTTCAATCTTGTAGAGAAGCTAAATGAACTCTCTTGATGAAAATTTTGTGGGCTATGGCTAGCTACAATAGCTTCTTGCAGAATTGGAGAGAAAACATAGGATCACTTAATGGGTGGCCTAGAATCATTTATGGTTCTTAGCATAAGTTATAAGAAATCAAATCAACTCAATTCATTCATTCCTCCATGTTTTTGCACATTGCGCATGTACATAGAAACCATTGGAGTAGCAAATCTTACTAGAACTAAGAAAAACAAAAATTACAGAATTACTACCATCATAAGAAAACTCAATTAACTCCCAAGTCCTAAACTACTCAACCAACTAAACTTTCTTTTTGGCAGAATCCATTCATCATCATCATCATCCAAGCCTTATCCCAACTATATGAGGTTGGCTACATGAATCCTATTTCGCTAGTCTGTTCTGTTTGGCTTCTTTATCCGATCCCATCCAGAAATGATGTAGGAACCCTTGCCTATTTAACACCACAACTGGGCATTGTTGTGGCAGGTCACTTATGACTTATGAGGACCATCATTCAAAGGATTATTACAAATGTCTTCCAAAATAATAGAAATTCAATCAGGCTTATTCCCAAACCAGGTATGGCTTAGCTGCAAATTCAACAGCTAATCTGGCCAACCTATGAGACACGCTATTATTTTTACCTTTAGTGTGAACTTCACTAATGTTGAGGAAAGTTGAAAGCCAAACCGTGCAACATAGCCAACTAGACTAAGACTAGACACATCAAGCTCTTAGGCTGGAAACCCAAACCCCCCCCCCCACCCACACACACACACACACACACACACACAACGCATGGAAAATGACCAACCTAGCAGCTAACCCAACTATCTAAAGATACAAAAGTAAATAAATATTCAGAAAATTCCAAAACTGACCACGTGGTTGCTGTATTACAGTCATCGAAAATTTTGTAGATGCCGCTCCTAGCCTCCACCCACTAAGGCAACACCAGATAAAGGATTACCATTTCATGATTCATTCCTACTTACTTCAATCATACTTGGCTGTAATAACTGGTTTCCGTGTGATTTATTGTCCCTTTGTAAACCTGCATAACCATCTCTTAAAAGAGCTCCCTTCATTGATCTCACCGCATGAATATGAAAAACCTCCCTTTGGTTTATCACCTTGTTATTATCTACAAAATGGAACTTAATATTGTCATGGATAAGAATAAGACTGGACCATTACATTCAACCTAGGTGAAGGCATGAAGCACATGTGTAGTAGCAATCTCATGTGAGGTTAACCTTCCCAGTAGTTGAGACCAAAACCTGACACACCCAAATTTGTTTAGTTATTTCAACTGAATATGGAGTCTAAGGTTGTAGACTTTGGTGACCTTGAACAGCACTGCTTGGAACATGGATAGACCAATACAACACGGTTTTTGAAGTTTATAGCTTTAGTATGATAGAATACACACCTCTAATGCTCATAAAAATAAAGTAGAGTATTGATTATATTGATACACATCGATACCCACTTGTTGGTATCGGGGTGCATCAATATATTATTGACCCTTGTCTTCCCCAAGAAACTCAGATTCCAAATGCAACTTATAAATAATGCAGAAAGAACTACTTGGAGCGGAAAGAATGCTTATCCATTAAAACTCTTTAAAGAAAGTACTCCTCAAAAAGATAAGTACTCTTTATCAAGCATCAAGTTATAAGCTACAGCCAAGTTGTGGTGTGATGGGGTCATGCCATGGAAGACTTCAGTGGGTAGCAAGCTGCACTAGTTTTCCATTTCAGTGATGTTAAATTGTGTTTGATCAGAAATGACGATGCATCAGAGACAACTACAACCAATGAAAACACAATCAAAGAACAATTTGGCAAAGTAAAATGTAGTCATGGGTTCTGAAACCATGGGCTCAACCTGAGCTAGTTCACAGATATAGTACAATAGCCTGACCACGAGATCAACCTAACAGAGACACCACTAATACCTCCACAAGATAACAGAAACAGCACCTCAAGATGTTCCTGCATTCTCTCTTTTTCTTTTGATTTTATCAGTGTTGCATTCTCCAAATTTCAGCTTCATGAAACCACTCTAATTGCAAGGGCCTTCATATCATAGTTTAAGGTGTCCTCATATTTTCTAATATATCCACAACATATTTCCATTTCCATGGGTACCAAGACAAAATATTTCTGGTATTGACATATCCCCCAGTAAAAATTACCAGCGCAATGTGGAGCATACAAGATGGTATTATAACATAATTTGGCAATGATATTAGGGACATGGAATGGCAGTTAAACCATCTGCCTAATAGACATGATTACACTTTGTCCCAGCTCAAAATTCTTTTTGAACATGAAGATAAAACTTAGTTTTTGCTTTAGTAATAGATTATTTTGTTGATCAACTACTTGCACTTTCTATGGGTTTAAAATTTGATTGAATTCATTCCATTATGTAGTTTTGACTCTTAAAGTGAACAAAACAACTTCACAGCATTTTATTTTGTCTATTAACCTCTGTTTCTTAGCTTCATTTGATGGTTTGGAACAAGATAATAATTTAAAATGGTGAACCTATGGTTCTTTTGTCATCTCATAAAATATCATTTTATATTTTCACAATGTTTCCCCATGTCTATATTTTGGAGAGAGGCCAAACAACTAGCCGATTCTTTAGCTTGGATAGGAAGCAGAAGGTATACCAAAGATTGTAAATGTTCTTTCTTGAGTAGATTCTGAAGCACCATTGCTTCCTCTAAAATTTACAGAAAAAATAACAGCCATCAACTGTTTGAATACAAGTCCAAAATCCAGATTTTAGATTACCAAGAGAACTAATTCCAATATCTCATAAAAATCAAATAGAGACAACAAAAAAGGAGAAAGGAAGTACAAAGAAAACAGAATTACCTAGGATAACACATGCTCTCAGACCTGGCTGGAGATTCCATCAGACTTTCAGGTAGGGAGTCCCCAACCGTCAATCCATTCAAACTTGATGCCATTATCTACAAAAAAAAAAAAAACTAAAACCCATCACCCAGAAAATAACTAAATAAACAAAATGGAAGCAAAATACGAACAAATAATAAGGAAGCAAGCCACATTCAAGAAAATAGGTAGGAAAAAAAACCAATAAAATCCATTGTTTGGAGAGGGGTGTGAAGCAAAGCAAGAAGTTATGAAAAAGAAAAAAAAAAAAACTATAAATCATCACCTCAAATAGGTTAAATTTATAGGATCGAAAAAAAAAAATCCGTCAGAGTATAAACTAGCGATGAGAAAAGGAAAGACAAACCTCGCTAAGGTAACGTTTATGGGAGTGGAAATTATCCAGATAAACTTCATCGTCGGGATCTCTGCTTCGTTTCCCACTTGGAGATGAGCTCGACTCCGGACCCATTTCTCCTGCTTTCATCAGAACAACAATGTGGGTTTTGACAGACAAATTTAAGAAAAGAGGGAAATTCTTCTATGAAATTTTCTTGCACAAAGAAGCGTTTTTATGTTCCTTTTGTTTCTTTTCTTCATCAATGAAAAAAAAAAAAAAAAAGAGGGAAGAGAAAAGAAACATCAGCACAGTCTGCAGCACATGAAATTCTAGATGAAAATGGAGGAGGAGGAGTGATTTGGCGATATCCACTGTCCATTAGTAAAAAGACAAAAGCATCCCTAAATTTTTCCATTTTTCCTTTCAAAGATAAGGGATGACGCATGTCTTTTCACATGGATGTGACCCCATTACACAGTATGGAATATGCCATCAGCATCCTACGTTGATTTGGAATATATATTTCTTGTTTGCTGTTGGTGGATCCTGCCTAACAGGTGGCGGCCGATGAGCACCGTTTGATGCAGGGTGATTTGGCTCCACATAGCGAAAAGGGAACACGCCCGATATGCCTATGCCTGGTTCTCAATAGTTGAGCTCGAGTATTCAGTCACCTTGGTGTCACGGGGGTAGTTCTACAGCGGAAGAAACCCGTGCGGCATCCAGGCCAAGGCAGGTCAGGACAAGCCTTTGTGTGCTACAAGGCTACGAGTTGCCCGATGAGATAGCTTCACCAAGGTTAGTAGCACTGGATCATGACCTCAAATCACATGGCCGGGGCACTCGCCTGGCTCTGGCCGGTCCATGGGAGGCGCCATTTACGTGCTAAAGGGGGACGGCCATAATGCAAGGCGATTGTGCGCCGAAGACATGACTGGGCACCAATGTGAGGGGTCTCATGTATGTCGATGATGATGGGCACCTCTGTGCCATGTTGAGAGACAACCACTTGGGCCGGAACACACCCGTGCGTTAGAGGCAACGGGGTAGCTCACTCAGCTTGGACAAGGGGCTAGTGAGGTGAAGGGTCATGCTTGAGCCAGACCTGCATGCCAAGCCTCCCTTGAGTGTTGGCAGCGCAGTGCCGATCCATGCACTGTCCCCATGAGCATGTGTGCGCCCATGAAGAACCTTGGTAGCCATGCTAGTCATTAACCAGGGCCGCCCCGCAAGGGATGATGGTCTAGGAGTGCCAAGGTTAGGCACCCAAGGAGGTCGACCACCCCTCCTCAAAGAGTACGTTAAGCTTTTGGTGGTCTGCCTGAAGATAACATCAATTCTCCCAAAAATCTTACAAGCAAAAATGACGGTGATGTCCCTTAACATAAGCCTGCCAAGCGTAGGCAAGGTTAAGCCTATGTCAGACCGTAACATTGGTGTAGGGCCACCTCGGCATCGAAGCACTTCGGCATTCAATCCAGTTCGGAACTAAGGAGCCGAAGTACCAATTCAGGACCAACAACTTGAATCGCCACGTAACTAATTCCCGCGTAACCAACTCCAGAGGTCTCTCCAACGGAACCCGAATCCCTCAAGATCATGATGAGCTAACAAATCTCAATTTTTTCGAGATTACGATGAGGGCTCATCCCGACTCTGTTGGAGTCGGAAGTGAAACGATAAGCCTTATCTACTGCTCCTTCGGAAGTGGAACAAACTCTATTTCCACACCCCAGATATCCCAGAGCTCTTTCGTGAGCTCCACGACTACGTCAATATATAAAGGCACCAACCCGGATGGTGCAAGGTACGCGTGATTTTTCTACTCTCTAGCTCTCTAAAGCTTTCTAAGGTCTCAATTCAGCTCGCATCATATTACTGACTTAAGCATTGAAGCGACCTCGCCGGGTTAGCCACCCCGAGTTCTCTAACCCTATCTTGTAGATTCACTTAGCTGGCTATCTGATTGGAAGTCAGATCATCCTCCAGCAGGGAGTAGTCAGATTGTGTAACATCAATTGGCGTCGTTTGTGGGAAGACGATTAAAAAACCTTCTTTCACAATCAACAACTTTCCACTGAAATCAATGGCATCTTCCAGTCACGCCGGACAGAGCAGTGAAAAGAATGTCTCTGAGGGGCAACCTCAGCTTCCTTCAATGTGCATTGGCCAGTTCACCATACCGCTTACCGTGGCTGGAGTCCCAACACTGACCATGCCACAAAACACCACATAGGTGAACACCCCACTCCCTCCAGTGGTAGGCGCAACCTTCGTTGAGCCGTCTATGGTTCCCCCCGGAGTTGGACAATCTCATTTCAATGACCTAGTGCACTGCGTGCAGGCCATCCAGGTCCAAATGCATTAGGTCCAACAGTTCCAGCATTACATGTTCTACCAGCACTACCAGTAACAGTTCCCTCCACTGCCGCAGAGCTAGCAGCCGGTTCCACCCAGGGACCCAGCAGAACCAAAACTGATCTCGTGTGAACTAGGACATCACTCGATTTCCCAACCGAGGCAAGGAGACTTCCCAGGTCCCAGTTCCTCCCAGGAGTCAAGTCTCACCTCGCAGGAGGAAAGACGGTCATATCACTCCACCTGCTTCACAAGGCAACCTCGGAAACAGGTCCGGGGACACTCAGCCCAACAGGGCCATTCTTCCTTGGCGTTTGCATCAAGAAGGTGGGTCGCTCACAGGTAACCGGTTTGGGGTTCTAGGTGCAAACTCAAGGCAAGGCCCCTCCATCCATGATAGTCGCCCTAGAATCCCACAAGGAACTAGGAGCTACCTCGCCGCAGAACAGTACCAGAGCATACCGAGGTTAGCAGCACCAATGCAGCCAATAAAAAAGCAGCAACGGAGGGTCGCAAGGCACGTTGAACTTCAGTATAGAATGTCTCTGAGGGGCAACCTCAGCTTCCTTCAATGTGCATTGGCCAGTTCACCATACCGCTTACCGCAGCTGGAGTCCCAACACTGACCATACCACAAAACACCACATAGGTGAACACCCCACTCCCTCCAGTGGTAGGCGCAACCTTCGTTGAGCCGTCTATGGTTCCCCCCGGAGTTGGACAATCTCATTTCGATGACCTAGTGCACTGCGTGCAGGCCATCCAGGTCCAAATGCATTAGGTCCAACAGTTCCAGCATTACATGTTCTACCAGCACTACCAGCAACAGTTCCCTCCACTGCCGCAGAGCTAGCAGCCGGTTCCACCCAGGGACCCAACAGAACCAAAACTGATCTCGTGTGAACTAAGACATCACTCAATTTCCCAACTGAGGCAAGGAGACTTCCCAGGTCCCAGTTCCTCCCAGGAGTCAAGTCTCACCTCGCAGGAGGAAAGACGGTCATATCACTCCACCTGCTTCACAAGGCAACCTCGGAAACAGGTCCGGGGACACTCAACCCAACAGGGCCACTCTTCCTCGGCGTTTGCATCAAGAAGGTGGATCACTCACAGGTAACCGGTTCGGGGTTCTGGGTGCAAACTCAAGGCAAGTCCCCTCCATCCACGATAGTCGCCCTAGAATCCCACAAGGAACCAGGAGCTACCTCGCCGCAGAACAGTACCAGAGCATACCGAGGTTAGCAGCACCAATGCAGCCAATAAAAAAGCAGCAACGGAGGCATCGCAAGGCACGTTGAACTTCAGTATAGAATAGTCAGCTCGCGAGACCGAACCAACAAGAACAAGTGAAAGGTAAAGAGGAGGCGAGCTCGGTAGCTACAAAGACCACTCCTCTACTCTCCAGGTCGTCCCCTCTATCTTCCGAGCTCTTGGCGACCTCGATGCCCAAGGACTTCAAGATGCCTCCCCTAGATAAGTATGATGGATCTTTTGATCGTAATGATCACGTGGATTCCTTCCAGTCCCAGATGCACCTAGCTAGGGCTAACAAGTCCTGCATGTGCGTAGCTTTCTCCACCACCTTCAAGGGAGTAGCTTGGACTTGGTACTGGAATCTCGTGCCATGATCAATCAAGAGCTGGGTGCAGTTCATGGAATTATTCACCTCGCACTTCATCACCAGCAAGAAGTGCCTGAGGTCGCAAGAGAGTCTGCTTAACGTAGTTCAAAGAGAAGGAGAGTCCATCAAAAGCTACATCAAGCGCTTCAACGACACCTGACTGCGGATCCCTGACGTATACCCAACGGTGAGACTCACGGCAGCCAAAAAGGGCATAACTCACAAAGAGTTCAAATGGCATGTGATGGCCAACAAACCTAAAGACATCACAGAATTCCTCAAGCTAGTCGACTAGTTCATTGGTACCAAGGAAGAGATGAATCAGAAGACAGTCAACCCGGTGGAAAAAATAAAAAGAGACAGTGACAACACAGGTAACGATGGACACAAAAGAAGAAAGAGTAAGTCCCCGAGCAGGGGAGGAAACAAGTCTAGGAGCCAATCTCCCTCGTGATCTCACAAGTCAGGTTGGTGCTCCAGGACCCCCCTGTTGAAAGGATGAACTACACACCTCTCAACGCTAAGCGAGGAGAAAAACCGATGGCCATCAAGGATTCTTCATTCATCAAGTGGTCTCTTAGGTTGAGGGGAGATCCCGCAACAAGAAACATGAACATCTATTGTCACTATAGAGGAGCTCATTCGTCGCGGGTGCCTAAAAAACTTTGTACAGAGAGAAGAAAGAAAACAGGCAGATCGGCCAACAGATCGGCAGGGGGACTAGAGAAGGAATGCTCCCGAGTCCAGTAACAGGCAGAACGAGCAACCACCATGATAGTTGCCCGAAGAGAGACCGATCTATAGGGTAATCAATATGATTACTGGCGGGTCTATCATCGCGGGATGTACTTCGGCAACAGGACGAACCTCAGTCCGCGAACTAGAAAGCGAGGAACAGAACCTGCCGAAACAACCCCAACTTGAAGATCCTATTTACTTCATGGAGGATGATGCGCGCGGGATCCAGTATCCTCACAATGATGCCCTGGTGATAAAACTGAGGCTAAACAACTTCGAAGTCAAGCGCATCCTAGTGGACTCGGGTAGCTCAACAACATATTATTCAGGGACACATTCAACAAGTTGCAACTCCAGGAAAGCAATATAAAGTCAACAGATACTCCCCTAATAAGCTTAAACGGTGAGGAGGTCAGACCTCTAGGGTGAGTTTCAGTACCCGTAGAGGTTGGCATGTGGCCGAATATTGTGAGGTTCGAGCATGCGTTTCTAGTGGTCGCAACTCCCTCTCCTTACAATACCATAGTAGGTCAGCCCATTACGCACGCCCTACGTGCGGTAGTATCCACCTACTACTTGGTAATGAAGTTCCCTACGGACTATGGAGTAGGGGTTGTGCGAGGTGACCAACTTGAATCTCGCAAGTGCTACGTAGCCACCCTCAAGGGGAAAGCCAAGCTAGCGGCTGACATCGAGCTCGAGCGACCAACGGAGTATGCCGACGAGTGAGCTACACCAACAGAGGAGACGGTTCACATCCCGGTCTTGATCGATGACCCAGATAAGACCCTCCAGATCGGCACTTCGATCGAGGAGCCACTTAATTCTCGATTGGTAAGCTTTTTACTTGAAAATTTAGATATATTTTCTTGGTCTGTGACAGAAATTCCCGGAATAAACTCTAAGATTTTAACTCACAACCTAAATATCGATCCCTTAGTCAGGCCAGTTAGATAGAAAAAGCGTAACCTTGCCCCATAATGCTGAAGGATAGTCGACGAAGAGGTCGGGAAGCTCTTAGCGGCATACTTCATTAGAGAAGTCCATTACCCGAGCTGGGTAGCTAACCCAGTTCTGGTAAAAAAGGCCAATGAAAAATGGTGCATGTGCGTCAATTATACCGACCTGAATAGAGCCTTCCCAAAAAACTGTTTCCCGCTGCCCAAGATCGACCGCCTAGTGGATGCGACCTCAGGGCATGAGTTGCTGAGCTTCCTGGATGCCTACTCTGGTTACAACCAGATCAGGATGAACCCCACTGATGAAGAAAATACAGCCTTTATAACTGAGCTTGGGTTGTATTGTTACAAGGTTATGCCCTTCGGATAAACAAAATTTTTGAGTTGTTAATCGACAATAAAGTTGAGTGTTATGTAGATGACATGGTCGTGAAGACGCAATTTTCAAAATTTTTGTTAGACGAAAGTGTGTTTTCGGGGTCACATTGGGTTAGACGAAAGTGTGTCTACAAAATTTTTGTAGATGACATGGTCGCGAAAAGGGGACACGTGGACACGACCTGACCAAGAGATGACAACTCAGCCTGACATGCCTAGTTCACAACAATTGAACTCAAGTATTCAGTCACCTTGGTGCAGGGCCACCTTGGCATTAGGCTCGCCTCGGCATCGAAGCACTTCGGCATTCGATCCAGTTCGGAACTAAGGAACCGAAGTACTAGTTCAGGACCAACAACTCGAATCGCCATGTATCTGATTCCCGCGTAACCAACTCTAAAGGTCTCTCCAATGGAACTCGAATCCCTTGAGATCACGATGAGCTAACAAATCCTGATTTTTTCGAGATTACGATGAGGGCTCATCCTGACTCAGCCGGAGTTGGAAGTGGAACGATAAGCCTTATCTACTGCTCCTTAGGAAGCGGAACGAACTCTATCTCCACACCCTGGATATCACGGAGATCTTTCGTGAGCTCCATGGCTACGTCAGTATATAAAGGCACCAACCCTGATGGTGCAAGGTACGCATGATTTTTCTACTCTCTAGCTCTCTAAAGCTTTCTAAGCTCTCAATTCAACTCGCATTAGATTACTGACTTAAGCATCGGAGCGACCTCGCCGGGTTAGCCACCCCGGGTTCTCTGATCATGTCTTGCATATTCACTTAGCTCACTGTCCAACTGAAAGCCATATCATCCTCCAGCAGGGAGTAGTCAGATCGCGCAACATCATCATCCATGCAATTTGGATTTCCTACCCACGTGATCCCTACTCACACCCATGGTTTTCAAAACTGGACCAGACGATTGGACCAAAAAATCGGGAACTCTATTTTACCCTAGAATTGTTATTTTGCCAAAACTCGTTGATTTGGTCAGTAAACCATTGACCTGAGCATTTGAACCGTTCAACAGTTTGGCCATTTTTTATTTATTTTTTGTTAGAATAAGTTGTCCATTTATTTCAAATGACCAGACCGTTAAACCCAGGAACCGGACCCCTAACCGGTTCGTTGTCTGGTTCAGTTTTAAAAACCTTGTTCACACCTACGGAACCCTCACTACAGCTTGAGACCATCTCTTGCATGGTTTTCAAAATTGGACCAGACCGGATGGTTGGATTGGAAAAACAGGAAATCAGTTCCGTTTTACCCCAGAACCTCTATTTTGCCAAAAATCGTTGATTTGGTCAACAAACCGTTGACCTGGGCAGTCAAACCGTTCGAACCATCCAACGGTTTGACCATTTTACTTTTTTTTTTAAATTTTAAATTTAAATTTTTATTTTTTTGTCAAAATGAGTTGTACATTCAATTCAAGCGATCGGACTATTCACCGAAAAACTGAACCCCTGACCGATTCTTTGTCCACTTTGGCTTTAAAAACCTTGATCTCCTGTATTTACATGTTATGGGAGATGTTCTAATACATTGCTATACTGTTATGTGGGTAGGAGATATGAATAATAGAGTTATAATTTTGAGTTTTAAGACCGTCAATCCGTCATCAGGACTCATTCAACTTGGTGAGATCGGATCTGTTAGAAGCAAAAATTCTACGCATGTCTAGTCATGGATTAGGAATATTTCCGCATAGGGAATATGTTCTCAATGGAGTAATAGCTAGTAGACCTATTCATGGGCTGGGCCGGGTTTTAACTCTCTATTAACAGATTTTTCTAAGGCCCAAGCCTGTGCATCGGGCTTATAACTTGGATCTGAGCTTGACTCTCATAAAAGCCTAAAGCCCAGGTCTGGGCCCGAGCCCAAAATTTAGCCCATATTATTACTACTGTTGAAGCGAGAGAGAGAGAGAGAGAGAGAGAGAGAGAGAGATTATAAAGAAAAAAATAAAAAATGTATATATTAAATCATAAATATATATTTCAATAAATATTATATTATTTATATATTTTATATAATATATAAAATACATATTATATATTTTATAAAATATATAATGATGAATCAGGTCGGTCCGAGCTTTTTTGACGAATCCCAAACCCGACCCAAAACACAATCGGACTTACCATGTTAGGCCCAAACTCAAACCCGCAGGCCTAATTACATGACCAAATTCAATCAAGGTGCAGGCCAGGCCGGGCCGGGTCGGGCCATCAGAGTACCCGCCCATGAACAAGTCTAATAGGTAGGATTGGCCGTGATGAGAAGTGAAGTGTTGGAATCAAAACCCAAAGATAACATCACTTCATGGCCTTCGATGTATTGTTGTGGACCCCGCCAGGATGTGGGGGGTTTGATTTTTATTTTGTTGTTTTAGTGTGGTTTTACTGAAAATACTGTTATCGCAAAAATGATTTGAAAACCCAATCCATATACCGGTTTCAGGCCCAATGTCAGCCCAAAACTCATGTATAAACCTAGTCAAAATTTATTATTTGCCGATCTCATAATTATATAATAATATAAATATTTTAAATTAATTTTTTTTGTAAATTAATATATTTTTTACTGGATAACGAGCGCATTTGCCTTTACTTCACATTTCAGGCATCTAGACTATATAAAAAGTTGACACTTCGGTTTCTTTTCATAGTATCATATAATATAAATGCTTCAAAATGATAATTATTTGAATATCTTAACTTTTAAATTCAATTAAACAAGTATAATTAAAAACCTTATTTGTATTACTATAATTTCTTAAATGCTTTGTATATTATTATATAGAAAAGCCTAAATATGAGTATAACTACTTCGAACTTTTCAACTAGTTGGAAAAAGTGTAACTTGTGGCTTGTTCGTTTCCTCTTAATTTTTATCTTTTAAGAAGAATCTTTTAATTTTAAGAGAAAAATGGTTGTTCGTTTATTCTTATCTTTTATCTCTTAAAGTGTAATCATACAAGTTTTTGTTTTCCACCAGAAAGACAAACAAAAACTCTCATATATGGGGTCAAAATGGATATTTGATAATTTTCAGAATTTAGAATTTAGAATTCAAAACAACATTCTCTACATTCAGAGTTCAGAGGAAATAAAAGTTCACCAATACCAATATACCTCCTAATGCAATTATTACACTTTCAGATGTCAAACTTCAGAGCAAACGAACAAACCCTTGGCCGGATTTGGGTAGCCAATTGAAGGTTGGTTCAATTGGTACGTTAGCTGGTTGACTCCAAAACAAATGTGGATTCAATTCTCTCAACCACCAAACTTGGGGAGGGGTTATTAGTGCGGTGCATATTATAAAAAAATGACAGTTTTGGGTTGGGTTTCATCAAAATTTGAATAAATCTAACAAAAAGGCCCAAGCCTGAAATAGTGTAAAATATTAATTCAAGGCAATCCAAGTTGCAACCCTAATTCTAATCGCTTTAAAATTTTAAACTAGCGGAGGAGCACCTGCTTCGCAAGAGCTAGATTGGAATTCTAACATTGCTATTTGCTACATTAAAAAGGACAATAGTTTCTTAATAAGAAACTTGCAATTATAAGTACTCAAGTCTTGAAATTCATACAAAGACTTAAAAGAGATCATCATGTACTCATTTTTTAAATATTGCTTCATCAAAGCATCTCATATAAAAGAACACAACCATACATTGATAGTTTTGAGTTCTACTTCATAACTATCTTTTGTTTCACATCAAGAACTCCCAGTTGACCTAGACAGTAGGACTGTTCGGCTCGGAAACCATCTAGGCAACCGGTTCCATTTTACCCCAAACTCTGTCTCTAGCAAAAAGTCATTGAATCATTCAACGACCCATTGACCTGGGCAGTCGAGCTGTCAACCCATTCAATTATTTTTTTATTTTTTAAATTTTGTTGTCAGAATGGGCTATCTGTTCGGACTGGACGATTGAACCATTGACCTAGAAAATGGTGGCCAGAATGATTCCATTTCCGTGCCATTTTTTTCTAGATGTCAATAATTAAACGAAATAACTTTCTAGTCATAGCCATGGGAATGGTGGGCATTGCAAGGGATTATAAAACCTTGAAAGATAAATCCAAAATGACCTTAAAACACAGAAAAAAATGGTGATAAATCCACCAAATTAGAAAAACCAAGGAAAAAAAATCAAAAAATCGAGTCCAAAGTTCTGCTTTGAAATAAAGCTAAACATATATGCAATCAAAGAAAGAAACAAAGTAGATCATCTTGTAAGAAAAAAAAAACATTGCACAAGAAAACCCAAAGAAAAAACAAAAGAGAAGAAATAAAATGATGGTAAATCCTATACCATTTTGGAGGATCTTGAAGAAGAAGACCAAATACAAAAAAAAAAAAGTAGAAGATGAAAAAAAGGAACATACCGCACACGCTCGAATAAAGCCCACATTAGAAGAAACCTTTGAATAGTGAAAATCCAAAAGCATAAAAAATCATGGTTTTTGAACCACTGTTGACTTGGACGGTCGGACATTTCGGCCCAAAAACCATCTAGGCAATTGGTTCTATTTTACCCCAATCCTGGTCCCTGGCCAAAAACCGTTGAATCGGTCAACGACCCATTAACCTGGGCAGTCGAACTATTGACCTATTGACCCATTCAACGATTTTTGGATGTTTTTATTTTTTAATTCTTGTTGTTAGAATGGGCCATCTGTTCGAACCATCAACCCGAAAACTAGTGGCCAGAACGTTTCCGTTTTTGGGTCGTATGAGTCACACACTCGAATGACATAACACGTATGATACTACTTAATAGACCTCACACACTCAAATTTTTACCTGTAATTTTTATTGTCAAAATGGGCCATCCATTCGTATCGGACAGTCGAACCATCGACTCAAAAACTGGTGGTCAGAACGGTTCCGTTTTTGAGTCGTATTAGTCACATGCTCGAATGGACCTCACGCACTCAATTGTTTGCTTGCACGTATAGATACCATTTAGTGTACGCTCATAGATTAACACATGAAACTTTCTTACACGTCTCTCAAGCCCGGAAGCGTGCACTTACCCAAGTAAATGTTTCCTATGTAACACTTGCCCAAATAAAGTTCTCTTTATCATGGCGTCCATTACTTGATGCAAAAAACACCGTGAAGTTGATTTATGGAAAAGAAATACCCATTGACCAACTTTCTCCCTCTTATTTACGGATAATTGAATGGGGCCAATAGGGTAACATGGATTTGTTGAATTCCGATTTGCTCCTCAGAGAGTAAGCCTTATACCAACTTCATAGCAATATCAAAGCACTTGAATTTGCTTCAATGGATGAAAACAATATCAAAGCACTGCATAATTTTTTCAAAGAAAGATAAAGGAAACACTATATAATCTAATGTTGCATTATCCATAGATGCTGTTAGTGCAAGTATTTTTTTAAAGAAATAAACCTAACTCTAATCTTTAAATTAAATAACAGAAAAGTACACTGCACCCCATTGCAGAATTCTGAATTCCACTGCAGACCTACAAGAATTCAAAATGTCAAACATCCCCACTCTAAACACCAATACCTGTCCATATATTGGCATCAATTCCAAGTTGGCACCTACCCCAACTGTACGATGGGGCTAAAAATTCTAACGATGGGCTCAATAGTCATTCTCCCATTAAATAAACACCAATCTTAATGCCTCAACTATCATTCTTTTAATGAAAAGTTCTTTGATTTATCATTTATATATGACAATGAGATATGTTTAACATCTTACATCCATCACCTATGTCCACTCATGTATCCCAATATCATGGGTTCACGAGAATAGGGTTAATTTAGAATCAGAATTAGAGTGGTTCATTCCAATTCTAACTATTTGGTTGGAAGGAATGGGAATACGATTCGCATTTCTACTGAAAATGCCCATTTCTTTTCTGATTCTGAAGTTCCATTTCTATTCTGACTAGTGACCACGAATAGGGATGGCAATTTTCCCATCCCCGATGGGGACCCAACTTCACTGATCCGATGGGGTCAGGGATGGGGATTGTTTTGGCGGGGCAGGGATGGGGATAGGGATTAATAGGAATCCCCAATCGGGGTCGGGGTCGGAGATGAGGATTGAGGTCCCTGCCCCACCCCGACCCCGACCCCGACCCCGACCCCGATTATATATTTATATATATTTAAATATTATTTGTATTAAATGTATATTATATATATATATATATATATATATCAAAACATGTTTAAAACATTATTTATAATTTAAAATTTTTATTTATTTTGAGTAAATTTATTTTTCAAAAAAATACTATTATCTAAAAAATTTTGGGGATTTGGATCCCTATGGGGAACCCATCCCCATCGGGGATCAGTGATAGAGAACAAATTTTATCCCCGGCGGAGATCGGGGATCAGGACGGGGGTGGTTAATTTCAGAATTGAGGGCACAGGGACAGGAAATATAATCCCTGCCCTGAACCCGCCCCATTAACTAGACTCTAAAATCTCCCAGAAACACACCAATTATTTCTTTTTGACGGATTGAAGAAAGGGAGAATGATGGTTCATCCCAAGGTCAGAATTTTTAGGCCCAAATTGATGCCAATTTGGGGTAGGTGCTAGTTTAGAATTGATGCCAATTCACGAGTGAACATTAGCATATAGAATGGGGGTGTTTGACAATTTGAATGTTTATAGTTCTACAATGGGATTCAGAAATCCGCAATGGGCCTGTCCATATTTCTCCCTTAAAGAAATCTATTCTCTATTTGTGATGATAATTATTGGATGGAGAACTTGGCTGTCTCTGTAGCAGGTTACACAATGTGGTTTTATACGGTCCTCGCACTTTAACGTGACTGAGTTGATGTGATATAAAGGCTGTAATGTGTACCGTTATAATCAGCATGTTGTGTAATTACAAATGGTCTTTGGTTCTAAATGGTCATTCCTTCTTTTTCTCATCTTAACCAAACATGTGAGGAAAGTAAAATCATTCTCATTCCAACAAAGCCTATAAATCGATCGAATTCGAATTGAATCGGGTTAGATTCAAATTCAAAACTGATTATAAATACTGATATTCGAATTCGATTCAATATCCAACGAATATCAAATATATCAATTCGAAATCGATTTTGAATATTAAATCGAATATCATATTCGATTCAAATTCAACTGATTGTGATCTGAATCATAACCAAAAACCAGAAAACCAATAAATCATTGTCTAAGTCACTATCAAAAATTTGTGATCTGAAAATTTTAACATAGGAAAAGAGCTGAAAAATCTAAATCACTATCTCATTAGAAAAAGAGCTGAAAAATCTGAAAAATTTAGCATAGGAACCAACCTATAAGATTGTAATCACATTACCTTGAGAAAAGAGGTAGGGGCCGGTGGCAAGCGTGGGTTCCCGGCGGCAGTCGTGGGTTGCAGCACAATGCCGGTGATGCTGGACGGTTGAGGCATGAGGGTTACTTGAGCTTGAGCAGCGGCGAACAGGCGAAGGAGATGGCGTTGAGCTTGAGCTATGGCCGATGATTGGTGCTCGACCGCTATCACTGACACTGTCGTCGGTGATGGTGGTTGCTTGGGCGGCGAGTCACAAACTCTGAGAGAAGAGAGATAGAGGTAAGAGGAAAGATGAGATGAGTGATGACGGCGTCCAAACTCTGACAAAAGGCTGGTGGTTGTTCAGACTAAGAGGGGCGGTGACCGATGATGGACTGATGGTGGTTGCTTGGGTGGTGTCCAGTGACAGAAAAGGGAGTGACGAAGGGTTAGGGTTTTACTTTAGGGTTTTGAGAGGTAACTGTAACGAGGTTCGAACTCAATAGACTGAAAGAGTTCAAATGTTCGATTTTGAGATTTCCGAACTCACTAGTTATTTTTCATTTTTTTTTAATTTTTTATTTTATATATATATATATATAATATAATCGATTCGAATATTTATTAAATCAGATCAATGTATATCCGAATTCGATCGAATATTCAATTCGAATTATCTGAATTCAATTCGATTATACCAAATCTCGAATTTAAATTCGAATTTTCAAATACCGTTTACAGGCCTAATTCCAAGAGATTTTGATTACTATTCTTAGTCGAACCGCAAACGAGGGGACCTTAGTTACTTAGTAGGCAGTAATTAATTATCATAACCTCATCGTTACCTTTCTGACATTTTGCTTGTCAGGTAACAGTACATCAACCTTAAGAGCAAGAGCCCATAAAACCCAACTTAAAAATTGTTTTCTTTGCATTGCAATTCTGCAATAGGTTTATACTTTATTAAAAGTTTAACGAAGAAAAAGCAAGAGCACAATGTTCAGCATGAATTTGTAAAACATCATTTTGACATTTCCTATTCAAGAGAACTGTTTTAACTTGGGCCTTGTTTATTTTCTAGGAAGCGGGGGCAGGTAAGTTGGTGGGTCATATAGAAAAAAAATAAATCCATGGATCATATGGAAAAGAATGATTCCTAAGTGAATTATTTACTTAGGAAATTAATACCCTCCTAAGATTTAGATAAATAAATCATACATCCATTCGTAATAAAACTTACTAATACTTGATTAAAAGAATACAAGTAAATATATTTACGTTTACATAAGTAAATGACTTGTCAAGCATTTTAAAAATCAATAAACAAATATTACATTACACTTCGTGCACAACCCATTTCTCTCCCTATTTTTAATACATAAACCAGGCATACATGCAATGCCCATACAACACCATGGGATGGGCCACCAACTATATCAAATTGTCCCAATATGGTGACCCAAATTTGATCTATTTATAATTCAATCAAATACAGATCTACCCCTATTCTAGCCAATACAATTTGATTTGATTCGATTTAAATATATATGCTCAAAATTTATATTTTATCCTATTAATAAATTGGTTTTAATGTTATATATTATTTTTATTCAATTGTCAAAAATTTATTGATGAGGGTTGATTTGGCCCTCCACTAACATCATTACACATGGCATATCAACAGTTGGACTACATCCCAGCATCACCTAGGCGACAACTTGTGTTAGCCAAAATGGGGTCCCAGCTATTGACCAGCCTCTGCCTCGACTTGGCTACCTACTTCTGTTGTCGACCTGGCGACCTGCTTTTGCCGCCGACCTGGTGACCTACCTTTGCCGCCGACCTAGTGACCTACTTTTGCCGCCGGCCTAGCGACATACCTCTCTAGAAGCTTGCCAATTGTCTCTGAACCCTTCAGGATCACACCGCAAAACCGTAGGCCTTATCCTCATCCCACTTGAATCGGAGGGAAACGATAAGCCTTATTAACTGGCATGCTATCCTCCTTCAAAGCGGAACGGACCCCTACGTCGTAGGCCGAGGATTTCGGGAGCTTTTCGCGAGACCCATGGCAGCACAACTATATAAGGGCGTCAACCCCTGAGGCCCAGGTATATACGCAATTTAGTTCTCACATCTCTCCAACTCTCTCACAATTAGCTATCTTAAAATCTCTTATTTGCTAACTTAAGCATCGAAGTACCCACTCCGGGTAAAGCAAGTTGGGCAACTCTGATACTGTTTCCTTGTAGGTCGCATTAGAGTCACCTCTCCAGCTCATCACCATTTAGTTAGGCATCAGAGCCACCTCTCCATCTGTCACCACTCAGTTAGGCATCAGAACCACTTCTCCAGCTCGTCACCACTCAGCTAGGCATTAAAGTCACCTCTCTAGCTTGTCACCATTCAGCTCGTCACCATTCAGTTAGGCATAAAAGCCACTTCTCCAGCTCATCACCACTCGATTAGGCATCAGAGCCACTTCTCCAGCTCATCACCATTCAGTTAGGCATCAAAGCCACCTCTCCAGCTCATCACCATTCAGTTAGGCATCAGAGCCACCTTCCAGGTAGGAGGCATTCGGCTAGGCGTCTAAGCCATATTCCAGGTTGGGATTATTCAGCCAGGCATCCGAGTCACCTACCAATAGGGAGTTGCCAAAATGTGCATCATCATTTATGTTTCATGCAAATGATGTTCAATTCATTTTATTCATGAAATACAATATACCAACAAAATAATGGTGGCTCACTTGGTCATTTCTTTGGTTGGTTGTAGTGGAGACCTAGAATCAAATCTCATTTTCACTAGGGTAGGGAGAGTTATGGGCTACCGCGGTTGTGTAGCTCCTAAAAGCATAAAATACAATATAAAATTCATTTTTACTTCATCTTATTAATAATTTATTTGCTTTAGTCCATTTACAGCCCAAGGTGGGGACAAAAGTAAGGTGGATGTGAGGTTGACTAACCTTACCACACGAGGGTGTTTGGTCCTGTTTACTGAGTAAACGTTTTATATTTATGTGGTTAAAAAATCGAGAAAAGTAATTAATGAGGGCGTTTATAATACATAAGCGTCATTAAACACCTACCCATTTCAAAAAGTTCCAAAATAAAGCTTCTTAAAATAGGAGAGGCACACAAAAACCAATGTTTACTTTTACAAAAATTGATACAAATGCACTTAATAAGACATCATCTGACAGGGTGCCTATGTGGCACCCTTTATTCAATAAAACAGAACCAAACATATACTACATTGCACAAGTTTGATCCTATGCCTCCATATTTGGAGGGATACCAAGTGACCATCTCAATTCTGGACTATTGGGTAATTGGCATTTGGTATTGAAAAAAATAATAATAAAGAAACTTGAAATGAGCCGGTATCATAAAAGTACGTGGTAACCAATGCAGAGGTAATTATCAAAATCCACTTGGCGGAATTTGATTGGTCGAAGCCCTTCCAGTTTCACGCCTTATTGGCAACAGATCCCTCTGTTTCTTCTTTGTGATCCAATAATGAAATTTAACCGTTGAATTTGATAGAGCCACTTCAATTAAGTGCCCGCTTGTAAGGGTTGAAGCTTTTGATTGAACTGCTTTTAAGAAACCTGACTGGAACATCATATTTGGAAATTTTGGCTCAGTTTGGAAGGAGTATAAATGTAAATATATATTGTATAAATACATACAAAATATAAGGTTTTGCACTCTGCATATTTGCATTTGTATTCTATTTAAAGGGAGCCTAAGTATTTCAAACTGATTAGTTCCCTTGGTATAATCAAATATAGTTTTCCATCAAAAGGATGCAAAGACATTTTGCAAAATAAATGTTGAACGATCATTAATCGTTTAAACCATGGTTTTGAAAATAGGACCAGAATAGATGGTTGGACCAGTTGATTGGGAACAGTCTAAGCAATCGATTTCATTTCACCCTAAAACCGTTCTTGGACCAAAAAACGTTGACTTGATCAGCAATTCATTGACCCGGATAGTTGAACCATCAACCCGTCAACTTAGACAATGATTTTTAGGTATTTTTTAGTTTTTTAAATCAGAATGGGCCATCCATTCAAACAGGATGGCTGAATGGTTTAAACCTTAGTTTAAACAAGGGTCATAAAACCAGCATCTGGGTAAGATGCTGGAAGCTCCTCACAATTACATGATATTGTTATCCATATGTCTGTAAGAGCATGGGAGATGCAACCCGATTTAGACCCGACTTTATCTATCATGAACCAGAACCAAACTGGCCCGGTCTGATGATCAACCCCGGTTATAAAATAAAGATTGAGAATAAGTTAAGACATCAGTATGAGTAGTAGCCGACATTAAACTACCTTGAATTAATATTGCATGGTATAGTTGATACAAGATTCCAAAACCCTCTCATTTAAGAAAAAGTGAGAAGTATATAAATATTCATTTCTGAATATGGTTTGGGGGGACCAGTTTTCTTTCTTGACAAACATTCTCTTTCTCACATCTCGAATAGTTTCTCTCTCTAGTTTCTACTATGCCTTCAATCATCTCTCCTTCTCCATCAGAAAATCACTAAAATTATATTCGGCCTGATCTTTTTCAAGAGAGTATTATATTATTATTAGACTTATTCATGAATTGAGCTTTAGTTCCACTTTATCCTGTTTTGGATTCGGACTTTAAGCTAAGATAAGCCAAACCCGAACTCGGCCCATAAAAAAATTCTAATTATTATGTAATACAGCCGTTTAGGGTCTCCCCATTACATTTCTCCTTAGACCTTCGGAGAGCCAACCATCCCTCCATAGTGTCCATGTTCGAACTGGGTCTAAAGATTTAGAAGTCTCAATCTAATAATTTTAGCTTGGAGGAGCCGAGGAGGACAACCTGAATTCTTCATAGAGTAGGACTACTTCATTCCTGTCTAGCCACGTTGGAACAGTACCCATTATTTGATTTGTTATTTGTCACCAATCGCATTCCAGGCTAGCTGGCAATCATACATGCATGCACAAATCTTCATTATCAACGAATTCCATTTATTAGTATCAGTCAGGTTTTCTCTAGACGAGGAAGTGTTCAACTTGCTATAAATTTATATTATTATAAAGAGTACCAATGAGGGTATCAATTTTTTTTTACTAAAATACCCACATTTGTTAGTTAGTCTATCTCTAATTATAAAGGTTGATAATGTAATTTCAATTAATGTTTTTCACCTCATTTAATCTTCTCTAATTAACTCTTGTATTTAAGGTATTAACTTTCATTCTCTCTTATTTACTTACATATTTAAGTTAATTTTTCATTAATAAACGCCACTTGTTAGTGTGGTGGTAAGGCAATGGAGGTTGATCAAGTCTTCGTAGTGTTAGACAGTTTTGTATGCCCTTAGTTTCAATCCAATTTGATATACTTTTGACATTTAGTGTAAATAAATAAAGTGCATGTTTGATTCATGTTGTTTGGTATATTTCTGTGTAAGACCTTAAAACTGGACACTTATAGAGACTCGTGTTAGTTTTAAATGTTCACAACCATTGGATAAGTCTGGAGAGATTTATTTTGCCAAGGCTGATACTGGTGTGCCACCAAGTGTTGGGATGGCTTGTCTCGGCCACTAGGGTAAGACCCAAGGCACATGTAGTATGAGATTACTTGAATCCTTGAACCGAACCAGATTTCCAGTATTGCCCTGAACCTTGGAGACAAATGGGCAAAACTAGAAAGTTACACCTGACCCCTAGACTCGATTTTGACACTTCACTAGGTGTCGGATTGGACTATCTTTGATATGTCAATCAGTGAGATCCTTAGCGGGGGTCAAAACCTGGGCATGTTGGGATAGTTTGAGAATTCATCTGAGTGAGTGATCATAGTGACAGGATCAGCCCCTTTGTCGGACAATGTTAATGATCGGGAATGCACTCTCTCTGATGGAAACCAAACTGTCGGCAGTTGATTTCAATTGTTGGAATTTTGTTTTGCAAAATTAATATATATAAATGTATATGTACGGTTTCAAAAGGTTTGCAAATGGTTTTAATTCCCGGGATCCATGTGAGTAGAGAGTGTGGCACTGTTCCTTGCAGTCGAGGGAGAGGTACTCCCTTGTCGGGCAGTGCTTGATCATTAAGGGCTGAGAGGTTAAGTGTAAGGCCACTTAGGATAATACCTGATGGGATAATCTTGCACATGCCCACAGTCTCTGGGTTTTTATAAGATGGCTTGGCCCAGGGACCACTTAATGTAAATGTTGGGCCCATAGGGTCCATGTGATGAGCTCAAGGGGTCACTGAGCTTTTCAGTGAATTCGGTTGGGCCTTGTAATAAAGGCTGGACTGAACCCATGTGGTTGGTGTGTAGATCAATGCTTGGGTCCCACGCCATGCAAAGAAGCCCAACTGGGCAGCAGATTGGAAAATAGTTAAACACTGAACACTTAATGGGCCAAAAGCCCATTACGAGCTGGGCTAATATGATCACTCATCTATGGGGCGAATCTGAGATTAATGTTAGTAAAAGGATTGGGCTTTTGACCTTATCCACTCTAGGAGACCAAATTCAAATCAGATTTGAATCTAGTAACCTCCTGATAAGATCAGGAGTAAACTAACTTAATCTGTAGATAGGATTAAGATAATCATCTATCCAAATATTGATTTAGATTGGGATAACTCCTATTTGTGAGGTTTTCTTAATCAAGAAGAAAGGAGGAGAAAACCAATTCGAAAATATTAGATTTTGAACCAAGTTTTTTCAATGGGGAAGAAAGCCTTATGCGAACAGAGATTAGATCTCACAAAACTCCAGAGAGAAAAAAAGCTATTCAGCCATCTTCGTCCCAGGAGTTCTCCTCTAGCCGCCACCTACCTCTCTTGCAAGATTTGATCTTTGCAGAAGAAAGAAGTCAAGAAATCAGTTCTTGACATCAATCTTGCAGAAAAAACTAAAAAGGATTCGGTGTTCAGAGTTTCTAGTGGGTTCTTGCGAAGGATCCAGTGTGTAGGACGCACCATGCTGGTTCCGTTCCATCCACAACTGTGCCATCTTCAGCAGAAGCAGATCTTGGTGTCCATTTTGGGCGTGAACACCAACTTTGGGAGATACTGTTTATACGGATCAGGTATAATCCTCCCTTTCTCTTTTGGTTCAGATTTGGTTCGATTATGATTCAAGTAGAATCCTTGAATATTGTATTCTAAATTTAGGGAATATGATTCCCAATTGGGATAAGGTAGAAAAATTTTTGAAATTCGCCCACCCATTCCGCACCCTTCATGGCGTCCATTAGATGGATCCTAACATTCTTTCACGTAGGTCTGGAGAAGATAACAAGAAAGAGAGAGAATGTGGAGAAGAGAGGGGAAGAGAAGAGAGAAGGGAGAGTCCTCTTCTAGGAAGCCCTAGGTCAAGGTTATATCATATTGTCTGACATAGGGAAGAATTATTCCCCTTTATATAGAGAGGACCCTAAGCTATAAGGAGAAGCCCTAGATCTATGTCCAATACTTTAAAAAATATAAATCCATATATTTTTAAAATTACTCAAAAACAAAATCATTCTTTATTCAAGTGATGATTAAGCAATTCAACCATCCAAATCAAAATTGGCCAACCCATGAAGTCATAGTTAGATAATAAAATTTTAAATAGAATATAGAAATGACAAAAATGTATATTTTTTATTAATCGAATTAAAAAAAAAACAAGTGTAATAAACAAGAATGATTTTTATTGATGATGAAAACGGAATACATAATCTAAATCTAAAACTAACAAAAAAAATGAAATTATTTTCCTATTTGGTAGAGATCAATAGTTAAACTTTAGGGTCTAATCTATCAAACCTTGAATACCATAATTAAATAATAAAATATAATAAATAAACAAAAAATAAAAACTACATAAATTTTACAAATAAAATATTTGGCCACATGTATAATCATATGTTTAACATATTAAACAAAAAGTAAGTGTAAATAACAATTATTTTACACACATGGAAATAAAAAATTATAGAAAAAAATAAATACATCTATAACTCCATATTTACACTACTGTTAAAAATATGAATAAAACTGTAGAACTTTCTTTTGACTAAAATACCCATTTTTTGAATTTAATCCCTATTTAATTATGAGGTTTAAAATGCAGTTTGAACTACAATTTTCACCTCATTCAATTCCCCCTCTTTAAATCTTACATCTTTTTGGAAAAATAAACAAAAAGGTATACACTAATAAGATAGAACATTACAAAAAGAAGATTCTAGCCAAATAGGTAGGCCAATTATACCAAAAACTTTGTAGTCCAATATGAGGTGCTTACGTAATCAAATCCAGATTTTGTAGTACTTTACACCCAGTTAATAATGAAAAGTAAAAAATATAAAAAATACATGAATTTTATAAAAAAAATTGAATACATTATTCCTATCATTATTATCATCTAAAGTTTCCAAGTACAAAGCACGTGCATGCTTACTAGTACTTTAAAACATCACTTTGGCATTCATCTTATTGATACCCAGTCATTTTCTTTACACTAAAGAGTGAATGCTGAAAAAAATCAAATTTTTGGATGATTATTTTATCCCTATAACTGTTAATATATTCCAACAATACCCTTGTACAAGTGGCAAATCATACGAATACACTCACTTATATCCTCTATAAGGTCATTCTTTCTAATAAAGTTAAAAAAAAGTAAAATTTTATAATTGGTGTTATGCATTGAGGGAAATTGCCAAAATCAGGGGGGCTAGTACACATGCATGTGTGTAGGACTTACACACAAGAGATGAACTCTACTTAAAACCAAAAGCCTAGGCTATTGGGGCACCATTCCCATGCATGGGTGCTTTTGCCAACTACTTGACCATGGGAAAGACAATGAAGCCATGGATGTTAATTGTGTGCATTGTCAAAACTTGCACCAAGCCAAACCTTTGGCTATGATACCATTGTTGTGCATTAAGGAGAGGAACCATGCCAAAAACGCGGGGCCAATATATATGCACACATGTAGGACTTATGCACAAGAGATGGACACCGATCACAATCCAAAAGCATAAACCATTAGGTTATGAGTTATTCTTGTATATAAATACTTTGCACCTCTCATTCCTTTCCAATGCGGGACTCTCTTTATACTTATTCATACATGAATCGCAACGGTTAAATGTTACCCATGTATAATTTCTTTGCATTGTAGCTTCTATGAAACCTTCCAACTGGATAGTATTAGCCTTTAGAGGACAAACTCTCAGTTGTGTTGTGCACCAAATGTAAATCTGTATATCAGATGATGGGTCCTACTCCATGGTTAATAGACTGACAATGAAGTAACTTGTCCTCCATATATGGAGAATTCAGGTTGTCCTCCTCAATCTAAAACCATTAGACCAAGACTTCTCATCTTCGTATTTGTAGCATGAAAGTGCTTCTATTATATTGGTTAGGTTATAGCCTTTTCTTATGACTCAATGCTTGTGTTTGGACATATATTGAAAATGGACAAATACCATTTAGACAACTTTATAGTTCTGGTTCCACTTTAGAATAGTCGACTTCACTAAATATGCGAGAGTCACCATTTAAAATCTAATTCCAGTTTGGGCCAGAATTAGGGGTGCAAATGGATCGGATCTCTGAATTCGAATCCTATCCTATTTTGTTATTTTGTTGGATTCAAATATTCCTGTCGGATTTTTGAATTGGATTAATTCCGATAATAGAGTGATGATGCCCTACTAGAGTGATGTGGCGTTTTCTTATGTTGATGCTTCTGGTGAAGTATCAAGTGCCTTCCATGTCAAGGCTAACAGGGTCTAGCCCATCGGTATTCTTCTTCAAAGACTCTTCTTCTATAACCATCGATAATTAGCTCGATTCTTGTGTTGTCACTTATCTGGCAGCTGCTCTACAAGCCCAATAGATTCCTAGATTTTGATTAAATTAACAAAAACTTAATGCTGCGTTTAAAAATGATGCAAATAAGTTAATGGTTCATATAAATTGTAAGGTTGGATTAATTTTGTACTGACAAATTTACTTTCTTACCAAACAGAATTTTAATTATAATGGATGAAAATACAAATTCTGTCATTTGTCAATACATAAATGTAATGTTGCCAAACACAAACAAAAGTGAATCAGAGTATAAATTTACCCTGAACTGGGATTTACAGTCTATCTACATTGTTTCCAAACGCAGCCTAAATCACAGAGCTGAACATATAGAAGTGTCACTTAGGAGTATGCAACATAGGGGAGTAGACGTGGATTGATCCCATCTATGATGCCCAATTCCAACAAGTGATGAGAGAGAGGGAGAGTGATACTAGGAAGGGTAAAAAGGGGGATAGTGAGATGGTTAGTTAGAAACAAGTGAAGGCCTTAGAGAGTTAAGATTGAGAGAGTTGAACCCTCAAATCTAAGCGGCGCTTGTAATTACCATCTCTACAACTGTGGAGGCCACTGCGCCCACCCATCTGAAAATGCCTTGTTAAAGGCCACAATGTTTGTTGTATTTCATTTTCTCGAATTTCAGGTTAACAAAGTATACACAAAGACAAAGGAAGAAACAAGAGATAGGGGAGAAAGAGAGAGAGACTAATATACAAACTGACAACATGAGTTTAAAAAACTAAGGGTATATTTTGAAAATTTAGAAGAAAATAAAGGGTAAGAGGTTCATAAGATATATTCAAGTCTTTGAAAAACTTAGGGTACATTTAAGTCAATTTATGAAAATTTAGGATGTTAAAGTCTTTTTCCCTTTAAGCATTGTTTGTTTTTTGGAAATTGGGGGTAGGTTGGTGGATCCCATGCAAAAAAAATAAATCCACATTCTTATTTTGGTATTAGTGGGTCTCACGAAAAAGAATAAACCCATGTTCATATTTTGGTATTAGTGGATCATATGATTTACTTCCACAAATCACTCATCCATGTAGAAATTTGATAATATGGGACAATATTGTCCCTTCAATAATGCCATTTTTTTAGATAAATCGGTCATTGTGCAACTTTACTTGGGGAATAATAGAACATTGGTAAGTGAGTGTACTTATTCAAGCAAGTATATATGAGAAAACACTTGCCTAAATAAGTATGTGTTTGGTTCTATTTATGTTTTTTCATTCAGTTTGTATTTCATTTGCTTATAAAACCGAGAAATATAATAATTACAACTATTTATGACAACTAAGCGCCACTAGACACCACATCAACGTAATAGTGAAAAGCACCTAACAGTTTGAGGAAGATTTAAAAAATAATTTTATCAAACGGTAAGCGTGCACAGAAACTGAAGTCATTTTTTGTTATTCTCGATGCGTATGAAAAAGCATGAGAGAGAAACTGCTGAAGTGGCACCTATATGACTGTTTATTGAATAAATGCCCACTGAACCAAACACCCTCTAAGTGATTTACCTAGGTAAATGACTTACCAAGACACAAATGAGGCGAGGGAAGATGTTACAATCACTAACCATCAATGTGTATGTATGAGAGAGAGATCTTATTTGCAAGGGTAAGACGACCCTTCTATTGCCTGAAATTTTTACAACTTTATGGTGAGACAACCCTTCACCTCTCCCTCTTTCCTCTTTCTATTGCCTGAAATTTTTACAACTTTTGTTTCATTACTTCATAAACAAGAACCCTATGTTCATTAATTTTTAGAACCTTTTTCATTTTACTTTTTATTGGAATATAATGAAAACTTGAAAGAGGTATTTTCCCACTAAACCATGCTACTACAAAACCATGAAAGAGAGAATTGGGCGATGTTTGGTTTTATGGAAAATGAGAAACAGAAACTTGTGGGAAATCAAACCAAACACAACTTTCTATGATAAAATCTTTGATCAATTAATTATCAAGGTCACAAGGAGAAATCATCCATCAATCAGAAGAAGACGATTTAAATTCTAATAAAACCCGAATTTCTTTTTCTTTTTTAAGAACAACTAATAAATCACTCGATCCTTGAGTGTTCAGATTGAGATATACTATTTTTTTGAGGGAATAGAAACGGAAGGAGTCACTCTATCATTTAATATAAGTTCAAGGCAGTCGAGTGATGTGTGTCATAACCCTCAAAGTACATGAGGATGAACTTGTTTAATAAAGAGAGAGGGAGAAGGAATTAAATAAAGAAAATAATTGTGGGGAGAGAAAGTGCAATGGGCACATGCGGGACAAGCAGCAAGCAATATATCCAGGTAAGTCTATGCAGTGGTCCTGGTTGTAGACTCCATCTACGACGTTTGTTTCTCATTCTCCCCCACCCTGGACAGGGATGGGACACCCCTACGTCAAGACAAAAAGAAGATGTCAATATCTATCTATGTCCCTTTTTCCTTGGCCCTTGCCTCTCTCTCTAAACAGTTTAACTCCGCTCCGTCCACGTCCAAGCTCCACCCTTGACATGACCCTTCACCTGCCAATGCCACACCTTAAAACACTGATAACACCCACCACTCCCATGATCCATCCATCCTCGTCTAAAACAAACCAACGAGTCCGAGTTATGTGCAAAACCCTCGTCTGTAGCGGGTGGGACCCCAAATGCCCCCATTAGACACTAAGACCCGGAGAAATGGATCCTTGTTTTTATTCTTTATAAATCCACACAGCCACTAAGACCTGGAGAAATGGAGATTAGAGCATAGGACACTGGTCTGAGTCGTCTGACATAGGTCTCACCTCACGCTCTCACTTATGCAATGTGGGTCGGATCATATTCTGTTTACTTGCCTATCCGAATAATTAAAAACAAGAAAGTTCTAATTCTATTAGATTCGAATTCGGACAGACGACACAACTCATCAAATAAGAAACACCCCAGTCGGCCAGTCCGGCAGTCCCAGTCCCCACCCCCTGGTGTGGTGGGTACTGCCCTACTGGGTTCCTTTGGCCCCCCCTCAGGAGGGGAGTTGTATCGGCTATAGCTTGCCTTCAGTTTCAATCGCGTAATGATAATGCCTACTGCCTAAGTATTTATCTTTGTCACATTTCCTCCTTCCCACAGGCCACATGGCTACATTTGCAATCAAACAAAATTTTGGGAGGCCGGTGATTCATTGGACCCACAAAAAATATCATACTGCTATAATGAATTTAATGTGTTTCCAATCCAACGCCGACCTTTTAAATCTTAATTGTTATTTTTGCTGCTACTACTATTAATGTTATTATTATTATCAATAATAATATTTTTGCTGCTATAATCCCTTCCCTTATCCGCTATAATCCCTATTATTTTTGCTGCTACTACTACTAATGTTATTATTATTATCAATAAATTGATCCACTCAGCACTGAGAGATGAAAACAAGACGACAGATCGTACAGTGTATTTGTTAGAGTAAACCAAAAACAAAGGCAAAACCATTTGAGTAATGATCCATAAATGTTACATAAAATGAATTTTTATGTTCAAGTCTCCGATTAATTATAATCTAATGGAAAATAGCCTCGGTTAACGTTACTTTCACTTTACAACTAAAGATATGTTACTGGAGAATGGAGATCAATAGACCCGAGAGATAGAGATAGAGAGAGGGAGATCTAGGAGGTGTTAAAAGTTAAAAAACAAGAACTCATGAGCTCCACTCTAGGAGAAAATGGAATTTCATATATATGTTTTCAATGAAAGATACAAATGGCAACGGCGGATTGTGAAGAGAATGGAATTTATAATTTGCTTCGCCTACTTTCAAGGCAAATTGGGGGGCCTTGAAACCCCACAATCTCATAAGTTGTGGAAGCAAATCCGTTGATGAACAAGATATCTTTTGACCAAAAGAGACAACAAGAAAAATTACAGAGATTAATGGAATCCCTAAGAAAGAAAAGGGAAACTATATGCAGAACCTCCTAGCCTCTTCATCAAGTTCAAACCCTGATGTAGATCTACCTGGAAGAGACGGGATTAAGACTTCTGGCAAATCCGTTCATGGCACCGTAGCTCTTGGAACTAAACCCTAGGCATCCCAATAGTCCTTGCCTGTAAGGCAAGAAAGTTTTCTTCTTCATCTCCTCCGCCTGAGCTCTGTTTGCAGTATAATGCAGCTCGTGGGGTGAGGGCGGAATCCGGCGCTTCCCGACCCCGTTGGCGGGTTTTGCCGCAGTAGTTTTCTGGGCGGGAACTTGTTGCCGCTTCGGCTTATGAGTATCTGCAGTTGTGGGTGCCGCTGAAGGTTTCTTCTCCTTGGAGGAAGAGAATGGGAGAGTCGTTGATGAAGGCTTCTTCTCTTTAGCAGGAGAGAAGGAGATGGAGGACCAGAACTTATCTTTACTGTTCCCTCTCCCTTCGCTTTTACTTCTGTACAGAAAGTCTTTCAGAAAGACCCACCTCTTGGAGCTCCTTCCAGAAGAAGATCTAGAAGAAGATGCAGAAACCGAAGGCGTGGTTCCCGTCGAAGGAGTTTCCGTCTGTTTACTCTCAGGATCGTCCAGGTCTAGATGACGCTCATTAGCCTCCCGCTCTTGGTGATATTCTTCCTCTTCATGCCACTGAAACTGTGTATTTCTGAGCGGAGACAGAGATCTAGCCCGCCGGTGCAGTGATCTATTGCGTAGCCTGAGATCTCTCCCTCTCATCAATGACTCGTCGCGTTTCTCGAACTCTAACTCTGTGGAGCCCTTAGCTTCCTCGTCCTCGTCTTCGACTTCAAGATCCAACAATGGAGATAAGATCTGAGGCCTCTGTAGGTGATTGGACAGCTTCATCGGTCGGATCTGACCGTTCAAGAACAGCTCATCAGCCGAAATCATAGATCCAGACGCGGTAGAAGTGTTGGAAGGAAACCTTGCCGAGAATTCGAACTCAAAAGAACCAGAAACAGAGAGGTCAGACGAAGAAGAGATGAAAGCAGAAGCAGAGGAAGAAGCAGGAGCAGAGGATAGAACGAAGTGCATTGGACTGGCAGGAGCGCTGAAGAAGTAGCCATTGGGACCGCGTCCAGGACTGGAGGGAGCGCTAACGTAAGGAGTGGAGCAAGTGCTGTCAATCTCTTCGGTGAGACGATGCGTCTGGTCTGTATCGAAGGCGTCGCCATTGCTAGGTCTCCGAAGGTCTGGCTCTGGACTTAGGTCTTGCTCGCCATTGTTAGCATCGTCGAGCTCCATTTCTTCTTCGGTGAGAGCAGCAGGACACTGGAGTTGTCTACTTGTTCGATACGCAATAATAATACTACAGAGCACTCAACAAACACACACTGAGCGATGTATAGAGAAGAGTAGTAAATAACTGGAGACTAATAAATCAGGAGGCAGTTATTTTAATTGCCCTCGTATATGTGTTTATATATCGTCAATGCCCCTCCCCCCATCTCCCCTCTTCCACTTTCGCTTCCAATTTTCTACTACCATTGCTACCCTTGTTTTATTTCTTCCTTAACAAAATGAAGGGTATATTCTCCAAAATTTTCATGCATGGACAGTAATACCCTTCACCTGTCTTTAACCGCTTGGCTTTCGCGCCGGACTTACCGAACCTGTCCCCGTCCACTTTAGCTTTTTTCAGTTTTGCCGTGTGTGTGCAATTTCAATTTGTGCATGACCCTTAATGTAATGGACACGTGGAAAATTAGATCTCAGGCAAAAAGAACGCGTCTGAAGTCAGTACTGATGTATAGTAAGGATAGAAAGGGCAACGTCGAGGGAAGGGTAAGGATTGGGATGGGAAAGAGAAAATTGGAACGGAGGATAGAGATTTATCAGATCAGAGTAGGAGAGCGGCACACGTTCGGCACTGTCCCAACAAGCCATTTCGGCCGTACAGTGTGAACATCGTATGTTCAAAATGTTCGGCTGCAGTGGCTGATTGGAAGATGTTGGGAGCGTCACATTGGTAGCAGATCTGAAGTCTGGTGAAGGATGCACCAGGCACGTGTGTATGATGTCACACACACTCTCTCACTCATGAGTCAATGAATCAAGGGCTCAAGGGAGAGACGTGGAGGCACGTGCTATCCCACCGATTCCCGATACGCTGCCCCACCTCCCCCTTCTCTCTTTTTAGCTCTTTCCCTTTTAGCGCCCAGTATGATGCTGACTTTTAAAGCTCACAATACGAGGCGGGCAACAGAGGCACTTTACCTCCTTTTTAACATTGATTAGATTAACAATTTAACAACCCCCCCTACCCCCCTTAATCTCTTAATTATTGTTTATTATTTATAATTACCCTTTACACTGAGGTACCTTTTCGTACTTAAGGACAATTAAAAAAGGAGGTTTAGTATTAATTATATAAGCTTAGAAATAGCCCCCGATTAATGTAAATAATAAATATTTCTCAGACGACAAACCTTTTTCTGGGGTTCTACGACACGACGACGAGGGGAGGTATTGGCCGGCAACGGCGAGTGCGGAAGGATTCAGCGCCACTGGCGAAACCGACGTTTGCTCGATCCCAACGGTCCAGCCATCAGGTGGGGCTCTGCATCTGGGCTGGATTTTTCTTTGTTTTTTTGTTGAATAATAAAGAAGACTGATACAGGATTCCAGCCCATCAACCCATCAACAAAAGCTTTTCGATCAGAATCTTTTGTATCAATTCACGTGAATGTAATGTGATGATAATGTACAATCACAGAGCATGTGTAACTCGTTTACTCAAACAAAAAACGTTAGGCTCAGTTTGGAATGAGTAACAAATAAAGCGTTACGCTCAAAAAAAAAATTAAGAGGGTGTTTGGTTTGAAAGAAAAAATAGGGAACGATAAAAGTTTTCCTACCTTTCCCTACCTTTTCCTTCGAATCAAATATAGTCTTAAGCCTGTACTCTAATTTACCTCCCCCGCAAAGCTAAATCAAAATCCTTAAAAATTCACATAAATTTGATCAACAAACTTTTGAGAAGATAAAAAGAAAGTGAGATGTAGAGGACGAGAGGGGAGAAAGTATGGAGATAAACTCCCAAGTATGTTCATGCTATCTGATCAAGGATGATTTGGCCCGACCTCATAGTTATGCGACACATGGCAAAAGCAACAGCTCGGCACAAAAGCAAGCCTAAGGCGTTTTCACCAAGAGGAAAAACCAGCAGACCAAACTCCCTATTAGGGGCCCGAACTCACCTTTGGCTCCAAACCGGAAAGTAATCCACTGGCCTACCTTGTAACAGTTCGGGACATACCTCGTCGAACTGACCTACCTAGTAATAGCACGGGATATACCTCGCCGAACTGACCTGCCTTGCAACAGTCCGGGACATACCTCGCCGAACTGACCTACCTGGTAACATCTCGGGATACACCTCGCCGAACTAACCTGCACTATACATGCCTCCGAACTCAAGACTTCGCCTCGCTCACCACTCCACACCTTCAGGGAACCAAAACCAAACAAACCGTACTATGCCTGACACTGAGGAAGTCCGTTCCCAAGGGCGCCGCACCTGACTGGCTTGGGATCAGACGCTTGACAGCCGCACTCTAAACGGCCACCTACCACCGCCTCCTGACACCGCCATCTCCAGTTAGAGAGACGGTTAGGCAGTGACGGTTCTGTCCCAGCAGAAAGGACGATGGCTGAATTGGCAGACGTAAGGGTAACCATACCCGACCCGACAAGGGCCTCGGAGCGAGTGCGCGAAGTGATTATAAGAGCCCCTTGTCCCCAACGAACAAGGTATGTGAACTTTGCGCCATCTGGTCTACACTTTGCCTTTGAGAGATTACTGACTTGAGCTTTGGAGTTATCACACCGGGTTCCCCCTGGAGTTCTCTCATTTTTCCCGTTTCAGGCTCCCCGACGCTCTAGCTCAGAGGCGAGTTCATTGACAGCTAAGACCGACCGGATTGCGCTCCATCAATTGGCGCCGTCTATGGAAAACGCTTCTAAAAGCCTCCCTTTAAATCCCTTTTACCTACCCTTCTTTCAAAAACTCCAACACCGAAATGCCCTCCTCCAGTAGTGCTGAACGTGGAACCGAAACAGCCACTACCGAAGAGCAACTTCATGCTCCGGCGGTGTGCATTGGGCAGTTCACCATCCCCCTTTCAGTGGATGCGATCCCAAGTTTGAATGTGCCACATGCGGTGGCACCTCTGAACACTCCCTCGCTGAACATCCCTCTCCCACTCCCCATCGAAACGAACTTCGCGGAACCAACTGCTATCCCACTGGCAGCCCGCCAAAACCAGATAGATGATCTGATGCAATGCATGCGGGCGATGCAGGCCCAAATGCAGCAATTCCAGCAGCACCAACTCCAGCAACACCAGGTGTTGCACCACCTCTCCCAACACCATTATCAACAACAATTCCCTCAGCTACCCTTGAACCAGCCCCCCCCCCCCGGCACCCTATTTCAAAGCCGGTCAAGGCCTCCCCCCAAGGTTGACGACCTCACCAAGGAGAGGCTTCCCGACCGCAGAACCCCCCTAACAGTCAGGCCTCATCTCCGGGCTGAAAGCAAAGAAAGATCACCCCCACCTCGCAGCCCGCAAGTGGGTCAAGAACCTCGCCAACAAAGTCACCTCGGCGCTCCAAGCCCAAGTTCCCACTCACGGAGAACCGCTTCAGCGCCTTAGCAGCAGGCCAACAATCCGGGCCCATCGAGCTCGGCAACACAGAGGCAAGCAGCGCCAGCACCAGGCCCAATCAAAGAAGGCGCCGACGAAGTCACCGAACTGCTACCCGCGTGCTACCCGAGCTCAGAGGCAAGGAAGAAACGAGCTCGGGCGAGGTAAAAACCGCCCCCATTCTCTCAGTTCCTTCCCCCCCTTTAGCAGAACTTTTGGTAGTCCCCTTGCCTAGAGATTTCAAACTCCCTCCTCCGGACAAGTATGATGGGTCATTTGACCCCAATGACCACGTAGACGCGTTTCAGTCGCAAATGCACCTCGCTAGGGCAAGCGAGTCGTGCATGTGCGTAGCCTTTACCACCACCTTCAGAGGGCTGGTCCGCACCTAGTACCGGAACCTAGCTTCCGGGTCAATAAAAAGCTGGCCCCAGTTCGTGCAGATCTTCACTGCGCACTTTGTTACCAGCAAAAGGTGTCTGAAAACCGAGGAAAGTATCTTCGGGGTGATCCAAAGAGAGGGAGAACCCATCCGGAGCTACATCAAACGGTTCAATGAAGCATGTTTGCAGATCCCTCGGTTAGACCCCGCGGTACAGCTCACCGCGGCCGAAAGATGAGTGACTCATAAAGAGTTCAAATGGCACATGGTAGCCAGCCAGCCAGCCAGCAACCATGGCCGACTTCCTCAAGCTCGCGGACAAGTTTATGAGAACAAAAGAAGAGATCAACCAGAGAAACGAAGGCGGGGTTGAAAAAAGAAAAAGAGAAGGCGAGCCCTCCAACCCAAGCGATAGAAGAGGCCATAACCGAGAGGCGAAGCCAAGCCAGCCGTCCCGAGCTCCCTTAGCAGTTCGGACGGATTACACACCATTGAACACAAGGCAGACCGAGATCCTGATGACGATCAAGGACGCCCCTTACGTAAAGTGGCCACCTCGCCTGAAGAGCAACCCCAACGAGAGGAACAAAAATTTATATTGTAGTTTTCATAAAGATCACGGTCATAGCACCGAGCAATGTAATAATCTCCGCGACAAGATAGAAGGACTCATCCGCCGCGGGTACTTAAGAAATTTTGTACATTATGACAATAGTAATAAAGCAGGTCGGCAAGGGGAACACGGGAAAGATGTCCCCGAGCCGAGCAACAGACCGGCCGAAACCTTACAGCGACCTCCCCCAGAAGAAAGTCCAGTCCAGGGAACCATCCATGTGATAGTGGGTGGTTTGGTGGTGGCAGGATGCACTTCAGCGGCAGCAAGGACGTCAATTCGCGAAGCAGCCCGAGAGGAGCAGAACCCTCCCAAGAGGTCGAAGAAGGAAGAACCGATCTTTTTTATAGAAGATGACACGCGAGGTGTTCATTACCCCCACGACGACGCGCTCGTCATAAAGCTAAGGATCAACAACTTTGAAGTCCAGCGCATACTGGTAGACTCAGGCAGTTTGGCAGACATACTATTCAAATCGGCGTTCGACCAGTTGCAGTTGAAAAATAGCGATTTGAAACCCTCTCACACTCGTCTGGTAGGCTTCAGCGGAGAGGAAGTCAGGCCCTTGGGAAAAATAACAGTACCTGTGGAAGTCGGCACATGACCGTGCGCGGTAAGACTCAACCACGATTTCCTGGTGGTCGTGGCCCCCTCCCCGTACAACACCATAATAGGGCGAACAATTACGCATATTCTGCGTGCAGTGGTCTCCACCTATTATTTGGCAATGAAGTTTCCCATGGACTTTGGTGTGGGGGTAGTGCGGGGCGACCAACTTGAGTCCCGCAAATGCTATATTGCCGCCCTGAAGGGAAAAACCAAGGCAGCCGACGATCTCGAACTAGAGCGACCTGCGGAGCAGGGCGAGGAACGAGCTTTGCCCACTGAGGAAACAGTCGCCATCCCGGCCTCGGCTACAGATCCGGCGTGAACACTACAGATCGGTGCCTCTGTCAACGAACCTTTGCGAACTGAACTGGTGAGTTTCTTACTCCAAAATTTAGACATTTTTGCATGGTCCGCAGCAGATATGCCCGGTATTGACCCCGGTCTTATAACTCACAAGCTTAACACTGACCCTATAGTCAGACCCATTAGACAGAAGAAACGCAACTTAGCCCCGGAGCGCTGAAGGGTGGTCGACGAAGAAGTCGAAAAGCTCCTCGCAACGGACTTCATAAGGGAAGTTCATTACCCGAGCTGGGTAGCCAACCCAGTGCTGGTGAAAAAAGCCAACGGCAAGTGGCGCATGTGTGTCGACTACACCGACCTGAACCGAGCTTGCCCAAAAGACTGTTTCCCCCTGCCCCGAATTGACCGCCTGGTGGACGCGACCTTGGGACACGAGCTGCTAAGCTTCCTGGATGCCTACTCAGGCTACAACCAGATTAAGATGGACAAGTTCGACCAAGAAAAAACCAGCTTCATTACCGAGTTTGGCCTGTACTGTTACAAGGTCATGCCCTTCGAGCTAAAGAATGCTGGTGCGACCTTTCAAAGACTTGTAAATAAACTTTTTCGGCCTTTAATTGGCATAAAATCGAATGTTATTTAGACGACATGGTCATCAAAACACAGTTTTCACGAGAATTAATAAAAGACTTGGATTCTGTCTTCCAAATTCTGCGTCAGTATAACATGAGACTAAACCCAAACAAGTGTGTCTTCGGTGTCACCTCGGGTAAGTTCCTAGGGTACATTGTCAACCGGCGCGGCATTGAGGCCAACCCGAACAAAATAAAGGCCATCCTTGATATGAGACCACCTCGGAAAGTAAAAGAAGTTCAAAGGCTAAACGGCCGCATAGCTGCTCTGAGCCGCTTCATGTCCAAGTCGGCAGACCACTGCCTGCCTTTCTTCAAGGCAATCAAAGGCAAAGGGTTCGAATGGACCCAAGATTGCCAGCTCGCGTTCGACAAGCTAAAGACTTACCTCGCCACCATACCAACCTTAGCCAGACCCGAGGAAGGCGAGGTCTTAGAACTGTACCTCTCGGTGAGCGACGAAGTGGTCAGTTCGGTATTAGTAAAACAAGTAGATCGGGTCCAGCGGCTCGTCTATTATGTTAGTAAAATTCTGCAGGGAGCAGAAACGAGGTACCCGCAGATAGAAAAAATTGCCTTTGCACTAGTGATATCAGCTCGGAAACTCCGCCCGTACTTCCAAGCTCACACCGTCGTTGTCTTAACTGACAAACCCCTAAGACAAGTTTTGTTGAAGCCCGAGGTCTCCGGTAGGCTGACGAAATGGGCCATCGAACTCAGCGAGTACGATCTCCAGTACAAACCCCAGACCGCAATTAAGGCCCAAGCTTTGGCAGATTTTATCGCCGAGTGCACTTTCAGCCACGAAGCCCTACAGGTCGAGCCCGAGGTCCCCTGTTCGGGCGAACCCAAAGCTCCCGAGCCAATAAAGTCTGAACCCCGTGAAGTAGCAGCCAGTGTGGCATCTCTCCTGGTTAGGCGAAACGCGAACTAGGATAAGGAGCCCTAGATCCTTCACGTGGATGGTTCCTCTAACCAGCAAGGCAGCGGGGCTGGAATAGTCTTATGCGGCCCGGGCGGCACAAAATTAGAATACGCACTACGCTTTGAGTTTGTGGCATCCAACAACGAGGCAGAGTATGAAGCACTGATAGCCGGGCTAAACCTAGCGCAAAAGGTAAAGGCAAAGCACTTGGTCATCTGCAGCGATTCCCTGCTCGTGGTCAACCAAGTTACGGGCGAGTATGAAGCACACGAGCTCTTCATGATCGCATATTTGGCGAAAGTAAAAGAGGCCCTGCTCAACTTCCAGTCACACTTCATCAGGAAAATCCCGAGGTCAGAGAACACTGAGGCCGACGCTCTATCCCGGTTAGCCAGCACAAGTCACAACAACATGAGAACCGTGTACATAAAGGATTTACCTTGGCCTAGTATTCTCGAGGGGGTAGAGGAGGTCGCTCCCGTCATCGAAGCAGAGCCGAGTTGGATCGACCCACTCGCGAGCTTCTTGATAGACGGAACCCTCCCTGCAAAACGCAATGCAGCCAAGAGGGTGCAGCGCCAGGCAGCCAAATACGTCATAATAGACGAACGGTTATACCGACAGTCCTACACGCTCCCCTACTTGCGTTGTCTGCGACCTGCCGAAGCCGAGTTCGTACTCCGCGACACTCACGAAGGCCTGTGCGGCGGACACTTGGGGGCAAAGCACTCGCCCAAAAAGCATTTCGACAAGGATACTACTGGCCAACGGTGAAGGCAGAAGCTGTCGAGCTCGTCAGAAAATGCAACAAGTGTCAGAAACACGCCAATATCCACCATCAGCCTGCTTCCGACCTCAAATACCTCGCCAGCCCGTGGCCCTTTGCACAATGGGGCATCGACCTCCTGGGACCATTCCCGCCAGCAACAGGCGAAAGAAAATTCTTAGTTGTTGCAGTAGATTACTTCACGAAGTGGATAGAAGTCGAACCTCTAGCAACTGTTACGGCCCAAAACATACAGAACTTCTTTTGGAAGAACATATTCTGTCATTTCGGGTTACCTCGGATACTAATTTCCAATAATGGCAAGCAGTTCGAGGATATCAAGTTCCAAGAGTGGTGCCAGAACATGGGGATTCGGCAAAACTTCACATCAGTTGCGCACCCGCAGGCAAATGGTCAGACTGAAGTAATGAACAGAGCCATCCTGCGCGGACTGAAAGCACGTCTGGATCGTGCTAAGGGACTATGGGCCGAAGAGCTACCAAGTGTCTTGTGGGCTCACCAAACTACAGAAAAAACCGCCACAGGAGAAACCCCCTCCAACCTCACCTACGGCACTGAAGCAGTTATCCCAGCGGAAATCGAAGTACCAACATTGCGACTAGAAACATACGACGATCGGACAAACGGAGATGAGTTACGTACCAACCTTGACCTACTGGACGAGGTAAGGGACCTCGCGCACATTCGGACAGCGGCCTACAGCAGCAGGTAGCTCGCTACTACAATGCTAGAATAAAGCGATGAAGCTTCCGAGTCGGCGACCTGGTCCTTCGTAAGATTATGGTGCCCGAACTCGGCGTGGGCAAACTTGGACCAAACTGGGAAGGGCTCTATAAAGTAAAGAGAGCGCTTGGGGGGGCATACGAGCTCGAAACCTTGGAAGGCAAACTAGTATCTCGAGCGTGGAACATCGTGAACTTAAGGCGATACTACCTATAAACCGCCAAGCGAAGTGGACGAAATCGCTATAAGGTCCTATGGGCCACGATGCGGAGCCAAGAGGAACCTCGATGTAAACAAGCAAAGAAAAGTCGGGCATATTATCAGCTCAGAAAAAAAAAATCAGTTCGCTACAAAAGCCTTCGTAGCAAAACAGGTCGCGGAAGTACAATAACCCGGACAAGTGGCATATTATCAGTTCGACAAAGAATCAGTTCGGGAAAAAGGAACATGGTCAAAAAGATTTATCTATTCCGTTGCAAGAAACAGTACAATGGCCATTAAAAGGCACTTAAAAAAAATTATCTTTACATGCCCGGAGCTACTTCTTCGCCATCAGAAGACACTTCAACAACACCCGAAGGCCCTGCCTCTCCTTCAGAGTCCGGCTCGCCATCGGCAGCATTGGCCATCTCCTGAGTTATACACGAAGTGGATATGGCACTAACATCGAGGTCGGGGTACGTGTTCCAGATCATCCACCGGCTCAGCTTGAACCCCCTTCTGTAAGAATCCACCATCAGATCATCAAAACGCGGAGAGGCAATGTAGTCTTCAACGGCCTTCTTCTTGGCATCTTCAATGCCTTGGAAAAAAATCTGTTTTTTCTCCATGATGTCCTCCTGAAGATATTCCACTTGATGGTGCAAATCCAACTTCAAGTCCGCCATGTACTTGACAACGACCCCCATGGCATCGGCATCATGTTGAGACCTCGCCTGCCTGGCCATTGTGACGCGAGCAGCCTCTTCGGCAGCATAAATCATGATGAGACTAAAGAAGATCTTATATTTTGAAGTGCATTTGATAAGGTACCAGCAGCAATTTAAGTAGTTTAGGGTAACATTTGGTCCAAACCGATTCTGTTCAATATATCCATTACAGATGGATTAGGTCCAATCCAATCTGATGAATATTTTGAATAAGTCCAATCCAACGTCTAGACGGTCTAATCTATTCAAATTAATTTTAATTTAGATTGATTTCGATCCAAACTTGATTAATTGACACTTGTATTCCATCTTTTATCAATGAATAAGATATATATAAATTTATTATGGTTGTATCAGATCCAATCTAATCCAATAAATGCTTTGCACTATTAAGTCTGGATTGATTCAATTTGGACAGATTGGACCCAAAACCAATCCATTGCACCCCTACTAAAAATGCATATTTGTTTAAATGCCCACTGGAAAGTTAATCCCTCTTTCTCGTTAACATATCATCTTGATTTACCTTTTCGATAACGTTTGTCTCAAACAGATCATAAAACGTAGAATCATAGAGCAATTGCAACCAAATAGATTATAAAATACAGATCAAGAAAGAAGAAAAAAAATCCTTTGTATCTCTGAAATGGTTTGTGAGGTGAGGCTTGGCTGAATTTAAAGCATGATCTTCCATATCTTTCAAAACCATTTGCAGCTGTTCTTGATATGCTGCAACCAAAACCTCTAAGGCTCAGTTTGGAAGGGGTGCAAATACAAATATGTAGAGTTCAAATGCATATAAAATAATACAAAATACAAGGTTTTGCACTCTATTTATTTGTATTTGTACTCTTTCCAAATAGAGCCTCAGTTCAGCTGAGAGCTCCTTGATGGTTCGTCTATATCATATTTTGCATCATTATCCCAGCAATAAATGTCTTAGGGCCCATTTGTTTTTATGGATTTTGACAGAGGAAAATTGGTCATTGGGATTTTGGTTCTCATTGACAAATACACCCATATTCTTTTTTCAAATTTATGTAGGGTTCACGGAAAATTTATTTTCTCTAGGTATCTTCTCGCGAGTAGATAAGTAATGGTTTTTTATAGCTAAAACAGTCATTGTCTTATTTATTTGGGAAATAAAAGTAACATTGATAAATGCAATTACCTGAATAAGTATTTCATGCATTTTTCCAAGTAAATAACTTTTCTAAAAGCAAATGGAGCCTTAATAGAAAAAAAAAATTGTTGAAGGTTTAACACCTTTGATAATGTAATTATATAGATAGAATAAAAAAAAAACTGTCTCAAATAGTCAAAGGGAAACTTTGGATTTTAAAAAGTCACAACAGCTAGTAGGGGTAGAGTTGGTCAAATTGTCAGATAACTTAAGGGTATTTTAAGGGATTTGACAAATAGTAAGGGTAATTTTGGTCCATTTCTTAAAACTTAGGAATAGTTTAAGACATTTTCCAAAAAAGTTATAACAAACGTCCATGGCACATCCCAGTCATGTATTGGGAACATCTCCCAATAATGTCTCATCTTTTCTTGTACCTATCATCGGAAGACGTTTTCAATACACGATTAGAATGTGCTGTGAAATGTTGTGGGGGGCTGATGTAAATTCGTCTATCCTTCCCTTCCTCACTGGCTCAATCATAAGGGACCAGGTTAGTCAACACAAAATGTTGGGTTTGGGTTACCTTTGAAAAATGTAAGCCCGATTTATTTATTTATTTATTTTGAGTTGGCATAAGGATCAGGCTTTAGTCAACCCGATTCGACCGAAATTAGGCCTATCTTTACACTTGATTTTTTTTTGTTAATGCTCGGGTTGGCCAAGAACAACAAAGTAATTTTTTTCCCAGAGCTCAGAGGGTAGGCCGAAGGCTTTGAAGGACTTGAGGACGAGGTACCGAGGTTGAAGGCTGGGGGCTAAGGCTGAAGTGTATCGAATACCGCAAAAGCGGAGGACTAATAACTGGAGTGTTGCAAGATAGAGGACGTCAGAGGCCTCGGGTTAGGACTCTAGGCAGAGGCTCCGATGGTCAAGTCAGTACGGGAGTGTGAAGAGGGGAATCCAGTACAGGCGAAGTCTCCAAGGAGGCTATGCGTAGGTATTGGACTCCCAAAGTGAGGATACTCAAGTTATGTGGTAGGGTCAAATTTCAGAATCAGAATCAGGTCCCTCTTACCTGGAGGGGGGTACCCCCTATATATACTTGAGCCGCCTGGAGGTTGGTGGAGATGAATGCCTGAGATGGGAGCCGTACAAGGGCAGTCAGAGAGCTCTGCGGGGACGCGTGGGCACTCCACGATTGACTTCGTACGAGGGGTGTAGGGTAGCTCCTACTGTGGCTAGTTGTGTTCCTAGTTCTATCGTTCGTGGGCTGGGCCACCCTACATCACTTTTCATAAAACTTTACATTTGATATCGAAAAATAGCAATCAATCATGTTAAAAGCCAAAATAGTTATTAATCAACATAAAAAAATATCAACAACGGGACCATAGTCATCCCAAACCCCAACTTTGAAACAAATCACCATCTCTGACCCCAGTCCCCATTGGGGCTAAATGACCCTGCATCCCCAATCCCTAGGGGTGTCCACGATTCGGTTAACCGAACCATGGCCCTTTTTGTAAACCGAACCGGTGGTACCGGTTTTTCCATTTTGCCAAACCGGTACCACCAGTTAACTGGCCTGCTGATTTCAGTTTTTTACTAATTCGATTTTGCGGTTTTTTATATTTATAATATATATTATATAAATATATGTATAATATTATATTATAAATAATAAATGATATATAATATATTTATAAATAGATCATTATAAATATAATATATTTATATATTTATATATATAATGAATATATAAATATATATAATACATAGAAAATATGTGACATATATTAAAAATATATAATATACATATAAATAAATAAATATATATATATATATACCGGTTGGTTTGATTAACCATTATTTTTTGTAGGTTAACCGAAAATCGAACTGGTCCTTTGGTTTTTCAAATATTCCGAACTAAAACAGAACCGATCGATTTGGTTAACCGCATTTTGTGGTTCGATTTTCTCAGTTTGGTTCAGTTTTTTGGTTTTTCAATTTTTCATGGACACCCCTACCAATCCCTGGTAGAGATTGGTTCCCCATCAAGGACCTTAAGCCCCAATTTTTTTTAATTAAATGTTTGTTTGGAAAATAGATTTACTTAAACTAAAAGAAAAATAAACAATATTTTAAATATATTTTATTATATAATATAATAAAATATAAAACAATAATAAAATTACTTTAAAAGGGTTTGAAAAGTCTTTATTAATATATAATCAGGGTGGGGTGGGTGAGGAATTTACTCCCATCCCCATCCCCACCAAGGCAATCTCGATCCAACCCAATGGGGTCAGGGAAGCTAAGTACCCCACTGGGGTGGGAAAATTGTCACCCCTAGTGTTGCTCATTCATTACAGAAAATCAACCAGTTTATCTGCAACCAAATTATAAGAGCATTGGCAGTATTGAACCGAAGAGGAAGATAGTGATGCCATTTATCTTCTGCAATCTGCAATTGGGTGATATATAAGGGTGATCATGGGCCGGGCCGGGCTGGGCTTTGCACTTATGATAAGAGCTATAGCTTTGGTCTGAGCCTGGCCCGGCTCGGGGTTCCGGGCTTGAAACATAAGCCCTAACCCATGTCTACACGGGCCCAGGCCAAGAAGGGTCTGATTCTAGGCCAATGTCTTTCATATATAAAATATTACATCATATCTATAATATTTTATATTAAATGACATAATATGCATATAAACTTATTTTATACATTATATAATATAAAATATTACATATAATATAAATTATACATGTCATGTTATAATATTTATATATAAAATATATAATATAATATAAAATAACACGTATACATTATACACAAAATGTGTAAGTTTAAATATATGCAGGCCGGCCCAAGTCCGGCCCTAAAATTTGTAGGTCTGATGTGGGCCCAGGCCAGACTGAAATGATCACCCCTAGTGATATATATATGATAGATTACCTTAGTTGTTGATGTTTATTATTCGAGTTATCAAAAGTAAAATCATTGATATTGACAAACACACCCTTGGTTTGTAGCTCAAAGGAGCCCCCTTATTTTCCTACACCCTTGAAAAAGTTTCATCCTCAACACTTCGCCACATATTCAAGATACACCCTCTTCCATGGACAATTTCCATATTAGTTAAAGAATTAAAATCATAGACAACCATTCTCATCGAGCAAAGCTCCAGCCTCCAAATGCAAACTTCATGTAGTGATAGTGTCAGCCTGGTGGACCTATGTATTTGATTTCAGGTTGATAATTTTAATAATTTACCTACCATCTCCAACATTACAGAGTGACAGAATGATAAATACAAGAATTATTTCTTGATACAAAAAATAAAACAAGTATGAGGATATGATGTTATATTAATCTTTGCTTGGAGTTGAAGATAGTGATCTCGTCCAACTCCCCACCCTGCAAGAAGAAACTGAAATTCAAATCAAGTCTCAAGATGAAGGATCTATCATATTTCCGAAGACTCTGCTCTGATCTCATCTCTATGTAGGCGATTTATACAAGTGGAATTATAGATTTTGCATGGTTCGCTTAGATCTGTGCATCTGATGAGTTATGACCCTTGCACAACCGAGTAGTGATTACACAGCTCATGAAAACATTCCTATAAAATGCGATGCTAAAGAGTAAAGATCAAGCAGTTTCAGATGAAACATTGATGGCAAACATTGAATCAAATATAACTTTTACTCTTTCAAGGAATATTCAGAGACAGAGTGTCCAGCTTTTAATTAATTTTTGTTTTTTTGTTTTTTTTAATTTTGGTAGTCCAAAGAGCGAGACTAAGTATTCATATGTTTATGCAAACGCTGGCTTGAATCTTGAATCTTGAATCGAGTATAATTAATCCAGCTTTTAATTCAATTATTTAAGGGGGTGTTCACCAATATGTTCAAAATTATACACCTCGGTGAACACTCTCTGGAAGTTTACTGGATTTGTATGAAACTCCAGGCTCACCTAGAGAGATGTTCTCATCACGCTCATGTATCACAAAGAATAAGCTCGACAAAAAAAAATCTTTGTTTCCATGAATTAAATAGGTGATACAATACAAGAACCTCAATCGAAAGAGATACGGAAGATCAGCTTACAGAGGTAAAAGAACCTTCTTAAATGCTTAAACCGAGATGATATCAGCAAATACTTCATCAACCAACGAACTTAATAGCTCCTGTTCAATTTCTACACCCAATTCAAATGCCTCAATGTCAAAATCGAGCCATCTTCCATACTGGCTGCTCATGTCTTTGTCTACGAGCTCATCAACCATCGAATCCCCCATGCTTCTCCACCCTGAAATTTCCTTGTACACTTCTTCAGCCAACCATTTCTTCCTTCGTACCATGGATAAACCCTTTGCCCATGTTTTGCAGCCCCCACTAGCACATCGCCTGCATCTCAAATCCATGCATTCACTCACACAATCAAACACCATTTTCCGCCTTAATCTGGAATCCTTCCAATCCTGTTGATTTCTTAACCCAGTTTTCCGATTCTCCAACTGGTCAAAGAGACGAGGATTTATGATTTCATGAGCCCGACCTATTGTGAAGTCTTTGAACATCAATTCTACATTGCATAGTATCTCTCTCACATATTCCAGTTCCCACTTGGTTGATCTTGTGTCGTCTGCCACATCAAATTTGGTTGCATGTTTTCTACCTAATGTCTCAGTAGACATGGAAGATGCGGAATCAGACAATTCTGTCTCAGCTTCCCCTGAATGAAACTTCCTTGAACAACAACTTGAACCCACTTCCTGAGCTTGAATAGACAAACCCCGCTTGTTACCTAGAAAAATAACAAAACAATACATGATTAGGTAATCTTTAAAGACAAGCATCAATTTGCATGAAGAGACCTAAATAAAAAACAACAGGCAGCATCAATTTAGGAAGTGCATATTTACATGTGAGCATGCTGAATACCATCAAACCGGAAGATAGAAATTCATGCCAATACAATGGGAATGAGTGTTGTTTGAATTCAAATATGACAGTCAATAGCACTCCCACATTTAACAATGCACTAGGTCTAATCATTTTCCAAGATGGGTTTATGCTTTACCATTGGTACTGTAACTGTCCCCACTATCTGAAGAATTGCAACTTTCATTTGAGAAAGAAGGGTCAAGAACAGAAACTGGACTAGGATGTCGATGGTTCAGTTCCTTCCTTACTTCTATGTTGCTGCTGCTACAATCATCCATTCCTCCTCTTCCCTGAAAAAGTTTATAGAAAATTACCATCAAATAAGAATTTTAGTGTGAAACCATAGATAAGAAAAAAATCAAAATATTCTACATTTCTACATAAAAATATGATACACAGAAAAACCATAGACAGTACCACCAATAAACTACCACGATTTCCCAATTATCAAGTTTCAAAAATGTGTTCAACTCAATTATCTGTATTCAAAACCATTGCAGAGATCTGGGATAGAATGTTCAGACTGCTTTGCTTAATTTCATAGACATCAATAGAGTAATAGTTGGGAACTAAGTCAAGCATAGTTGAGAACTTCATAACCATCTTGTGAGCTCATGATAGAGGGAATTGGAATCTTCAAATATGGGAAAATTTTCAACTGAAAAAAATACGTTAAGCCCTAAAACATGCCCTTCTTTATAGGCTCTTTTAATTTTTTTTATTAAAAACTGGACAACTATTGTTGACACAGAACTCCAATACAAGATTAGGAATAGGGCTTATGTATATAGAGACAACAAATCACTGATCCAGAGGGTCTCCATCTGATGAATTGGTTGGCCTACAACATCATGTGGCAAAAACATGTGTAGTCATCTAGGAAACCTTTTGTTTTCTTCTTTCTATTCTTCTCTATTAACTTTATTCTCTTCTGGACTTGATTTGCATCATTTTCTATTCTTTACGCTACTGCTAGAAATATGTTTTATATATTTTCTAAATCCACTCACATTTATCTTATCTTTCATTTTTTTTTCTATCTTATCTTTCAGTCTTCAAAACACTTCAAGAAACCATATCAAATTCCTACCTATGCCACAGTGCAACCTTCTATATAATAGCACCTAAACCCTTTGACCAGCCTATTTTAGCATCTCTTTCTCACTTTCCCAAAGTGATATCTGACAAAAGGCATTAACTGTTCAGAGTTTAGACCAAGGTTCAAAGAATATGATATTCTCCTTTTTTTTTTAATTTGTATATGATGTTTCAGAGTTAGGTGTCCCTTCCATAAATAGGGATACCTTCCCTTCATCACTTTAATAGCCCAACTTAGTACTCTTGGATTATATGCACCATGGAGGGCAAAACATTTCCAATAGGATACATGACCCAGAAACATGCAATTTCATTGCATTTGTGTTCATTAACAAACAGATAGCCTGCAAAATTGGAAAAGGAGAATAAAAATAACTCAGAAATGAAATGCTTAAGCGAAAAAAATTAAGGCAAATGCTTTATTGTAATTTTATTATTATCGTTGCATCTTACTAATATATGTTGACATATCCTATCACGTATATGCTTTATTTTAGGGTTTTACTATTATAAGACTCAAGGATTTCAAGGAGAGAGAAAGAAAGGCAAGAAGGTGCTCCACTATTCCATAGATAGCCTACACACATTGACAACTATAGATTGGAGGCATTTGATGCATCTGGCTGATTGAGGGAAGCATGTCTATGATAAACAACTTTTATCGAAAGACATGGATTTGCAGTTACAGAACCATTTTGATTTTAAGAAAGTTAAAACACACTATGTCATTTCACTTGGAGCAGTTAAGGTTGGATTGGAGTGAATTATGGAATGAAGGCAGCAAGGTGTACAACTTGGCAAGCAAGGTGTTGCTGCAATATAAGATTATTATTTTTAATGAAGCTAGAAAATCAAGAAAACAAACTGAAGTTGCTTCATTCTATTATATTTAGTGAAAATACCAAAAGAAAGTAATGTGCTGCTTTTACTTTGCCACTTAGGGTTAAAATCCTAAAACAGACCTAAAATCTTTTTCCTTCAGTGTATAACCAATGACCATGATTCTTTCTTAATTTTTCCTAAATAAGAAGTAAACTAAGTAACCGGTAATAGCAGCTCCCCTGTTTGTATAAGAGAGATGTGTTTAAGTTTCCATACAAAATAAAGCATCAGGTCATGTTCTGGTTCCCCCTTTCCCTTGCTCACTAATCATCTTTAAAACTATGTCCAAGAAATTTTATCATAAAAAAAAAGAATAAAGAATTGTTTAATACTTCAGACATCCCTGGATTATTATGATTGTTCAATACAACATTCAACAATGTATTTAAGCTAATAAATTATTAAGAGTTCAAAACTAAAAAGTTGAGAACCTATTTTAGATATATTAGCTCCAGTTTTTACAACATTCTCCACTCTACTATCAGTGTATTTGGACAGCAGGGTCTCAATCATAAATCTCAATCCTTCTCTTTAGTTTAAGTTTTCTATCAATTTAGTATTGGTTTTATTGGTCAAAATGCAGCAGGCTGTAAGGATGAACCAATTATCTCAACTATTACCATATTCAAATCAGAAGAAAAAGCCCCCCTCCCTCCCTCCCTGCATTCTTAGCATTTAAACAGAGTGTCATCATACCTTCAAGTTAAGGTCCATCTTAAACATCTGAGCATCAGTCGATGAGCAGGTGGTGTTGTGCATGCTACCAAAATTATCTGTGTTGACCCCAACTTGGGACCCTTTGCCGACTTCTCTTGGTGTGGTGCTTACTGCATTTAGAGCCGACACTAAATCTTGTAGAATTGATGCAGAACTTGCAACAATTCCTGCTTTGACTGAGTTCCGACAGGAAGACTCTACTCCATATGTTAATTCCCTCAACTTCTGTTCCAAAAGAATACTCAAGGCATCACCTCCTATTACATTCAACCCAAGGGAGGATAATTTGGAACTTTTCGCTTCAGCACAGGACTTTTCACCACGAGTATCTAGACTAGAGTTGCTGCTTTTTTCTACCACCTGACCAGAGGACTGTGATCCAGGAACAGATTTGACCATAGGAGATGTAAATGTAAAGGAAACAACATCCATGCCCTTCCTTGTGTTATCTTCCGTCCACTTTGAGTGCACTGCCATGTTGGACTGGACATGCTTCTCATCTTTATCAACCAAAATATTACTAACAACCCCATTCTTTTCAAAGTGGAAATCCCCATCAATAGAACGTTTTTTCCGAGGGAAACTATTTGTTCTAGATGATGAAACCTCCTTCTCAATGTCTGTAACCTCTAGGCCAATCTTCCTACACCCAACCTTGGAGTTTCCCGAAAACTTATTTAATGTTCTACTCCGTCCAAAGGAGGCATCCACAGAAAGAATTTTTCTGCTTTGTTGGTTAGATCCTGAAGGCTTCGAAGGTAATTTGTCTTTATTAGTTGTGCAATTCTGTTTTTGGTTATTCTGCCTGAGAACACCAGTTGCACTCTGTGTAGAAGATTTCCTCTGCATATTCTTTTGGGCATTTTTTTGGTTCTTGAATTGCTGGTTCGACTTAACATCAGTTTGCTCCTTCTGGTTCAGCGAACTCCTGTTGGTACTCGACCCCAAACCCTCTCTTCTCTGAACATTGACCTTTGCTTGGATAGCAAGTGAAATGGATTTTCCCTTATTCTTCAAACCAGAAGAATTACTTTCTTCTGAATCCGGAGAAGCCCTGAACTGTGGTGTATCTTCTGATCCATTCCAGCTCTTACTCAGAGACTGTCCCTTAAGATGCTTAACTGCATTGGACTCAAGGGGTCTTCGAGATGCTTCAGGAATCCTGGAGGGTCTTTGAGCAGCTTCCAGTTTCTCTTTAAAATCCCGAACTTTTAAGGGGATTGAAGAAGAACTTAGTGATGGAATTTTTCCCTTAATCATAGCCTGAGGCCCTGGCTCAATGATCTTTGCTGCTGCCTCCATTATATGAGCCGCATTCTTGGTTGGTACAAACCCAGGGCTCTTGATAGGAGATAATAGCTTATGGTGGGTAATCGGAATGGATTTAGCAGATTTTGGAGGCAGTATTTCAGTTTGAAACCTCTCAATTGGCCTGTTGGGTATCTTCTGAGGCCTTGGTTCTAAACTGTTCCTAGAAAAACTCTCTATTTTATTATTGGACAGATTCCCAGAATGCATAATTTGTCGCTCATTGTGAAACTCAAGTGTCCTCTTTTGGTATTGAGCATCTCGAAGAGACAGAGAGTCAAAAAATGGGGTAGAATATGGCTCTGCGGCATTAGAACTCGGCAATGAATCCAATCCCATAAGTCTGGCCACTACCCCAGGGGGCCTAGTGCCATATCCTTCCTCATCGGTGACAGACGAAGCACAACTGTAATCACTACTTCCTTTTATACTAGATCCTCCTCCAATCTCATCCTCCTCCGTCTGGAAAGATGACAAGAGAGGGATAATCATAAATGCGTTCACCATGACATATCAGCGTGACAAATAAGAAACGAAAACAGACACATATACCCACCAGCCGAAGTCGTGTCATCGGCAAATTCCCTTCACTTCTCTTTCCTTGTTTCAATCCCTCTATATGAAAAAGGCAGAAGAAAGAAGATTCTTAATGAATCCCAGATAAGTAGTACACATAAACAAAAAATGCCATACATATATAAATCGTGCTGACCTTTGAAAAGGAAAACAAACATACCTGGTTCATCACCATCAGACCTGTTGGAGAACAGCTTCTTCCTGGACTTTGCATTCCAGTCAAACAATTGAAGAAAGCCGCCAACATAGCCGGCTCCATTCTTTAAAGTATGTTTCTCAATCCCCATTTCCTCGTGCATAGACCAAAACCACTTCAATGCCTGAGCTGGTCTCAAACTAGTTTACATTGTTCCACCAAAATCCATCTGCCGTACAAACAAAGATAAAAGCTTTTCAATTTTTGAACCTTCGTGACGTACCTCTAAAAACATCAGCTACAAATGTAAAGAAGAAAAAGTGGGGAAATGAAAAGGGAATATAAATGGCTGCAATCATCAAAATAAATGGTGGGTTCACCCTTCATAAGCTTAACGATACTAACACTAAAAGTATGCAGTTAATTGGTTGGAGAACGAAAACAAAATGACGGAGATGGAAAAGAAGAAGTTTGCTCAACTCAATAGCTTCAAATAGGATGTAAATATAACGAAACATGGACCTAAATCTACTCACTCCACATCAGAAAAGATAATTGTATCCAAGAAACCACATGTCCAGGCTCCAGAGTAAAGAAAAAGAGAGGTCGCAAAGCTAAAAGAGGAACTTACATCAACGATAGGAAAGATCTACAATGTCTAGGTCAATCCATGAAGAGCTCCCCTAAAAATTGTTCCAAAATTCTAAGCAAAAATAGGGTTAGGGTTTTGAAAGAAAACAAAAAGGCATCAGAAGGGAAATAGCGAGGTTTCGGGTGAAGAAAAAGGGAAGTAACAGAGGTTGGGAGAGACGGAGGGAGTGAGGGAATTTGGTGAGAGAAATCAATGGGTCGGGTTCGTAGTCGAGCATTAAATGTAGACAGGAAGAGACAGTTCTCACGTCTATCTCATTCTCACCATTGGATTTTTAAAAATAAAACAATTAAAAATGGAAAAAATTTTACAGAAAAACAAAAGGATAAAAGCTTATAACGTCTCTTTTTGGGGAGGGAGAGATTTCAAATTACAAAAGATGAAACGATGGACAGATCGGTAATCAACCGGAATTGGGAGATAGGTCTTAAAGTCAAAGGTCAGCATCTGCCGTACGTATACGCTCCTCCTCCCTTTCGGGGGTGATAATAGACCACAATCCAAACTGTAGACCCCATTCAGAAACCACTATTTTAGAATCTTTTTATTTCAAAGTTTGATCTTATGGATCGAATTTACGTCATCGTTGGTACACATTGTGTAAGATCCTTTAGATTAGAATATCTTCGAGAAGGTTTTTTTCTCTACGGCATTTGACAATGAAAAACCGGTAACCCAGTCCGTGAGAGGAACGTTTTGAATTTTGATTGATTGAGTGTGGCACTGGGCCCACCCAGGGAAAACAGCAAAACTGAACGGAATGCGTAGAATAGTAGCATGTCGTCCTACGCGCTGCATAGAAGTACGAGCTTCCTCCATGCTGCCGTGGAATTCGGATTTCGAACTCACAGTCTCACACCGTTCAATGTGAGGACGATTTCGTCCAACGCGCTGGGTGACCCGCCTAGTCCATGGTTTTAAATCTTGTCCAACTTTTGGTTTTGGATTCGGAGTTTAAAATTAAACCATGGAATATCAACCGGATGGACCAGACTGGTTTACCCGAGTTGAACATACCATGGTTTCCAGACGTTGGTTTCGGTGTGAACTAGGATAATATGTAAAACTGAAAATTTGGCCGTCTTGCTGCAAGCCCAAATATTTTTTCACTCCTAAAATTTGGCCCAGATATTTTGATCAAAATTTCACAATATTTCAATTTATATGTTGGAATATTTTTACCGAAACTTTAAAATATTTTATTACATTTGGATTTGGTCCAAATGATTAATATTATCAAAACTCATGTTTTTAAAGCTCAGTTTGAAAAGAGTATAAATACAAATACAAGGTTTTGTATTCTAGATTTTTGTATTTGTATTCTTTCCAAATTGAACATAAGGCTCAGTTTGGAAGGAGTATAAATATAAATATGTACAGTGTAAATACATACAAAATAATATAGAATACAAGATTTTACATTCTATATATTTATATTTATACTCCTCCCAAACTGAACCTAAGGCTCATTTTTGGAAAGTACAAATACAAATATAAACAACACAAAAAACCGGATATATACAAAAAAAAAAATAATATTTTACAGTCTGTATATTTGTATTTATGCTCTTTTCAAACTGAGCCTAAAATTTAAAAGAGTCATGCATTATATAGCAACCGCAAGCTCTTCCATGGTTTTATTTGCCTTGGGCTTTCAAAAAAAGAAAAATCAGTTTGGTGTGGGAAGAGAGGATTAGAATTGAAATCAAGATGGACAAATTTAATTCCGGTTGTTTGGTTGAGTGAAATGGTGAAATGACATTTCCCCATTTGAGGAAATGACCATTATAAATTCCATTAAAAATGAAAATCTCATTCCAGTAAAACCACCCAAATCCTATTTCTCTTTATTCCATGTCAACTCTTGTTCGGAGTCATGTATATATATTTTATGGAATTTGATTTTCAGTTTGTTTCCATTTGAACCTTACAGGCAAAAGAGATATATTAGAGATATACAATTCTGGGGAATTTCAATTCTGATTTCAATCACAAATCAAAAGGACCCTTAGGCCGTATTTAGATTGAAGGAAAAAATAGGAAAAATTATGTAAATCTTATACAGGCTTCTCTATTCATATAAATCCTACAGTCTGTAGAGAACCTACCTTCCCCCAACCAAAAGGACCCTTGGTTTTTCATTATACACACCATATATATATATATATATATATATATATATATATATATATAAAAGGAATTATTCTAACCTCACAGAAAGCGGTGTTGTGTGGGGCCCACATGAAAGCTGTGCTTTTTTGTTTTTTAAAATAATAAATAATATGTTGATATAACCAAAGACCTAAGTAATTGGCATATTATTACTGATCAGTGTATAGGCCTTGAAATGTCAAATCCATATCATATGGTTAACTAATAACAATATTAATAGGGGAATTTAAGGTTGGGTGGGACCATCACCACGTAATAAGCCAATAATTGAGCAGCCCGTGGTAGATGACACAACTCTCCTTTATTTCTTACAACCCATCAACCAATGGTTTTTATTTGTGGTCACGCCATATATTAATTGGTTATTGATACAGTTGGAATTAATCAAGTCATGAGTTGCACCACTTTAGTCTTTAGTCTTTAGGTGGGAAACGGTTGACGCACTAGAGCATCATAGCACGTTATGTGTTAACAAAATAATAGCCCAAATGCAGGGTTGCGTTTGGATGAAGTGGCACTAATCATGTGACGAAGATGTCAAATATTCTATTTTATGAAGCTTATGAATCTACATATAATATAAAAGTTTAAATTTTGATGCATGAAAGCAATCAACATTCAACTCAACAATATTAATGTTTCTACTTTAAGAGTTGTGGCATTGTTGGGATAATTAAGTGGATGGATGAATAAGTGTGGGATGGGGCAATCAACGTTAGTGAGTAGCAGTGACAACTCTAAATGATGTACGATGCTCCCTTTCATTCAAGTGGAATCAGTGCTGGAATGAGGTGTCATAAGTCACAACATTAGGCATATGTGTCCCACACCTAATAATAATAAGAAGAAAGATGGTGAAGAAGGAGATCCACACAATGGGAGGGATGCCAATCAACCATATAGATTATATGGTCATCAGAAATTAGGTTAAGATACCTATTGGAATCATTATTTGCTTCTTGTATTTTTTATGTAAAGTTTGATATGACACTGAACAGAATGGAATAATAAAATAAGATTCATGCAGTAATTCTGGGACAATATCGATTTAGATGATGATGATGATGATGATGATGATGATGATGAATCTTCATGTAAAATTCCTCCTTTTTTTATAGTAAATTACAGATATCATTTTTTAATAGTAAATTAGATGATATATGTTCGTATTTATATCTTTATGTATATTACTTTAAAAAAGTATGAATAATTAATCCATTAGAGTTTATGGAATTTTAGCTGGATGAATTTTTCCACCTTATTGTTAATGCTTTTGACTTATACCTTAGGGCAAAATGGTTATTCTCTTTGTTTCAAATGAGCAGAATTTTAGATCGATGAAGTTTTCAATTCCTTATTAATACCTTTCGATTTGAACAGAATTTTGGTTTTGGATTGACAATTTTGGGTCCAGGTCAGTGTCATGTCTAGGGTTAGTTTTGGTTTGGCTCTTAGTTTGACCCAATAATCTTCTCAGTTCTCACCACAAAGATCACATAGACATCCTCCTCTCATTTCTCAGACATAGTTATTTATTTTTAAATTAAATTTGGTTGGCTCTTAACTTGACCCGATTCATCTAATTTACATTTTAAGTGGAAAGAATAGATTTAATGGGGAAAGAAAATGTAATGAACATTCATTATTGGGGATAAAAAAAAGAGAGTTTTAAGAATGATCTTACTATTATTATTATTATTATTATTATTATTATTATTACTATTATTATTATTATTATTATTACATTATTATTATTATTATTATTATTATTATTATTATTACTATTATTATTATTATTATTATTATTTATGTATTTTATTGCAACTTCTTATATTTTTGTAATTTAATTTGAAAATAAATAACCACATGGGTGAACAATGAGAGAGGTAGAAGATGCATGTGAGCTCTATGGTGAGAAGATCCCTCACCTCCCCTCTTTTCTCTTTCTAATATAAATATAGATATCTTTTGATTTGAACTTGAGTGTAAAATGGGTATATATGTCTTAATAGAACTGAGAGTAGGTATTGTAGGATAAATGTAGCCCTCTATTGTTACCTTCTTGTTGAATTGTGTACGAGGGTAGAAATGAAATTCTATAATATATCTTAAATAAGAATACAACAAGGAATCTATAACATGTTTGATTAAAAGTTTGTGAAGCTTGAAACTTAATTTGTGTTATAACTAGAATTATATTGTATAGATTGCAACTTTGAGATGACTGTATTCATGATTCAAAGTTGTGCCTTTGTGTGTTTGCCTGTTTATGTTCCTAATTCGAAGTTATGGTTGGAACCTCCTCTTAATTTGCATAGAAGTTATGATTTGCTTGGGAACCATCGAGTAAGATGAATGGTAAATTTGCTTTGGACATGAATATAGGGAACCACTTCTTGTTTCTCACAAAAATAAAAGACCTTCTTTTATTTAAGCCCAATAAGCAAAGTTTCAAGTTGATGCTTAGTAAATGAAATGCCAACCCAAAATGCATCCAGTGTTCATACATCACCTCCTTATTTCATGTAGCAAATTCATTCAATAGTGATTCTCGATGAGACAAATGGAAAATGTGTTGGCTCTGTTGTTTTAAAAACTATGTGCTCCTTTTCCAAAATTTGGGTAGTGAAAAAGGAGAATACTCTTGTAAAATTATTGGCTTGATGTATTTCAATGTGACCTATTGTTTTTTTCAATTTCTTAAATAAGGGAATCCCATTTATAAACAAGATGGTGCATTCAAATCAACAAGAGTTCCCCCCCCCCACCCCACCCACCCCCCCATTTACTATTCTCTCTTTTTGATTGATGCCAAAGGATAGAAATTCTATATTGGTGAAGTATGAACTACTAGTAAATATGCCAGTGCATTTGCACATGTTAATTTTAGATAACATTAATAATTGAATATCCTTATTAGAACCACTTAAAAAGGATATGTAATAAAAGCATGATGTGCAGGTGGATTTAGATTTTATATTTCATTTTCATTGTTAATAAAAATATTTATTATTTATTATATTTGTTTTTGTTTAATATTATAAATATATGATATTAGAGATGTCTACAAATTTTATCTGTTTTTTAGTTTTTTTTTATATAACTATGACACTATTTGTTGACTTTGACTTAAAAAAAATATATCATTTTTGGGCAACTTTAAATTTTTTATTCCATTTGCATAATTAATTTTAAATACAATGGTTGTTTATCACACTTATTTTTGTTTGATATGATAAATTGGTAATACCTTAGATATCTCAAAATTTTCTATTAATTTTATGTATTTTTTTATTTTTTTGTGTTTTTATCTATTTTTTAAGTTTTTTATTATTTAATTATGACAATATCATCAGTTAACTAACTTACCCAAACGATTGGACCATTATGGTGTAAGTCAAGTAGGTTGGGCTGAATTTAAACTTAACTCAAGCCCAACCTTATGCATTGGACCTAAGGCTTCAAACCAAAGTCAAGCACAATCTGTTCAACTTGTGCCCAACCTCCAACTTGCATCAAAATTTGATGCATTTGGATTAATCTTGGACTTGAATCTATCAATTAGCTCCATGACAAAATTTAATATAAAATGTGTGTGTATAAAATGTATATGTATTAATTTATGGTTATATGTATATAACCAAGCTTGACTTTAGCCACCTAAGGGATAAGCTTGGGGCCAAGTTGAATACAAGCTTGAGTTAAGCCCACCTAATTTGCCTCCATATGGGCCATTGACTATTAATTAGATGCAAAATAGTTTTCTTTTTAAGTTAGTTTAGTTTTTAATTCTATTTCTATCATTAATAAAAGTAACTCTTTTATATTGAACTTATTTTTGTTTAATATGATGGATATATAATATTAAAGATGCACCCAAATGTTTTTTTTTTACAAAATTTCTATGTTTTTAATATTTTGGTGTCTCTATCTTTTTAAATATTTATTATTTATTTATGATAGCATGGGTTGATCCATTTGACTTAAAGGTTTAATCATTGGCACACCACTTGAATAGGAAGACAAATTCATTTTTTGGTTAGCTTTAAATCTTGTATTTCATTTTCATCGAATAAAAATACTTTGACATAACATGCTTATTGTTGTTTGATATGAGAAATAGATGATATTAGAGATGTGCCTAAAAATTTTCACGATTTTTATAATTTTGTAATATTTATATTTGTTTTTAAATTTTATTATTTAATTCTGAGAACATTGGTTGATGGCCCATTTGATGCCAATGGTTGAACTATTTACTTGCTACTCGGACAAAGGGTGGTTTATTTAATTATTTTCCAACTTGGTTTTGAAAATGAACATGTCTTCTTGAACCCAACATATATATAACTAGGCCCCCCGGGGTAGTTAACTATGAGCCATGACATTGAACCCAACATATAATTTTTGCTATTCATTAAGTAATTAATAAGACTCTGTTTGTTTGCAATGCAAATCTGAATCAGATACAAAATTTGCACCTAACTTGCTTTTGCATCCATTTGTTTGCAATAATGATCTGCACTCTTATTTGATACAAATTCCTACTTTGTCACATTTGCATTCATTGGCAGTGCAAATTTTTCATCTAAAAAATCGATGCAAAATTTGTAACACCTTCCACCTATTTCAATTCTCGCATATAAAGTGGGAACAACATTATATAACTTCCTATCTCGCTCCTAAACAAGGAATCCTCCTTAGGGCTGCAAATGTTGCCCGGTTTGAAGAATTTTATTACATTGGGATCAGGTCAGGGTTTGGCCCCATTAAAATTTTAACGATTTTCAGCCAAACCTGACCCAAGTTGTAGTCCTAACCCTTCTACTGAGCTTGGATCTCACATGGCATCCAGCCATACATTAGAAATCTATTCCGTGCATGTATGTTAAATTATTCATAGGAGGATGTTCCCAATGTGTAGTTGGATTCTCATCCATTTAGAATGTGTGCAGAGTTTTTGCGTATAGGGAAATCCCTTTGTCCTCTTACATATAAGGTGGGAACAAAACCATTTTACTACCTATTTTGCTTCTTATAAACAAATAAGACTATCAAATCCAAAACAACAGAAAAACCAGAATTTACACTCAAATTATTTGCACTATAGTGCATTTAAGCTAATGCAAATGAAATTTGTCCCTACAGCCAAACTGAGCCCACGGATGGAATTTTCATAGGGCAAATTCTAGCAGAGTGCATTTTCCATGCTTCATGATAAATCCCTTTTTTTGAGCAAATTTATTATTAAGAAGTACATCTTTTGGATAAGTGATTGATATTTGTTGGGGAAACTACAATTAGACCTGGCAAAAAGTTGACTCAACCCATGAACCCAACCGACCCAAACAAAAAAAAAAAAAAGGGCAGGGTCTCATATTTAGATACCTGGATTTGAGAATGACCCGACCCGATTGACTAGGAAAAAAGCTAGGTTGGGTTGGGTTGGGTTGGGTCAACCTATTGGCCCCCGATTGCTAGGTCTAATTGGGACTATTTATGTATTGTTAGAACTTAGAAGTTTCCACTCTTTAATATTTACTAGGGGTGAGAAAAACCAAAAAACCGAACCAACTGAAGTCGAATAAAAAATTCGGTTAACTAAACCGATCGATTCAGTTTCGGTTAACCAAAATAGAAAACCGGCGGTTAACCGAACCGACTAGTATACATATATTTATATACTTTATGTATATTTATATATTATATATATTTTATATTTTCTATGTATTATAAATTAATAAATATGCATTATATATAAATATTTATATATTTATAATATATAATATATTATTTATTGTTTAAAATATAAAATTATATATTTCTAGTATTTTATTATATATTTATATATTTTTCTATAATAAATATTGTAAATAATAAAAAACCCAAAAACCGACAAATTGAACTGATGGTTAACCGAACCGGTCAATTAGTTAACCAATTGGCTTTGATTCGGTTTTGGTTACTGGTTTTCCAAAAACTAGTAACCCCAGTTCGATTTCAAAAATTAGCCTAACCGAACCGTGAGCATCCCTAATATTTACTATTTAATCTTTATTCTTTATCATTTACTCTTTGAATTGTTGAATATTCAAGTTTTTTTTTTATTTTACATTTGGAATTTTAAGATGAATTCCTTTAATTTTGACATTTTCATGTATTTTTTCTTTATTTTTCAAATTTTAGTTATTTTTAGGAATAACCCAAATTGACCCATGAATAAACCCTAACCCGAATATTTAAGGTTAGAATTCAGCATTCGCTGGCCCAACCCCAACCCGACCCACCCAGCCCAATTGCTAGGTCTACTACCAATAAAAGGTGGGACATGGTGCTGATGTAGAATGAACACTTGGCCAATATTACAATGGGCGCTTTAGACCAACGGAAGGTTCAAAGTATCAATTGTCTTGATGTGCAAAATTTGCATATCAAGAATTTAAGTTGATTGAAACATCTGTTCTTTTTTCAATTTTCAACTATATGACCAGACTATCAACAAACACACTCCTGTATATGTGTATAGAAAGAAAAATGTATTATAATTAGGTCAAGAATATATTGTTTCGGCATGAAGGGACGAATGGTAGATCCAAGGTTCAAAATATTTTTTGACAAGTTATCCATCATATTAAATGTTGAAATAATTTTTTTTTTTTAATCTTTCGAAAGGAGAGTTAGCCCATCCCCCCAACCTGTAAACCCGGCCCAATCCAGGTGCAAGCAGGATTTGATCTCAAGTCTCCACTAAGACCAACAAGAGACCTTACCAACCAGCTGGTTGGCACCTTGCAACTCCCATTATTTGTCATATTGAAAACCAATAAGTATAGATTGATACAAACTAATACATTGCGATATTTTGAATCTTGGATCTATCATGTCTTCCCTTCATGTCATATAAAAAATATATTCTTGACCTAACTACAAAACATTTTTCCGTACACATATAAGAGTGGTTGTTGATAGTCTAGTCATATAATGTTCTTTATGGCTCAGTTTGGAAAGAGTATAAATGCAAATACGTGCAGTGCAAATACATACAAAATATTACAAAACATAAGGTTTTGCACTCTACATATTTGCATTTATACTCCTGAACTGAGCCTATAAGTTTGCCACAAACTTACCTGAGTAAGTTTTTTCTAGGAAACACTTACCCGGGTAAGTGCATTTACCCATGTTCTTTTATTTCTCAGTTAAATAAGGTAATAACTATTTTAGTCATAAAAATCTATTATTTAAAGGGGCATTTTTGTCCCATTCAAGTGTTAGCAACTTTCCTCATAAGTGGGAAAGTTATTTACCCACCTAGGAGATAGGTATCATTTATCTGGGAAAATAAACTTTCCCTTGTCCCCACATAAATCTGAAAAATGAACATACAATTCTTGGTCAATGAGAACCAAAATCCCATTGACTAACTTTCCCCCCTCTCAAAATCTAAAAAAAAAAACAAAGGAATGCCCCCTTATAGACAAATGAATATATTAGCAACTAACAAAAGCCTCCCCAAAACCTCAAAGGAGGGGAGTCCACCCACTCTCCATGCACACAATCACGACTGGCCACAAAAATGGGCAGCTCTATTATCGGACCTACTGTGTTTCTACACCAGCTCCTCTAAATTAAGTTTCATATTCTTACAACTATCATTCTTCAAAAACCAAAACAATAGATGTGAGGACAAGCTCTTATTTTCCCTGCTCATATAATTAACATCACATTCCAATCCTTCTTATCTTAATACAGATCCGAGGTGGCTAACTGGGTAAGCCTCAGATGAGATGCGGTTTTGAGCCCTATACAAACATATACAATGCAAAACCTTGCATTTTAAACTATTTTGTATGTATTTACACTGTACATAATTGCATTTGTACTTTTTCAAAACTGCGCTAGATAAAAAAAAATGTTCCATGGAAATTGAATTAAGGGCCCTATGAGGATAAAGACAAGTAATCAATACAAAAAACAAAACAAAAAAAAGAAAGAAAAACAAAAAAAAAAATTATAGAAGATTTAGTTTTGATACACCTCATAAAAGTTATATTTGACCGCATAATATTAAATTATACCTTTACATTTTACTTTGCACGATGTATAGCATTGGCTCTCACAGTAGTACTAATAATGTACAAACAACCATATCCATGACCTTTAATAGTTGCATACTTGTTTTATAGAAAACAGTCAGCACTATTATTCTTGAGAAGTGATTTTGATAAGTCCACAACTTGGGCTAATTAGATCCCAACTCAAAAAAGTTGGATTGGATTGGTGTTCAAGTTAAGATTGGAGTTGGAAATTATCAATCCAACTTAACTTGGGATTCAGTTAAGGTTGCAGTCTTGACCCCAATTCCAAAGTTTAAAAAACAAGAATTGATGATGCACGATTTGGAAGTTCCTAGCTGGAAGATGATCTGGACCGTAGTCGTGTAGCGAGTTGGACCAGCAAGACAAAGGATTAGAGCACCCAAGGCGGTTAACCCGGCGAGGTCGCTCTGATGCTTAAGTTAGTATTGTGTCGTGATTGCGAGCTAGAATCTAAGTGCTAGAGAGCTTGGATGCAAGTAATCGCGCGTACCTGGACCATGGAGGGGTTGATGCCTTTATATAGCTGAGTTATTGCGGGTATCTCGGAACAGTTTCGAGATCTACGGCCTAAATGGACGAGATCCATTTATGCTTTAATCGGGAAGTAACATATCAGTCAATGAACTTCACTATCGCCGCCCGATTCAGACGGGGAGAAGATAAGGCTTGCCATTATGCGGTATGATTCTACAATATTCGAAGTCTGCTAGGAAGCTATTGTGATTTATTACGTGTCACTTTGGTTCCCGGGTGACCTTATGCCGAAGTGACTTTATGTCAAGCTCCGCATACCGCTGACTAGGCTCCCCTTGCTGAGTTGTCATCCTACATGTAGATCATGTCCATGTGACTTTTATTTACTAGGTCGTGCCAAATTACTCCTCATCAATTGCCCCCCACTCCTCGTGATAGGTGTCCTAACCCGAGCGGGGAGTTCACAACGAGCTTAGGTGGATTTGACACGGAATCTAGGTGATGTGGAGGGGGAGTTGTTGGTCGGAACTATTCAACTGTTCGATTCAACCAGGAAGTGACCCAAATCACATACCTGGTATGCGTGGATGTCAAAACACACGCTAAATCGATTTCAACCTCTGGGGGTGTGCAACCGGTTTTCCTAAGAGCCATCAGATCGTGTTGATCTTGATCGTTGATTCCCGAATATATTGGCTATAAATAGGGGCCAAAGGGCCCATTTTGTTCGCCACAAGTCCGCAAATCCACAGTCTTTCAACCTCGGGGGGTGTGCACGTTCAGTTCACATAGTGTTTTCACTCGTACTTGCTAGTCGTGATAGGGCATTAGCCTCGGCATTTTCGAACCTCAGAATTTGTCTAATAAAGCAGGAGCAGAAGCTCAGCAGGATCCTTCTGACTCTGGTTAAGTAGGCCACCATGGTCGAGTCACGAGCTTCATAGTCACCATTGACTTGGTTAACTACCAGTTGAGAGTCACTATAGACGATGAGGTGCTTCGTTCCCATCTCCTTTGCTAAGTTGAGCCCGGCAATTAGCGCCTCATACTCTATCTCGTTGTTCGATGCCTCGAATCCGATCGGAGAGCATACTCCAGCTTCACCTCGCTCGGGCCGTATAGTATCAGTCCCGCTTTGCTTCCTCATTGGTTAGACGAGCCATTGACATGGAGGATCCAGGGCTCCTCGTCCCAAGTCGGTACTGCTACGACCGGGACCGGTGCTGCATTGGTTGATGCCTCCGACATGCGAGCGGGCTCAATCAGTTCAGGGGTCGGTGGGCTGAACATGCATTCTGCTACGAAGTCTGCCATGACTTGGGCTTTGATTGCTGGTTGTGGCTCGAACCAGAGGTCGTATTTGCTGAGCTCGATGGACCACTTCGTCAACCTCCCAGACACCTCAGGTTTAAGTAGGATGTACCTCAGAGGTCTATCCGTAAGGACAACAATGGTATGGGCTTGGAAGTAGGGGCATAATTTTCGAGTTGCTACCATTTGCGCGTACGCCAGCTTCTCGATGTCGGGCTATTTGGTCTCTGCGTCCTGTAGTACCTTACTTACATAGTAGACAGACCGTTGAACCCGGTCTACCTCCCTAATTAGTACCGAGTTGACTACCTTGTCAGTCGCAGAGAGGTACAACTTCAAAACATCACCTTCCTCAGATCAGGTTAAAACTGTGGTGGTACTTAGATACCATTTGAGCTCGTCAAACGCGAACTGACATTCTTTAGTCCATTCGAAAGTCTCATTCTTTTTAATGGCTTTAAAGAAGGGGAGGCATCAACTTGCCGACTTGGACATGAAATGGCTTAGGTCTGCTACCCAGCCAGTCAGCCTCTGGACTTCTTTTATTTTCTGAGGTGGGCTCATGTCCATAATTGCCTTATCTTTTCTGGGTTGGCTTCGATGCCACGTCGGTTGACTATGTAGACTAAAAACTTTCCCGAAGTGATTCCGAAGACACTCTTATTCAGATTTAATTTCATATTATATTTTCTTAAAATTTGGAAAACAATGTCTAAATCATTAATTAAAGATTCAGAGAACTAGGTCTTTACAACCATGTCGTCAACATAACACTCCATTTTATTGCCAATCAAATGATCAAAATATTTATTTACAAGTCGTTGGAAGGTTGCTCAAACGTTTTTCAAACCAAAGGGCATAACTCTATAGCAGTATAGCCCTAGTTCAGTTACAAAGGCAATTTTGTCTTCGTCAGCCTTGTTCGTTCTAATATGATTATAGTAGGAGTAGGTGTCCATGAAACTCAACAACTCATGCCCTGAGGTCACATCTACTAGGCGGTCAATTCTGGGTAGGGGGAAGCAATCCTTTGGGCAGGTTCTGTTTAGGTCAATGTAGTCGACACACATGCGTCACTTGCCATTGGCTTTCTTCACGAGCACCAGGTTTGTGACCCATCTTGGGTAATGGACCTCCTTGATGAAATCTGCAGCGAGGAGCTTCCCGACCTCCTCATTAACTACCCTCCACCGTTCCGAGGTGAGGTTTCATTTTTTTTTTGTCGTACTGGCCTAACTAAATGGTCCACATTCAATTTATGAGTTATGACACAAGGGTAAATTCCAGGCATTTCTGTTGCAGACCAGGCAAAAACGTCTAAATTGTTAAGTAGTAAACTTACTAGTTGATTTCGAAGTGGTTCGCTTACGAGTGTTCCGATCTGGAGTCTTAGTCGGTTCGGTCTCGGGCACTGGAATGTGGATCGTCTCTTCCATCGGGGCAGCTCATTCCTCACTGTAGTCTGCCAGTCATTCCAGTTCAACGTCCTTTGCTATCTTTGCTTTTCTTTTGAGAGCAGCCACACAACACCTCCGGGACTCGAGCTGGTCGCCTCGTACTACTCCCACTCCCCAATTCGTTGGGAACTTCATCGCGAGGTAGTAGGTCGACACTATTGTGCGTAAAACATGCGTAATAGGCCGACCTATAATTGCGTTGTACGGGGATGGGGTAGTGACCACCAAGAATTTGTGCTTGAACCCAGACAATATTTGGCCACGTGCCCACCTTAACTGGTACTGTGACATGACCTATAGGCCTAACTTCTTCTCCGTTGAACCCTACTAGTAGGGCGTCTACCGGCGTTAGGTTACTTTGTTGTAATTGTAGCTTGTCAAAGGTTTCCTTGAAGAGGATATCTACCGAACTACCTGAGTCCACCAAGATCCGCCTTACTTCAAAGTCATTGATGACCATCTTCACGACCAGGGCTTTGCTATGAGGATACTGAATCCCGCGGGCGTCGTCCTCGATAAAGTTGATTGGTTCTCCTATCCAAGGTCGTTTGGGTGGGTTCTCTGCTTCGTGCTTTAGCTCTCGGAATAATTTTCTCCCAGCTACCACTGTGCACCCCGCTACAATAGATCCCCCGGTGATCATATTAATCATTCTGTGGATCGGTCTCTCTTCTAGTAGCAGGCGAGGTGGCTGTTCGTTTTGTCTGTTACTCTCTAGGGCATCTTTTTTCCAATCTCCCTATCGGTTCCCCTGTTCCTTTTCTTCGTGTAGAATGTACTTTTCAAGTACCCACGATGGATCAACTCTTTAATTTCGCCGTAGAGGTTTCTATAGTTTTTTGTGTTGTGACCATGGTCCCAATGAAAGTGACAATAGACGTTCGAGTTCCTGGTCGTTGGGTCTCCGCGAAGTCTAGGTGGCCATCTAACGATAGGGGAATCCTTTATTGCCATTAAGATCTCTCCTCGCTTTGTGTGACCTGACCTGTAACTCCGCGAGGGGGATTTGCTTCTTCGCTTGGGGGACTTACTTGTCTTTCTTTTCTTGTTCTCGTCTCCTCTTCCTTTCTCTTCATTTTTTCTCCTGGCTGGTTGTCAGTTTTCTGGTTTATTTCCTCTTTAGTGCTGATAAACTAGTCTGCCAACTAGAGGAACTCGGTGATGTTTTTTGGTTTGTTGGCTACAACTTGCCACTTGAACTCTTTATGGGTGATGCCTTTGCGTGCTACGGTGAGACGTACTTTTGGGTCAAGATCTAGTATTTGTAGGCATGTCTCGTTGAAGCGTTTGATATAGTAGCGGAATGACTCTCCCCCCCCCTCTACACCACGTTCAAAAGGCTCTCCTGTGACTTCAGGCACTTCTTACTAGTGATGAAGTGGGCCATGAACATGTTTGCAAACTGTGCCCAACTTTCGATGGAACCCGATGCTAGGTTTCTGTACCAGGTCTGAGCTACTCCTTTGAATGTGGTGGAGAAAGCCACACACATACAAGCCGCATCCGCCCCAGCAAGGTGCACTTAGGACTGGAATGTGTCTACATGATCAATGGGATCAAAAGACCCATCGTACTTGTCTAGCAGTGGGACCTTGAAATCTTTCGGCATTGGGGCTACTAGGAGCTCGGGTGTCAAGGGAGAAAGCCGGCTCAAAAGAGCAAGCGTTGTTCCTATGGCCACCGAGCTCACCTCCTCTCTTTCCTGACCTTGGTCAGCTGGATGGTTGGGCATTGTTGTTGGATCATTTCTTGCTGATGAACGGCGAGTCTTGCGACGTCGTTGTTGTTGCTTTTTGGATGGAGCGACATTTGTACTACCGGCCTCCGTGTTGTTAGGCACTTTGATCTTACTTCGAATAGTAGGGTGAGCTGGTTCAGAGATTCTTCTCGCCGCCTCCTCTTCATAATGTGTTTGATGTTGGCTGATGCGAGGAACCGAGGGGTCTCTCTTGGAGCCCGCACCTCAGACCTCGAATCGGTGCTCCACATGGGAAATTTGCCTGCTACGCCTCTCAAGCTAGCTGGATTCAGGTATACTCCTCGGGCTTTCTCTTCGAGAAGCAAGGGGAGTACGTTGGTCACCTACAACACCCCAGGGCGGGGTTCACCCCGAATTAGGGGCCAGTACTTATGAAGTTCTTTCCCTGCGGGGCGGGGACTAGTGTTGGTTGTTCGCCGACTAGTTTGGTTGCAACGGTGGGAACTACTGTTGATAAAAGTAATATTGATGGAATTGATGAATCTGTTGCATCTGAATCTGCATTGTTTGGACACTCTGGACGAGGTTGTTGAACTAGGAGTGTCCATCTCAGGGGGAATCACGAAAGGCTCCGAAAATGTAGCACTCACCTAGGGGAGTGGGACACTCACTTGTTGGGTAGTGTGGGGTGAGGACAATGATGGGACTCCAGATATGATCAAAGGAATGGTGAATTGGCCGATTGTCACCGAGGGTCCTTAGGGAGAGACTATCTGCTGATCTTGGCCCCCAGTGATGTTCATGTTACCCTTATCGTTGTGGCTGGAAGATGCCATTGAGGTTAAGATTGAGTTTGAAACTGTAAAGAATTTGGGATGATCTTTCGGTTGTGTTCCCACAGATGACGCCAATTGATGATGCACGATCTAGAAGCTCCTAGCTGGAAGATGACCTAGACCTTAGTCGTGTAGCAAGCTGAACCAAGCTACAAGATAGAGGATTAGAGCACCTGGGGCGGTTAACCCGATGGGGTCGCTCTGATGCTTAAGTCAGTACTATGTTGTGATTGCGAGATAGAATCTGAGTGCTAGAGAGCTTGGATGCAAGTAATCACTTGTACCTAGACCATGGAGGGGTTGATGCATTTATATAGCTAAGTTATTACGAGTATCTCGGAACAGTTCTGAGATTTATGACTTGAATGGACGAGATCCGTTTCTGCTTTAGTCGGGAAGTAACATATCAGTCAATGAACTTCATTATCGCCACCTGATTCGGACAGGGAGAAGATAAGGCTTGCCGTTATGCAATATGATCCCACAATATTTGAAATATGCTGGGAAGCTATTGGGATTTATTATGTGTCACTTCGGTTCCTGGGCCCTAAACTCAATTAGCCGCCGAGGTGGTATTGCGCCGAGGTGACCTTATGCCAAAGTGACTTTATGTCAAACTCCACATACCACTGACTAGACTCTCTTATTGAATTGTCATCCTACATAGAGATCGCGTCCACGTAACTTTTATTTAATAGATCATGCCAAATTAATCCTCATCAAAAACATTTAACAAAAACTAAATAAAAATAAATAAAATCATCAAACCCAACACAATTATAATCTATTTCGAAAACTTTCGATTGGATTAGGGTTGGAGTGAAGTTCAACAACTTGGATTAAGTTAGATTAGCCGAATTAACTTGACCCGACTTGCATCCCTATTCTGATAAATCTATTCCTCCATTCCAAATTCCTAACACGTTTTCTCTCCTTATCTTCCATCTATGGAATGTATCTAAGAAGATATGTTTTTATATTGACAAGGTGGAGCGTTGATGAATACTGAAAAGCTACTATTACTTGTGAAAATCACTAAAATAGGTAGGAAAGATGGGGTTCAAACCTATCTTACCCAAACATAGCATTTTACACTTTTCGGGCTCGGGCCTTCGGACGGGGCCCATTCAAATTTACAAAAGCCCAACGGGAAGCCCGCGGCCAGAAGGTATCCTCACGTCACGTGTAAGGTGTTTGTGCTGTTGTGCAGTGAATTAACTCGCTGATAGTTGCATTATTCATTTATTTGTAAGAGGATATCAAGCAATCTATGTGTTTGACGGCTTAGATCAATACAGTAGAATAAATTGAACGGTGGATGGGATGATTCTTCATTACAACAGTAGTCCTTGTGCACGAGAGTATCTCTTCCCTACAAAAACCCCTTCTCTAGTACAATTGTACAAACCCTCGTCCCCCTCGTTAGTTTTCCATTCCAATTTCCAACTTTCCCTCTCAGTTTTCAGAGTTCTCCTCCTTCTCGCGATGAAAACCAGTTGCACAGCCAACACAGAACTTGTACGCTGCATTGCAGCTTCCAGCAGACCCTCCGAGCATAAACCCTACTCTTCAAAACGATTTCTCTGCAAGCCCGAGTTCCTGTGCTTCTCCGACAAATTTCGGCTACTGTCAACCGGTGGCAATGTTGCGAGAACAAAACGAATTGTGAAGCAAAGTTCAATAATCTCGAACTCGAATAGAAATGGTGATGGAGAAGGTCTGACATACAAGGACGCTGGCGTCGACATAGATGCAGGGTCGGAGTTAGTTCGAAGAATCTCGAAGATGGTTTCGGGAATCGGAGGCTTTGGAGGCCTTTATCCCCTCGGTATTTTTTCTTACTTCTTATCACCATTTTTTTTTACGTCAGAGGTTCTATTTAATTCACGAAGAAGGAAAGAAGTGATGGTTAGTACCCTAATGACCCGTTTGAGCATTATAGAGACTCTTCTTAGGTTATAACTAATTTATGAAATATTTGCTTCATTTTACCGAAAAAGCGACAAAGTTTTCTTCTTTCCGTTTCGTCATCTTTCTAAGAGCTACTTTTTATTCAAAATTTACAACTTTTGGTGTCTGGAAACTTTTCCCAAGATTCTCACGGTGTTCTCATCAACAGGGGATTCCTACCTTGTTGCTGGTACAGATGGTGTAGGAACAAAGCTTAAGCTTGCTTTTGAAACTGGAATACATGAGACTATTGGGATTGATTTGGTATAATTTGAACTGAATCTTTCAATGTGTATTATAAGAATAAGTTTAGGATTTGTAATGTGCCTGCTTTCCAGGTTGCCATGAGTGTCAATGACATTGTCACATCTGGAGCAAAGCCACTGTTCTTCCTCGATTACTTTGCAACAAGCCATCTTGATGTCGATCTTGCTGAAAAGGTGGAGTCTGCCTTAAACATTTACTTGATGAGAGTTTCATTTGTAAATGCAATTATTAATTTGTGGTAAAAGGCAGTTCTCTGATTTCCCTTGCTCGCTCAGGTTATAAAAGGTATTGTTGATGGATGCCGACAATCTGATTGTGCTCTTTTAGGAGGAGAGGTATTTCCATTTCTTTATGTGCACTTATGCTCATTTTTTGTTCTGAATGTCAGTGAATATTATATGCATGCATGCACAAATAAACTTCCGGGAAGTTTTTCGCTTAGCTTAGCTTATTAATGGTGAGGTTGTAGATGTGGTGCATGCAGAAGGGGGTTGAGGCTGCCTAATGGTGGATGATGTGGAAAGGTTTCATTTCTCACAATTGTGTGACTATCACTATATGATGTCTTGCTTTTTACTCAGTTATTGGTTAGGAATGGATATGATTGGTTCCACTGCCAGAAAAGGTTTTATTCTCCACCCTCCCTTTTTCCTTCTTCATTGTAGAAGATTGATACAACAACTACATGGGGCCATCTGCATAAATCTTCTTTTGCAATTCTACTTGGTATGGTTAAATTGTAAGCCCTTGAATCATTTTTCATTATTTCAACTGATGTTTTTCATTGTCTTTCCTTAGCCCTTTTAAACCCTTCCACTTGCATTGGGTCACTTGTTTTTATCGGTGAAAAATAATTACATGACTACATCATTTTCATCATTGTAGAAGATTGACAATGTTAAGAAATGATGGATATACACGCCTTGTATCTTTTTTTTTTTTTTTTTTTAATGTTCAGCAGGGATTTCTTATGGACTATAGTTTGAAAGTATCTTATGCATACGAAAATTCATTCCACCATGCTTGGTTTGCTAAGCAATTATATAAATATTTCTCTCTCTCTCTCTCTCTCTCTCTCTTTTACACAGCTAACAGCTTCGGTACATGATTTCCAAGTTCTGAGGATATGAATTATCTAATTAGTTATTCTATTCGGATGATCTACAAATGCCTCTAGTTTCCCCAAAGCTTGGACTGTATGAGAGAAATACAAGGTTGTTAACAACTTAGCATTGATTTTGGTTGAAATCTGTTTGACCTGCAGACAGCAGAAATGCCAGATTTTTATGCTGATGGGGAATATGATCTCAGTGGGTTTGCTGTTGGTATTGTAAAAAAGGATGCAGTAATTGATGGTAAAAACATTGTGGCTGGAGATGTTCTCATTGGTCTTCCATCAAGTGGAGTCCATTCTAATGGGTTCTCTCTTGTGAGAAGGTTGGTTATACTTAAGTAATATGTGTTTCACAATTATTTATGTGACTTGAATGATATAATTATGTATACAATTAATGCATCATGTTAGCTTCTTTTCTTAGATGTTCAACAATAATTATCAGCCTAGGATTTGAGTGCTCCCCATTTTTCTTATATGGGGTGCCCTCTCCTAATCAAAGGCAGTGAAAGATAAGAGACCCCTGTGATTGCTTTGAATAAGAGAGGCACCCATGGGGCAGTCATATGAGCTGCCAAAATTCCAATTATTTGTTGAACTTGAATGATGGTAGTCCGTAATCACAATTTGTCATGCTTTGATCTTTTCTTAGAATTAAATCAAATAATTCATATCAAATCATAACTGATCTTGCCATTTTCACTACAGGGTCCTAGCCCGAAGTGGTCTTTCTTTAAAGGACCAACTTCCTGGAGAGCCTATTACACTAGGTGAAGCTCTTATGGCTCCAACTGTTATCTATGTTAAGCAGGTTTTCCTTAGCCCTCTGGTCCATATTTGAGTTTCTCAAAGTTATAGTACTGATTAAATTTTTGGAAGCAAAGTAATCCTATCTTTAAATTTGAATATAGGTGCTTGACATTATAAACGAAGGAGGTGTGAAAGGGATAGCCCACATCACAGGTGGTGGCTTTACAGAAAATATACCTCGGGTCTTTCCGAAAGGTCTTGGGGCGGCTATCTATAAAGGCTCTTGGGAAGTCCCTCCTATTTTCAAATGGATCCAAGAGGTACGAAAATTTCTGTAACAATTTTGGTTTGAGTTCGTATGGACCATTTCTTATATTGTAGCAAAGTGCATGAAAGTTTTCTTTTGTTCATAATTTTTCTTTCCTTGTCTTTTTTGACTGGATTTTGAGGGGTGGAATTTTTTCTGTGTTTAGTCCATTTTGTAAATTGTTATGTTTGTGCAGGCTGGAAAGATAGAAGATGCAGAGATGAGGCGAACGTTCAACATGGGTATTGGGATGGTTTTAGTTGTTAGCCCAGAGGCATCGGTTAAAATTCTTGGAAAGGGAAATGGAAGAAATTTAGCATATCGAATTGGTGAGGTCATAAGTGGGGAAGGGGTGAGCTATCGCTGAAATTCCTTCCCCCAACTCCATGAAGCAAGTTTTCTTTTTTCCTGTTCTTGCTCATTGTGAAGCTTTGAAATGTTGGTCAAAGCTAAATATCAGTTATAATACTAGTTCTTGTATTGTAACATTATAAAGCAATAATATCATAAGTTTAAATATGGAGAAATGTTGGTCAAAGCTAAATATCAATTATACTGGTAATTACCTCTCACAAATATTTCTTTTCCTTTATAATAATTTATCTTTTGGCAAGCCTCTTACCATTATATTTTGCCCGTTCAACGCAGGGCCCCTCCGCTGGTAATAAAATAAAACAACTGTACTTATACTAGCAGCTTAGCGCATTACATGTGCATCAACGAAACTTCAACCTAAAAGGTTAAGCGAGGTTTCTGAATAGGCTTTCATTCTTAAAACTCTTCATCACATAAGAATTCCTATTCATACCTTATGTTAAAATTTAACTAATTATGAGGAGACAATAAGGATATTCAAACAGGCTCTCATACCTATTCAGAATCATAATCAAACAATGAGAATTCCTATTCATAATCAAACAACTGTTAAAGCTTTTAGGTGAGATTGATGATGATGTGATAGATGGAAAAAGAGGACAAAAACTGTTGATGATTGTACAACAACCAGGGCTTTCATACCATTTCAAACAATTGTAAAACTTTTAAGAGAAAAACAAATTGTAAAATTACAGATAGGTACATTTTTTTTATAGAAAAATCTTAGGGGCTATATAAGTAGGGGTGACGAGCTGAGCTTTTCACGAGCTCGGCTCAGCCTGGTTTTAACTGAACTCGAGCCCAATCACTGGCTCGATTATGAAACGAGCCGAGCTCGAGTATATATATATATATATATATATATATAATAAAAATATTATAATTCTTATTTTTTAAATATTAAATAAAAAATATTTTTATATATAATTTTTTTCTCAAAATCGAAATCGAGCGTTTGAATTTTTAACTCGAGCCGAGTTTGAACTTGCAAATTTTTTACTCGAACTGAACTCGAATTCAAGGTTCTGGCTCGAACCAAGTTCAAACCTTGTAGAACAGTCTCGAGCCTTATTTAGGTACATTATACTTTGAGGGTATTAATACTTGATTACCATGAATTTTCAAACCTTATTCTGTCAGTTAAACTTTACATAATATTAAAATTACCCTTCTTATGTAGTTTATTTATTTAATCAATAAATAAAACCAAAGCCAAACAATCCCTCCGATAAAGGACGAACAAAGACAACCAAAATCAGATTTTTGGCCATTTTCTCTGCTAGTTCCGTTGCGCTGCTCTGTCGTTCAGAGCTGCGAATCAAAGAAATACCGATGAGAAGTTAAGGGGAGGGGTGTTCGCCATTAAATCTCCACCTCGACCTCCGGGTTCTGCTCCGAGAGAGATAGAGCAAGTGATCTACTCAGAAATGTATGCAATGCAGACACAGGGATCACGGGACTTTTGTTTCCATGCTTTCAAGGCTTCTCTCAGGAGGTTTAGCAACTCGAGAAGTTCTGTCTAATTCAAAAGAACAATGTTTTAACTGAAATTTTATTTTTCTCTTTTCTTGATTTACTATTTTATTTTTTGGTTTGTCCATTTACGTTTCTTCAAATGAACTTTTGCATAGTTTCAGTAAATTATTCTGTAATTTCAGTTTTAATTGGGCTTCATCAAAACGCAATATAGGATTCTTGTTGCATGGTTAAGTCTTGTTTTCCTATCTCTCTCTTTAAATACAAAAAACCCTTCGTCTTCTTCTTTTACTTCTTTTCTTTTTCTTTTAATTTTTGCTTTTCGTTTTTCTTTGTTTCCTGTTTTGTACTGCCCAATTTAGTCTTAGAAGTAACTCCTGCTCGAATGAAGTGATTTTTCATTATGTTCTTTTTCAATTTCCTTGGATGATAGCTAGTAAATTAGTAATGCGGTTGGATTCTATCAACCTTTCATATTTCGTTTTCTTCTGGTCCTTGGATGGTTTCTAATGTGAACTCAGCATTGAGGATTCCCTTTTTTCTGCACTCACAGAGATTAAAGAAAAGTTGAAGAAAAGCGAAAGTTGATCTTCTAATGTGAACTCAGCATTGAGGATTCTCCTTTTTTTTAAACGAAAAGTTCACTTTTTTCGTTTCATCTTTTTCTTCTTAGGAAAATTCATCAATTTAGTGCGTTCAGGTAGTTTTGGTGATGATATTACTTCGTCGGTGATTTCCTACCCTCACCGGCTATGTGCTTTTTCGTTGAACTCTCGGATAAGAATAAAACTACCTTTTTTTTTTTTTTTTTTACTTGGGATTGTTTTGTTCATTTTCATTTTTTTTTTATTTTAATAATTCAAAAATATATGGATATTTCGGTAATTTTATAATATATCATAACGTGAATTAAAGTGTTTATTTTTTAAAGTTCAGGATACTCAATTGTTACGAGGGTTTTTATTGTTCCCACCATAGAGGTGGAATGAATCTTGATTGTGGATTAATATTAAATTTACGGTCAGGATGCGGTTTATAGAGGGTTTATTAGTAGATTAAGGGCATGTTCATTTGCTCTGAAGTTTGACATCTGAAAGTGTAATAATTACATTAAGAAGTATATTGGTATTGGTGAATTTCTCTTTCCTCTTAACTCTGAATGCAAAGAATAATGTTTTGAATTCTAAAAACTATCAAAATCTATTTTGATTCCATATATGAGAGTTTCTGTTAATCTTTTTGGGAGTATCATTGGGAAACAAAAAGTTGTATGATTGCACTTTAAGAAATAAGAGATAAGAGATAAGAGGAAACGAACAACAAATTTTCTCTTAAAGTTAAAAGATTTCTCTTAAGATATAAGAGTTAAGAGGAAACGAACAAACCCTAAGAGGAGCTACAATTTCAGATTTCTGAGGTGAACTGTAGTCTACTTATCCCTTGTTACAATTGACAGTTCAAGTAATTATCTGTCACTACCCTCAAAGTACTTAAAACCTGAAAGTTGAATGACCTATCTATCACTGTCCCCAACGTATATAATATTTATATATAATTTACCCTATGTTTTAAAACCATAGACTGTTTTCTTTCTAATTTCCCATAAGATCAGAGTTTACGCAATCTCTCTAATTAATAAAGCTTTAGGACCCAATTCATCACCAAGATTACAAACCTCTCTAATTAACAAAAGTTTCAGGATCCAATTGTGTTTCTTCTTAGTATGGAGAAATTAGAAGGTAATCGATTTAAGCAAGGCTTAAAATATCGATATGCCAGCGTATTGGGCGATATCAATACGTTTTTTTTTACTTACTTTTTTTTCAAAATCGGTTCAGGGGGCTGGTTTAAGGTTCCTCCACCCCTTGAATTGGTCAGAACCTCAATACACCCACTATAGGGGCGTATCGGGAAGGTCCTGGAATGATATGTATCAGTTGATACAGGCCGATATGTGTCTATACTTTGAACCTTGGATTTAAGTAACAAATCTAAAATGTCTGAATGACGTAATACGGTTGGAATGCCAAATGAAGAAGAGTAGGTAGGAAAGTAGGTAATGGTAGGGGTGCTCACAGTTTGATTAACCGAACCGTGGGGCTTATTTTGTAACCGAACCAGTAGTACCGGTTTTTGAAAAACCGGTAACCAAAACTGAACCGAAACCTATCAGTTAACCGGTTGACCGGTTCGATTCGCCGTTTTTTAATTTTTACAATATAAAATTATAAATATATATAATATTTTTTAAATAATAAATAATATATCATATATTATAAATATATATTTATATATAATGCATATTTATTAATTTATAATATATAAAAAATATATATAATATACATAAATATATATAAAATATATAAAAATATATGTATACCGGTCGATTCGGTTAATCGCCGATTTTTTGTATTGGTTAACCGAAACCGAACCGATACCTTTGATTTTTTTAAAAAACACCGAAACGACCAATTCAGTTAACCGATTTTTCTCTTCAATTTCAATAGATTTGGTTTTTCAATTTTTTTGCTCACCCCTAGGTAGTGGAGAGCTTGTAATGGGAGGACTAAATGTCCGTGGCTCACACTGTAAGTGTGTATTGGACACGTGTCTCCACCTAATATTGTTGATAGAGATGGGTTTACCTTCATCGGTGTAGGAGTGAGTAGCTCTTCCTTTGGGACACCTAAGTGTAGGCCTGTTCATCTAGTATGTAGTTTGTCATCACTAGGATTACAGGATTACAATGGAGATGTTAAAAGAAAAAATAAAGAAATCCCAATTGGAACACCTCTGAAATGGTATAATGACACTTTATCAAAGTAATGTAAGGTCCACACACTTGTGATGAGCATAAAAAGCCATCCTACTATTGCAATAAATATGAAATGGCAACTCTTACTATAACGAATGAAGGATAGACCCTAAGGCCGGTGACACCTGCCTACGGGAGATTGGCATTCCTTCTATTCACAATCAATTGTGACGAGGCGTGTTCACAAGGAAACCCGTAAGGGGATGCAGTCTATATGTGCCACGTGAAAATCCTTAAGAGAAAGGAAACTGTCATTAAATGATCTCGTTGGACATGTGACGAAACCCCAATTGTGCTTCCTTAATAATTGCCGTAAAGATAAAAAACTCATTTCCTAATAATAAATGTTTCTTTTTAGATCATTTTTCTTATAACTTTGAATTTCTCTCTATAAAAGCAGGAACTACTCTCTCCCATAGGAGAGGGGGGGGGGGGGGGACGCTCCCTTCTCTCCTCTCTTCCCCTTTCTTCCCTACGTTCTCTCTCTTTCCTATCGCCTTCTCCAGACCTTCAAAGACTTAACCAACTTTCGTTGACTTACCACAACACTAACAGATGGGATCGAGAACTTGATAAAGTGGTCAAAAGTCTCACCTCCAAGTAGATGGTCCAACTATGACCCTCCTTTTCGGCAGCCCCCTAACCACCCATACAAAATCTCATAAAATTAGAGTATTAGAGAATAAAAAAAAATCTATTCAAGAATCTCATTTAACGGTCTAAGCTTTTAAGTTGAACAATTCCTTAACGTCATAGTCGGACCAAATGATGTTGATTCTTATCATCCCATTATAATTAACTAAATTTAAGCATAAGGTATGAATGGTGTTATGCTTGCCCACAATTCAAGCCCGCATGAAAGAACATGTTAGAGAATGTATAAAACCCTCCATGAGGGGACATGTTAAAATGAATAAAAACCAGATTTCCTACGTGGTCTCACGTAGAAGATCACTTGTCTGGAAAATTAATCAAAAGGATGAAATAAACTTTTAGCCGTCTGATTTGTAAATTCTATATTTAGGCTTTAGTTAGAATATTATAATGATATCATGCTTTAGTGTCGGACAAGTTGGGATCAGGTAGGCATACAAGAGGAACACACCGACTATACATTCACATTCAGGAAATTTTGTGACACCTGTGCAGCAGTTTACGTTTGAAATGATTTAAACAAAATTTTAAAACACATGCATTTTACATGATAATTTTTTTCTTCACATTAATTACTTAAATTTTAGATATATTATAATTAAGATAGAAAATGAAAATTAATAATTAATAATATGATTAAAAATAAACTTAAAATGTTTGTAATAAATTTGGACGTGCATTGCATGTGAAAAATTTAAATTATAATAACAATTATTATTATTATTATTATTATTATTATTATTATTATTAAATTTTGTATTCCATTTCTGTCATAAATAAGAATAATTTTTATTTAATATGATGAATATATAACATTGGAAATGTTTTTGACAAAACTGTATATATTTTTTTTATTTTTCATGTTTTATCATTTTTTAAATATTTATTATTCAATTATAACATCATGAGTTTCTTTGAAAAATTGGATCATTAACCCACCATATAGATAAAAAAATAGCTTTGCTTTCATATCAATTTTAGATTGTATATTTCATCTACATTATATAAATAATTTTTACTTATCACACTTAATTTTTGTTTGACTATGACATCATTTGACCCAAACTAGTAATGACTATCCAAAAAGGAAAATAGTTTGATTTCTAGGCTAATATTAAATTTTATATAACATTTCCATCATTGATGAAATTATTTCTTATGTATAATTTTTATTTTTGTTTAATATAATGAATGTATAATATTAGACATGTATCCAATATTTTATTTTTTATACATATATAACATTATATATGTGTCCAAATTTTCTCTTTTTTATGATTCTTTTTATCTTCTATATTTTTTAAGTTTTATTATTTGTCAATGACATCATTTCATTTCTAGGTTGATTTTAAATTTTACATTCCATTATCATCATTAACAAAAATACTTCTTATATTTCATACGTATTTTTGTTTAGTATGATGAGTATATGATATTATAGATATGCCCAATTCTTCCCACCACAGGAGGGAAGAAAATGGTTTTGTTTTCAAAAGATTTATTTTTATACTATTAAAATTAATGTTGTGGATTTAATTAATAGGATTTAATGATAATAAAAATATAAGATTTAATGATGTAAAACCAGAGCTTATTGTTTTCATTCATTGAAGATTCAGATATATATACACAGCCATACACAGCCATCGAATCTCCTAAGTTCATAGGAACTCAAACTCAAAACGGAGACTCCTACTCCTAATTTGATCCTAACTCAGCGGAGTCTCCTAATCCCGGAGACTCCCAATTCAGTCCTAACACCCCCCTCAAGTTGGAGCATGCAGATTGTGAATGCCCAACTTGTGGAGAAAATACTCAAATTCTCTACGACCCAGTGCCTTTGTAAAAATGTCAGTCAGCTGAACAGTAATCGACACATAAGCATGACGAATGCAACCATTTTGAATCTCATCATGAACAAAATGGCAATCAACTTCAATATGTTTCGTATGCTCATGAAACACTGGGTTTGCTGCAATATGCAAGGCTGCCTGACTATCACAATATAATTGCATTGGGTTTGAATGCGTCACTCCAGGATCCAATAGAAATCCCTTCAGCCATTTGAATTCACACGTGGTCGTGGCTATAGATCGATACTCTGCTTCCGCTGAAGAAAAAGCCACAATGTGTTGTTTCTTAGTTTTCTAGGAAATTGGCGATTTCCCAAGTAGAATAAACCATCCAAATAGGGAACATCGGGACAAAGAACAACTCGCCTAGTCTGAATCACACCATGCATATAACTGCAAGTCACAATCTGAACGCAAGAGAATTCCTTGACTAGGATTTCCTTTCAAGTAGCGCACCACTCGCAATGCAACCTCCCAATGTCTTTTTTGCGGTTGCTGCATGAATTGGGATAGAACATGCACACAATAAGACAATTCTGGACGAGTTGCTGAGAGATAAATAAGCCTGTCCACCAAGCGCCTGTATCGCTCAGGATCAGATAAGAGAGGCCCATTTGTCAAGGCCAGATTGTGATTCTGCTCCATAGGAAAAGGAGCAAGTTTTGCACCAAGTAATCCAACTTCAGTGATAATATCCAGAGCATACTTTCATTGAGACAGAAAAATTCCTATTGAGTTTCGGGCAACTTCAATGCCCAAAAAATATTTCAATGGTCCCAAGTATTTCACATGGAAACAGTCACTCAAATATTTCTTGAAGACTTGAATTGCCATATGATCATTACCTGACATGATAATGTCGTCCACATACACGAGGACAAGCACATGTACCCTGTCTCGACGAAAGGTGAATAGGGAGTAATCTAAACCCGATTGCTGAAACCCATATGTCTTCAAGGCTGCGGTTAATTTAGCAAACCAACACCTTGGCGCCTGTTTCAAGCCATACAAAGACTTTCGCAACCGACACACCATACCTAGTTTATCTGATGGAAAACCAGGAGGCATTCTCATGTAGACTTTCTCATGAAGGTCACCGTGCAAGAACACATTATGTATGTCCATTTGATGAATCTCTCAATTTCAAGCTGCTACGACTGCAAGAAAGGTACGGACAGTAACCATTTTTGCAACTAGGGCAAAAGTTTCATTATAATCAATTCCCTTAACCTGCTTGTTCCAAAAAATCACGAGACGGGCTTTGTATCTTTCCACTATCCCATCAGCGTTGTACTTGATTCGATATACCCATTTGCATCCTATGGCTCATTTTTCGGATGGCAAAGGTTCTACGGTCCATGTCTAATTATTCTCAAGTGCTTGTATTTCTTTCTGCATTGCATCCCTCCATTTTTCATCCTTTACAACCTCAATAAAAGAAGTAGGTTCAACTCCGGTAGTAATAGTTGCCAAGAAAGCACGATGTCGAAAAGAAAAACTGTTACAATTTACATAGTTATCTATGGGATAAGGACTATATGTAGGATGTGATTGGCCGAGTGAGCTTGCAAAGGGACGCGAAGAGGGACTCAAGCACTGTGTGGTGTGAAGCACGTAGTCTCTTAACCTTGTGGACTGCTGTTTCTGTCGATGCCCACGCCCCAAATGAGAATCAGAGTGCTGCTATTGCTCAACATTGCCACCCCGTGACATCAGGACTGTCTTCACTTGCATTTTCTGTGGTGACATCAGAAGAATGCATGGATTCACTAGTATTGGCATTCGGGTCTACGTGGGTTCCTTCTTCTACACTGATTCCTTCTGCAAGTTCACCTCGCTGGTTAGTCTCCACCTCGCCATTTGCTAGTCCAGGTGAATAAGTGGATGGTACCAACACCTCATCTATCCCACTTATTCCACAATCTTGTGCTTTGTTCGACTGTGCATCCTCTTTGTGTGCATACGAACATTCATGCTCAAAGAAAGTAACATCTCTGGAAGCAAAGAACATGCCAGACTCTAAATCATACAAGCTCCACCCTTTCTTCCCAAAAGGATAACCGACAAAAACACACTGTCTGCTTCGACTGGCAAATTTATCCCCTCCATGACCATGATTGTGCGCATATGCTAAGCAACTAAAGACTCGCACATTATCATAAGGAGGTCGCCCAAATAACATTTCATAGGGAGTCTTTCCCTTTAACAAAACAGACGGTGTCTGATTGATCAAATAACATGCGGCAGGGACGCATTCCCCCAAAAAATCAATAGGCAATCTGGCTTGGAAGCGCAAAGCTCGGGCAACATTGAGTATGTGGCGGTGCTTGTGTTCAACCCTCCCGTTTTTTTTAGAGGTCCCGACACAAGTGGTTTGATGAATAATACCATTTTCAACAAAATAACTAACCAAGCATACAAACTCGTCCCACTTCCATCTTATCAACCAGAAGATAAATCCAAACGCCTCTAGAAAAATCGTCTACTATGGTCAAGAAATAATGAGCACCACAAGAACCTGCAATTCTATAAGGACCCCACAAATCACAATGAATTAACTCAAAAATATCGGATGCTTTATTATTACAAGAAACAAACTCTTGTTGACATTGTTTAGCTCGGAAGCATGCATCACAACCCTTAATACTGTCATCATTATTATTCTTAATACTAATAAAAGGCAGCAACTTAACAATTCTATAAGAAGGATGCCCTAACCTTTGATGCCAAATATCACATGTCCTGCTCTCTGTAGTCTTCATTGCTCTTGTTGATGCAATGCTTCGGAAATAATAGAGTCCCTCTCGCTGCTCACCCACTCCAATCAGCATCCTCGTAGTGCGGTCCTGTATCACACAGAATTTATTAGTGAATTGGACAATACAATTTGATTCCTCAATCAATTGCGATACAAAAAGTAAATTGCAATTCAAACTAGGCACATATAAAACACTTGTCAGTTTCAGATGATCGTCCAGTGCAACTATGTCTTCTTTCTCTACTATTGTCGCTTTCTCGTCTGGTAGCCCGACAGAGCACGGAATGATATTCTTTATGTCTCTCATCGATTGGAGGCTTCTTGTCATATGATGAGAGGCCCCTGTGTCTATTATCCATTCTGACAATTTTTGCTTACCACTTAGTCGTTGACTCCTTTCTGTGTGTTTAAAAGGTTGAGCAACATGTTCCACTGCTCACTACTCAGTCCATTTAACCCAATATTGGTTGGATCAATTGATTCTACTTGAGATGCATTGCCTTGCGTAGAGGCTTTGGCTGTATTGGCCTTGACTTGACCGCCACGACCTTTCCTCCTACCCCTGCTCCTTTTTCTCTGTTTTCAGTCATGCCAACTATTGTGTCTAAAAGCCCACAATCGGCTGCAGAATCGCCAGAAAAGACAGAGAACCGATCTCCGGATCTCCCTAATACCTGCCGCAGAACTTTGACTCGCCGAAAACCTGTTAAAGATCAGGACGTTCTGATCGAGAATGAACCCCCGAGTTCTCTACTCTTACCTGGTGAGGCGAAAATCCAAACTTTTTGTCCCGCGAAAGCCTTTTTCTCTGATCGAGAAGACAACCATTTTTTTTCCTGAAGAATCAAACCTTTCTTCTTCACGAGAAAGGTAAAATTTCTGAAGAAGACGGAAATAATTTCGCTCAGTACAGGAAGTTTCTCCGACCGATAATCTATAGAGTCAACTCCCCGTCAATAACCCAGCAATCTCTAGTAGTAATTCTAATATGAGGACCAAAGACGCAGACTCGATGATCTCTTCTCCGATGCCTCAGTTGGTACCAAACCCGTCTTCCGTGTACTACCCAAGGTGGATCAACGACAAGTGAAATAGCGATTCTTACTATTTAAATGGAGGAAAAAATGAACAGTGACGACAACTCTTCAGCATTTGCGATGAGTTGATATAGCAACAGCGAAGGCAGAGAAGCAGAGCTCAAAGAAACGTAGAGGTGATTTTTAGAGGAGAAACGCAGAGGTACACAGAGAAGCAGAACTCAAAGGCATGCAATTCAGCGGACCATACATCAACTGCTGCCTTCAGAGGAAGATGCAGTTCAGTGGACTAGAAGGAGTGTTGCTGCTAATCACTGGTCTAAAGTGCCGCCATTGTTCACTGAAGGAGACGATGAACAGTGATACTTCAGAAACCACGGGTGCAGGCGACCTCGATGAAACGAGAAAGAGTGTTGCCGCTGATCACCGAAGGAGTATCGCCACTGATCACTGGTCCTTTGTCGACGCCGAACAATTGTTGCTGCCGCCGCTGATCTCCAGAGTGTCGATGGCTCTGATACCATGTAAAACCAAAGCTTTTCTGGTTTCTTCTTTTTTCTTGTTTTCATTCATTGAAGATTCAGATATATACACACAGCCATACACAGCCATCGAATCTCCTAAGTTCGTAGGAACTCAAACTCAAAACAGAGACTTCTCCTAACTTGATCCTAACTCAACGGATCCTCCTAATCCCAAAGACTCCCAATTCAATCCTAACAAATGAGAGAATATACCTTAGATATAAGATTTTATTTCCAATTGGTTTTAAATTTTAAATTCCATTTCAACCATTAATAAAAACATTTCTTATTTATCATACTTATTATTGTTTAATATGTCGAATAAATGTTACCAAAAAAATATATGTCAAATATATGATGTTAAAATGCCAACAATTTTTAATTTCTATACTTTTTTTTTTGAATTTGATATATTTTTGAATTTTATTTTTTAATTGTGGCAACATGGATTGGCCCATTTAACTCAAAATTGTTTAATTTCTTACCACCACCTAGATAAAAACACTATTTTTTCTAAGTAGATTTTAAAAGTATAAGTTTTTTATGTTATTGGAATTATTAATTTATTATGTATGACTCAATGAAGATGAACGCAAGTTAATAATTTAAATGGTGGATTTAATGAGAGGGAATTGAATTCATTGAATATCTTAAAATTAACTATTTTCAACTCATTTAACATCAATAACTAATTACCCTATTTGTGTTATTTTTTACCAATAAATTTAAATATGAAAGGGTAAATTTTGTCCTTAAAAATTACAGAAATACTTTTGAGGCTATTCATACTTTTTAAAGTAGTATAGGTATTTCTTTTATTAAAGAACTAATGGGGACCCATGCAATGCATGAGATTTGTTAAGCAAAAGCTAGACAATAGAAACACATAAGAATATACAATTGTTTAATTATATTTTTAACTTGTAAAATAATTAATAATTAATTATATTTTACATACTACTTTTAATAATTTTTTTTTACAATAAAAAATAACAATAATTAATTTCTAGTATTTCTAATTGGCTTTGTTCAACAATTTCCCAACCCAACCAATTTGGATTGGTTTTGCTTTGGCTATTTGTAAATGGACCAAAATCAAATGACTCGACTATAGGTATATATTAATATTGTATATTTTAAGTAAAATTTTTTAATATGAAAAAGCGGGAAAATTCCTATGTTTCTTAGTCTAAAATATTTTATATCATAAATCTAATTTTTATATTTATTTTTTTTAAGTTTAAACCTTTTGAACCGACCAACCAAACCGAAAATCAACCCAAACTGATACAAGTCAATTTGGTTGGCCAAACAACATACAGTTGAACCAAACCAACCGTGAACACTCATAATTTCGACTAAATTAATAGTTTAATCTCTAATAAATAACAATAGTTTAATCTTATAATTATCAAAAATTTATAGGAAAAATACATAATTATTAAAAATATATTGATAATGATAATACAATAAATAACTAATAAAAATACAATAAATTCTAAAAATATTAATTTTTTAATGATAAAATTTTATTATTTAAATAACATCTAAATTTAATAATTCAAAAATCATAATTTCTATTATTAATAGATAATTTGGAGATGAATTTTATAAAAATATAAAATTATTAATAATATGAATATTATTAAATCTATTATAATTATTTTGTGTTTTGTTTTTTTTTTTTTTTTTTTGAGAAATGATGCAATATATTAATAGAAAAGAAAGCTATAAGTCTTCCAAGGGAGATTGTTGTTTAGAACACTCCAATTTACTAAATTAAACTGTTATTTATAACACTCAGTTTGCTAATGTCTTCTCCACCACTGCACAAACTTTCATCGGAGGCCAGACTTTATCTTCAAAAATAAGTATGTTTATCTCTTTCCAGAGACACTAATAGACCACTAGAAGAATAGCTTTCCAGAGCACCTTACCCCACTTGGAAAAAGTCCTAATCCTCCACTGAATCAACAGAGATTCCATATTTGCAAGGATAACCCAGCTTACACCGAATAGATTTAGCACATGGGTCCATACTTTACGAGAAAAATTGCACAAAACCAGAGTATGGTTGATGGTTTCCTCATCTTCTTCGCAGAAACAACAACAGTTCACAAGGATCATGCCTTTTTGGAGCTTTACCCTTCAAAGCAACCCAGGTGAAGAATTGAGCTGAGAGGAGTCGAAGTACTCCAAATCCATGTCCATTGAGGTTTAGGATCAACAGAATGGGTTAGAGACTCCAACATCTATTTCGCAGAGGAGATTCCAGGCTTCTCTTTGGTCCAAATGATCTTATCTATGTACCTGGGGTTCACCTTGACTTGTTCAACATTTGCAGAAAACCTATCAAAGACTCCAATTCACAATCGTTTACCTCCCTTCTCAGCTTTGGCAATTGGCATCCAACCTGTCTGGGTAGACAATTCAAGAGTCACAAACCCTCCTTGTCCACCGCCAGCTCGTAGATCAAAGGGAAATCCATACAAAGAGAATTGTATTTTTAATAAATATTTATAGTTATTATATAATTTGCATTATAATATTTAAATAATTATGTAATTGTTTAATTCAATTTTTTTAGATTATTATAGATAAAAAGTGTGAGAAATGATAAATAGGAATTAGAGATAATTTAGGAGAAAGTGGGAGAAATAATTTAGGAGAAGAGATTATTTAAGTTAGTGGGAATGTGTGGGAGAGAGAGAGAGAGCATCTCATTGATTATTTAAAATGACATGACATAAAAAAAAATGTTCATCAAAAAAATAAAAAATTTAAAAATTTAAAAAAATTTTTAGACTTTCTTCTTTTAAACAAGCCTATGAAGACAAATCAACTCATCAATTGGTGGATCGGAGCACTGGATGGGGCCTAAATGAGGTCCAACGGGCCAATGACGTAGACACTATGTATGCATCTTAGATCTTATTGCCTACTACTACTTGAACTATATGCATTATTATTTTTTTTTATTTTAATTAAAAACATATAAGATTCAAAGTTACAACGTTAGTTTTTTTTTTTTTAATGGGTTCGGCTATGATCATGATACCAGAAAAAGTTGTATAAAAAAAGTGGTAACCAATCAAAGCCTTTACAATATCATGTCTTTCCACAATCATAAATTTTTCCTTTACAAATAATAAAAACATTTTACAAACATTACCCTCATTTTACATATATTTATTAAGATGCTTCCTACACCTTTTTGCTTTCAACAGTCAATCGGCCAGGAGTCAGAACTTTCTCAAATATGACCTTTATCAAAATACCCTTTGAGTAACCACTTTAAGACCCAATGAAGTTTGATTTGTTTAAAAGCTTTAACGGTAGGGGTGTAACTAGAGTGTTCAGATCTGGTTTAATGCAGTTTAGAGATCTTAGACCAAACCAGTAAATTATGGTTTGAAAAATTCCTAAACCAAGCCAAACTGTTCTGACATGAAAATCAAACCAGACCAAACCATTTTATTATGGTTTGGTGCAGTTTGTAATATGGTTTGAGAAACTTTGGACCATTCTTTGATTCTACTGGGCTTAACCCAATTAGAAAGCCGAACTAGCACCCCTAATAAAAATTAAAACATTATTTTATTATGCCGAACTAGGACCATTCTTTATTTCATTATTTTATTATAAAATAAAGGAGTTAATTATGTATATATATATATATATAGGAGTTAATTACAGTTTAGTTCAGTTTATAAAGTCCAAGAAACCAAACCAAACCATAAATTTGGTTTACTTCAATTCAGTTTTGTAGTCTGAACCAAACCAAGGTTCAAATCGATTTACCCCCTAAACTAAACCAAACCCCGAAACTCCCCCTATAGGGGTGTATTGGAAAGCCCCGATACAATATATATCAGCCGATACACCTCGATACGTTGCAATTATTTTTTATCCTTGAACCAAACAATGCACACCCCTATTTAACAGTAACTTTATGCTATTTTTAGCTTGATGGCAGTTGGCAAATAAGAACTCTATTTGTTTGCAGTGCAAGGGCGCGCGTCACAAATTAAAAGAGGATTAAGTAGTTTAAGAAACCATTTACTAATTAACCCCTTTTTTGCTGCGAAAAGGTGAAAATTTAAATAAGTTAATAACATTTGTTTATATCAGAGAAAATAACGTAATCTTACAGAAGTGCCCATATATTATTAATTTATTACAAGATCGGATTTTGATTTTACCAGATTTCTAGGGGTTTTCAAAAGATTGTTTTGGGTCTGGTCTTTGTTAGAATTGATAATGGGGGTAAGCTGTAATAAAATTTTCTTTGCTTTATGTTTGTCTTTTCTTATTTTTGGGTGACCTCTCATCACCCTTGTATGTGGATTTCAATGATTTTTTATTTTATATATATATATATATATATATATATATATAATCTTTTGACCAAGATCGATGGCATATTGTTCTTTGTCGATTCGATTCCCCATTTTTGACCAATCTCATCTCATTTAAACTTGCCTGGAGGGAGAGGACACTGCATCCTTGCTTTGGGTCTACACTACATGCTTTTACCATTTTCTCTGCCTCAGCTTTCTGAAATAAAGCTTGATCATGCATTGCTTTCATCATCTCCCTCATTTTCTTTTCCTCTCCTTCAAGTTGCATGTTCATTATTATTTCAGCCTGCTTGCCAATCGGCTTGAAGTGTTCTTCAATGGCAGCCACCTGCAGAGAAATATCAAGTCTCCATTAAGCAATCAAAATTGCATTAGAACCCCCGTCATCCTCACTATACAATGCTGAAACTTGAGTATCAAAATGGCTTCACAACAAGCCAAAAGAGAACTCCAAGAAAAAGGACCAGCCAACAAATTCTAACGAGTATTTTACACAACAGTTTCACATTGCATTCTTGCAAGTAGAGATTTGCTGATTGAAGTGGAAGAAAATACTCAAGTAGTTATTGGCTAGATGAATAGTGAGGAGCGACCTTGTAGGCAGCACTTCATTAGAAAAGCTAAAGCTCTTGCATCCAGGGTGAACGTCTCATTCACATGGATAAGGCAATTGGCAAGCAGTTTGGTTAACAATTTGACCAGTTCTTTATGTAACAGTCCATGTGTGGAATAATCTTCACTAAAGAATTTTTACATTTGTACTGTTTATTTACCCACATTTTAGGCCTAATAAAATGTTTAGGTTGCTGATCAAAAATATAAAACAACAAAAGAAAGAAACCTCAAGGCTACTCAACCAAAATGGATTGGCTTCTGAAGATATTAGGGAAGAAAAGAACATGACCCTTTAACCAATTTATTTGAGCTAAATGATTAAATTTCATAGCAAGCAATGAAGCAACATCTAGATTCCAATTCTTGGATGTACAGTCGACATCTTGGTTTGATAGTGACTGATGAACTCAATAGAGCAGGATGGTGAACCAGAATTTGTGTAGCCAACCCTGTATAGTTAGGATAAGCCTTTGTTGAGTTGAATTGAATTGAACAAATGACTGGTGCAATTTGCTAACTGATTCAAAACTAAACTATATTGGGAGAGCCAAGAAGTAAACACTATTGAGGTGAAATTACAAAAGTCTGGGTACCCAATGCCACTCAAAAGGTGGTACTTTTAGTGTGGGCAGTTGTTGTAAGTGCGTGCTTAACAAGGGGATAGTATATACAGAAGAAGCATGGAGATGGTTTCTCGGCAATGAGTTATGTGTTCAGCAGCTGAGAGAGAGAGAGAGAGAGAGAGAGAGAGAATCCACAACACAAAAAGGTCTGGCTTCTGAGCCAACTTTTAGTGTTGGAATTTGTTTGAGTTACTTTTGCCTTGAATTATTATCAATGGTCCAGACATGCATTCATGTAGTTGAGAGAAGTTAATGCAACAGGGGCAAAACAAGTATGGTGCTAGAAAAGTGAATGCATCAACATTACAAGCTTCAGTTTCTTCTTCAGACAAATTTATCCCCTGCTCATGCAAGTATTACTTACTGTTTCTTCCAGTTTCCGGTTTAATGCTTGCATTTCCTCAACCATATGGCGAACCTCAGCTAAAATAGCCTGTTCTGGGATCCTTCTCAAGGCTTCCTTCCTTTCTTGTGCCTGGCCAGGAAAAGGAAAAGACAAAATGGACACTGAATGGAAAGCGGAATGAGTTATACTTGACATCAGTAACACAAGTTAGCTAGGCTTATAAGCAGGGACATGAACCTTTTAGATATATGTATTTGGCATATAAGCAGGAATATGAACCAAATAGCTCATAATTTAGCTTATAATGCTTGTAAATATAATATACATCTACAATATGATGGTAGCTCAGAGCCATCCTGTATAAACTCGTTTTGATCAGGAATGAAAATTTCTTTTTGAAAAAAAAAATAAAGTTAGTAGGCTTATGCATTTATCTTATTTTTCCTAACAGTGGTGAGAACTGAAATGCAATCACTCAAAAAACTGTTATGCAGAATTTTATACAAGTTGGGATTTTAGAGAAAGACTATAATTGTGCTTCAACGGTTGTAAACTTAACTCTTTTAAAGACCAATAAAAAGATGCATTACTGATAAAAAAAAAGTTGCAAACTATAAATGTTCTCAACATATGCATGAAAGGTATATATTTTTACAGTTCTTTCATCAACTTAAGTATAATTTAGTAAAGCCCAATACTCTCATAAGCAGCCCCTTATCTTCTCATTTATGAACTAAATCAATTACCTTCTCCAATAAGAAAAGAAAGAACAGATATTTAGGAAGTAGTATCACTCAGTGGACAGGTAGAGTATGCAACTATGGCAAATATTATGTATGACATCCAAAGGAATCAACACTTGCACAACTAAAATGATTTAGTTTTAATCTAAGCAAGCTATTTTATTAGATCATCAAGTAAATCATAGTTGTCAAGGAGATGCTTAGGCAACAAGGCACCAATGGAGGATCGTGTCATTTTAATTGCCAAGGTATTTTGTACATGGTGCTCTCTGATACTTTTAAATTCTTGTTTTTTCGAGATAATAATAATAATAGTGACATTATTAAACTAAATTATTTGGTTTCTGAGTTAAAATACTAGTTTCTTTTTGTTATTTTCTTATTACTTAAAAGCCCGGAATGATAAGCAAGGAAGAACTCAAAATTTTGTCCAATCAACACTTCATCCTTTTTTTTCTTCTTTCCCGAGGAAAAATTAGGGGCTCAGTCCCTCTATTTTCTGAAATTTCTTTTCTTTCTAATTTTTTCATGAATTTGTTGGTTTTCTATGTCCCTCTATTTTTTTTTCAGGAATTTGTTGGTTTTCATGAATAACCAGAGAAAGATGGTTATTGCTTGCTATGAAACCTAGGGAATTGCCCTAGGATTTATGGTTTTTATTAAAAAAATCCATCGCCTATGAAATGAATCTACTTCTAAGCCTGAGATTGATTGTAGGCCTATCTAAGGTGGTAAGAACCCCTTGGCCATTGCCAATTAAAAGAAGGAACCCCTGGCTATCACAACGTTACATCTTAGAGGCTTAGATCCTTGGCTTCTAGAGTGAATACCTTGTTCAAGTGCATCTAGAGATCATCCAATTCATTGGATGGTCATTTAACTAAAGTAGGGATAAGGGTTGAGCTACATCAGGGGTCAATGACATCCAAAGATAGGTGGTGCACTTTGACTTTATTGTTGAAGCTTCATGAGTACCAGTTGTATCCTAGTTGTAGTGAAGCTAGTTCAGTTTTGCCCTTCACTTACCTAGAGAACTTGATATTTGTATCTGTTCACTCTTGTTCAAATTCTATTTCAATAAGTGTAATCAAACCAAAAAGAAAAATAAGATCATAACAGGAAAAACTTCTTTGAGACGGGAAAATTCAGTAGCCGAACTGACATTACGATATACCTTCATAAAATTTAGATGTATAAAGTTAAAAGATGCTATAAGGAAGAACATAAGATAAAGTTAAAAGATGTATAAAGTTACGATATACCTTACCAGCTGGTTGGTAAGATCTCCTGCTGGTCGTAGTGGAGACTTGGGATCAAATCCTGCCTGCACCTGGGTTGGAGGGGATGGGCTACCCCCCATCGTGTAGCCCCTTCAAAAGAAATAAAAAAAAAAGAAAGGGCTTATGTGCATGATTGATTTAGAAAAAAAAAATGTATGATCATGTTAATTGGGTTTTCTTGGACTATATATGATGGCGGTAGAATGCAGTTAGGGCAGAAATAGAGGAACTGAATGAGGGTTTACACCACTATTCCAAGATTTTCTATACTCATCAATGGTCCTGTGAGAAGTAATTTCAAAACTCAAGAGGTCATAGGTCGGGCTAGTTCCTGAAAAGATGAAGTAATTTTTAGGAACCGGCTGTGGCCCATAGTTGTCAAGGCGATGCCTACACCTATTCACAGGCTGGGCTTTGGGCTCGGCCCATGAACATTTTGCATTGCTTTGGGCTCAGGTAAGGCCCACTCAAAATTTGGCAAAAGCTCAACCCAAGCCCAACCTATGAACAGGTCTAGTGATGTCTAGGTGGCAAGGCACTCACGGTGGGTTGCCTCACTTAATCGCTTAGATATTTTTTACGTGGTGCTCTTGGATACATTTATATTCAACTTTTTGAGATTATAATAATTAAATAGACATTACTAAACTAAATTATTCAGTTTTAAGTTACAATATTAGTTTTTTTGTTATTTTTCTAATTTGTTAGAGTTCAATCTACATGTAAACTACCTTAAACCCTCGAAGAGTTCAAAACTTTAACTGATAAACATGGAAGAACTCAACATATATCGATTATTTTCATCATTGTCATTGATGATGATTCAATACTAGTTTCTTTTTGTTATTTTTCTTTCACCCTTTCTTTTCTTTTCCTAGGACAAAAATAGAGGCTCAACCCTTCCAATTTTTCATAAATATGTTGCTTTTCTATGCTTCAAATGAGACTCATACACTTTTTACAAAAATTACAGACAAGTAATGGCGAAGGATAGTTGCTGTTTACAATGGAACCTAAGGAATTACCCTATGATTAATCATTTTTATTGGAAAGAAGATCAGCAAATGGATTGGCAGATTCTTTAGCTAAACAAGGGGTACATGGGAATCAGATTTTTTGGGCTCAATTGTAAGCTTGTTCATACAGTTTAGAGGCAGCACCTCGCACTTCTAAATGGGATCTTGTAATATGTATCCTTTGTTATCTATTAAAAAAAAAAAAAAAACATCACCTAGTCGACTAGGAAACAATTAATAGTGAAAGATGGGTTTTGTTAAAAAGAAAAAGCACCACCTAACCTTGCCTTGATTCCTGGAAAACTAAGCCTCTAGGGTCCACTGCCTTACTTCGACAATCAAGAAATACAAAGATAACATGTGGAGCAATAAGTTTGCATGGTCAAAATTCTTTCTTTTGGCCCTCCAATAAAACACAACATGCTATCAACAAAATGAAAAGTCAAATCACCCAGTGAATACTGTCTGGATGATTTGGTTTCAATGTGTTCACATGCCACAACACTTGCAACCCTCTAATAAAACACAGGCATGCTATTAATCAAATGAAAAACCAAATTATTCAATCAATGTGTCATGTTGTTGCTACCCCAAATGACACATGTTTTCATTCTAAATCTGTAAAAACTTGGGCTGGTGACACCCCTCTTATTATTTATCTATACTCTATATAAAAGTGTAAATCCTGTGTGAAACTTTTTTTGGACAAAAATTACCCTCAATTTCATTGTTTGAGAAGTGGTATGAAAGTTTTTTATTAAAGTCTTAATGCCAACTTTAATGACTTCTATAATGGCCATGTTTGTGTATTTAATCCATCTCTAATTGTAAGGGTTGAAAATGTAACTTCAATTATTACCTTCCACCTCATTTAATCCCCTCTCATTAAGTCTTATACTTAAGGTATTAAATGCCATTTTCTCTTATTAAATTTTATATTTTTAAGTTATTTTTCACTAATAAATTCACTGATTAGATTTATGTCAATATTTTTAACAATATAAACTCATATATTTTAAAACTGACTAAAAAAAAAAAACATTCTTTATCCGAGTGGTGGCTAAGCAATTCAACCATCCAAATCAAATTGATCAACATATGAAGTCATAGTTAGGTAATAAAATTTTTAAAATAGAAATAAATATATAAATTTACAAAAAATGTAGAAAAAATTAGGCACATTTATGATATTTTTATTAATCAAATTAGAAAAATAAGTGTAATAAACAAGAATTATTTTTATTCACAATGAAAATGAAATACATAACTTAGAACTAACCAATGAATAATAAAAAGTTCAACTTTTGGGTCAAATGTATTAACTTTTAATGCCATAAATAAATAATAAAAAATAATAAAATACAAAAAATGAAAAAAATACATAAATTTTGCAAAAAAAAGCATTTAGGCACATGTTTAATATCATGTATTTATCATATTAAACAAAAAATAAGTGTGACATATCGGAATTATTTTCACACAAAAATACAAAAAAAAAAATTATAGAAAAAATTGAACACATCTATAATTCTATATTTACACTATTATTAAAAATATGAATAGGATTGTTGAACTTTTTTTTACTAAAATCAGGGTTTTAAAAACCGAACCAAAAACGGAAACGCTTTGGCTTTTGATTTCTGGGTCAGGGGTTCAACCATTCAGTTTGAGAGGGTCAAATCGGTAAAATGTAAAATATAATATCTTTTTTATTTTGACTATTAGATTGGGATTAGGTTAAAGTCCACCAATACATTATTCTGAGAGGGGAGTGTAAGACTCTAAGAAGGAGGCGGCTGGTTAAAGCTGAGAAGTTAAAAGAAGAAGAAGAAGAAGAAGGAAGCGTCGTCGGAGGTTGTTTTCATCATGTTCACCGATTATTGTTGCATAACCGTTTTGCTTTGAGAAGAAGAAGAAGAAGACGTCGGCAGCTATTTCCATGTTCATCATCACTGCTACTACAACATCGTTTGTCCTCTTCTTACATCTCTCTAAATCTCTCTCAAATCCCAGATCATTTGCTTCATCGATGATTTGGTGTATCTCAGATTTTAATATAAGACCAGCGTTTAATCTCTCATCTCTTGTATCGATTGTTTGATTTCTTCCTTGGAGTTGCAACTTTTTTTTTGCTATTACAACTTAAAATGAATCATAAAATGAGAAAACTCAAAATCAAAATAGAAAAACTAAAAACCCTGACTAATTTCAGCCATCAAGAATAATTAAACAAGATTATGAGTTATGAAAGTTTTTTTTCTTCAATTATTTTATTTTCTAAATTCTATTAAAAAAAATTGGAATTAGTTTGAAAGCGACACGAGAACCATTAACTAGGTCGAACATTTTAACAGTTAAACCGTCCGTAAGAAGGAGGCGGCTGGTTAAAGCTGAGAAGTTAAAAGAAGAAGAAGAAGAAGAAGGAAGCGTCGTCGGAGGTTGTTTTCATCATGTTCACCGATTATTGTTGCATAACCGTTTTGCTTTGAGAAGAAGAAGAAGAAGACGTCGGCAGCTATTTCCATGTTCATCATCACTGCTACTACAACATCGTTTGTCCTCTTCTTACATCTCTCTAAATCTCTCTCAAATCCCAGATCATTTGCTTCATCGATGATTTGGTGTATCTCAGATTTTAATATAAGACCAGCGTTTAATCTCTCATCTCTTGTATCGATTGTTTGATTTCTTCCTTGGAGTTGCAACTTTTTTTTTGCTATTACAACTTAAAATGAATCATAAAATGAGAAAACTCAAAATCAAAATAGAAAAACTAAAAACCCTGACTAATTTCAGCCATCAAGAATAATTAAACAAGATTATGAGTTATGAAAGTTTTTTTTCTTCAATTATTTTATTTTCTAAATTCTATTAAAAAAAATTGGAATTAGTTTGAAAGCGACACGAGAACCATTAACTAGGTCGAACATTTTAACAGTTAAACCGTCCGAGTTAACGGTTCTCTAACCATTTCAACAGCTTTTTGTAAAATAGTGGTTCAGGGACAAAATGGAATTGGTGACTTAACAGGTTCCCGGCCAAAATGGTTTGACCATTCAGTCTGGTCCGATTTTTAAAGCAGTAACTAAAACACTCATTTTTGAATTTAGTCTCGATTTAATTGTAAGGTTTAAACTATAAATTGAACTACTACTTTTTGCCTCATTCCCTCTATTTAAATCTTACATTTTTTTTGACAAATGAACAAAAGAAAAAAGATACAACAAAAAGATAAAACCCTACAAAAAGAAGAGTTTAGCCAACCAAGTAGGCATGTCAATGATACTTGAAACTTCACAATTTGATCTAACTACCACATATTTGGATGAGGTGTTTATGTAATCAGATTTTAATTTTGCAATCAACATCTAATTAATGATAAAAAATATAAAATATAAAAACAAAAATAAATAAAAAATACATAAAAGTTAATGGAAAATTTTGGATAGATTGTTACTATAATTATCATTATCTAGAATCGCCACATGCAAAGCACGTTGTCACGAGGTGACAAGATTGACTCGACCCTACTGGGAAGAGGGCTGATTGAAGAGGTTTTAAGAACACTCTAGAAGCTTTCAGAAGCCCCAAGATACTTCAAAAGTGTAGAGAAGATGGGCCGAATGGCCCATAGGCTGTTTATCCTTCTTTATTTTTTATGTCATTTGTTGTAATGGGTCTTAATCTGGGCTTTATTCTTTCTTGTGTTATGTTTTTTAATTTTATGCCCAACTAGAGGCCTCTCTGTAAATTATTAAAGTTCAACTTAATGAAATGGAATTAGGGGTGTAAGAGAGAAGATTATGTTCGAAAATCTCTCTGAACCCTAGTTACCACCACCTTCTTCTTCTTCTTCTTCTTCTTCTCTCTTCTTGAAACCTGATTTCTATTACTTTCTTTTGATTTTCTATAACTTTTTAAACAGTCCTTTCTTTTCAAAATGTTGTTTTTCTTCTTGGTATCAGAGTAGGCTTGACTTTTCCCTCTTTTCACCTCTTTTTTCCCATACACAGTGTGTATGGAGAACTGAATCGTATGAATAGTTAAAGCAACCTATTTCAGCCCAGTTGTTAGTGGTTTCTGGAGAGAAGGGGACTGGTTTTGTCATCCTCCTGACAAATTCAAGTGTCTTGCCCGAAACCCTCATTTTTTGGAGAAACTGATTGCGGGCCCCACAGGGAGTTTGACCTCAGTGCTCAGTGACTGAAGGTCTTCACATCCTTCATCTTGAAGATCGAATCAAGTAGATTGGTGTTCTGTGAAGTCTACAAGGAGCGGCTAAGATTTCTCTATTTCTCCCGGCTTCCGGGTGTGACGCAGGTAGCTAGTATGGCTGCATAGAGGTTGGCTCACAACACAATTTTTGTTCTGTCTCCATTTGTTGTTATTCGAAGTTGTTAGAAGTTATTTTCGAAGTATTTAAGAAGATGAACCCTTCAGAAGTTGAAAACGAGCATGTTGCTGAATCCGAACAGGTTTTGGGAGCCTCTGTAGACTCTCTATTGGCTGTGACCATAGTCAAGCTGGATGAAACTAATTATCTAGCTTGGTCACAATCAGTAAAAATTCATATCTATAGTAGAGGCAAATGGGGTTTTATCTCTGGGAGAAAAAAGGCTCCTTCGGAAGATGATCCATCATATGAAAAATTGATGCAGGAAAATTATACTGTTATTGGATGGCTTGTAAACTCAATGCAACCGCAGATTAGTCAACACTATTTGTGGATGAATTCAGTAAAGGAAATTTGGGATAGTGTTGCTGAAACCTATTCACAGAAATTAAATGTGGCCAGGGTTTACAAGTTGAGAAGTGATGTGAAGAATTTGAGACGGGGAGAAACCATTGGCTGTGTATTTCTCAATACCGAAGTCTTTATGGCAAGAAATTGTTTTGATAAAAGCTGTAGCCTGGGACACCACTAATGATGTTGAGACCTATAGAAAACTTGTCGAGAGAAACAGGGTGTTTGAGTTTTTGACAGGGCTGAATCCAGAGTATGACATCACAAAGCAAAATATTTTATTCAATGATAGTGTTCCGTTGTCTCAAGCCTATGCCTTGGTAAGTAGTGAAGAAAGCAAGAGACTTGTCTAGGTCCAAGGGGCTGGTCTAAATGATCACTTTGCTAATATGGGAGTGAAACCCAAGGGAGTTGCAGGGACTCCAAGTAGCTCAGGGAAGAAAGAAATTATTTGTGAGTACTGTAAGAAGCCAAAACACACTAAAGACAAGTATTGGAAATTGCACCTTGAGCTTCTTCCTCTTCGATTTCAAAAGAAGTCTGATAATATGAAGGTAGGGAGTGCCAATATTGCTGCTGGTCCAGATAATGACAGATACCAAACTGAAGAGATGACTGCTAGCGAGCAGTTAGCAGCTATGAAGGCAAAATATGAGAAGTTTGGGAGGATGATCAGTCACCTAAAGGGTGTGACATCTTCTTCCAACAATCCAATAAATAAAACCTCTTCTGCTTTTGCTTATTCAGGTATACGGGCTTTTGCCAACCATGCAACTATTTCAGGTAATCGTAGGATCCCTTGGATTATTAATTCCGGTGCTTCTGATCATATGACCAGCATTTCCACTTTGTTTGTTTCTTATGATTTACTTCTTGGCCGTGACAAAATCACCCTAGCCAATGTCTCTCTTGCCCCTATCTCCAGCAAGGGAACCATCAAGGCTACAAATTCCTTGGTACTTCCTTCCTCTTTTCATGTACCCAAGCTAAATACAAATTTGTTATCTGTAAGTAGCCTAACTAAGTCATTGAACTACTGTGTAACCTTCTTTCCTTCCTACTGTGTTTTTCAGGATCTGGAGTCTCAAAAAGTGATTGGGAATGGCCATGAGGCGAATGGAATATATCTGTTGGACACTCTTGGACAGAGCCATGAACAACCTGAAAAAGTTGCTTTTGGGTCTACATCTACAGAGTCTATCAGTCGAGTCATGTTATGTCATTTTCGTTTGGGTCATCTTTCTTTTTCTGCATTGAGTCAATGTTTAAGGGAATTAGTTTGTCCAGTCTTCATTGTGAGTCGTGTGAATTGTCAAAACATTGTAGAAGCACTTATCCTTTGAGTAATAAAAGATCTTCTCATTTTCATATTGTGCACTCTAATATGTGGGGGCCTTACCACTTACCTTCTATGGGTGGATGCAAATATTTTATCTTGTTCATTGATGACTTTTCTCGGTTCACTTGGATATTTTTTATGAAGTCCCCAGACTTGTGAGGCAATTACATGAATTTGTCCTAACCCAGTTTGATACCATAATTAAAATTTTCAGATCCGACAATGCAAAAAAATATTTTGAGAAAAAACTGATCTACTATCTCACTAATTTGGGGGTTATTCACCAAAGCTCCTGTGATAGGACCCCATAATAGAATGGAGTTGCTAAAAGAAAAAATCGGCATATTGTTGAAGTTGCAAGAAGTATTCTATTTGCCTCACATGTCCCTACAAAATTTTGAAGTGATGTTGTTCTCACTGCAACCTACCTAATCAACCGTATGCCATCCAGGGTTCTGGGGCTTAAGTCTCCCTTCAGTCTTCTTTATCCAGGCAAGGATCTTTTTCCTATTCCTCTTCGTGTCTTTGGCTGCACTTGTTATATACATATCCCAAGTGTCCAGAGACATAAATTTGAACCAAAAGCCCACAAGTGTATCTTCCTTGGTTATTCCCCCACACAAAAGGATTACTGTTGTTTTGATCCGAAGACTGGCACTTGGTATGTCTCAATGGATGTCACATTTGATGAGCTCTCTTCCTTATATGATTCTTCTCAGGAGAGGCATTATCCAAAGGGGGAGAATTTGTCACAGTTGTTTGCTCTTCCCCTTCCTGTCCCAGTTGACTCTTCTGTTGAGACTCTTCCTCCTTCAAATGAGTCAAGAGAGAATCAGTCATTTCATTCTCATTCTAGTGTTCCTATCCCTCCTCCTTTACCTCCCTGTCCTCTTTTTAATCCCAAGTTGTACCAACGACAGAGAATAAAAAATGAGCAGATTGTTTCCCCTACAACACATGAGCCTCCTACACTTCCAATCACGAAAGAGACAGCAGGTACTAATACAGACCCATTGGAGTCATCATTCCCAGACCTTGATATCCCTATTGCTATTAGGAAAGGAAAAAATGAAGTGTACTGCACATTGCATTTCCAAACACCTTTCTTATAGTTGGCTCTCTCCTTCATATTTTGCCTACCTTTCATCTGTTGCTTCTAACCCAATTCCCAGGTCCGTGTCAAAAGCTCTTACTTTTCTAGAATAGAGGGATGCTATGAGAACAGAAATTGATGCCCTACAAGAATGACACTTGGGAAGTGGTTGATTTTCCTAAAGAGAAGGATCCAGTAGGCTATAAGTGGGTCTTTACTATCAAATATCATGTTGATGGCACCATTGAAAAGTACAAGGCTAGGCTAGTTGCAAAAAGTTATACACAAACATATGGGATTGATTATCTGGAGACCTTTGCTCCTATTGCCAAGATGACCTCTGTGAGAGTTCTGATATCTCTTGTTGCACACTCAGACTAGCCACTTCATCAGCTGGATGTAAAGAATGCATTTCTGAATGGAGAGTTACATGAGGAGGCCTATATGTCTCTTCTTCCAGGGATGTATGAAACAAATATAAAAGGGAATGTTTGCAAGCTAAAGAAATCTCTTTATGGACTTAAACAGTCCCCTATAGCATGGTTTGAAAGGTTTAGGGCTGCCCATGTTAGCTTTGGCTATGTGCAGACATAGTCTGATCATACCCTCTTTGTGAAGAAGAGAGGATCCTGGCCGTTTACCTGATTGTGTATGTTAATGATATTGTTGTAACTGGTAATGATGTATCAAGGATTAATGATCTCATATCTTTCCTTCATACAGAGTTTGAGATCAAAGATCTAAGGGAATTGAGATACTTTCTTGGCATAAAAGTTGCTAGATCCAAGAATGGGATACTTATCTCTCAGAGAAAGTATGTACTTGATTTGCTCTCTGAAACAGGGAAGATGGGTGCTAAACCAGTTGCTAGTTGCTACTCCTATTGATATGAGTCATAAACTCTCTACTTCAGATGGAATATTGTTGAAAGATAAGGGAGTCTTCCAGAGAGTACTTGGAAAACTTCTCTATCTATGCATGACTCAGCCAGACATTACATATACTATTAGTTGCATTAGTCAGTTCATGCATGCTCCCAGGGATACTCACATGGCAGTAGTAGAGCGAATTCTGTGTTATTTGAAGGGTTCCCTTGGAAAGGGAATTCCGTTTGCTAAGCATGGCCATATGAAACTTGAAGCTTACACGGATGCTGATTGAACCGGAAACATTGATTATAGAAGATCTACCTCTGGGTATTGTAGCTTGGTGACAGGTAATATTGTCTCTTGGAGAAGAAAGAAACAATCAATTGTTGCCTAATCTTCAGCCGAAGCTGAATATAGAGCCATGGCTCATGGAGTTTCTGAACTACTGTGGCTTAGATCCTTGATGGAGGAACTGGGTATTGAGCATGATAAGCCAATGATGTTATACTGTGATAATCAGGTTGTCATCAACATTGTTCACAATCCAGTGCAACATGACAAAACTAAATATATTGAAGTTGACAAACACTTCATTCGAGAAAGAGTGGCTTCTAGAGAAGTGTCTACCTTTCATCACTTCTAAAGGACAGTTAGCTGATTTCCTCACCAAGGGCATTCCCAAGGCTAAACTTCAGCATGATACTGGCAAGCTTGGCATGATTGACATCTATGCTCAACTCGAGGGGGAGTGTAGAGAAGATGGGCCGAATGGCCCATAGGCTATTTATCCTTCTTTATTTTTTATGTTATTTGCTATAATGGGCCTTAATATGGGCTTTATTCTTTCTTGTGTTATGTTTTTTTAATTTTCTGCCCAACTAGGGGCCTCTCTGTAAATTATTAAACTTTTACTTAATGAAATGAAATTAGGGATGTAAGAGAGAAGGTTATGTTCGAAAATCTCTCTCTCTAAACCCTAGTTGCCACCACCTTCCTCTTCTTCTCTCTTCTTGAAACCTGATTTCTACTACTTTCTTTTGATTTTCTACAACTATGTAAATAGTCCTTTCTTTTCAAAATGTTGTTTTTCTTCTAAGAGAGTTCAAGGAGATTCCGAAAGTAGTCTAGAAGCCTCCCTCATGAATGCCCTTGAACTTTGTACATACTTCTGGAACATTTCTAGAGCATTCATATATCCAAGGGAACTAAGATAAGTCTAGAGAATGAGAAGTTTAGAAGCAAGTCTAGAACATTCATGTTCTAGAAAAATCCCTTGAGGTGGAGGTGCTTATAAAAAGGGGACCCCCTCCCTCATTTGCATCAAGCAGCAGGCAACCAAACAATCAAGTGTTGTATCCCTCTCTTGAGTAATACAGAGAGTTCCTTGAGTTCTCCATCTCTCTTTCCTTGTGTGCTTTGTGCCTTTGTTGCCTAAGTGTATGCCTCAGTGTAAGGGACGAGTTGGTAAGCTACTTGGTCTCAAGAGCCAGGAGAGTGCTCTAAGTAGGGAAGGTTGACTTGTGGAGTGACAGACTGCTGCTCAAGTTCCGCACGAGACGCTAGAGGAGTCTAGGTCCGTGACAACATGCACACTTACTAGTAGGTATAAATAACATTACAATAAAAGGAAAAGAAGGAATTACATAAATACCCCTATGGCATAGACTAACGATAAGAAAGAAACAAGAACTAACAACACTCCCCTTTCAAGTTGGGTTGTATAGATCAATCATGCCCAACTTGTCACATATCTCATTATGTCGCCAACACGGAAGCCCCTTGGTAAGTACATCAAGAAGTTGTTCCCCTGAACTAACATAGGGAGTGCACACCTCACCCTTCTCAATATTTTCCCTTATAAAATGTTTATCCACCTCAATATGTTTTGTCGTGTCATGGAGTACAGGATTTTATGCAATATTTATAGCTGCTTTGTTGCCACAGTAGGAAGACATTAGATTGTCAACATCAAACAACTCTCCCAACGAATTCTTGATCCAAAGCACTTCCGCAACTCCATGTGCCACAACCCTATATTTTGCTTTAGCACTCGACCTTGCCACTACATTATTCTTCTTACTCCTCCAAGCCACTAGGTTTCCACCTACAATGGTGCAGGTGTATAGTACCCACTAATCAACTTTTTGTCATCCACAACACCTGCCCAGTCTATATCTAAATATGCTTCCATTTTCAAGTGACCATGTTTTTTAAACAACAACCCGGTTCCTAGAAACTTCTTCAAATACCTGAGGACCCACTCTACAGCTTCCAAGTGTGGTACTTTAGAGGAATGCATAAATTGGTTCAAGACCCCCACAACAAAGGCAATATCAAGACGTGTCATTGATTGATACAATAGTTTTCCCACCAATCTTTGAAACTGCTTCACATCCTTCAAAGGTTCACCATTGCAATCACCCAATTTGTAATTCACACCAACAGGGGTATTGACAAGTTTTGCACCTAGCTTGCCTATGTTCTGCAAGAGATCTAGGATGTACTTTCCTGTGAGAAACAAAGATAACCTTCTAAGAAGAAGCAGCCTCAATTCCAAGGAAATACCATAGAGGCCCTAGATCCTTCACTTCCAAAGATACCCTTCGAATCACCTGTGATGATAATGCCATCCACATAAACTATCAACACCGTCCCCTAACCCCTCTTAACAAAGAAGGTATGATCATACTGGCATTGCCTAAAATTGATCTGCTGAACTGCCATATGGGACCTACTAAACCAGGCTCTAGGGGATTGTTACAACCCATACAGAGATTTTTTCAGTTTACATACCTTCTCTTCATTAGAATCAACTCCAGCAAAGTTTGACTTGGAAAATAAAGGGTACGTTCCAAACTAAGAAGAAATACCAACATGAACAACAAAAACCAAAAACACTTTTAACTCCAACCAGAATAAAGGGTACGTATCAGAAGAAGCATTTTCACTAAATTTCAAATTTTGCAGGTTATATTTGCATAAGCCATGAAAATAAGTGAATTACTTATATTGATCAATGAGACAACAGGTCATATGTTATGATAAACAAAAAAATTGGCAGAACTACTAATGTCCAAAATGGCTGCAAGAATACAAAGCTAAACGAGTATAGGGAAATGGGAGAAACATGAAGAACCCCAACCTGTTCAAGGCATCTTTGCAGTTGCAATATCTGTAGGATCTGATTCTTCTTTCCTCATATCCCGAAAGAGCCCTAACATAGAACCAAGCTTTCCCCCCAAACTCCAATAGTTTATCCATGACAACTGGCTACTCTACAGCAACTCTTTTCTGCATCCAAGAACAAACAAAATTCAACATCAGTAAGCATCATTCAATTGGTGTCTGACTGTCTGTAAATTGAAAACACAAAGTCTGCTTCGATTCCTCAAGGGATCAAGACCTGGGTACATCATAAATCCAAACGAGTACTCTGTAAGACAATTTTAGAAATTACAGTTCAGTGTAAATCATCATTCATCATTACAACTCAAGGAAAAATAAAGATGTTCCTTAATAATCAAGAATACAAACACCATAGCTGGCTTAGGATGCACATAAACATAGAAATTTTTTCAATCAATACTAATTGATAGGGCATATAAAAAAGAAAGAAAACAGGAGAGGAAATTCATCCTCACCTTCCATCAATACTAATTGATAGTGCATATATGTATATATTCTATTTTTTTACGTGATGGCTTTACTTCAAAGCATAAGATATGCCAAACATTTGGGACTAGATCAAATGGAGATTGAAGGGGACTCTAAACTGTTAATGGGGTGGATGCAGTCAGATTGTTTGGGAGCATGGAAATATAGACAGATAATAAGGGAAATAATGAATATAACGAGGGAGATTGGTGTGTGCTTTAAGTGGACAAGAAGGTCAGCGAACGGGCTAGCGGATGCCTTAGCAAAACAAGGGACTGTAAAGGATAACGTGTTTTGGGCAGTGCCGTAATGTGTATGTAACTTGGGTCAACTTCTTCTTAGAGTTGACAGATGTACCTTATCATAATTGTAATTTTAATGAAGTTACCGTTTCCAATAAAAAAAGATTACTTCTATTTTTACAAACCAGTCAAAAAAATTATATATAGATATATTAAAAGGCTAAGTAAATATATATATATAGGAAAATGATTTCCCCTATTTTTAATCCACATATGCCATATATGTACCTAAATTCACAGACAACGGCACTTTAACCTATATATGATGCAAAATAAACTCAATGATAGTCCTAAATAACACAAATAAATCATTTTCTAGTAAGGGCTTTAAACAAGTTTTCCTTAACAAAACTAAATATAAACAAAAAAAATGACAGTACAAAATGTAATTCTTAATTGAATTTATTCGAATCACAATGAATCATATAAATTGTAAGATTTTTGCAAAAAAGGATTCAGGCATAAGATTCGAATCAAAACCCTTGGGATTCTTGATTCAAAATGTGAATTGTATCATAAATTGTAAGATCTTGACAACATCGGTGGCAGCAATTGAAGGTCGAGACTGGGGTCTGCACTCTGGGGTTCCAATGACGGTGAGGTTGAAGGCTAGGTTTCAGGTGAATTGGGCTGGCTCAAGTACAAGCAGACTTGGACCTCAATTTTATGAATCAATGCTGGGCCTTTCAGGCTCCATTTCCCATAGCAATGTTGTAGCCTGCAGAACCCAGACCAGGCCTTTTTGGCTCCATTTCCCACAGCAATGTCATAGCCTGCAAAACCCAAACCCTAACTGCTAAACTTGTGGATTCTTATTGGGAAAGGTAGGGAAACTTATACAGCCTTTTCCTTAAAACCATTTCCTTCGAACCAAACACAGCCTAAGGGCTCTATTTATTTGCGATGCAATTTGATTTGCATCGGCACAACTGCATGGGAGTGTAAATGAGAAAAATGCAAAATTCTGGTCCACTTTTACTTTGCTTCAGGTTCTATTTCACTTCATCTTCATTGCAAACAAAACACAGTAAGACTTTGAAGCAAAAGTAAACCAAAATTTGCACTCAACACATTTACACTTTCACCTCAGTTTGGAAGGAGTACAAATGCAAATATGTAGTGTAAAACCTTACATTTTGTATTATTTTATATGTATTTGTACTGTGCATATTTGTATTTATACTCCTTCCAAACTGAGCCTTCATTTTTTTTTTCTTTGAACAGCAACAAGAAAGTTAATTCATTAAAATAGAATAGAAAGATACAACAAGAGGTTTTGAAACCCAAAGCCATCCCAAATTTACAACTGAGCCCAAAACATGGATTGTCTCTGAATTCCTTGTTTAGCTAGGCCATCTGCCATGCTAATTGCAGATCTTCTAATCCATCGTATTTGGATGAGCATATCTTTAGATATTTGAAGCACCTGAGCTCATTCCTTAGCTGTCAAATTACCCCTTCCTCCTTTCTCAGACAGCCCACAACTATTTTTGAATCACCTTCAATGATTAGTCTCTCAATCCCCATCTCTTTAGCCTTCCCCACCCCATAAACTGCTGCCATTATTTCTGTATCTTCTGATCTCACCACACCACCTTGCTAAACAGGACCTGAATACATTGCTAGGATGTTACCATTTCTTCTCTAATAACTCCACCAATACCGGATGGGCCAGGGCCCAGGATTGCCCATACAGCTACCATCAAAATTCAATTTCTTCTACCCAGCACATGGGGGTGATCCGGTCTCTATAATTCTTTGTCTGCTGGAGGAGGAAAGAGCAATTAAACCCCACAAGTTGAAAAAATCTTCAACTGTAAAATCTGCAAAGAGCTTTAAATTTTCCACCCAATGAGCCACCCTTGAAGTTACTACTTCTATCACAGTTTCCTTACTTCTTTCCATGTCTTCAAAAATTCTTAGATTACTTTCTTCCCAAAATGTCCAAACTGACCTAAAGCCAAGTCATACCTGATATGGTGGAGGAACACGGGAAGATTGTCATGGATAGCCCTTCCAAGGAGCAGCCAAAGTAGCTCTGCATACAGCCCACATCCCACCCATTGTTCTACACTTTCATATTTTGGATTTGCTTATTTCCCTTCCATGCATCTTCAAATTCACATTCTTGTATGTTTGTAAGTACCCATCAATCAAATGAATCTTCAACTAATCACCCGAAATGGACCTAATTCTGATCCAGTCAATGTAGATATAACAGCATGATTTTTAAAAATAAAAAGTTATTTACCTTTATGCTCTTGATTGACAAGGAGATTAAGGCATTTATCTCCACTAGTGTATAGGGCACAGGCGCATGTAAATGGTGAAGATATAAGTTGGCATTATAAAATCAAATTTAACTTTTATAACCTGCACGAAACTAAGGCAAGTATCCACTTTATAATAGTATAGATATATGGTTATATTTTACTATGAGATACGCTTTTTTTTATCTAGCTAATACACCGCGCCAGTCCAGTCCATGGTGTGTTTAGGTTCCTTGTGAACCCGAGTATCATAATAATACTCACTCAAATGACAAATGTAACATCCAGAATACAGTCCATCACCTCATCAATGTCCATTTCCCCATCTATGTCAATCACCCTATCATATAAAACACTCATTTTGGATCCTGTCTCCATATCCGATACTAACTCATTCTCCGCTTCAGTGTCCTTATTAGTATCCATCACTTACATTATCTTGCAGTTTAAAACACACACACCCACACAAAAAGAAAGCAAATGAAAATTCAGCACACCATCAACATGTAAGGTAAATCAAGTCCAACAATATAGGTTCAAAATTTAAACAATCAACAAAAAAAGACAAATAAGGTTCACAAAGCAAAATAATAAATAAAGCAACAAAAGTTTAACATTCTATCTCAATCAAATAGAATAATAGTTGAAACTATCACTCTCTCTCAGAACGCTCATACAACTCTTTAATCAGCTTCAAACGGATGGTCGGGGTCCCAACTGCAATAAATAAGTCACGAAAATCACTCTTCAGAAACTGGAGAGTGGCAAACAAGTGCAATGGATTCCCCTCCTCCATTTCGGGGATTTCATTAAGCAGCTTCATGCACCGTTCCATTGAGGCTAGCCTCGAACTTTCTCTCATATCTCTAGCAGTCGTTATAGCAGAAGCAATTCTCTCCAAGCTTCTACTAATTCGTACAGCCTCAGTGGTCTTCTTTTTCCTAGAAGAGGTGTTACTCTTGCTTATGTCCTTGGGAATGTTCCTACTCGAGTGAGTACTGGTTGGTTCTGGTTCTCCGACATCTTGCATTGTTTCGGAGGCATCCATTGGTGTGTGTGACTTATTGAGAAATTCATCATCCAATTGGCCATCATTCCAAGCCCGTTGTGTTAAAGGAACCACCTCCGGTAGCACACCCACATTTGGTGCCCAACTATCATCACCATGGGCAACCGTGCCATTAAATATGATGTCCAAGTTTGTCGCATGGGGAAGACCCTTGTGCCTAAACCGTGCTGCATCAGGATATGTCTATGACACAAGGACATAATTATGTAAGGTTCTACCTAAAAATAATTTACCTACTTTTTTATTTCATGAAAATGCCAAAATACATCATACCTTCAGATAATCTTCCCAGAAATCATCCCTGGCAGTGAATGTTTCATTTACTGGGTCCCAACCCGAACCAGTATAGGTAGACAATTTATGGAATATCTTCCATTCATTCTTTACCGCATCCCAGTGATTCTTCATTTGCTTTTGTGAATAATTTTTCCCCGTTATCCTGGTGAACTCCTGAATCATAGTTGACCATCCTTGCCTATCCATGGTAGTTTTGGTCTTGTGGCCGGCCATGACTTGTTGCAAACACAAATCCACCCATACTTTGTGTAGTTCAGGAGTCCATGTAGCCCGGGAGCTTCCCCCATTTTTCCCTTGGCTACTAGCCATAACCTACAAATTTTAAATTCGTATGTCTCAATCATGAACACAATAATAATGATACTACTACGAAAGTTAATAATAAGAAGAAAAAGAACAATAATAATATTAATTAAATAACAATGATAATAAATAACAATAATTATAATAATAATCATGATTGTTAACGCCAACACATTATTAATTATTTTATGCGATAAGTAGCAATAAAAAAACAGAAATTGCATATTATTCCAAAAATTAAAAAAAATATATGATACTTAGTGCATTATGCAAGAAACAAAAATATATGGAAGAACATCACAAGACTATTTGGCTAATGCATATTACTCAATGCATCATGCAAGGAGAATTAAAATAAAAACTAAAAATAAAAACCTAAGGTATCACAAATTATTCACATTAAAATTCCAAAACAATCAAAACAAAGTTCGAAATATGCAAAAAATAACAAAAAAATCAATAATTGCATATTATTGGAGTAACATTCCACAAAATCCAACAAAAAATTGTATCATGCATACAGATCATTATATTGTACAAGAACACCTAAACAAGCATCTAACAATGCATTATTATTCAAATAATATCCCTAAAAATCCAAAAAAAAAAAAAACAGTTTATTGTTTTTTTTGCTAGAATATGCAAAAATAATAATATCACTAAAACAACCCAAGTAGTTCGATTAGGAAATCATACCTCTCATCATGATCAAGTTTCCAGTTGATTTGCCATTCAAAAACTAGATCTGCGCAAAAAAACGCCCAGATCTAGTTTCAGGCATTAAAAATCCCAAAATACACACACATAGGTTGTGTAGATGCAAGAGAAACAAAAAAAAAAAATGAAAACGACGCACCTCTCGGTCGTTTTCTTAGTTGCTAATAACCTCCTCTATTGAACCTGCTGCTGCAATAGCCTCCTTGTGCGAATGGAGTTTTCTCTATTCACAGGGGCAATATGGAAATTTTGATTTTTTTAAGGACATACTCGTCCAAAAAATAAAAATAAGCACTTATTCAATAAGCACTTAAAATAAGCAGCCCAAAGGTTGCTTATTTTTTAAGTACTTATTTTTTAAATAAGCACTTATTCCTAACTTATTTGCCATACATGAATAAGTGCTTATTTTCTGCTTATTGTGTGGTCTCACCACTTATTTTAAGTACTTACTTGAATAAATACTTATTTTAAGTGAAATCAAATAATACCTAAATGACATGTCAGCCCGTGTTTGGGCTGGGCCACAAGCCAGCATGGACTACAAGCGGCTCGGCCCATTTTACACCTCTAGGTGATCAAGGAAGGGGAGTATGGTCCTCATCCTATTGCCATTGCTACTAGGCATCAATCGGGAATGGTGCAAATACAAACGCTATAATTTTCATGAGTAGTGCACATACAAGGTTTAGGAATACCATATATGAGGTTTTGCACTAATTCACTAAACATATTTGTATTTGCACTCTTTCCTAACTAAAACCTAGGTTGTGTTTAGTTGCAATGCAAATTTATTTGCACTAATGTAAAACTATGGTACTACAAATGATTTAGATGCATATTCTTTTTTTTTGTTTCAAAATTTACCTTATTTTGTTTGATTGCAATACAAATGAAGTCAAATAAGACCTAAAGCGAAATAGAGTAAAACCCAAAACAAAATTAAACCAGAACTTGCATTCCTTTCATTTGTACTCCCATACATTTGTCTTTTTGCAAATAAAATTGCACTGCAACCAATTGCAGCCCTAGGGAACATTCCAAATTGGCTTCCACACTGTTTGATGGATGGGTGTCAAAATAAACACTCCATTACCTAGATATCCAACATACTCAGCTCTGGTTAACATATTGTTGTTTCTACATTGGATTGGATCAGAATTGGATGATGAGTTGAGAATTCATTTGATTGATGGGTACTTATAAACATACAAGAATGTGAATCGAACATTTATAGAAGAGAAATAAGCAAATCCAAAATTTCTCCAGCATTTTCACTATATGATTGTAACAAAATTAAGCCATGTTTGGTTGTACCTCGTTAGAAAAGTACAAAAAATACCACTTTTTGTTTGTTTGATGTATTTTTACTTCTAAAGAACACAAAGTAAAGTACTAAAAACACAAAAAGCACAAAATCAGTTTTTGATACTTTGTGCTTTTTGGCCCTCTGACATACTTGAAACTTTCTAAAACGTGTGCACCAACTACACATGTGATACTTATACACCCCACTACGTGGTAGCACATATGAGTGCCACGTGAAAGCATAGGTACATCAATGTATTTAGTAACGTGTGTGTCACATGGCAGCATATGTGGATGTCACAGCCCACATGGCATTCAAACATATGCGATGACATACTTGTACTATGTTGTGTCTGTTAGCGTAGGGGTATTTCTGTCTTTATACCTTGATTGATGTGGCTGATCTGTAATGTTGTGTTGAAACATGTGCTCTTAACTTAAGTAAGGGCACATAGGTCTTTTCAGTTATGTTTTAATAATAATATAAATACTTACTGGCCGACTGGGAGAAGTCAAGTTGACTCTTTCAGTTCGAACCAGAATTCCCTCTTCTCTCTTTCTCTCTTTCTTTATCACTCTTTCTTCTTCTACATAACTGAACTCAGTCAGGCCGAACTCTAAGGCAGACCTGAATTATAACATGGTATCAGAGCCAGGTTAAATCTGCCTAGATTTCTGCTTGCCTAGGGTTCATTCTCTGCGCACCCTATCTAGGGTTTTCCTCTTTTTTTTCTGTGTTCGATTGGAGATAAGGGAAAGGGCTGAAAAGGAGTGATCGCCCTCTTACCTTGGGGGTCTCTATGCCTCCATTCAGGTCGTATGTGGTCGGTTGCTGTGATTTCTGAGATCGCCCTCTCCTAGTAGAGGAAGAATAGAGGGCCGAACTGTGTGTGGCTGTTGTGTGTGGACTGCTCTCCTGTTCGCATGGGTGTTACTTCAGCGATAAGGTAAGAGATTTCAGTGCATGATATCTGTTATGGATTAAATAGGAGGTGTGTTTCAGACCATTTGCTAGGGTTTCGGCCAGTAAGTGCTAGGGGGTTTATGCTGGTTTCTTTGTGCATTTTGAAGGAAGAGATATGATCATATAGTGGTGAGATTTCAGGTAGTTGTAGGAGTAGGGTTTGTTGTGTGAATACATTTTTCAGCAACAACAAGTGCTGAAATCAGTGTGACAGGTGTGATTTAGGGTTTGTGGTGTAAAGAGCACACATTCCAGCAACAATTAGTGCTGCAATCAGTGTGACAGGTGTGACCTAGTGGTGTGTAGTGTGCAGATTTCAGTGATAATAGAATTCAGCAAGTGTGTAGAATTGGTGATAACATAATGGGAGACAGTAATGATTATAAACCTAGTGTGATGGTGCCTACAGACAAACTGAATGTTCAGATGACCTCCATTAAGTTAAATGGAGAGAATTATGTGCCTTGGGCCCGTTGAAGTCTTTCTAAAGGCAAAGAAGAAGGTAAAACATATCAGAGAGGAGAAACCCTCCTCTGACTCTCACGAGTATGAAGATTGGGAGCAAGAGGACACTCAGATCATCACATGGTTGTGGAACAGTATGGAACCCAGGATTAGTGTGAACTTCATGTTCCTTGATATTGCCAAAGATGTGTGGGACCATGCGAAGAAATTGTATTCGGGGCAGGACAATACAACCAGAGTTTATCAGCTTTATCAAGAGTACTTTAATCTGCAACAGGGCAATCAGAGTCTTGAGGAGTACTATGCCAACATGAGGAACATACGTAATGAGTTGAATGTCTATCATCCTCTCACTTCTGATGTCAAGATTCAGCAACAACAGAGAGAGCAGCTTGATGTGACTAGATTTTTTGTGGGACTAAAGTCTGAATATGAACCAGTACGGGCTCAGATATTAAGGGGATCAGCTCTTCCGTCTCTAGAAGAGGTATTTGCTCGACTTCGGAGGATTTCTATCGGATCTACTGAGAACTCTAATATCTCAGATAGATCTACCTTTGCTGCATTAAGAGGCCGTGGTGGTAGAGGTGGAGCTCGGGGAGCTCAGTCTGGCCGTGGTGGTGGTAGTGGTTCTGCATATGGCCAAAGTGGCAATGATGGGTCTACTTATAATCGTGGTGGTGGTCGTACTGGGAGCAGAGATTCAAGGGGAGCCCGTGGTAGAGGACATGGCTCAGGCCCGAGGAAGTGCACTTATTGTGGTATGGATGGACATACCATCAACTATTGTTATGATTTACATGGTCCTCCCTCAACCTGGGCCAATCATGTCGCGACCGGTGACTCAAGTTCCAGCTTTAGACAGGAGAATCATTCATCTGACCAGTTGCCTCCTACATCCACAGATAGTCCCATGAAGGAGATGGTGAGTGTTCCCCGTGATGAATATGAGAGGTTTATCCAATCACAGTAGAACACGGCGACTTTTGCTCACTCGGGTATGGCTTGTCTGGCATCTACACCCAATCCCTGGATCATTGACTCTGGAGCCTCCGATCACATGAATGGAACTCCAGGTGTGTTTTCCTCCTTATCTCATTGCTCAACATCACAATTTGTCACCCTTGCTAATGGTTCCACATCCTCAATTTGTGGTGTTGGTAATGTTGACCTAGATCCTGTATCCCTCTCATCAGTTCTGTATGTTCCTAAATTGCCTTTTAACCTTATGTCTGTTAGTAAGCTGACCAAATCACTTAATTGCTCCATTACCTTTTATCCTTCTATGTGTGTCTTTCAGGATCTCAAGACGGGGATGAAGATTGGTGGAGGACATGAAGCAGGTGGACTGTATTATCTTGACGGTGGTGGTGGTAGAACTTCAACAGCTCTCCAGTCATCTCTTTCTCCTCTCCAGTGGCACTGCCGATTTGGTCATCCGTCGCTCAAAGTCTTGAAGTCCTTGGTTCCGTCCTTGAGTCAGCTTTCTGTTTTGGATTGTGAGTCGTGTCAGTTTGGGAAACACCATCGTGTTCCCTTTAGTTCTAGGGTTGATAACCGTGTGTCGAGTCCTTTTTCTTTAGTTCATTCAGATGTTTGGGGTCCTTATAAAGTAATGTCATATAATGGATACAGATATTTTGTCATTTTTGTGGATGATTTTTCAAGGATGACGTGGCTCTATTTAATGAAAGAAAGAAGTGAATTGTTTACCATTTTTCAAAAATTTTATGCTGAAATTCGTAACCAATTTATTACCCACATCAAAGTTTTTCGTTCTGATAATGACCGCGAATATTTATCCTCATCATTTCAGGAATACTTAGACCAACACGGCATTATACATCAGACCTCGTGTACCTACACCCCACAACAAAACGGGGTGGCTGAGAGAAAGAATCGCCATCTCCTTGAAACAGCAAGATCCCTAATGCATCACATGCATGTTCCCAAACCTTTTTGGAGTGATGCAGTGCTTACCTCTTGTTTTTTGATTAATCGGATGCCCACGTTCATCCTTGATGGTCAGTCTCCGTTTCAGGTCTTGTTTCCCTCTTTGTCTCCGTTCCCTCTTTGTCTCCGTTCCCTCTTACGTCAAGAGTTTTTGGGTGTGTCTATTTTGTCCATAATCTGGGTCCTGGGAACGACAAGTTTGATGCCCGTTCTCTCAAGTGCATCTTCCTTGGCTATTCTCGGACCTAGAAAGGGTATAGGTGTTACCATCCTGGTTCTCGACGGTCCTTTGTGTGTGCTGATGTCAGTTTCTTTGAGTCTATTCCGTTCTTTTTGGGGTCTGGTGATGCTTCTTCCTCCTCTTCCACTTCCCGTTGTCGATCCTCCTCCCTTTGTTCCAGTTGTGACCAAATCCTTGCCTCCGGTGCCACCACCTGTTGAACGCCCACCTATCCGTCATGTGTATACACATCGCCCACGTGCACCAGCTACTACTCCTTCGACTACATCTCCGTCGACGGATCTGGCACCAGACCCCCACTTAGCATCTGAGATTGATCTACCCATTGCTTTGCGGAAAGGTAAACGTACTTGCACCCTTCATCTCATTTCTAATTATGTTTCTCTTACTCACCTTTCCGCTTCCCATCGCCAGTTTGTTACCTTATTATCATCAGTTATTGTTCCTAAAGATGTCCAGGAAGCTCTTGCCTCTCCAGGGTGGTGTCGTGCCATGGAAGAAGAACTCTCAGCCCTTCATCATAATCATACTTGGGACCTCGCTGCTCTTCCTCCTGGGAAGCAAGTTGTTGGTTGCAAGTGGGTTTATACGGTTAAGTATCTGCCTGATGGTAGTGTTGAACGCCTGAAAGTGCGATTAGTTGCAAAAGGGTACTCCCAAACCTATGGCATTGACTACACAAAGACCTTCTCACCGGTTGCTAAGATAGGGTCAGTTCGTGTTGTGATCTCTCTTGCAACCATGTATGAGTGGCCACTATATCAACTTGATATCAAGAATGCCTTTTTGCATGGTGACTTACTCGTGAAGGTCTACATGGAGCAACCTGCAGGGTTTGTTGCTCGGGGGGAGGATGGTAAGGTGTGCAGACTAAGGAAGACTATATATGGGCTTAAACAGTCTCCTCGAGCATGGTTTGGTAGGTTCAGTGAGGTAGTAAAGAAGTTTGGTATGAAACAGTGCAAAGTTGATCATTCTGTATTTAGTCATGACTCTCCGAGAGGAAAAATACTATTGGTGGTGTATGTAGATGATATTGTTATTACTAGGAATGATAACATTGGTATTGATAGGCTGAAGACTTATCTGCAGGATCACTTTCAGACAAAGAATCTGGGTAAATTGAAATACTTTTTGGGGATAGAGGTAGCGAGATCCAAGTATGGGATTAACCTGTGCCAGAGGAAGTATGTGCTTGATTTGCTGGAAGAAACAGGCTTGTTGGGTGCCAAACCAGCTGAAACACCTATGGACACAAATACCAAGCTAAGCAGTGATATGGGTGAAGTGTTTGAAGACCCTGGCAGATACCGACGACTTGTGGGCAAACTGAACTACCTAACCATTACCAGACCAGACATCTCATTTGCAGTTAGTGTGGTAAGCCAGTTCATGCAAAAACCTTTGATTCCTCATTGGAATGCGGTTCTAAGAATTGTGAAGTATCTAAAAGGGGCCCCGGGTCGCGGTCTGATATACAAGAGTGGGGGAAAACTTGAAATAGAAGGGTATTCTGATGCTGATTGGGCCGGTTCTATGTCTGATAGGCGGTCTACTACAGGCTATTACACGTTTCTGGGAGGTAACCTAGTGACATGGAAAAGTAAGAAGCAGACGGTTGTCGCAAGAAGCAGTGCAGAAGCAGAATATAGGGCTATGGCGCATACTGCTTGTGAATTAGTGTGGCTAAGGAACCTTCTACAGGAAGTAGGGTACAACATTAACACTCCAATGAAGCTCTATTGTGATAATCAGGTTGTAGTTCATATCTCCTCTAATCCAGTGTTTCATGAAAGAACCAAGCACATTGAGGTTGACTGTCACTTTGTGAGGGAGAAGGTATTGAATGGAGAGCTAGACACTACACATGTTAATACAGGAAATCAGTGGGCTGACTTATTTACAAAAGGCTTGAGTCGGGGAAGAGTGGACTACATATGTAACAAGCTGGGAGTATATGATATATACTCACCAGCTTGAGGGGGAGTGTTAGCGTAGGGGTATTTCTGTCTTTATACCTTGATTGATGTTGCTGATCTGTAATGTTGTGTTGAAACATGTGCTCTTAACTTAAGTAAGGGCACATAGGTCTTTTCAGTTATGTTTTAATAATAATATAAATACTTACTGGCCGATTGGGAGAAGTCAAGTTGACTCTTTCAGTTCGAACCAGAATTCCCTCTTCTCTCTTTATCTCTTTCTCTCTTTCTTTATCACTCTTTCTTCTTCTACATAACTGAACTCAGTCAGGCCGAACTCTAAGGCAAACCTGAATTATAACAGTGTCATTTTAAATGCCATATGAAATCATATATGGATGTCACGTGGCATTTGAATATAGTTCATGACAAATGCATGCCACATGGCATTTGAGCATAGTTAGTAACAAGCGTATGTCATATGACATCATATATAGATGCCACGTGGAATTTGAACGTAAGTCAATGACACCCACTCCCACATGCCATGTGCTATGGATGCCACATAACACTAGAAAGTGGGGTCAATAACATGAGTATGCCACGTTAAAGCATATATGGATGCCACATGGCATTTAAAGGTAAGTTGATGATTACATGCTACATGACAACATATATGAATTGAGTGCCACATCGCATTTGAACATATGTATGCTATGTGGCATTTGTATGTAATCAATGGCATGTTTGTGCCACATGGCATTTGAAGGCATGTAGGTTGTGTTTTGGTACCATTGCCACTTCTACTTGCAACGTTTTAGGTTGGTAAAATTTTACAAGAATATATTTTTTTCTACTACAAATGCTTTGAATTATCAATACAACATTGAGTACCATTGCTGCTTCTTCAGGAAACATCAAATTTGATGTTTCTACTATAACTGCCAATGCCTATAATTTTTTAGTGAAATTGGTTATCTGATGTGATCTAACAAGACAATTTCTCAAAAATTTGTATTGACCAATACAAAACGTTACAAGTAGAAGTGGCAATGGTACCAAACACAACCTTAGTGGCACATATACGACACATGATGGCATTTCTGTAGAAGAACTGATTACTACCTCCTCCAGCCTTGCTTTTTGCTCCAACACCCTTTAGTTTCTTTCAAGCTGTAGAGAACATTGATGTGGGCCCCACTACCCACTGCAGTGGTCCCCACTGTGTTCGTAGGACAGCAGTGCAGTTATTTGTTTCAGTTATAGTAGTGACAGTTTGAGTCAGTTTGTTAATTCATTAGTTATTTATTTCAGCTTTTATTTACTTTATTTATTATGTAAGTACCAAGGGCAAATGTGTCCTTTCCATTATGTACTAAACATAACCTATAAATATTAAGAGAGTGGCAGCAGCAGAACAGTAAGAATCTGTCCCTCCTTTCAACAACTTGTGTTCTCTTGTTTCTCTTCTATTCTCTCTCCTTTCTCTCTCTTTTTCTTCTGTTTTGCAAACCTAAAACCTATTAGGATTCAAGACTGATTACAGTCTTGATCTTCTACTTGGTATCAGAGCCTATCTAGGGCTTCTCATGTGTATCTAGTCCAGCCGACCACATGAGGACTAGCTAGGGCTGGAAGCTTTGAAGAAGTTTTTCGATGGCTGAATCTTGGAGATTACCAGGAGAGGTTCGCAGCAGTTGAAGACTTGTCGCGGCTTACTGAGAGTTGGTAATCAGGAAGAGGCAACGAAGGTTAGGGTTCAGGTAACCCTAGAAGACAGTAAACCGAAGTACACAAATTTGGGTTGGTTTCAGATCGGATCAGATCAGATTTGTGTTGGTTTCGGATCAGATTTCAGACTTGCTTGTTTGACTATGTTTTCTGGTATAGTTGCTCTAACAGTTTGTAGCCACTGAATCTTGATCAAAGATGGAGTTTAAGGGTCAGGGAGAAAATAGTTTTGGAAACCATAGTTATGGTAGTATATCTGAAACCGGGTTTCAGATTACAACTATGAGATTTGATGGGTCAAATTATTTGGAGTGGGTGCAATCAGCCATGATGGCTATTGGAGGAAGGGGAAAATTGGGTTACCTCTTGGGAAATGTGAAAGAACCTTCCAAGGAGGACCCAACATATACCAAGTGAGTTCAAGAGAACTATTTGGTTATGGCATGGCTGTGTAATTCTATGCAGCTAAATATCAATCGAATTACTTGTGGGCAAAGACAGCCAAAGAGATATGGGATGTTGTGAAAGAAACATATTCCCAACCCCTTAATGTTGCCAGAGCCTATGAACTGAAGTGTGAGGTGAACAGCCTTAAACAAGGAGAGAAACCAGTTTCTGTCTACTTCTCTACCTCGAAATCCTTGTGGCATGAGATTGACCATCTAGAGACCCTTGAGTGGGAGAGTATCAAAGATGCACAGACTCACAGAAAGCAAGTCGAGACGAATAGGGTATTTGAGTTTCTGGCTGGTTTGAATTCAGAATATGACATTGTGTGACAACAGATATTGACAAGAGATAGTGTGACCCTCTCTCAAGCATACTCCCTAGTGCATAGTGAAGAGACCAGGAGGAAAGTCATGATGCAGCCTCAGCCCTCTTTCCCAGCCTTGACAGCTATTAAACCCAAGCCAGGGGGTGACTCAGAAAGGGACCGGAAGAAGGAAGATAAACGGGATCTGGTATGTGAACATTGTAAGAAACCCAAGCACACAAAAGATACTTGTTGGAAGCTACATCCTCACTTGGTCCCAGCAAAACTAAGAAATAAGAAGGGTAATGCTCATATGGCAGTGAACGCTGATTTAACATCCTCATCAGGCACATCCCTAGAGACTTTAGCTACTGTTCGGGCTGCCCTCATACAGTTGGAAAAGGAAGTTGGAAGTTCAGTTCAGCCATCTCAGTCACCATCAACTCCTGCCACATCTGCATTTGCACATTCAAGTACTCGAGCCTCAGCTTACCATGCTTCAGCTCCAGGTAATACTGATCACTGTTGAGTAAGAGATTCAGGTGCATCTGACCATATGACTAGCTTCCCATCTTTGTTCACTTCTTATCACTTGTCCTCTAGCCGAGATAGAGTATCCATTGCTGATGGCTCTCTTGTTCCCATTTCGGGCAAGGGGGACATCAAGCTATCGGATACTATCTCTTTATCTTTTGTCTTGCATGTCCCTAAGCTCGATACTAACCTGCTTTCAGTTAGTAGTATTACCAAACACATGAACTGTTCAGTAACATTTTTCCCTGACGGATGTGTTTTTCAGGATTTGGAGACGAGCAAGGTGATTGGGACTGGCCGTGAGACGAACGAGATCTATTTGCTTGGAGAGAGTTCTCGTCGGGAGGAGTCAGTGGATAAGAAGTCTTTTGTTTCCCAGTCTGTGAGTTCGGTTATGCTTTGGCATAACCGATTAGGTCATTTGTCTTTTAAGTCTTTGAAGAGTCTGTTTCCTGCTTTATTTGAGTCTGTTGAGTTGTCAAAGTTGAGGTGTGAGAGTTGTGAGTTTGCCAAACATTGTAGAACCTCTTATTCTTTAAGTAATAAAAGGAGTAATTCCTCTTTTGATATTGTGCATACTGATGTTTGGGGGTCATATCATATCTCTTCTATGGGTGGGTACAGATATTTTCTATTGTTTGTTGATAACCATACCCGGTTCTCTTGGGTCTATCTTATGCGTTCTCGGGATGAGGTTCCTGCTCTGACCCAAAACTTCCATCAGATGGTTCTCACTCAATTTGGGACCAAAATCAAAGTCCTTAGATCTGATAATGCAAAGGAATACTTTACTCAGCCATTGACCTCCTATCTTCTTAGCCATGGAGTTATTCACTAGAGCACTTGCCCTTATACACCACAGCAGAACGGCGTTGCCGAAAGGAAGAATAGGCATATCTTGGAGGTGGCTAGAAGCATTATGTTTACCTCCAATGTACCTATTCGCTTCTGGGGTGATGCTATCCTCACGGCAGTTTATCTCATTAATCAAGTTCCTTCCCGGGTCCTTGATATGAGAACCCCCTTTTCCCTTCTATACCCAGACGAGGAGTTGTTCACTGTTCCCCTTAAAACCTTTGGTTGTACCTATTTCGTTCAGCTTCTCGGGCCTCATCATTCCAAGTTTGAACCTAAGGCCTCCAAATGCATTTTCCTTGGTTATGCACAAACTCAAAAGGGTTATTGCTGCTATGATCCGGTTTCAGGGAAACGGTTTGTCTCCATGGATGTCACCTTCTTTGAGGAGACACCCTATTATCCTAGGGTTTCTTCTCAGGGGAAGAGCAATGAGAGTGGGGTTGTTTTGAGTTTCTTTCCTCAAGGGGAGAGCAGTGAGGGTGGAAGTGGGGCTGGTAGAAGTGGGGCTGTTCCTTTGCCTATTCTACTGGGTAATGAAAGTTGTAGTGGTGAGGGTGGTCAGAAGGAGCCGGAGTTGAGAGTCTATCACAGGCGATGCAGGCAGGTTGATCCTAGTCTTCGGCAGTCCCGACCAACTCCAGTTCCTTCTACGGCTCCAGATCCAGAGCCTACTGAGATACCTCTCACTGTTGCCACTTCCCCTCCTGTGGATGACCTTGATCTCCCTATTGCCATTCGCAAAGAGAAACGACATTGCACCACTTCTACAGCTCACAGCATCTCACAGTTCTTATCCTATGATCGTCTATCACCATCTTACCAGTCCTATCTCACTTCCATTACCGATGTCCCTATTCCAAGAATAGTGCAAGAAGCCTTATCAGTTCCAGAATGGAAAGATGCAATGCAAGTCGAAATGGATGCCCTGTTGAAGAATAATACTTGGGCACTGGTTGACCCACCAAAAGGAAAGAAATCGGTGGGATGCAGATGGGTGTTCACTGTGAAGCATAATGCTGATGGCTCTATTAAAAGGTACAAAACCCGGCTGGTTGCAAAGGGGTTCACTCAAACTTATGGTATAGACTACTTGGAGACCTTTGCCCCAGTAGCCAAAATGACCACCATTCGAGTTTTGTTATCCCTTGCAGCAAATCATTCTTGGCCCCTGTTTCAGATGGATGTTAAAAATGCCTTTCTGAATGGAGACTTACAAGAAGAGGTTTACATGCAATTGCCTCCTGGATTCTATGATAAAGAGACAGGTAAGAAGGTTTGTCGACTGAACAAGGCATTGTATGGTTTGAAGCAGTCACCTAGAGCCTGGTTTGATAAGTTCATATTAGCCCTTGGAAGGTTTGGTTATGTACAGGCCTAGTCAGATCATACACTATTCATCAAGAGGGTGGAGTCCTCTCTGACACTACTGGCAGTATATGTTGATGATATTGTGGTGACAGGAAATGACAGTCATGAGATTGAGTCCCTCAAGCAGCTCATCCATCAAGAGTTTGAGGTGAAAGATCTTGGTGCACTACGGTACTTTTTGGGTATTGAGGTTGCTAGATCCAAGCAGGGGATTTTTATCTCTCAGAGAAAATATGTTCTAGATCTGTTGGCGGAAACTGAAAAGTTGGGTGTTAAGCCGGATGATACACCCATCGAACAAAATCACAAGATTAGTGCAGAGGGTGGGGAGCCCCTTGAAGACAAAGTTATGTTCCAATGGTTGGTAAGCTTCTATATCTCTACCTCACTCGGCCGGATATTAGCTATACAGTTAGTGTTGTTAGCCAGTACATGCACTCCCCTAGAACTTCTCATATTCTTGCGGCAGAGAGAATATTAGCATACTTGAAGAGATGCCCGTGTAATAATCACATGAGTGTGAAAGTCTATACAGATGCCGATTGGGCTGGAAGTGTTGATGACAGAAGGTCTACCTCTGGATATTGTGCCCTGGTGGGAGGTAACCTTGTCTCTTGGAGGAATAAGAAGTAGAGTATTGTTTCCCGCTCCAGTGCTGAAGCGGAATACAGGTCAATGGCTAATGGAGTGGCTGATATCACTATTTGAAGAGTTGGGTATTGACTATGAAAAGCCCTTAGTGATGTATTGTGATAATCAGGCAGCTATTAATATAGCCCACAACCCAGTGCAGCATGACAGAACTAAACATATCGAAGTTGATCGACATTTTGTGCGAGAAAGGATCACATCACAAGAAGCATGTCTTCTGTACATCACATCTAATATGCAGCTTGCGGATATCCTCACCAAGGTTGTACCAAGGAAAAAGTTAGAGACAAACCTATCCAAGTTGGGCATGATAGATATCTACTCCCAACTTGAGGGGGAGTGTAGAGAACACTGATGTGGGCCCCACTGCCCACTGTAGTGGTCCCCACTGTGTTCGTAGGACAGCAGTGCAGTTATTTGTTTCAGTTATAGTAGTGACAGTTTGAGTCAGTTTGTTAATTCAGTTGTTATTTATTTCAGCTTTTATTTACTTTATTTATTATGTAAGTACCAAGGGCAGATGTGTCCTTTCCATTATATACTAAACATAACCTATAAATATTAAGAGAGTGGCGGCAGCAGAACAGTAAGAATCTGTCCCTCCTTTCAACAACTTGTGTTCTCTTGTTTCTCTTCTATTCTCTCTCCTTTCTCTCTCTTTTTCTTCTGTTTTGCAAACCTAAAACCTATTAGGATTCAAGACTGATTACAGTCTTGATCTTCTACTCAAGCCAAATGGCCCAGAAAACTGCTTCCTGGAGACCAGCAGCATTTTCCTTTTTTGTCATTTTTGGAACATGCCAACCAGCTAGTAGTGCCTTAACTAAGGCAGGGCAATGCCATTGAAGGAGCACTGCCTTGCCTTTTTCTAGTTGAGAAGGTGCAGAAGAAGAAGAAGAAGAGATGAGCTGTTGTTTCAACCTCTTTATTGCACAGAGGGGCAGAGATCAGGCAGACTCATAGTTTCATACCCTTCCTATCTAACACACATGTATATAACAGAAACCAATTTATTAATCAGAAACAACCACCAACTGCTCAAAACAAAAGAGCAGCAGGTCAAATAGTACAACAGCATCCATCAACAAAAGCCTTAAAAGTAATAAAGAGAAAGAAAACCGTTACAGCCTGGTCCAGGGCAACCCCATCCAATAGAGTCTCTTCCAACCCCAGCTCTTGCCAAAGAATATGCTAACGTATTGACACTCCGAGGAACTCAGTTGAATGAGTTGTTCAAATTGGAACTTAGAGAATGAGCTAATCTCACCACAGGTCTGAACTGCCATGGAATATGATTCTGAGATCTCATCCAACCTACAACTGTTTGGCAATCACCCTCCACTTCCACATTTCTCAAGCCCTGCATCAGTAAACCTTGAATTAAAGCCATCAATTCTGCACTTTGGAAGTTCCCAAAACCATCTGGATCCAAAAACTAAGGATTTTATTGCCTTGATGGTCCCTAACAACTACCCCCACTCCAAACATCCCTTGATTACCGAAGCAACACCCATCAAAATTCAGTTAGTGCCTCCCTGTTGTTGATGGAGACCAAATCATCAGACTTTTGGATGGGTTTACTAATTTGAAAACCAGCTATGATATTTGTCCTCTAAATAAGTCATTAAGGGTTACACCATTAATATCTTTACAAATCATAGCCCAATGCACAGCTCTTAATGTTATGAGTTCAATCAAACCTACTTGTGTTTTTCTTCAAATATCAGCAGTGGTACCAAAGACAACCCTAAATTTTTATTCAGTTCTACATCAACAAACCCAATCGATCTTAGAATACAGATTATTTGTAATGATCTAGACCCAAAATAAGGGAATGAAAAAGAAGTGATCTTGGGTTTAACCATATCCAATTCAATTATTCAGGAGAGAATCGGGTTTGTTTTGTTTTGTCATTATTTTCTTATATATCAAGTTATCAACCCTGTGGCATCATACAATTTGAGTTAAATAGAGGAGAGAGCTGGGTTTGAAAAAAAAATAAATAAAAAGTTGTGGGGGGAATGAGAATAGAAACAGGACATAGGAAGGGAAAGAGAGGTGGGGACATAATTAGAACAAAAAAATGAATACGGGTTGTAAGTGGGAGACAAAACTTTGGAACTCTGTTAAAGGGAGAGTATAGAACTCTCTCTTTTGGATAAGATATAATACACCAAACTTGTGACATTTATACAGAGAGAGATTGAGAGAGTTTTGAATACGGGTTGTAAGTGGGAGACAAAACTTTGGAACTTTGTTAAAGGGAGAGTATAGAACTCTCTCTTTTGGATAAGATATAATACACCAAACTTGTGACATTTATACAGAGAGAGATTGAGAGAGTTTTGAATTGACCAAACAAGAGCTTTTAATGGGGTGAATGATCAATAGTGGGGAGAGTGGATAAAACAAAAGGAAAGAGATAAATTAAAAGTATTTTAAATAAAAAGAGAGTGGACCAAGAGGGAGAGGAACTGAATAAGTTTCCCTTTTGTAAGAAGTAATATGATAGATTCCATTTTATCTAACTGAAATTCTCTCCATTACAAAGTTGATATTTTGGCAATTTTGCTCAAAATCGGGAATCAGAAGTTCAGGACATTATCTACTTTATATTTTTCCTCGAATAAAGGTGCCATGATCATAATTCATTTAAAACTTTTATTGGTAGACTCCACAACTTTTTTTAAGGCCTACTGGTTTAAAACATAATAGTGGGAAAAGGACTGCTAAGCAAATTCTCACATGTTTGCTTATGCACCACCCTAATCATACCCCCCCCCCTTCAATCTTGGATATGATTCCTATTGCCTCTCTTCTCCCTATCTCTTTCCCTCTTTCCATCATTTGGAAGATATTAGAGTCCACTTGGTTCACAGGAGTAGGCGCTTGGAATCGGCACCGAAATGGCCCATTCTGATTCCAACCGTTTGGTTGATCAGAATGGGATTCTCCCATATGCTGATTCCGATCAACCAAATGGTTGATCGGAACCATTTGATTGATCCAAAGACCTACTCAACTCTAAGTCTTCATTGTCTCACAGGCCTTCCTCCAGCCAGGCATCCTTCTCCTATATCTCCTCTATTCTGCCTCATCTTCCTTTTTGTGCTCTTCTTCCTCCCTTCTTCTCTCTTCTTGCTCCCCTCTTCTTTCTCTCCCTCTTCCTCCTCCCCTCTGTCGCCACCACTGCCGCTAATACTGCCAATGGTCAGTATTAGCAGATCCTCTTCTCCCCCCCGCCCCTCCTTTCGTCTTTCTCTTCCTCTTCCAAATCTTTGCCCAGCAAAACAAAGCCTGGAATCTTCCCACTGCCACTATGACAACATCCGAACAAAGCCTGGAATCAGCCCCTCTCTACCGCTGCCACTGTGAATAGGGGCAAAAACTGAAAAGTTAAGCTAATTCTGATTCCAGCTTCTAGTTGAACCAAAAAGCAACAACAGGAATCCAATTCCAATTCTGATCCTAGCTGCAAACCAAACAGACCCTTAATCTTTTGGATAAAATTGTCTCTCTCTCACCATATCTTGTTTTCTTTTTTCCTTTTCTCATGTAAGGTTATTGATAAAACTGATGCTCCAAAGGTGGTATTGGCTATAGAATATGAGAAGGCCCTTGAGGTGTAAGAACTGTCCCTTCTGCTGCCACTAATCCTGTGAATGGAACTACAGGCTGGGAATTGGCACTTGTAACAGCTCCAAGTTCAATGAAAGTGCGACAGCTGCAAGCAAACTGGTATCACCCCTATGTTCTGTATTTTGTTCCCATGATAAGTTTCTTGCTGGACCATTCACCATTCTATTGTTATCCTGGATCTTAGTAGTAAGATGCAGTTCCTCTACGAATATATCCAAGATCTAAGTGATGTCCTCTTGGTGTTTAAGCATAATACCAATTTCCATAGAAGCAAGAATGCTCTGTACTAAGCCGGTGATGAGTTTCTTTATGGTGGGTGACAAAGTCATTATGGTTGGGACCTACCTCCCTATCTGCTCCACACAGTGGTTGGTATTCACCATTGATGGTCCTACTAGGAAGACCTAGTATAAAGGTGGAGCTGATTGGGTGTAGGACCAATTAACTGTAAGAACAATTATTATATGAAGAATACATGCTAAAAGACCTGACTTTAGAAGAAACCAAAATTCACAACGATGAAATACTTTTTAGATGGATTTGATTGATTTGGAGCTGATAAACACTAACAATATCCCCTCATTAATTAATTAACAAAGTAAGCAACAGAGAGATACTCTTTTGGGGCTTTGATCGATTTGGGGCTGCCTTGTATCAATTTGGAGCTCCGGTCGTTTCACGGTGGAGGTTCCTTCCAATTTGGAGCTCTGGTTGTTTTAGAGAGGAAGTAGATAGGGTACCGCCGATTCTGGAACCATTCAAAAACAAAATAAATAATAATAGGGTTGAGAGCTCTATTTGGAGGGAAGAAGAAGAAGAAGAAAAAGAGGAAGAACAACTACCTACCGCCGGTCGCCGGTGGTCTGGTCAATGACCGGTTGAGGGGTTATGGTTTGGATGAAAGAGAGACAGGGAAGGGAAGTTCGAACGAGAGAGAGAAGACAGGAAAATGGGTTTTGTCTTCTGCGGGTTGGAGCCACGCTGCAAACGAGTAGAGCCGGGAGGGTTCGGGCGGGGATCATATTCATCGTCCCCCGACCCCGATTTTGAAATAAATCCCCGTCTTCGACTGGAACAAAAGTTGTCCTCAATTTCCATCCGGGTTCCCACGGGATACGAATCCTCAAAATATTAGTATTTAGTAAATTTTTTAAACTATCCTTAGGCTTTAAAAATTGATTAACTATATCCTTACTACTATTTCAACTATTTCAGTATTGTCTTAAAATATTTCTACTCCTTACAATTAACTACCTCTACCTTTACCATTATCATCCGTTAATATTCCGTCAAATTTCATATACATGTGACATCACGTGATGTATAATTTTTTAAAAACAAATTTTACCCACCTCTCTCTCGATGTTGTCCACTCCGAGGTGTTCCAAATTAAAGACACGATTAGATAATCCTGCTAGATGGACAAGGTCGAGGTAGAAGGATGAAGTTGAGTGCTATGATCTACAACAAGGAGAAAGGTCAGAGGCCCGAGGAGTTGTTCCCCGGGTATGTACTTCAACACTCATGTCAGTTGGGTAGAAAAAGAGGTGGTCGGGCCAAGCAAGTTGGAATAATGTCAATTTGAGCCGACGAGATAGTGTAGAGATATTCAAAGAGTGTTCTTCCAAAAGTCCCTAACCACGAGTGGAGAATACTTATTTATAGTTGGGTGTTTGTGTCCTAGATGGATAGGGCTTCTAGGGTTATTAGGATTAGGTCATACGTCGAGGTCTTTTGGAGGTTTCCTCTTCCCCGATGGAGTATGCTTCCTTGTTTGTGTAGGGCACTCTTTCTTAGTCATGCTCTTCCATTACATGTGGCATTGGCATGGCTAGAAAGAGAACAACCGCGGAGACTACCACATGGCATCCTCAACCAATCAACCATCACCTGAACACCACTCCCCCAGTTCCGAAGTTGAGGAGTGTAGTGCTCGGTCGCGACTAGGCGTAGAAGAGTTACGCAGTCATTGGATGAGGAACTTTAATTTCTTTGAGTTGATTGGCCTTGAGTCAGGCTAGTTTGCTAGGCAGACCAGTCGGTTTGAGGCATGTCAACAGACGTGTAATTTTGTCTTCTCGAAGTCACGCGCATGCGAAGGGCGGCATCAAATCAGCGCTCGTTGATTCGAATTGATCTGGGTCATTGGCCTCCTTTATAAAAGGGGAGGTGGCGAGCTATTTCACTTTGTCATTTTGAATGAGTGATCTTAGGAGTTCAATGTGAAATAGTCCTCAACTGGCACTTTAGGTGTTTCGCGGCGTAATCTCTTCATCACTTCGATAAGATGTCTTCATCTTCCTCGTCTTCTTGTTCCTCCTCTTCATCTAGTTCTTGTTCATCAAGTAGTGAGTCTGAGTTGGGGTTTCATCTCAAGGTTGTTGTGCTCGTGGTCCATGAGACTGATGGCCACGGGTCTGAGGTGCTTTGCTTCTTCACCTTGCAGACTGACTCCTAGGGACTTGGCTTGAATTCAGGCCCTTTATTTATTCCCCAGGAGTATGAGCTGAGGTGTCTGGGTATTGGTGAGAGAGCTACTTCGGCTCAAACGGGTGAGCTTTGCATATACGAGCACAACCTAATAATCGGGATGAGGTTACCTTTAAGTGAGGGTATTGCAGTGGTGCTGAGATGGTACCGCATCCAACCGATTTAGTTGATGCCCAACTCCTTTAGGTACTTGATTAGTCTTCTCTACTATTGCTCGGTTCTTGATGTGGACATCACCCTTTTGGTGTTTACGTAATTTCTAGACCTAAAGAAGCACCAGCGAGGTTCCTACTACTTCTTGGGTTGGTAGCATAATAAGGTGCTCGTAGGGGCCCCCTCCTCGGTGAAACACTAGAAGGAGGGGTTCTTCTTTGTACACTACCTGGGGGGTTGGTCATTCCCCGCTGAGCTATCAATCCCAAGGACCAAGTTGAAGGCGTCGACCAAGGCCAAGTTGTCTAGGGAGGAGAACATGTTGTTCTCAATTATGTGAATAGAGAGGGTTGACGTGCAGGAGAACATGTTGTTCTCAATGTTGGTCAGTGACGGGTTGATGGAGCCCCCGACTAGTCTCTTCTTTGCTTTTGTAAGTGTTTCTTTTTACTTAACTTCTTTGGCTTCTATTGCCTTGTCTTTTTTGGTAGATATAGTGATCGTGGATGAGGAGGAGAGGACCAGACGTATGCAAGCCGCTGTGCAAAGGAGGGCAATGGCCCAGGCTGGGGCGGCTCAATAGTATTAATGCATAGATATTGCGAACCCTTGACTGAGCAAGAGACTAAGGCCGATTGAGGGAGATGTGGTGGACGTAGGCTCTAACGGGTCCCCGTCGTAGAGAGGTTTTGAGATCCCCTCTCTGGGTTTGGAAGAATCGATTGCGGAGGTGTATAGGCCAGACTAGAGTGTTCGGCCAGAGGACACGCTAGAGATAGAGGGTGTGCCCGAGCAGTTGGATAGGGGCATTCTGCTGCCCGACATCCGCAGAGAAACCAGCAACTACACGAGTGAAGTGCTAGAGAGCGCAGTCATTTGGGAGTTTATCGCGGTAAGTCTTTTTCATTGTTTCCTCTGTTCCTCAGTTTTATCTAGTCATGCTTAATGATGGCTTCGTGTGCTCTTCTGGTCGTCTGTGCGGTCACGATCTTGACAACAGGATGTACGCTCTTCGTCAGATGGCCAAGGCTCGAGAGGATGAATTTTCCCGCTTGCTGGCAGAGGTGGCCGAGTTGAGGCAGGTGAAGCAGCTAGGGATGATAAGCTTCGACGTTTGAAGAGTCGTGGTCGCAAGCTTAAAGGGGACCACGACAAGGCAAGGAAGGTGGTCGAGGAGGTGGAGGCGAAGTTGTTGTACGTCAAAGAGGAGGCGGTTGCCAAGTACAAGAAGTCCGAGGAGTTTCAGATTGCCCTCGATGATTACACGACGAACTCCTAGTAGATCGATTTTACTCATTGTTAGAGGAGGGTCATGCGTGAGCATCCCGATGATAGTGCGCCACCCCAGAGGAGGCAAACCTTGTAGATGGCACGGTTGGCCTTGACTAATGTGTACTTATTTTATATATATATTTTTGAAAACAACTCAGTATGTTAAGCTTATAATCGGTATGAACACCTTAATTAATGGAAATTTGGTATTTTGGTTGAGCATGTTCTGTGTTGTTTTCCCTTCTCTTTCATTCTCTTTTTTTTTCTATTGAGATGTTCTGCTTAGAGGTGGATGGTCGATGGAGTCCATAAGCCATGCCGAGGTCTTCTATTGGTTGAGGTCTTGGGCTAGCCAAGGTGCTTCTGAGATCTCGACAATGTCTAGGGGCTCGGTGGTGCTTGGTCTTGGAGAACCTTACACTCTTCAGGTGGGCTAGCCATAGTCCTCGGCTGGTTCTACTTCGACCCTTGGTCGACTGTGTGTGGAGTTTGATATCCGTCCACTTGTCATTAGTCGGCGGGGACGTCGTTCCCGCTATGCCCGATGGGCTTGTTTGGCTTCTGGCCGTTGGTCAGTCGGGTATGTCAATAGCATAGATTGGTTTGGCATGGTCGATGAGTGTAAAGTGTATATAGTGGCGTATTTTGAGGTCTATAGCTGTTAGAGTTCTGCTAGTTGTGTGTGTGTGTGTAGTGCGTGCTTGTCTACTGAAACAAAAAAGGGAACTTTATTTCTTGAACCATGCACAATTGACACTTGTCTTTAATCATTGGTAGTACATCCGTAGATTCCCAGTGTTCCATCTCCTTGGCACCGACTTCCTGTCAAGGTCTTCTAGTTTGTAGGTGCTCAAACCGAAGACTCTAGTCACTCTGTAGGGTCCTTCCCAGTTGGGTTTGAGCTTCTCTTCCCTTGGCTTAGGCACTATGACCTTGCGTAGGATGATGTCTCCTGTCTTGAAATCTCTCCTCTGAACTTTGGAGTTGTAGTACTTGGCCATCCTCTGTTTTTGTGTTGCCATCCTGATGTGTGGTCGGTCATGGGATTCTTATACTAGGTCAAGCTCTGCACAAAGATCCTCATTGTTCATTTCATCGTTGTAGAGCTCAGTTCATAAAGTAGGGGACCCAATCTCTACTGGGATCATCGCCTCGACTCCGAAAGCTAGGCTAAATGGGGTCTCTCTAGTAGCCATACACGATGTGGTTCTATAGGCCTAGAGGATGCTTGGTAGCTCTTTGACCCACCTTCTTGGCTTTGTCGAGTCTAGTCTTTAGGCCATAAAGCATTCAGTCGGTCACCTCAGTCTGTCCATTACTTTGTGGTCGATGGACGACTGTGGTTTAGTGACCAATCTTGAGTTCCACGCAGAAGGCTTCGAAATTCTAGTCGATGAACTAGGAGTCATTGTTGGTGATGAGAACCCGAGGATACCCAAACGATAGATGATGTTTCTCCATAGGAACCCTTGGGCGTTCTACGCAGTGATGCGTTCTAGGGGCTCGACCTTTACCCATTTCGTGAAGTAGTCGACCACGATGAGGAGGAATTTTTCTACCTGGCCGTAGTGGGGAATGCTCCGAGCATGTCCATCCCCCATTGGGCAAAAGGCCACAGACTAGGGATGGGCGTGAGAGGAGCGGTGGTGGATATTTAAGTGCCTTTGACAACGGTCACATTTATGGACAATCTGAGTTGCGTCTTACTTCATGGTGGGCTAGAAGTAGCCCTACTGGAGTGCCTTGTATTCTTAGGGTCCATGCGCCAGGGTGATCTATGTAGATACCCTCGTGTATCTCCTTAATGACGTAGTTGACCTCTATTGGGGGGAGACACCACAGGTAGGGGAGAGTGTGTGATCGACATTAGAGCTGCCCCTGGATGAGGCAATATCGGACCGACATATGGGCAAGCCTCTTCGCTTCATTTCAGTCCATCGGAAGGGTGCCATCTTAGAGGTATTGTATTATGGGGTCCATCCATGACGATTCTTGCTGGACTGGGAGGACTATTAGAGTTGCTTATGAAATGCTAGGTTGTGCTAGATCAACGCGAGGCAAGCATGCAAGCTTTGATAGTGCATTGGCCCAGATTTTCTCAACTTTTGGGATCTGTTGTATGGTGAAGTGCTCGAGTCGTTGGATGAGCCCTTACACTTTCTGTAGGTAGCTTGCCACGGTTGGCACTCTTGCTTCGAATTGGTTAGTAACCTGGTTGACCACCAGTTGGGAGTCGCTGAAGGCTTCAACATGCCTTGCTCTGAGGTCTAGGGTGAGTCAAAGTCCAGCTATCAGGGCTTTGTACTCGGCTTCGTTGTTAGACGCCTTGAACTTAAACCTTAGGGAGTGCTCAAGGACGGTGTTGTATGGGCTGAGGAGGATGAACTCGGCACCGCTGCCTTGTTGGGAAGACGACCTATCCACATGGAGAGTCCAAGCTAGAGGGACCTCGGATGGATTCTGTGCCGAGAAAGTACACTCAGCTAGGAAGTTGGTCAGGGCTTGGGTTTTGATGGCGGGCCGAGGTGTGCAGTCAACATCGAACTCACTCAGTTCCACACTCCATTTGATTAGGCCTCCAGATGTCTCCATCCTTTGTAGGACTTACTTGAGTGGTTGGTCAATAGGTACTCAAACACTATGTGCTTGAAAGTACGGCCTAAGATTCCTAACCGAGGTGATGAGAGCCAAGGCAACCTTTTATAGGTTCGAGTGTCGTGTTTCTTTGCCTGTAAGGACCTTGCTGGTATAGTAGGTTGGCCTTTGGGTATGACCTTCCTTCCTCACTAGGACCAAACTGACCACTTCGTCACTAGCAAACAGGTAGAGCAGAAGTTGATATGTTGGGCTTGGTTTCGTGAGCAGGGGCGACGAGCTTAGGTAACGCTTCAGCTCTTCGAAGGACCATCCACACTTGGTCCATTGGAAGTCATTTACCTTTTTTAATGCTTTGAAGAAGGGCAAGCACCGGTTCATAGATTTTGACATGAATCTACTCAGCACGGCCACTCATCGGGTGAGGCATTGCACTTCTTTGTATCTCCATGGTGACTACATGTCTAGGATGGCTTGGATCTTTTCTAGATTTGCCTCGATTTCCTCTATGTGACCATAAAACCTAGGAACTTGCTGGAGTCGATGCCAAAGGCACATTTTGTCGGGTTCAATTTCATTTGGTATTTTCTGAGTGTGTCAAAGACTTCCTTTAGATAAGCTTTTGCACTTCTTGGTATTTCCTAGTACTTTTCGGTATGTCACTTCCCGGATAAAGCCGATGTCGAACAACTTTTGCATTTCCTCGTTGATCGATTGCCACCATTCCAAGGTGAAGCTCCTCTTCTTCTGCCTCACGGGTTGGTAGTGCAGGTCGGCATTCAATTGTGGGTGATGACCTAGGGATTGATCCCCGACATGTTTGCCACCGACCAGGCGAACACATCGGCGTTGTCTTTGAGGAATTACATAATGTCATCTTGAAGGCAGCCTTCTAGGAAGGATCCCACTTGGACTGTCTTCTTGGGGTCTTCATCGAAGAGGGTTACTTGGATGAGGTCTTCTACGGGTTGGTCGTGTTGTGTCCGTAGTTCGTCCCTTAGGTTCATGTTTTTGATGGTAAGTGTCTCGGTAGAGTGTGGTCTCCCTCTGCGTTAAGTAGCATTGCCTCACAGTTCTCTGGTTTTCACGAGCTACGCTCACTCCATATGGGGTTGGGAACTTCATGACCAAGTGGTACGTGGAAATTGAGGTCGTTGCCTATTAGTAATGGCAGAGTGATTTTTTCCTGGGGTAGGGGAGTGTTGATTGGTGTCAAACGGTCTTTGCTGATGCTGATTTGTTTGAAGGCTTCTACAAAGAGGATGTTGGTTGAGCGCTTTGTGTCCACCAATAAGCATCGAGCCTCAAAGTTGGCGACCTTGGAAATTATCACGAGGGTGTCATGTGGTGTCTGGACCCCCCCTAAGGTCATTGCTGGTGAAGGTGACAGAAGCATCTACCTTTTTGGTTCTCTATCTTCGACCTAATGCAGTCTGGAAAAATGCTTTGTAGGCCAAGCTACTCTCCCCTTCGGAGACCATCCCACCTAAGATGATAGCGATGACTCCAGATGGGGGAGCTCGGGCTAGTGGCGCATAGTGGAGATGCTCATCTCCCTTCGGTTTGTGCTCCTTGATGTCTATTAACCTACCGAGGTATCCACACCGGACGAGGTCTTCCAAGTGATGGCGTAGGTCACGATAGCTTTTGGTCTTATGGTCATGGTCTCAATGGAAGTCGCAGTTAGACCTATTCATGGGCCAGGCTTGAGCCCAAGCCCGGCCCGACCATTCGACCTAGGTATTAGCCTAAGCTCGGCCCGACTATAAAGCCCGAAGTGCGGGCCCGAGCCCGACTAGAAATTTGGTAAAAAGGATTTTTCCTTTTTAATTCAACTAAAAGCTATTTTGTTTATACCAAAAGACCTCAAAACCTTAAAAAATAATGAAAAGTCTCATTATTACATGAAAAAATAGAAGAAAGATATTATATATACATATATGCTTTTTTATTATATAAAATATATTTTTATTAATATAATACATTATCAAGTCGGGCTCAGGTTCGGGTCGGCTTTTCTAAGAAGCCCATTCCCGGCCCAAAAAAAAGTTGGGCCCAATATTTTAGACCCGAGCCCGAGTTTGTGGGCCTAAAATCTTGTCCAGGCCTGACTTAAATTGGGTCGGGCTAGGTCGGCCCATCGGGCTACCTAGCCCATGAATAGGTCTAGTTGTAGTACTTGTCTCAATTTCTTTTGTTTCTTTGCGACTTCATGTTTTTGGGCCACCTAACAAAGTTGCGGCCACGAATCTGCATCAGTATCTCAACCCATGAAGCATTTAGATGAGTGAAGCTTTTGTATGTCGGTGGTGGGGTTCGTGGTTTGCAGTCAGGTTGGCGATCCTGCCTCTTATCGTCCCTGTTTGATCTGCACTCATCATGCTCTTTTTGCTTTCTTTCCTTTTGGTCCTCTTCGCTCCTTTGTAGTGCATGGGCTTCCTCAGTGTTCATGTACTTTTGTGCATGTTTCATGAGCGCGGTCCGGTTGGGCGGAGGATTCTTTTGCAATGAAAAGCTGAACATTGAGAGGAGTACAGTCCGCTCATGATGGCCATCACAACCATTGACTGGTTTAGGGCTTAGACCTAGGGGGCCTTGGCATTGAACCTTGCCAAGTATTCCCTTAAAGTTTCTCCTTTCCTTTGTCGCACTTGCAAGAGGCTGCCCGACGTCTTTCAGTGTGTCTGACTGGCGAGCTGGAGGGATCTCATCAACGGTCTCTGGACAAAGATGAGTTCCTTTATTACTTGAATGTAGTGTTGCTTTAAGGGTCGAACCTTTGGAGGAGCCACACTTCTATTTGTTTGGTTGCGCTCTAGCTCGGCCAAGCGCTCTCTTAGCTCTTGGATCTCAGCATCTCTATCGGTTGGGACCATGTTCGCGGACTTCTCCCCTTTTGGTATTGCAGGCCAATCTTGGACCAAGCTAGATTCGGCTATCAAGATTGGCGGTCGGTGCAGATGTTGACTGAGCCGTTCTTTCATTGGAACTCGGGTTGAGTGATGAGATTTACTGTGGATGTTGTGTGCACGAGGCCAGGCTGGGGAGTTGGATCTTTTGGATGACTATGGTCATTCATAGTTAGTTTGGGCCTTGTGCTTGTCCGCGTGGTGCCTTTTGGGGTCCTCAGTGCGAGGATTGGATGATGGCTATAGTAGGCACAAGCGTGGCAAGGCGAGTAGCTTGGATAGATTGAGTTGGTTGCCCCAGTATCTCCATCATGGCTAGGATGCGGTTGACTTTCTTCTACATGGCTTGGAATTGTGCAAGGTCGACCGTAGTCTAATGCTAGGGCCCCCGAGGTGGAGAGTTACGAAATGAACGGGATCCCCAAGATGGAGAACAGGCTCCAGGGTGGTCGGATGCATTCTTGGGGATGATTGTTTTGAGTGTGCGGAAGGATGTTTGGTAAATGACTTTTTGTACTTTTCCCACAAACGATGCCACTCTGATGTTGTCCGATCTAAGGCGTTCCAAACCCAGGACACGACTAGATAATCCTACAACCAAGAGAAAGGTCAGAGGCCTAAGGAGTTGTTCCCCAGGTAGGTACTCTAACGCTCAAGTCAGTTGGGTAGAGAAAGAGGTGGTCGGGCCGAGCAGGTTGGAATAATGCCAGTCCGAGTCAAAGAGATAGTGTGGAGATATTCAAAGAGTGTTCTTCCAAAAGTCCCTTATCTCGAGCAGAGAATACCTATTTACAATTGGGTGTTCGTGTCCTAGATGGATAGGGCTTCCGGGTTTGTTGGGATGAGGTCGTCCGTCGAGGTCTTCGAGAGGTTTCCTCGTCCGCTGAGGTCTTCGAGAGGTGTCCTAGATGGACAGGGCTTTCGTGTAGGACACTCCTTAGTCGTGCTCTTTCTTTACGTGTGGCGTCAATGTGGCTAAAGAGAGAACAGTCGTGGAGGCTGCCACATGACATCCTCGGCTAGCTTAACCATCATCCGAACATCTCTATCTCTCTCTCCCCTTCTTCCCCTTCTAAAATTCATCTCAGATCTGCAAGGAACCCCTACAAATTTTTATTTTTTTTTTGTCACTTGAAAATCCAAAAGGTCGAGAGAGGTGGAAATTGAATCGGTGGGGGTACTTTAATTTTTTTTGTCACTGGGTTCTTTATTGGGAGGACTTATCCTTGTTGGCTTTGTTGCTTCACCTTTGATTTTCAAATTTTCTTGCTCTAGTTTAGTGGACAACATGAATGGGTCGAAGGGGAACTGAGCATCTACAGTAGAAGAGAACCAATACAAGAGGTGTAGAACGAACCATCAATCCTTTTGTTGCAACGCTTCCAATCCAACCATTGATCATTGATTGAAGGATTTTTCATTTATCATTGATTTTTATCTAGTCAGACATGGCAACCATGTTTGTGTTGTTGTTGCTGTCTGGAATTAGGGAAATTGAAGATGGTGATGGCTCTTGACGAGTTGACGGTAAAATTACTGGCAGTCTCCTACATTTTCCACTAACATTGGTCTCCCCAAAACGAGAACTACCAACACAATTGCTCTAGAAGCAAGAGTTGTGTCCACAAAACAAGCTTCTACAAAAGCATAATCAGTTTGAAGAAATGCATAAGAAATAGCCTTCTCAATCTCCCTTTAGAAATCTCCATACTCTATCATAAACCTTGGTAAATGATTATAGAGTTCTTAACGCAACTTACTACTTTGATGCTCGAAGATCCTTGGATGATGTCGTTACCCCCAATAGTTGCTATGACTAAGATTGTCTCACTTTGCGTCCCTCAGCAACTTACTGCAATGTCTCATACTTGTATTATCCGATGTTTGATAGTTGGAAGATTAAGATTATATTTTAGTCTCAGCAACTCCCCGACTAGCCCGACCTCATGGGGCTTCCTTGTGATGAGGCCCGTTGAGCAGCTCATAGTTACGAAGGAAATGGTACGTCTCAAAGCTGTTACACTTCAGGAGGCTTGAAGAACAAGGGGGCAATGATGGGAAGGAGGAAAGAAAAAGAGGGAAAGAGGGAGAAGAGGAAGATTGAAACCAAAATCACTACCTATGATTTCCCTCTTGATGCAACAACATTGCTAGCAAGAGTGGACTAGAAGATGTCGTCGGCAAGGAACTCAAAAAAATCATTGCCAATCTCATTGAGTTTTGTAGTGGGAAGATGCGCGTCTCTTGAATTTATAGTGATGGAAGCTTGCTTGGGGATTGCTTAAGAGAGTAGACTAGTAGATTCCATCGGCAAGGAACTCAGAAAAATTGTCCCCAATCACCTCGAGAAGATCCACCACCATAAGCAACAACACTGCTGGTGATGAAGGCTTGTATTTTATTTTTCCTTGGCTCTGGTTTCAAGTGCAATACTAGAGTTGTTTGTGTTTACAACAATGGCATCCAGACAAGTGGACGAAAGCAGTATCAACTAGTATTAATGGCGAAGAGCAAGATGAGAAGATGGGAATACAGTATCAACCAATATTAATGGGGGTTTTTTCATAAAAGACTCATGAGATTTCAAGGCCAGTTAATCCTTAACATTTATTGGAACCAAAGAGCTTGAAGATCACCAATTATGCCTTATGTTGACTAGGAGTCTAAGTTTTTTGATATTGCCATCCCTAGGCTCGAGTTTAGCTCGGTTCGAGTTCGATTCTAATCGAATTCAAATATCGATATAAGCTCAATTAGTTATTAAAATCGGAGATCTCACTAGTCAGTAGTCACTAATAAAAGGATCGACCAGAAAGTTTGAGCGTTGGTTCGACTAACACATACATATATAATATAATATATTTTATAATATATATTATGAAAATTTATTTTTATATTTTTGTAAAAATGTATTCATTTTTGACTTTTCAAGTTGAAGTAGAGCTAATTGAATATTTAATTGAATCAAGCTCAAACTAGGAAATAGAGTTTGGATCGAACTAGAATTCGAGGTTGAGCTTAATAGTATTTTAATCGAACTGAGCCAAGACATAAAGAAGTTCGGCTTGGCTCAACTTGATTGCACCCCAATTTAGAGTTGATCTAACATTGTGAACCACCACTATTAGAGGCATGAAACTGTTAGTTTGGGATGCAAAATTATATGGACCACATGTTTGCTCCTGATTGGAGGGTACACATTTCCTATTAACCAAGTGGTCCATAGGATGTGAGTTCTTGGGGCTAAGGTTTTGTTTTCTCTATAAAACTGATATCTACTCCCCCCTAGGCTCGGATCTACTACCCACAAGTTATTCCTACATCCCTACTAGGCCCAAGGGACATTACATTTATATATTGGGAATATCTCCCTTGTCATTCATGGGAAAATGTTCCCGATACATGGTATTGGTGTTCTATGGGTCAAAATGTGGGCAGCAGATTTAGAAGTGTCATTTCTCTACAATCTCCACTTTTGTACATTTTTGTGAAGCTCAAGGTTCAAAAAATCACAATGTATCACTAATCACATCATTCTAGCATTAAATTGATACACGAAACACCATAAAATTAAGAGTTTGGACCGATAAAGGACTGCATTAGGTCATTTCGAGCATGTATCAATCGATACAGACCTGATTCAAATCGACACTTGTGTGTATTAGCTGATATAGTCCAACTTTTACTATTACTAGTAAGCATGCACGTGGCAATTTTAAATGATAATAATGATAGTAATAATATATCAATATATATATATATTGTTTTTATTTTTCTTCTTTTTTTATTATTGATCGGATGTAGAATGCAAAATCCAAATCTGATTACATAAACACTTTATCCAAATATGTGATAGTCATCGAGTTGTGAAGTTTCAAGTATCATTGATAGGCCTATTTGCTTGGCTAGATTCCTCTTTTTGTAATGTTTTGTCTTTTTTGGTGTATCTTTTTTTTTATCATTTATCAAAGAAATGTAAGATTTAAATATAAGGAATTGAATGGGGTGAAAAACAGTAGTTCAATTTACAATTCAAACCTCACAATTAAATAGGGACTAAATTCAAAAATGAGTTTTTAGTTAAAAGATGTTCCAAAAACTTATTCATATTCTTAATAGTAGTGTAAATATAGAATTTACATGTGTTCAATTTTTTCTATAATTTTTTTTTTGTATTTTTATGTGTAACAATAATTCTAACATGGCACACTTATTTTTGTTTAATATGATAGTTATATGTGCCTGGATGTTTTTTTTACAAAATTTATATATATTTTTCATTTATATATTTTATTAAATTTATTTATTTATTTATGATATTAAATTTTAACACATTTGACCCAAAAGTTGAACTATTAATCTTTGTCAAACAGTAAAATGATTTCATTTTTTGTGAGTTCTAAATTATGCATTTTATTTTCATTATCAATAAAAATAATTATTGTTTATTACACTTTTTTTTTACTTTGATTAATAAAAATATCATAAATGTGTTTAATTTTTTCTACATTTTTTTAATTTTATATATTTATTTATATTTTAAAATTTTTATTACCTAACTATGATTTTATAGGTTGATCAATTTGATTTGGGTGGTTGAATTGCTCAGCCACCACTTGGACAAAGAATGATTTTGCTTTTGAGTCAATTTTAAAACATATAAGTATATATTGTTAAAAATATTAACATGAATCTAATTGATAGCATTTATTAATGAAAAATAACTTAAATATAGGATTTAATAAGAGAATATGAGAGTTAATGCCTTAAGTACAAGACATAATGAGAGGGGATTAAATGAGGTGGAAAGTAATAATTGAACTTACATTTTAAATCTTTACAATTAGAGGTTGACTAAATACTTAAATATGGGCATTTTAGTAGCCCTTAAAATTGACATTCAAGTTATAATAAAAATAGATTTTATACCCTATCTCAAACAAAAAAAAAGAGGGTAATTTTAGTCCAATAAACCTTCAGTCTGCATCCACACTTTTATATATAGTAATAATAGTATAGATAATCTCCCTTTCTCTCCCTCTCTCTCTCTCTAATAAGGGTAAAATACAAAAACCTCCCCTGAGGTTTCTGACATCATAAAAACCTTCCCTCAAGTTTCATTTTAATAAAAGCCTCCTTAAACATTTAGAAAATTCAGCAAAAACCTCCCTTCAGTAATTGACTTAAAAGGAAAACATTTGAGTAATGCATTATTTTTTCAAAATATTTATTTTACCCCTTTTAAGTTTAATATGGTTTCACATTTTAGATAGAACTTTACTAAAATAACCATAAAAGAAAATTTAACTTGAATAACCCATTTGTCTCCTCTTCTCCTCTTTCCATCTCCTACCCCAGAAACTCCATATCGTAAAAAAAAAAAAAAAAAAAGAAGCATTCAGCCACTGTAAAGTAGTGCAGACATCAAGAATAAGGGAAATTGCAGTGACCTTGACACTCTTGCAAGAAGTAGAAAAGTGTTCACAGGTTAGGACTTGAAACCCACCATATACTTACAAAAGCACCATGCTTGCTTAGAGTCAAGCAACCATCGAGAACTAGGGATTCATGGAATTGGGTTTCCTTGTAGCCACCAAGAAGCCACTTCCTGACAACCAAATTGGTGGGTTTTTTGGGGAGTAGAAGAAAAGCTGAAATAGAGGCTTCTCCTTCTTGTGTGGTTACTCTGAAAGCATTATTCACTTCTATGCAAAATGAGGTCCGCTACACCTACAAAGAGAGCTCGTATGACGAATTTGAATTCTCACATTCCCTTTTCCCAAGTTCATGGTGAAATGAATCTCAATTCCTCAAAGGACTACCACAAGAGGCACAAAGCTTGCAAGGCTCACTTTAAAACTGCCAAAGTTATCATGAATGGAATTGAACAGAGGTTCTGTTGTAGCAGGTTAGTCTTCTTCCCTTCTGGACTTCAGTTGAAGAAGCCATATTTTTCCCTTGGTTCATTTTGAAGTGACTTTCAGTGAAATGTAGTCTTTGCTATTTGCTTCCCGTATATAGCATTCCTTAGAACTAGCTCTTTTAACTACTTTTCATTCTCTTTCTCTTTCTCTTTGGATGATTTTCTTTTTCATATTTTTTCCTTGGGGTGGGGGTAATCTAATCACTTCACTTCCAAATTTTGATAATGAAATTTTTAGAAATTTTGTATAAGTCAATTATTAAATTTGATCAGAACTTCAATTCTTTGGGGGGTCAAAAAAGTTGAACCTCTTCAGTACTATGGTACAATCTACCTTTTGTTAGTTAGATTCTTATTAACGGCATAAAATGAATACAGTTGTGAGAAGATATTTTGTTATCCAGGTTTCATTTTTGAGTTCGATGATAGTACAAGCAGTTGTTGTAAATGCCCAAGTTTCGTTTGCTTTCTAGCTATGGTGGTTGAATGCTTCCTTTGATGGTGGTAGATTGAAAGAGAAAGAGGACGATAAATGGGTTATTCAAATTAAAGTTTATTTTAGTAGTATGTAAAATCATATGCAAAAGGATAAAATGGGTATTTTGAAAAAATAATGCATCAATCAAACGTTTTCCGTCTGGGTTAGTGATGAGAGGGAGGGTTTTTCCGAATTTTCCAAAAGTTCAGGGGAGGTCTTTATTAAAGTGAAAATTGAGGGGAGGTTTTATGATTCTTAGAAACCTGAGGGGAGGTTTTTTGTATTTTACCCCTCTAATAAATTTCAAATTCAAATTTGTCTAACGCCCATAATTATTCCCCATCTCTTTCAATAACTCCAATATTCAATGTTAACTCTTACATTTAAGGCAAAATCGAATTTTAAATACATCATTAAATTCAAATTGCAATTTTTGAATTTTAAACCCCTATAATTATTTCCCATGTCTCTCAATCTCAACTCTTACATATAAGTCAAACTTGAATTATGAATACATCATTAAATTCAAATTGCATATCATCAAATACGCCACTTAATTTAAATTCGAATTTGAAAAATTCCCAACTATAAAAACTATATTTTGAAGCTAAGAAGATTGGAACGTAGCTATAATGCCCATAAATCTACTACCATGACATACCCTAATTGCTTGTTAAATTTATATGAACTTCGATTATTGAGTAAATCTTTTTTGGCCAGATGTTTATCAATAAATGCTAAAATTTAGGAAAAATCTATGATGACGGAATTCATGATATAAAAAGACTATGACCAATCAAAACCCCATGAATTTTGATGAAAACCCATTGAATGACGGTTGAATGGTAATGAGTTTTTCCAATGTGATTTAAATGCTAAATCAGTTTTAATACAAATTATATTGTTTTTTCAATTAGGGCAACCACATTTAGTCTTTTCATCATTTTTCAATGATTATTGATGAAGGGCATTTTGGTCAACCTAATTGATGGTGGACACATGGACACTGTCAATAATACAACATCCCACTCAGCAAGACAGCTCGCCAGTTAAACACGTGGCAGCCAACATCAGGCACACGACTGAGCTAGAGCAAGCTCAGCCCATAACATCCAGCAGAGCAGAGCAGCTCGCCAAAGTGACACATGGTAGTCAGTATCTAGTACATGGCCGAGCTAGGGCCAGCTTAGTCCTCTGACAACCCCAGCTTGCGTGAAACAGTCTCGAAGGCAACGCCCGCGTAAGCATTGTAGCTGCAACATACGGAGTGGTCCACTGAATTAACCGCCTCAAGACCAGCAAGTGACCTGTAACGCACAGATCTAGCAATCAACTGACCAGTACACCCCAAAATTTGCGAAATAACTTCGTACAAGGCTCAAAGACGTTACCAAACAACACCAAAACTTCAGGTAGTTGTAAAAAGACCCTAGGACCACTTCAAAAGGTATGCACACATAAGCTCTCACTCTCTCCCAATTTCTTTGATAGAACCACTCACTTAATTAAGCATCGGAGTGTCCTCCTGGGTAAAATTTACCTAGGCACTTTAGACTCTCTTTTGTTTCTACAGATCTGAGCTCGGCACAACAGCTCGACTCACCATAGATTGAACTCGGTCCGAGCCACCTCATCAGACATGAAGGAGTGAACAGATTCTGTGCTTCATCTATTAGTGGGCATATTTTGTGCCTCATCAAGGGCTAGATCCCAACCATCACCATTGGTCAAATCGACATTCCTTTGCCACAAGCGGAGAATGTGAATATGCTCCCCCCCATCTATGGAACTAGTAGCACCTCCTGCGACAGTGGATGCACGACAGTTTAATGACCTAGTATGGTGTGTCAATACCATGACTGAACAAATGCGGTCATGGGAGAACAAGTTTGTGTTTATCGCTGGACAATAGCAGCGGCCGTACCAGCAGCAGCCACACCAGCAACAGCCACACCAACAGTAGTCTCAGCAGCAACTTCATCAGTAGTCTCAACAACTTCACTTGCAATCTCAGCAGCGGTGTCAACCACAACATCTGGTGATGTTCGAACAATTAGCACCAAAGGACAGTCAGCCTCATAACAACCAACAACCCCCACAATCCAACAATTTGAATCAAGAAGGTTTACCCCAATTGTGAGTGCATAGCCAAATGCATGCACCAAACAGGAAAGATACTACAACCCTGAATGAGCAAGAACCAGAAGAGAGCTAGGCAGAGGCCCCTACTGAATCTAATGCAACCAGCTCCACTGAAGGCACTAGAAAAAAGAAAAGAACACACCGCATAAGAAGGAAGATACAGCTCGCCCGAGTAGGGGGCAAGGCTTGTCTAGGAGAAGGTAGCACGACAACAAGAAGAATAATTACATTATTAGAACAACTCGGCTTGACTAGGGAAACCCCTCTTGCGTCGGAAATCCTCAGAGCTCCATGCCCTAAACACTTTTGGGCACCCACCTTGGAATTCTACTAAGGGAAATCAGACCTGGTAGAACACGCTAACAATTTTCAAGCTCTAATGCTCCTTCATGGAGCAAATGACGCTAGTATGTGTATAGCATTCCCCACTTCCTTAAAAGAAGAAGCCTATCTATGGTATTCGGGACTGGCCCCAGGATCCATAAAAAATTGGGACCAGTTCACCCGACTCTTCATCAACTAATTTATAACAAGCACGCTGCATTCAAAATCAGCTACGTGCCTATTTAACATAGTCCAGAAGCCCAACGAACCACTTAGAGAATACATCCGACGCTTCAACATGGAGCGATTGCAGATTCCTGATTTAGATCCCTCTGTACAACTGATAGAAGCCAAAAAGGGCATTAAGCATCGCAAGCTAAAATGGGAACTAAAACTCCACCCTCTAGCCACTATGGAAAGGTTCCCCATAGTTGCCCATGAATTCATTAGGGTGGAAGAAGTAGTAGGAGAAGAGACCGAAACGGTAGGAAAAAGAAAGCAAACAGATGAAGAAGCAAGCACAAGTCGAACCAGGTGAAGGAGCAGGTCACCTCGTAAAAGTAGATCCCCAAGGAGAAGGTGTATCAGTTGCCATGCCGAAAAAGCAAATCGCCAAACAGAAGAGCAGGGTGACGACTAGGAACACCACCCACATATAGTAAGGTATTTATGCCGTTTAACACTCACAGAAATGAGATTCTCATGCATATTCAGTCTAATGATTATGTGAAATGGCCTCCCAAGATGAGGGGGGACCCCAACACCAGAAACCCGAACAAGTACTACCATTTCCACAGGGACTTCAGACACCATACTAAGAACTGTTGGAACTTGAAGAATGAAATCAACGACCTCATTAAGAGAGGTTACTTGAAACGTTTCATCAAGGATGAGTGAACTCAAGAAGTGGAAGCTAACAGGGAAGCATCACAGAGCAGTAGACAGCAGGAACCACCTGCCAAAAACCAACAAGCACCAAAGAGACAGGTTAGAGGAACTATCAATGTGATCATAGGGGGCTCGATTATAGCAGGATGCACCTCATCTGCTCGGGCCACCCGGCCCGGCCCGACCCCCGGATGGGCTTGAATAAGCTTTTTGGCCCGCGGGCTTAACCTCGGGCCAAAAAGGCCAGCCCGCATAAAATTCAAGCCAGACTCGGGCTTTGCCAAAATAGCCTGGCCGGAGCCCGGCCCGGCCCGAGCTATAGTTAAACCTAAGTAAAAACCCTATGCGATGTCCATTTGAATAATTTTTTTTTTTATTTGAGAAGGTTGTTGATTCACTTGTAGGCCCATTGTTCATTTAAATAGGGAAAAAGCACATGAATTAAAATAGATAATGTCTATTTGAATAGGGAAATTTTTGATTTTCTTTTATTAGGTCGGGCTTCGGGCTCAGGCTCGGGCTTCATGCTTTTTATCAGGGTCAGGCTCGGGCCCAAGTTCTAGGCCCGTTGGGAGGAATGCAGTACACAGACTGGAATAGGAAGATAACTAGCCACATAAATGCACCCAAACAAAAGAAGTCATTTATTTCACTAAAGATGACATGCGAAGAATCCAATACCCTCATGATGACGATTTGGTGGTAAAATTGCTCATCAATGATTTCAAGGTAAAAAGGATTTTGGTAGATTCAGGTAGTTCAGCTAACATTTTGTTCGTCGAAGCCTTCAAAAGAATGGAGCTGAGTAAGGATGATCTGCTGCCCACTGATATACCGTTGGTAGGATTCAGCGGGGAAGTAGTTCACCCGATTGGCAGGATCAGGCTATCGATTGAAGCAAGCCCCCCCCCCCCCCCCCAACTCTCCTGGAACATGATTTTCTAGTAGTATCTACCTTCATTGCCTTATAATGCAATCTTGGAACGACCAATCCTACACGCATTGCGAGTTGTGGTATCCACCTACTACCTAGCACTGAAATTTCCAATGAACACAGGGGTGGGAGTGCTACACGGTGATTAGCTAGAGTCTCGAAAATGCTACGTGGCCTCGCTGAAAGCCAAAGGTAAAATGATAGTCGACATCAACCTGGATCCTCCACCAGAAAACACTAAAGAAAGAGCTCGCCTGACCAAGGATACAGTAGCAGTACATGTCTCCAAAACTGACCCTGAGAAAGTCCTACGGATAGGAGCCCACATGAAAGATCCTTTGCGATTTGAATTGGTAAGCTTTTTATTAAAAAAATCTAGATGTCTTTGCCTGGTCGACTACTGAAATGCTTGGTATAGATCCCAATCTAATAACTTATAAACTTAATGTGGACCCTACAGTTAGACCAGTCCGGTAAAGGAAGTGAAACCTTGCCCTAGAAAGGTGGAATGTAGTGAATGAAGTAGTGGGGAAACTGCTAGCTACAAACTTCATAGAGGAAGTCCAGTATTCGAGCTGGGTGGCAAACCCAGTGTTAGTGAAAAAAGCAAACGGAAAATGGCGGATGTCTATAGATTTTACGGACCTAAATCACGCCTGCCCAAAAGATAGCTTCCCCCTACCTAGCATAGATCTCTTGGTAGACGCAACCTCAGGATTCGAACTACTCAACTTTATGGACGCCTATTCAGGCCACAACCGAATCTTGATGGACCCTGAAGATCAAGAGAAGACTGTACTTACCATCGAAACAGGCCTGTACTATTACAAGGTCATGCCATTCGGTTTAAAAAATGTTGGAGCGACCTACCAACGATTAGTGAATTTTGTTTTCTCAAAGTTAATTGGAAATAAAGTTGAGTGCTATGTTGATGACATGGTTGTAAAAACTCTATTTTCAAAAGAATTAGTTTCCGATTTAAATATTGTATTTGAAGTTTTGTGAAAACACAACCTAAATTTAAACCCAAATAAGTGTGCTTTCAGTGTGACATCGGGAAAGTTCCTGGGCTATATCGTCAGGCAACGAGGTATAAAGGCTAACCTGGAAAAAAATCTAAGCGATCTTAGACATGAGACCACCCAAGGCGGTTAAGGAAACCCAAAGATTAACAAGACGAATAGTGGCCTTGAACTAATTTATGTCCAAATTGGCTGAGAAGTGTCTTCCCTTCTTTAATGCCATAAAAAAGAACCAAACCTTCGAGTGGACTGAGGAATGCTAGCTCACCTTTGACGAACTGAAGCAATACCTCAACTTGCCCCCTCTACTGACTAGATCGGAGGTGGGAGACAAGCTCAAACTCTACCTCTCTACAAGTGATGAAGTTGTAAGCTCAGTCCTTGTCAGAGAGGTAGACAAAGCACAATTACTAGTATACTATGTTAGCAAAGTACTCTGTGCCGCTGAAATGAGGTATCCAAACATTGAGAAACTCGCCTTTGCCTTGGAATTAGCCACTCAGAAGCTGAGACCCTACTTCCAGGCACACTCCATAGTGGTGCTAACAGCCCAACCGTTGAAGTAAATTCTCTTGAAACCCAAAATCTCGAGAAGACTCACCAAATGGGCAATTGAGCTCAGTGAATATGATATCCGATTTGAGCCATGCACAGCAATTAAAGCACAGGTCCTAGCAGATTTCATCGCCGAGTGTACCTTCAGCTCGCCGTCACCTAGGCAGTTTTATCCAGCACGACGCCCCCATCTCACGAGATAATGAGCTGGGACGAGGAGCTTTGGATACTTCACGTAGATGGCTCGTCTCACCATAGCGGAAGCAGAGCTGAGTTAATACTATACATACCTTGTGGAACAAAGCTGGAATACATGCTCCGATTTCTATTCCAAGCATCAAACAACGAAGCCGAATATGAGGCCCAGCTAGCAGGACTAGCATTAGCAAGGGAAGTAGGATCCAAACACATAGTCATATGTAGCGACTCACAGCTCGTCGTAAACCAGGTAAATGGGAACTATGAGGCTCAGGATCCTCCATAACGACATATCTCACCAAAGTTAGAAAACTCCTACCGGTTTTTGAATCATGGTACCTCTAACAGATTTCGAGATAAAAAAACATGGAGGCTAATGCCCTCTCCAAATTAGCGAGCACCATTGACTTGACAAAATGAACCATCTACATAGAAGAATTACCACGACCTCCAATAGAAAAGGAAAGATAGGAGGTCGCCAACATCACTATCGCCGAGCCGATCTGGATTGACCCACTCTACGATTACCTGGAACACGACACACTACCAACAGAAAGAAGCACAACTCGGTGAATAGAGCGACAAGCAGCCCGCTACATGATAGTGGGCGAGCTGCTCTACAGGAGGTCCTTCATGATGCCCTACTTATGATGCCTAAGATGAGCTGAGGCAAGCTAAGTTCTACAAGGGATCCATGAGGACCTCTATGGAGGGCACCTAGGGAGCAAGGCCCTCTCCCAGAAAGCCTTGTGACAAGGATACTATTGGCCCACCATGAAAGCAGACGCATCCGAGCTGGTCCAGCGGTGCGATTAGTGCCAACGACATGTGAACATCCTACTTCAACCCACTACCGACCTAAGATACTTGACCAGCTCATGGCCATTTGCACAATGGGGCATAGATCTGCTAGGGCCCTTCCCACTGGCCAAGGGACAGAAAAAGATTTTGGTGGTAGTTGTAGATTACTTCACTAAGTTGATGGAAGTAGAACCCTTAGTAACAATAACAGCTCATATGTCCAAATTTTTTTTTTGGCGAAATGTAGTGTGCATGTTTGGCCTACAAAGAATATTAGTTTCCGACAACAGAAAACAATTTGAAAACATTAAGTTCCAAGATTGGTAAGATCAAATGGGAATAAGGTGGAGATTCACGTCGGTAGCGGATCCCCAAGCTAATGGGCAAGCTGAAGTCACCAACAGAGAAATACTACGAGGATTCAAGGCTCAGTTATCCTGAGCCAAAGGATTGTGGGAGGACGAGCTATCCAACGTACTATAGGCCTATAGGACCACTACCAAAACAGCAACCGGTGAAGCACCCTTCAACCTAACCTATGGAACCGAAGCTGTGATACCGATAGAAATAGAAATTCCAACCTTGTGATCTAAAGTGTACGCTGAAGAATCAAATGAAGAGCTAACCTTGACCTACTAGAAGAAACCAGAGAACTTGCTCACATTTGGACTGCAGCATACCAACAACGTGTTGCGCAATACTATAATGCTAAAGTTAGAAAATGTAATTTCAGGGTCGGCGACCTAGTGCTCAGGAAAATAATGGTGCCTGAGCCTAGAGTAGGGAAGCTCAGTCTGAACTGGCAAGGACCTTATAGAGTCTAAAATTTTCGGCGGCAATGCATATGAGCTTGAGACACATGAAGGCAAAAAGGTTCCCCGGTCATGGAACATTGACAATCTACACTGATACTATGCCTAAAATAAGGATTCGAACAGCTCGCCAGTACCATAAATCTGCTCAAAGGTAATAGGCAAGCTCAAAACAACACAACACAGCTAGGTCACACAGAAAAAAAAGAACGATGGAAGAAACAAAACTCCTTTACTAAAGAGAGAAAAAAGGGGGAGAACCGGAACTCCCCCCTATAAGAAGCAGGCCAAGTGCCTGTCCAAATATAATATATATATATATATATATATATATATATATATATAACAGTTTCATGAGTTCGGACAATACGGGACACGCAGGCCCCAAGATCATAAAAGGAGTATAAAAGCCCCCAGAATAGCTGAGAACAAACACAAACAGACCACCACAGATTCCTCGGCTGAGTTGAGAGACACACTACTCTTCACTGCCAACATCATCTTGAGCCTCCTCGCCATCTCCCCCATCAAACCCCTCTTCGTCATCTTCCTCTTCCTCCGACGGGGTTAGTGGCTCATTGCCCACCTGGGTGACGAACTCGGGCGACAACTTTCAAGAAGTAAGAGAGCTGACGTCAAGGTCGGGAAAAAGAGACTTAAGATAGTGGTAGCATAGCTTGACACCCCTCTTCATTAAAGGGATACCGTCCACTGCTCGTTGGTTCTCGTATGCAAGGGATTTCAATTAAGAAGCAACCGCCTCTGTCCTAGCTTACTCATCCCCTGGGCACTCCTTTTGGGAACACTTCGACCTTGCCTCTGACAACTTGCGCTGCAAACACTAACACTCCACACGCTCCCCTTCTAAGTCCATCCTGAGCTTCTACACCTCAGTGTTAAGCAAACCTACGTTAGTTTGCATACTAGCTCATTCCTTCTGGCTGGAATAGGCACGATCCAGCAAGGCCTGGCCGTAAGAGTTCGCCTATAAAAAGAAAGAACAAGAGTAAGGCACTTCAAAAAAAAAAAAAAAAGGAAAAGAGAAGAAGAAGAAAGAGAAGGCACTTGTACGATGCATTAGGTCAACCGAGCCCCAGTCTCTGCAAGATCCATCTTGGCGATCCGCTGCATGTCAACTAGAAGAAGAATACCCCTACTGATTTGAAGTGTCACCCGGGCATCACTGGGCTGATCAATCACATTCACGTCAGGAATACAGGGAATAAAAGGAGGGACTCAGAAAGATAAGGGCCCGCCTCTCGCGTAGGCTAAAGGTCAGAAGAATCTTGTTCTGTAAACATCAGATTCCCCTCCCCTTCTAGATCAACAATGGGAGGAGTCCGAAAGAAGAAGCTCCACCCCTTGATAGCCTGCGCTTAGCTCGGCGCTTCTTGCGAGCAGACCTCCGCCCGGCATCAGCAGACAACATGGAAGCCAAGCTCGCCATACCTGAAAAAAAGAAAGAGTATCTGTCACCAAATCGAAAGAAAGAAACAAATAGACAAGCGACCCAAACTAAATGTGCAATAAGTGGCTAGACATCCGACCCACCTACCCAACTCAGGCCCGCCTACATGAGCATCGACTCGACCAGAAAATCCTCAATCCTAACACGTTCTTGGACGAGTTGTTGAACGTCCCACAGCTTGTCATCCTTGCACTCATGAACCTTTTGAGGACTGCTGTACCAGGCAAGTACTACAACCCCAACCACCTGTCTTCTCAAGAAAAAAGAATCGCTGCCTCCAATTCCTAACCTTATTTGGGAAATAAAAAAGTTTTCTCCCACTGCAGAAGGGAAGATAGAAACAGAAGGGATCCGAAACCCACTTCATATGCATTAAAGCCGATAAGGCCTCAATGCTTAGAGGGAAACCCCAATGATGGAACAAGCTGATCAGCCCAATCAGTGTCCTAACCCTGTTAGGGGCGAGCTGGCCTAATGACATCCGATAGTACGCCAGGACCGCAACAATGAAAGGATGAAGGGGAAAAGGAAGACTGACCTCTAAAGATTCCCCATAGACACATAGCCCTTCTGGCCCATGCTCCCAAGGATAGCTACCAGGACCAGGCGCGATCCACTAGTATTTGTCTGGGATCTCATACCTATGACAAAGTTCTACTATCTCATCTCCTAACAACTCGGTCCTCCCAAATGAGCCCGTTGTAGCCTCAACCTCCTCTCTTTTTCCTACCAACTCCCCATCATAAAAGACCTCGAAAGACTCTTCATCTAAGGAGCTAGACTCCCCCCTGCCCCACTACAACGAACTCTATTCTCAGCTGAACTGTGAGGCATGTCGAGAATGAAGTACTCACTAGGAAAACGCTAGGAGGGACTCAGAACAACAACTACCGAACTTGGTAGAGGAAGAAAAAATAGTTCGCCTTAGTAGGAAACTCCAAACTCTCACTACATAGCTATCCTCAAAAAGCCAAAGAATAGTGACAAGGGGGGACCTCAAAGGCCCATATTTAAAGCTTGCGGGAAATAGGTCAACGACCCAAATTTGGAAGCTATGTGACGGGAGCATGTCTGCCACGATCGAGCGACACCTATGCCTAACAGGCTACTGACAACTACCAGTAGACGTGCGTGCCAAACCTGTCAGTGCGCCAATTGCGGGAGTTTGAAAAAATGACGTGCATTTTTTAAATTTAAAAAAGCCCTCCATCCTCATCAACTGCGCCAAAATAGACGAGTTGAACCAATCGAGTAGAACCGACAACCACAAGCTGAACCAAACCGGTTCAAAAGGCAAACCGAATTTGAGAGTAAACCAAAATTGCCCCAGGAACTTCTACTCTCTTTGTCTACTAAATAGTGACTCGAGAGTGGGGGGCAATTGATGAGGTGCATTTTGGTCAACCTAATTGATGGTGGGCACATGGACGCTGTCAATAACACAGCATCCCACTCTCCAAGATAGCTCGCCAGCTCAACACGTGGCAACCAGCATCAGGCACATGGCCGAACTAGAGCAAGCTTAGCCCACAACGTCCAACATAGTAGAGCAGCTCGCCAAAGTGGCATGTGGGAGTTAGTATCTAGTACGCGACCGAGCTAGGGCGAGCTCAATCCTCCGACAGCCCCACCTCACCCGAAACAGTCCTGAAGGCAATGCCCGCGTAAGCGCTATAGCAGCAACATAGGGAGCGGTCCATCGAGTTGACCGCCTCAAGTCCAATAGGTGACATGTAACCGCCGCACGGATCTAGTAATCAACTGACCGGTACACCCCATAATTTTGTGCCTCATCAATTATCAATTGTGTCTTGATGTCCCACAATTTATACAATCAATTAAAGTGTGGCTTTTTCATGTTTAAATCTCATTTATAGCCATCTAAAATTTATATTTAATATATACTTTTTAAGACTTCTTTTGAATTTTCTAGTGTATCTTAATTTTTTGTTCGTATTCATGTGTATGCAAAATATATCTCAATACATCTCTTAAATTTGTCTTCCTAATACACCTCCGTTTCTTATACTTTGAACCCTGGCAAAATTGGAGCTGAAATCTAAGGTCTCAACAAGAATTGAGAATAAAATGGAACAAACCTTTATCATGAACATGATCAAGCCCGATGGGCGTTCAAAGAGGCCTAGTTCGTCTTCATTGCCATTCTAGCTATCTATAGTCAACCTTTTTAGTTCTTATGATATTTCGATTTTCAATGTTAGATCCATCAAAACCTCGAATTGTTTGTCAATCTCGGATTTTTCTTGAAGTTGTAGGATATAGTAGTTTTTTTTCTTACGTCAATATAGTATATAGCATAGTCTTTTTTTTTTTTTTACGTTGATGCAGTATATAGTATAGTCTATTGATTGTTTGTGTTTAAATATAGGGCATAATCGATTATAGCTTATATTCAAGTGTAACAAAGAACATAATTGTCTTAGATATATATTTAAGTTTTCTGTTTTAGGTTGGTGAGATCATTAGTAGATTTGTCCTCGTCAAAAGTAAACAATTTATTTAAAAGAGTCTAATATTGAGATAATTAGCTAGTTTTGAGAAATATTTGGTAATGTTTGGCACGGATGATGTTAATTTCTTAGAAATCGGTGTTACATCCACATCAGTGATTGAAAAAATGTTGATAAATCTGCTGTTTGATTGGTTGATTTTTGAGAATTCGGTGAATCACTTAAAAACGATTATGAAAGTCAGGACTAAAAGAGGAATCATAATTTTTTTATGAAGTATAATTCCTCTTTTTTGCACGGATCTATTTTTTAAATGACATAGCATCCTATATTATAGACAAGGGAGATAGTTCTCATAAAAAATCACTATCAAATGAAGTTATTGCTGATTTTTAATAAATTGGTTTATGTGAAAAAAATGGTTCCAATCAAACAATTTCTCTAATTTTTAAGAAACCAACGATCTTAAAAATCGATAATTTCTGAAAAATCTCCTCAGGAATCATCAAGGATATCAAATATTACCTTAATTGTTAGGAGAATTTTGTCAGACTTGGGCAAGAAAAACTAACATAACCTGTAAATATATCTCAAGAACAAGATTCAAGAAACAACAGCAGGTCATCAAGCCACGTGTGCAGAATCAGTTACTCCGCAATCTATAAATATTCGATCATCTAAATTAATGAAACATATTTTCTCATTTCATTTCAAGAACTTTGCATCGGCTTTCATGGTATCAGAGAGATGATCTGCCGCTGCGAAGAAGAATCACCCCCATGTCGTTGGATTTCGTTTAAACACCCCTCACCAGAGACAACTTCCCGATGTGGTAGTGGGCAATGAAAAATTCTCTGTGCCAAAAATAAGTTCATGTTTGTGGATGGATCGCTGCCAAAACCGCCTGAATCAGCGCTGAAGGACAACGTTTGGATAAAATGCAACTAAATGGTGGTTGCACAACCACATGGCTAGAAAGGTTATCGTGTGTATGTTCTTGACAATCACTACATATTTACTTTCGGTGATGTCATTTCTATAAAAACTATTTTTCATTCAAAATGGCTGAACAAAATACTACTCGAGTATTGCCAATTATATCATCCAATGAAGTTGTTATCCACTACCACTCAGCCCATTACACCTATGCAAAGCCCTCATGAGCCTTCTCAGCCTGCACCCACGAAGCCTATTTCCATTGAACCCACTATCACTAATAACCCGAACCCATTGTCACAAACCACTCACACCATTGACACCGCCACCATTTCCACCAACCCAACTCTTTCTACCACTTGACCTACTACCATGCTACCTACACGGCTTAATGATTACGTGTGTAATCTCCCACCATCCATATCTAGATCTAATGCTGCATCTCTTGATATTGAACCAACCACCTATTATCAAGCAATGATGGTGCCAAGCCATGGCAGCTGAAATTGAAGCATTAGAAAGGAATGATACTTGGATTATTGTCGATTTGCCACCTAGCAAGTGTTCTATTGACAGCAAAGGGGTACATCGTATCAAGTACCAATCTGATGGAACCACTGGGCGGTTCAAAGCCTGGCTTGTCGCAAAAAGTTATACACAAGTTAAAGGTATTGACTATCTGACACCTTTACTCTAGTAACAAAATTATCTACTTTTCATTGTCTTCTTACCGTAGTAGCAATTCGTGATTGGAACTTTCACCAATCAGATGTAAACAATGCCATCTTACATCGTGATTTTAATGAAGAAGTCTAGATGTCCATTCCTCAAGGCTTTGCTAAAGAAGGCAACAAAAGAGTTTGCAAACTTTAGAAGCCTCTCCACGGCCTAAAACAAGCATCCCGCATATGGTTTGCAAAATTCACATAGGCACCCACCTCCATTTGTTTCACACAATCAGCTGTCGGATTACTCCTTTTTTACCATCTCAAATGATACTTCCTATGTAGTTGTTTTAGTCTATGAATGATGCCATCATTACTAGCAATGACTCACAGAGAATAACATCACTCAAAACCTACATCAATAACAAGTTTGGCATCAAAGATCTTGGATTTTTAACCTCCTTTTTGCAACTTGAAGTTGTGCGTACCCAAGATGGGGTATACCTCAGCCAGCAAAAATACATTATGGATAATCTTCGTGATACAAACATGTTGGACTGCACTTCATGCTGCACACCCATAGAACACTAAAAAACATTTTGTTGGTCCAAATAGTCCCACTTGCTCTGACCCTACTCAACACCGCAAATTAGTGGGTCACTGGTGTACTTGACTATCACGCGCCTTGATCTCAGCTTTGCAGTCAATTGACACAGTCAATTCATGCTTGAGCCCCATCATGAACATTTTGATGCCACCCTCAGAGTTGTTCGGTACCTCAAAGGCATGATTTCTCGAGGACTCTTCTTTTCTGCTCAATCTTCTCTCCAACTTGATGCTTACTGCAATTCAGACTGGGCCAACTGCCCCATATCAAGACGCTCCACAACTAGTTATCTGATGCTCTTTGGTGATTTTCCATTATCTTGAAAAACTAAAAAACAACAGTCTCTCAATCCTCCGTTAAGGCTGAATATCACGCCACGACAGCAGATACCTCTGAACTCACATGATTGAAACGCCTCCTCCTTGACCTCAGATATATTTACCAGCTCATATGCATTTGCTCTAACATTAAAACAGCGTTACACGTTATAACAAATTCGGTGTTTGACGGAAGAACAAAACACAGAGAGAACGATTGTCATTTTGTTTGTAACACATCAATGTGGCGAAATTCTCACCCCCCACATATCTGGCACCCTTCAATCTGACGGATATCTTCAATAAAGCTGTTGGCCATGGGGTTGTGTAAATATATGTGACAGTTGTCTCAATAACAAGATTCAAAAAACAACAGCTGGCCACAGCACGTCATCAAGCCACGTGTGCAAAACCAGTTACTCTTAATTTATAAATATTCGATCATCTAAGTTAATGAAATATATGTTCCCATTTAACTAATTTCAAGAACTTTGCATCGGCTTTCACAGCCTAAGTACTTAAGTTTTTTATTATAGGGAAAATGAATTAAGAAGGAAAAGAAGATGGCATAACCAGAGATTCTACGATTATCACCAATATTTTGAAAATCATGACCAAACCAGAGATTTGTGTCCAAGAAGAGTCACTATGGGCATGCACCATCAGCAGATCTAATATTGCATTCAGACTTCATAGTCGTGAGTCATGATCCATGGTGGTTTTCAGGATTGGTATATATATTAATATGTTTAAGGCTCTAAGCTATAATTAAACTGCGTTATCAGACGGCTTTTCTCAACATCAACGATCACAAAACATTCGATTTAACAAACTGATAACAAATTATTCTATCAATTCAATTCAATATGGATACAATATATTAAATATTTATTCCGAAACTGTAAACAATTAATCAATCTGACAGCCTCCAGATGGAGCTAGCTTTCAACAACTCTGGTATTTACAGCAACGCCCGCTAAGTTCTACTACATATATAAGAATGAACGAGACAACGAATTAAAAAATCTAATCAAATAGAATTTATAGGCTTACGGTACTCCGTGCATCAGTGCTCTTTTTGTGCATTCATCTTCATCAACTGGCGCCTCTACTTAGCATCTCATCGTATTGTAGATATGAAATCTGTCTCTGCAGTTTAATCTGTGCGTAGAACTTGGCTATGAACTCCTCCGCCCTGAGATCAATCCCTTCTTCCTCTTCTCCGCATGGCACCAATTCGGAGTTTTGCTCATCATCCCTACTTCCCTCACAATCATAATCTCTCTCTTCTTCTTCTTCTCCTGGAAAACTCCTACCACGTTGGTTATATGCGCCATCTTTCTTATCGTGGTCGTTGCAGTAGTCATCCCTGAAATCGAAATCGAAATCGACGGGCGGAATATTGATACATGGGATATGAAACCTGCGTGATGCCGGACGGTGCGGCGTTTTGAAGTGGAAGAGCGGCGTGTCGTCGAAGGAGAGCTCCCGCTCACCGTAACGAATGGAGTCGCGAGCGGCGGTGTTGCGTAGGCTCTTAATGTAGTTGGGCAGGATGCGAAGGTCCATCATAAGCCCTCGTTTGAGTAATCCGCCTTTTCTGGCCCATAACAAGGCCAAACGCAATAGATTCCATGCTCGGCGACCCAAACTCGTTTTCTTCTTCGCCATTTTCAACTGGGTTTTGGTAGTATCAGAGAAGCAGTAGCAGTTGCAGACAGATGACGAAATCACGAAACAATCAATCTCAAACCTAACCTGTAAGAGATGTTGGGTTTCGAAAAGATTGTCGTCGCTGAACAACCTCAAACTTGTTTGGTGGAGTCTGATGAGTCTGACGAAGGAGAGGACATATATATTTATATACATTAGAGTTCGATACGCGGTATATTATGTATGTGAGAGAGTGTTTGGTTGGTTACTCAAGAAAACTGAAAATATGAAGATGGCCACATGGGCGGTGGAGCCTCGGCGAGAACACGGTTTTGTGGGGGAATCAGGGTATGTTGTGTATTCCATGTTTGTCCCTCTGGAGTGCTCAAATATTACATGTCTACCACTTGTTATTCCGGTGTTAACCAAAGCAGGTGTGGTATAATGAGAGGGAAAGGACAAATGGGTCATACGAAAAGTGGTCAAGTACCAAGCAATGGGCCCTACAAATACAACGCCCATCAGATGAGTTGAGTTGAGTTGGGGCCTTAGCTGCGGCTTTTGGCAGGACATTGCTTCCCGCTGTTGTCTCCAAACCCCAAAAATTCCAATCATTGTTTCTTGGAAACAAATGTTTGTGTAAATTACAAGTAAACATCCATGATTTCGTACTTGTTGGTTCTTTCAAGTGAAGGCACCCTCTCTCTCTCTCTCTCTGGTTTAATGTGAAATGTATGAGAGAGAGAAGAGAGCTATAGAATTGTTGTCCAAGAGGGACAGCCAGGCATACACTTACAGGTTGTGAGCGTCATTGCCTCCAAAACCCGTGTAATTCGGAGGCTGATCTGCTGACTGCTGGGGTATTTATTACATGTTTTGGATTGTCAGTAATTAATTGCTATCAATGCTTCCATTATTCTATATGCATTTGATGAGTCAAAGAAGAAGAAATTAAAAAATAAAAAAAATCAGTACGTATAATCCCTAATCTCAGATCTCACACGGCAAGAATTGGACTCCGGGAGGGGAGCGTTCATATAGCTCAGATCTCCTACCCACAGGCCACAGATAAGAACACTACAGTCTACTGGCGTACATTGAGAATATAGTGTGTATAATTTAGGCTGTGCTTGGTTTTATGAGCGTTTATTAAAAAAATATAGTTATATCAGTATTATGTCAAATTTTTATTTTTTCTAATCTTTTATTTCTTGAAATCAATTACTGATGTATCACACTTTAATGAGTATTAATCTGATGTAGAAAGTAAAAAACATTTAAAGTGAAGTCCAATCAAACAACAAAAGCAAGAAACATTTAAAATGGAGAATATTTTTATAAGAATAGGATTGTCATGGATCAAATTTAGATTGGACCCTATTGGAATCAAAATCAATTTGAACGAGTTGAATGGTATAATAAAGTATACTGAATTAGATCAATCAAGGCTTAATGACCCAAAATATTTATTAAATTGAATTGGACCTGATCCATCCATAATGAATTTATATTAGACTAGAATAGGTTAAACCAATATCCAATCCATGACAGAAGATAAAAAAGTATAGTGATCAATGGACCTGGTTTGGGTTGACTCTCAATATGAATTAAAACTATTTTAAACATGTTACATGGTCCAATAAAATATTAAATTCGACCAATCCAGTCCAAAACATTTATCAATTGGATTATACCTGATGCATCACGTATTAGAAGATGGTGTATTGTGGGTAGGAAAGAGTTTGTGGGTAGAGATCTGGTGCGACAGTTTATAGAGTGGGAATGGAGATTCCCAGCTGCAACCGGATCGAATCTGATATACAAAGATCCAAATTTGATTCGTTTTATCCGTCCAATTCTAATTGAACTTGGAAATTCAATAGTATTGATAAATTAAAGTTAAAAATGATTTAAAAATATTATAAGTCATGAAGAAAATGAATTGAAGACAAACTTGCGAAGGAAAATAAAAGGTTGTGGAGTCGAGACAGCCTCACGGAATTAGAGATTTATCGTTGTGAGAGAGTAGCTAGGGAATACGCGGTGCCACCTGTACCTTACTCTAAATGGGTCCACATTACAACTTGGCATTATTCACGTAGCAAGCGTGGATTCTTGAATATATACGGAGAGAAATGGGAAACTCCCACATCCAACACTCCACTTTGGAGTGACAAGTTGGCAACCAAGTAAAAGAGAAGAGCTGCACGGTGGGAAAATACAAATGGCAACTGAATTGAACGTCATTCATCCTCATTTACAATTTTTTATTCACTAATATTTAAGGCTGTGTTTGGTTTATAAAAAATTAAGAGAAATAGAAAGTTGAGGGAAGGCTATTATTTTATGAGATTCCTAAGTAATTTGCCCTCAACTTTCTGTGAGAGCTTATCTGTTATATTATAATAAATTAACCAAACAGAGCTTAAGAAAAAGATGCTTGCGTATTGCATAATGAATCTTTATATCCATATTAAAAGAAAAATATTCTTCTTTTCTTATCTTCAATATTAGTATTAGGTTTTAAATTGAAAAAAAAAAAACTATAATGAAACAAAATAGAGAAGAGAAGAAAGAAAAAAAATCTTCTTTCGATTCTTTAAAGACAATGAAACTATGAAGTTGTTACAAAGAACTAAAAATAATTTAGGACAATGACATCCAAAACTATGGATCAGATGAAAATGGGGAGTGGAAATGTGGGTGTTTGGTATCATGGTGTTCAGATGTTGTGTTTGTTATACAAGGATTTATGCTTCAATCTTGTTGTTGGAGAAAATGGGGTTACTATAACTTTGGAGGAAAAGCTCTGAGGCGCGTCTGATGATACTGTTTTTAAAACGTTATTTGCCCCCACTCAGTTTTACTGAGTTTGCTGTTGGGTTACAGGCAAATTTGTTCCTAAGATACAACAGAGCCTTGGGCGAGAATCTGTAACCAGTAAAGTTGAAGAGTCTCCAAAAAACCTTCTGTGAGATTGTAGCAGACTGGACTAGAGAGAGAGAGAGAGTGGATTTCGAAATTGTGTGTTTTGGAGTCTGATTCATGCTCCTTGAATAATTTGTGAAGAGGTATAAACAAAATGTAGGTGCTGCTTTAGAGAAGGCATCTTGAACAGTTAGTGACTATTAACTTTGAATTATGCCTCTTGATCACACCCGATCGAATCGTGACCGTTGATCTCATCAACGATGATCAACGGTTAGCAACGCACCAAAACCAAAGCTGCCCATCGCGAGTGTGAGTAAAGTGCGCTTCATTGCACTGCACATGCGCGCGCGTTGCACGGTATCGAATCCCCATACTCTCCTCTACTAATTCTAAGGAGTGTAAATCAATTTCTATTGAAATACTGAAAACAAAACTTATAATTTTTCAATGTGGGACAGATTCAAAACTAGGTTTTGTAAGAGAAAAACTAATTTTTCAATCGTGCAGGTGCAAATTCTCATTTAATTGACCAATCAAACCCACTGGATTTAATCTCTTATGAGATTAAAATCCAACACTTGTTTGGTAAGCTGATCTGATATAAATAATTTGTACTTTTATGTAAAAATTACATTTAAAGGAAATATTATTTTCTTGTTGCATTTCTATTTCGCCTATGTAGTATTTAATGGTATTTATATGTTGTATCATACCTTGTTGCTTGCAACATTTTTCAAAAATTTCTATGCATATGCAACATATATACAATACCATGATACCAAACACCAAACACCACCAAAGTGTATGCGAAGAGTGATGTGATCAAGTCAATTAAAAGAAAACCTAAAGTCTCAAATGGCCTTTGGCCACAATGAATGAAAGAATGGACTTTCTACATGAATCTCTTTCATTGTTTGTTATTCCTTTAGGCTCGATTTGGAAAGAGTACAAATACAAATATGTACAATGCAAATATATACAAAATAATATGAAAGACAAGATTTTGCACTCTACAAATTTGTATTTTTTCCAAACTAAGCCTTAATTGTCATATAGTAAGACTTTGTTCGTTTGTTCTGAAGTTTGACATCTAAAAGTGTAATGATTACATTAAAAGGTATATTGGTATTGGTGAACTCTGAATGCAGAGAATGTTGTTTTGAATTCTGAATTCTGAATTATAAAAACTATCAAATATCCATTTTGATCCCATATATGAGAGTTTTTGTTTATTTTTTTGGGTATCATTGAAAAATAAAAAGTTATATGATTGCACTTTAAGAAATAAGAGATAAAAAGAAATGAACGATCAATCTCTTAAAATTAAAAGATTACTCTTAAGAAATAAGAGTTAAGAGGAAACGAACAGACCCTAAGTTTCATAATGTTTTGTCTAAATCTACAAACCAAACACACAGCTGACCATGCTCACCAAGCTGCATGTCAAAAATATCAGTGATGTTAAAATACGACCAATATTCCTAATGTACAGCTAGATGAATATGACTAGCATTATATTGTGATCAGATCCAAACTCTAATATTCATCATCAACAGGCTCCATGAACATGAATGATTGACAAAGGTTTTATTACATGGCATAAGATAAGTTCACATTGATAGAGTTATAATAACTAATAAGCTTATATAGTTATATTGGATATTACGTAAAAAATATATTTTAATATTTAATAATGTACAAAATATGTAATCATAAACGACGAAAGTACGAAACCGAATTGGTTACTTAAAATTTTGAGACCTTACGCTGTGTTTGGTTTCTCTACTTTTCCCTTATTTTTCTTATCTTTTCCTTCAAACCAAATATACCCTTAAAAACCGTTTGTTTACAAAGCAATAATTATAAGGGGCCTACTATCTTTCAAGATATTATTCATTTGGACATGGAATTTCTCAGACAAAAGAGATGATCAGATGATGAGATCACATAAAACCGTTTACTAGGGCCCATTTCAATAGAAACGCGGCTGGACGTACGCCACTCTTATTGCTTGGTTGTCTTATGACACTCATGCATCATGCGTGCAAGCATCTGGTCATGAAGGTTGCATGAAAAGTTATAAAACATTTTTAGAATTGATATTTCTTTCAGTTAAAAACATGATTTTTGAACCGCTGTTGGCCCGAAATGTCAGATTATTTGGATCCAAAATCATTTAGGCAATTTGTTTTGTTTTACCCCAAATTCAGTCATCGACAAAAAATCGTTGAACTGGTTAGTGGTTCATTGATCTAAGCCGTCGAATCATCAATCCGTTCAGCATGTTCAATGGTTTTTAAATGTTTTTATTTTAATTACTTTTTAAATTTTTTTGTTAGAAGGGACCGTCCGTTCGAATCAGACGATTGAACTATTGACCCAAAATCTGGTGGCTTTCGTTCTCCTCGCCCCTCCCTTTTTATTTTATCTTTGCTCTTTGTTTGGATGGAGTTTGGATTTCTTATCCGTTTACCAAAACACAAAATGTCTTTTATCTAGTCTTGTTTTGAACTCCCGATACATTATGACAAGGTTTTTAAAACCAACTTGGAAGTGGAATTATTTTGGCAATTGGTTTTTGGGTCAGCATTTGATTGTCTGGTTTGAACAGATGAATCATTCCAATTTAAAAAATAAAACAATTAAAATAACAAATGGCAAAAAAATGTTGAATGCGTAGACAATTAGATCGCTCGTGTCAGTGGGTCGCTAGCCAAATTGGCAGTTTTTGGCCAAGGATCGGGTTAAGGGTGAATGGAACCAGTTGTCTGAATGGTTCCTAAGCCAAATGGTCCGACCATTCGAGTCAACGATGGTTCGAAAACACTATATTATAAACCTATTTGTTACAACTTTTGCACCAGAGGTGAATTGTGATGATAAAGCCATTGTGATTGAGCACTTGTGTTCTTGAGAAACTACTTAGAGGGTGTTCTTTTTTCGAATTTTGAGAGGAGGGAAAGTTGGTCAATGGGATTTTGGTTTCCATTGACCAAGAATCTCATGTTCTTTTTTCATATTTATTGTGGGGACTAGGAAAAGTTTATTTTCTTGGGTACCACTTACCCAGGTAAATGATACCCATCTCCTAGGTGGGTAAATAACTTTCCCACATAGGGACACTTGAATGAGACAAAAATGTCACTTTTAATAATGGATTTTTATAGCTAAAATAGTCATTGCCTTATTTACATGAAAAATAAAAAAAACAGGGGTAAATGTAATTACTCAAATAAGTGTTTCCCAAGAAAAACTTACCCAAATAACTTTATTTACCTAGGTAAGTAACTTAATGAAAGGTGAACAAGGCCTTAGAGTATTTTTAGCATTTGAAATGAAGGAACACTCTTTCCTAATTTGCACCAAATATAGCTTCTGACATTATTGTTTGGGATAAATCTATGATGCGAAAAAGATATGGTATGAAAAGAGTTTTGATCAAATAAAACCTACCCATAAACTTTGATAAGTAACACCTTATTTGCTATTGCTTTAATGATTCCACTTTATTAGTCACTTGTTTTTTAGATATCATATATTTTCTATATCATAGTCGCACCTGTTTGTGTGGAGCCTACCTTATTTGGACGCCATAAACCACATCCATAAAACCCTCCTAATAGGGGCGGAGACAAGTATATTTGTGGGGGTCTTTGCCATGGTTTTTAAAACCAACTTGGAGACCGAACCAGTCAAGGGTCCGGTTACTGGGTCAAACGGTTTGAATGTTCAACCGAATGGTTGGCCCGTTATGACAAAAAATAAAAAACGATTTATTGAAACTGATCAGTTAATTACTCGGTCAGTAGTTTGTTGACCAAAATCAATAATTTTTGAAGAAAATCCGGTTTTAGAGAAAACTGAAACTGATCGCCTAACTGATTCCTAATTTTTCCAGTATGACCGTCCGCTCCAATCCAGTTTTGAAAACCATGATCTTTGCCATAGGTTTTCCTACTTTTCCCTACCTTTTCCTTCAAACCAAACACAACATCATATAACTGGTAAATGGAGACTTATTTAAAAAGTAGCAAAGTGGGTCCTCGCCCCCCAAATCTTGAACTGAACTACTGGATCACTCTAATGCTCCTTTAACCCTCAAAATTGTTATTATTATTTTTAAATTTGTAATAGATCTAAACCTTGAGGAAAAAAGGGGTCGGGGAAGTTAAAAAAAAAAAATCCTTTCCGCCCCATTCAGGCACTATATTTAAAAGTTATAGACCCAGAAGCCTGGCCCGGGTCGGCTCATGATTAGACCAGGTTTTTTGGTGAATGGTGAGTAATATAACGCATTGACGCGGAAGACGACTCGTTCGTTCGTAGGCGTTGGTGACGACTGACGAAGTGACGAGTATTGTTTGGGTTGCACCGCCCGAGAATTCCGCATCAAGAGTGGTCGATGACGAGCGACCACCGGGGACCAGGCCCACCAGCCAAGCCATTCCCCTAAAACAGCAAAACAGCAGTCGCAGACATCGCTCCACCCTCAACTCTTCCGATTCCCTCGCCCCAGACATCGCCCCCACATTTTGCCCCCCTCCAGCTAAAAGCAAATTACCTAGGCAATCTCATCAGACCCCTAGTTGACTCACCTGGTTATGAAAACTCGACTCAGTCTTCATTCGTTTCATCAACAACTCGACTGTGGCAAGTCTCCTAGTTGACTCACCTGGTTATGAAAACTCGAAACTATCCTACATTCCTACTCGCGAGTTAAGGTGTAACGGTGATGGGTAGTATGGTAATTCAGGGAAAACCGAAGGAATTCATCTGCCTATAAATAATGGCGATGTAGTTTCAGTTTTCGACCCCTTCTTCTCATCTCTCCCTGCCCTGCTTAAGGCAGGGTAGGGATATCAGACGCATACACATAAAAGCAGGTGTTCTTCTCTTTCTCCCCTTTTGTGATGGAGAAAGAAGACACCTTCGACAACAATAATGAACAAGAACCTGTCTCCCACTCGCTGAAACAGAAGAAGATGAAGAAGAAGAAGAATGGCCCACTGAACCTGATCAAGATAGCGCTGTTTATGCTACGACACCGGTCGGCCGGAAAGTCTAACTCCGTCCATGTTGGGGTTGCTACCAAGAGCCTATGGAAGAGACTTCTGGGTGCAATGCGCCTCTTGCAACTCCACCACCAATCCCCACTGCCGCCCTTAACCATTGAAAACAACCCCACAACAGTGGAAGCTTTCCAGGACGTGCACCCTCGACCCTCTTCGTTGCCGTTGCCGCCCAAGTCAACTACCTTGACCCCCTCGAGCTCCACCGACAGCATGAGTCGCTATGCTTCGGCGCAGAACCTCCAAGAGCTTGATAGGAGCGAGCAAGATGAGGACGGAGATGATGACAACGGGGACGAAATGATCGATGCAAAGGCTGAAGAGTTCATCGCTCGTTTCTACGAGCAGATGAGGCTTCAGCGTCTGAATTCAATCAATAGTTAATTCGTAATACAGAGACGAACGGCAACGAGGAGGTCGCCAGTAATATCTCTGTAGTTTCATGAAATCATGGTTCATGGGTCTTCTCTTTCTTCTTATTTAATTCGTCGTATGTCTTATACGTATGTGATAAGTGACAATAAAGAAGGGGTTCGCCTATTTCTGTTTCTTCTTCTTCTTCTTCTTCTTCTTTCTCTCTCCGTTTTTTTTCAACTCTTTCGCCTTTGTTTTTTTTTAAGTCAAAGGCAAGTATATTTCATTCGATCCAGAAATTTGAATACAAAGAATTAGTAAAAGTAAAAATACACATGAATAGTGGATAAAGGAGAAAGAGTTCTGCTTTCTTTTGTCTTTTGCATAACTCTTTCACCTTCGAGAGTGGTAATAGGTAACTACGAAAGCATTCCTCTGGTGATCTTGCTTAACATTTTAAATAGAAGAATTAAATTTACATGCGAATGCACAAGTTTCTTATTACATGTGTAAGATTAATTACCAGCGACCAGCGCTAATTCAGACAGACGTTTCTTAAACCAATTGGGATCTGCTCCATAACGATCTCACAGCTACATCACCCGGTATTGGGACATCTCCCATGAGTAATAAATTAAAGAGAAAATTTCCGATAGGTATTGTATTTTAGTCGATTGCGAATTTAGTACCCGAAACTTTAAAATCCGATAATATAGTACTCAAACTTTCATTTTACAACAATATAGCAGCTATACATTAATGGACCATCAGTTATATATATCACATGACCTCATGTATAATTTAAGAATTTTGAAAATGCCAAAATTACTCTTAAAAATATACTATTTTTCATCTTCTTTCTCAAGAAAATAAAACAAAATCCAGTAGGCTCGCCGTTGAATGCAATCATCCAGTCTTCTCCTGCTTCTTTTTTACAACATTCTTCTTGTAGATGACAATGATAAATCTCCAACTTCGGTAGCGATGTGAGATGTTGCAACTCGACAGGAATGAACATAATAAAGTAGCAAAAGCGGATCCACAAGGTTTGAAGTGCCGTTAAATTTTCCAGATCACTAGGGAGTGACTCAAAAGGTGAAGACCATATAGTCGATACCTTTATTTTGTTATTTGACGGTAATGATCTTAAAAAACCACCTACGTCACCTTCTAACTGTTGGATTTTAATCTCATAAGAGATTAAATCCAATGGGTTTGATTGGTCAATTACATGAGAAATTGCACCTGCACACTTGGTTGAAAAATCAGTTTTTCTCTTATAAAAACCCAGTATGGGGATTCGACACCGTGCAACGTGCGCATGCGCGTGTGTGCGAAGCAATGAGGCGCTTTAAAGGCGCACTTTGCTCGCACCCACGTGGCTCATGATGGACGGCTCTTGTTTTGGTGCGTTGATCACCGTTGATCACTGTTAATGAGATCAACGGTCACGATTCGATTGGGTGTGATCAAGAGGGACAATTCAAAGTTAACAGTCACCAACTGTTAACTACTTTTTAAACAGTCACAATGTTTGAAATTGTGACTGTTCAATGTGCCTTCTCTAAACCAGCACCTACCTTTTCTTCATACATCTTCACAAATTATTTAAGGAGCATGAGTCAGACTCCAAACATACAATTTCGAAATTCACTCACTCTCTCTCTCTCTCTCAGTTCGGCCTGCTACAGTCTCACAAAAGGTTTATTTGGAGACTCTTCAACTTTGCTGATTGCAGATTCTCACCCAAGGCTCTGTTGTATCCTGAGAACGAATTTGCCTGTAACCCAACAACAAACTCAGTGAAACTGAGTCGAGGCAAATAACGTTCTAAAGACAGTGTCTTCAGACTCACCTTAGAGCTTCTCCTCACAGAGACCCCATTTTCCCTAACAATTTTAGAACGTTATCTTGCAATGGAGGTGGAAGCAAGGATGACTTCGATCAAGATGATGAACCAAGATCTTGTTCGACTAGACCAGTTCGATGGAGCAAATTTTAGCCGATGGCAAAACAAGATGATCTTCTTTCTGACCACACTGAAGCTATACTATCTGCTGGACCCGAATCTGCAATCACTTCCTGAACTCACTGACAAAGACTCAAAGAAACTAAAGAATGAAAGAGCAAAACGGGAAGATGACTCACTTTTGTGCCGATGACACATACTAAATGCCTTATCAGACCGGCTCTACAACTTCTACAAGGAACTTACATCTCCAAAAGAAATCTGGAAGGCCCTGGAATTCAAATACAAGGTGCAAGAAGCAAGTACAAATAAGTATCTTATTGCAGAATACTTTGACTTCACTATGAACGACCATAAACCTATACTGGAGCAAGTTCATGAATTACAGGTGATAGTCAACAAAATTCGATCCCTTAATATCATCCTTCCTGAATCTTTCCAAGTGGGAGCAATCATTGCCAAACTTCCACCCTCTTGTAAGGATTACATGAAGAAGCTTCTGCACAAAGTTGAACCTTACCTTGGAGCAAATTCAGCAACACCTTCGTATTGAAGAAGAGTCTCGAATTAGAGACAATAGGGATAAGACCCTGACCGGTATGCTGAACTCTAAGATCAATTTTGTGAAAAACGGATCGAAGAAGACTAACCATGCATTACAAGTAAAGAAGAAGGATGGGAACTTCAAGAAGAGCAACAATAAAAAATGATCATGCTATGTTTGTGGAAAGAAGGGGCATTATGCCCGAATCTTCCGACATCGGAAAGACAGAACCAAGTCTGCAAACATGGTAGAAGACAATCTCGTGGCCATGATTACTGAAGTCAACATGGCAGAATCATCTTTTGGATGGTGGTTTGATTCAGGCGCTACAGTCCATGTTTGCAAGGACAAGTCATTGTTCAAGACATATGAAGAAGTGACTGATGACCAGGAGGTACAGATGGAAAACCAAATATGTGCCAAAGTTGTTGGAAGAGGCAACGTAGAGTTAAACTTCACATCTGGAAAGACACTGACTCTCCTGAATGTTCTCCATGTTCCTGACATTAGAAAGAACTTGGTTTCAGTAAATCTTGTTTGTAAGAGGGGATTTAAAGTTGTCTTTGAATCTGACAAACTAATCCTATCCAAGAATGAGATGTTTGTTGGAAAGGGATATAGTTGTAATGGTATGTTCAAATTAAGTATTAATGAATGAAAAATTTATGCTTATATTGTTGATTCTTTCTCTTTATGGCATGATAGATTAGCACACTTGAATTTTAAATCCATAAAGAACATGAGCAAACTTGGTATAATTGCTTACAATAATGAATCAACTGGAAATGTGAAATATGTGTAAAATCTAAAATGGCTAAGAAACATTTTCCTAGTGTTGAGAGAAATTCTCAACTTCTAGAACTAATCCATTCTGACATCTGTGAGCTCAATGGTGTATTAACTAGAGGAGGTAAGAGATACTTCATAACATTTATAGATGACTTTTCTAGGTACACCTATGTCTACCTTATGAGAACTAAGTATGAAGCCTTTGACATGTTTAAACTGTATAAGACTGAATTTGAAAATCAACTAGAAAAGAAAATTAAAATCCTTAGAATTGATAGGGGTGCTGAATACTTTAAAAATGAGTTTAATTCTTTCTGTGAAGAATTTGGAATAATACATCAGTGTTCTGCTCCATATACCCCTCAACAGAATGGTTTGGTTGAAAGGAAAAATAGAACACTTATAGAAATGATAAACTGGATGTTGTTAAAAACTAATGCACTTTTAAACCTGTGGGGTGAAGCACTCCTAACAGCCTGTCATTTACATAGCAGAATTGTTTATAGAGTTAATAACAAATGCCCATATGAATTATGGACAAGAAGAAAGCCTAATTTAGCATATCTAAAAGTGTGGGGGTGCTTAGGATATTATAGAGTTTTAGATCCTAAAAGAACCAAATTATGACTCAGAGTTGAGAAAAGTATGTTTATTGGATATGTAGAACATAGCAATGTCTATAGGCTTCTAGACTTAGAATCCAACATAATAATTAAAACTAGAGATGTTGAATTCTTTGAAAATAAACTGTATTCTGAATCTACAAAAAATGAATCCACGGAAAATGACAGAGAAACTCAGATCTCAATACCTGTTGATAATAATGAGACTGAAAGAAGAAATGACACAACTTGAAACACTTAGGACTTAGATCTCACACCTACATTAGGACTTAGAAGAAGTCAAAGACAAAGAACAGAGAAACACTTAGGTTCAGATTTTATCTCTACTCAGTTAATTGTATTTTTTGTTGAAGCTGATCGAGAGAAGATTTTAAATAAGATACCTATTGTTTCAAACATTGAAAATGATCCAAAAAAACCTATAGTGAGGCCATGACCTCTAGAGATGTTGCATTTTGGAAAGAAACTATAAATGATGAAATGGATTCAATAATGTCAAATAACCATGGGTACTAGTAGATCTGCCTTCAGGATCAAAACCAATAAGATGTAAATGGGTGTTTAGAAGAAAATACAACACTGATGGAATTGTACAAAATTTTAAGGCTAGATTGATAGCCAAATGATTTAGTCAAAATGAAGGGATTGATTACTTTGACACCTATGGCTAGAACAACTTCCATTAGAACACTCGTAGCATTAGCATCCATTTATCACTTACTTGTTCACCAAATGGATGTTAAAACCACTTTCTTAAATGATGATTTAAATGAAGAGGTTTATATGGAACAACCAGAAGGATTTGTTCTTATTGAAAATGAGAAGAAAGTCTGTAAACTGGTTAAATCACTATATGGATTAAAACAAACACCTAAATAGTAGCATGAGAAATTTGATTCTTGCATCCTAGCTTTTGGTTTTAAACATAATAGTGCTGATAGATGCATATACTCAAAATTCACTGAAAATTATGGAGTAATTGTGTGTCTTTATGTCGATGATATGCTTATTGTGAATATAAATATGGTTAGCATAAATGAAACTAAATGCTACTTATCCTTTGTCTTTAAGATGAAAGATTTAGGAGAAGTAGATACCATATTGGGAATAAAAGTTAAAAAGCATAGTAAGGGCTATGCATTAAGTCAATCACATTATATTGAGAAAGTACTTGAGAAATTTAAGCATTTAGGGTTTAAAGAATATAGCACGCCATATGATTCTAGTATAAATCTAGTAAAAAATACTGGTAGAGCAATTGCACAACTTGAGTATACTAGTGTAGTAGGAAGCTTGATGTGTGATATGCTTTGTACCAGATCCGATATTGCATTTGCAGTAAATAAATTTAGTCAGTTTACAAGTAATCCCGGTGCTGAGCACTGGAAGGCAATTGAGAGAGTTCTTGGGTATCTTAAGAGAACCTTGGAACTTACCTTGTTTTACTGTGATTATCCAGCTGTACTAGAATGTACACTGATGCAAGTTGGATTACCGGTAATGGAGATAACAAGTCCACATCTGGATGGATTTTTGTCCATGGTGGGGGTGCGATCTCTTGGGCATCCAAGAGACAAACTTGTATATCTCACTCGACTATAGAATCCAAATTTATAGCCTTAGCGGCTGCTAGAAAAGATGTTGAGTGGATTAGGAATTTATTATTGAATATAAAACTTTGGCCTAGCCCTATGCCTCTAATTTTCATTTACTGTGATAATGAGACAACTCTATCAAGGGCCTACAGTGGTATCTACAATGGTAAGTCTAAACATATAAGTCTGAGACATGAATTTGTTAGGCAACTGATTCAAGATTGAGTCATCACTATAATCTATGTGAGGTCAAATAAAAACTTGACTGATCCTCTTACCAAGGGTTTAGCCAGAGAATTGGTAAGAATGACAACCTAAGAGATGAAATTAAAACCATTTACTTAGTCACTTGTAATGGTAACCTAACCTGAACTGAAAAACCATCAGTATTGGGTTTAATGGGTAACAACAAGTTACAACAACGTGACTGTTGGCATTGATATTGAGAAATTTACCATCACAACTTAAACAGTGTTGTTCATTATGATAAGAGGTTGAAATAAACTCTTAATGAAGTTCTGAAATGTGTCAAATAACAGAGCACATAGTGGAACTTTACCTATGTGAACATAGAAGTGGTGTCGCTTCTCATGAGAGTTTGGATTTACTCTCGGGATTGTTCATGAAACCAGGAAAAAAGCACATGGCCATAATAGTGCTGAGTAAAACTTGAAACTCTTGCAGAGACTAGACATTTTTGTATGTATAGATGTCTCCGGTTTGTCTTGAGAGTAATTAATTTAATGTCTCACCACCAATAACTTTGACAAGACTCTGAGATAACTATACTAACAAGATGTTTAAATTGATAAACACTTTTTGTATGCATAACTGTATCATAATAGTTTAGATTGAAAGAGAACTATGTAATTAATCAATTAATGTGGGGGATTGTTGGATTTTAATATCATAAAATATTAAATCCAATAGGTTTGATTAGTCAATTACATGAGAAATTGCACCTACACACTTGGTTGAAAAATCAGTTTTTTTCTTACAAAAACCTAGTTTTGAACTTATCTCACATTAAAAAATTATAAATTTTATTTTCAGTTTTTCAATAGAAGCTGATTTACACTCCTTAGAATTAATAGAAAAGAGTATAAGGATTCAATACTGCGCAACGCACACGCACGTGTGTGCGATGCAATGAAGTGCTTTAAAAACGCACTTTGCTTGCACTTTACCTTATCAAAAGACTAGGTGATTTATTGATTGAGTAATTGTTATTCTATACTTGATTTCACTAATGGAGAGAATGAACCATTCATAATTTCATGTTGAAACCATGTATCCCTAAAGCTTAATAAACTTTAGCTACATGACACGTGTACTTTTCCCAAAATTGTAACATTTTCTTACAAATATCTAGAGTGTAAAACCTTATATTTTGTACTATTTTTTATGTATTTGCATTATACATGTACTCCTTCCAAAATGAGCCTAAGGGCAAATGGAAAAAGAAGGATAAAGAAAAAGGATGCTGGAAATTAAGACCAATATTACAAGAAGTCCAGCAAAATTATTTTGCAAGAGCATCTCTAACCATTTTCACAGCGCTAGGGGTGATCATTACTAGCTCATGCGCAAAATTCCAGGTGCAAAGGTCATGATCAGTTGATCACAGATCACCCCCACACAGCGCCCTAGCCATAATGATAACCAAGGGTTTTTTCTTAGTCCACAGGCCAGCACTCTACTAAAATGCTTCCATTACAAATGCAGCAAATAGGAATAGAAATATTAATAATAACCCAACATCCCACGCACCCCTTGTTGCTCGGAACTGACACTGATGTTTGGCTGGTGAAGCTACAACGGGTATTCCTGAAACTTGAACCACCTCAACCGGTGGGAGTATAACCATCTTAGCTCATTTGGATACCTTGAGGCAGTTATCACAGGGATTAGGACCATATTTACAGCCATCTCTGTTAAAGGCCTCTCCAAAGTGTTCCAGTAGGGTTTGCCTCCGACATTCAGTCTGAAAAATCCACATACTTTGGTGTGAAAAAAAGGCTGGAAATCTATGACCCGAGAACTGATTATAGATTGAACTGAGCTATCGAAGTAGAATGCACTACAAGAAATCATGTGGAATGGCTTCCTGCATTAAACTATCAAGAAATGAAAATACCTTCAGTTCACAATATTGTTGCATTTTTCTTGCTTGCATCATGCCTGTCTTAAAGCTTTCACTTTTACATCCTTGTCCACTCCTTAACATACAAACAACCCGGCTGAAATCTTTCTTTTGGTACAAAGCAATGCATACTGCCGAAAGACCATCTCTTCCTGCTCTTCCTGACTCCTGGTAATAGCTTTCTATGGATTTGGACATTGTATTGTGGACAACAAAACGCTGGAAGAATTGAGAACACCCAAAAATATCAGAATAAATAAATAAAAGCACACCTTATACTGCAGGTCAAGCATTTTATCCGCAGATATGGACTTACAACATCAGGTTTGTCTATCCCCATTCCAAAAGCAATTGTGGCACATACAACATGGGCCTCTCCTGTATGCCATTTTCTTTGGACAGCAATTCTTTGCCGTGCAGCCAACCCAGCATGATAATATACGGTCTGTATCTTACACTTCTCGTTCAGATAAGCTGAGACTTCCACACACTCACTCTTTGAAAGACAGTAGACAATTCCACACATATTTTGGAAACGATCTCTAAGTAGCTGTCCAAGCTGCTTCAGTGGATCCTTGGTCTTACTTACTACTTCATACTTCAAATTTGGTCTATCAAAGCTTGTTTCAAGAACAAGAGCATGGGGAATTCTTAAAGTATTTAAGATGTCCTGCAATCAACAAAATTAGGACAATTTACTCAGTACCCAGAACCCCATAAAAAGTCCTTGTTATAATCTTATTACCTTCCGAACTGATTGGGTTGCCGTTGCAGTTAATGCCATCACTGGAACATCTGGAAAATTCTGCTTAAGACATCCTAATCCTCTGTAGTCTGGACGAAAATCATGCCCCCACTGGCTGATATATAAAGAAGGAAATATCAGTGGGATTCTTGAGCTAGATATGGATATTAAGTTAGAAAGTAAATAAGCAGTGGGTTTCTCAGGTTAAATCAGAGAAAAATGTCATACATCTAATGAAAATATCAAGGACTATGCAGAAATCATAAACATTAAATTGGCAGGCCATCTCTTGCTTGGAGAACGTTATGAACTTAAATGGGTAGTTTGAAATATCCAGTAAATCTGACTTTTCTCCTAGGACCTCTCCTAATGGCGGTCCGCCTATTGGTCATCTCACTTTCATCTTTGATTTAATGATTGGTCCCTAAATATGCATAAGTAGAAGCAGTAGCAAAAAGTCCATTACTAATGAACCAAAGAGCAAATATACCTTACACAATGTGCTTCATCAATAACAAATCCCGCTAGCTGTCCCTGTTACGTTATAATGGTTAGGTTCCTCCAAAGCACTATATCTGATGGATAGCCGCAAACATTTGAATTTTCTGTAGCATATAAAAATATTATCGGATTTGAATGTAAACTCAAAACACTTGCCTTCTGGTGTAGGCTTCTTAGGACCTCAATAAATGATATATTTCCACCAACCCTTTCAGGAGTGACATATAAGAGCTTGCATGATGGTTTAGCTTTCCTAGAAAATGGAATATAAAGTTTAACTGGACAGTGAACGATCATAACAATTGAACAATAACAAGGTAGTTCTGCCAAATTTCATAAACGAAGTTTTTTTTTTTTTCAAGAAAAATAAAAGGAAAAAACACAAAAGTAAAGGGTTCTTGCCTCAGTTCTTGGAGGACTGCTGCTCCTTGGGAAGCAGTTTGTTGAGAATTCAAAAATGTTGCTGGTATTCCAAACTTACGGTTCAGAGTAACAATCTGATCTTGAATGAGGGAAAGTAAGGGGCACACAACAACTGTAACACCTGGATGCAGAATTGCTGGTAGCTGTACATGATGCAAAATAATGGATAAAGTAGCAACTTAAAACACCACAAGGAAAAGGCAGTAAAATGTTCAGAGTAGCCCTAGGCACTAAAGTCCAAAACACTTCAAAACATATTTTAATGATAAATAAACACCAGCAAACAAACTTCCATGTTGCAAAAAAAGAAAAAGAAAAAAATGCAAGATAATCAACTGTCACAAAGAGAACATAGTAAATTTTAGGCTAGGTGAAAAGTATTAAAAAACAATTATGACATTGTCTGCATAGCATCTCATATGATATGCACTAAACCTTGAAAGGGAAAGACAAAACATGATGGAATGCACAGCATACGGGACAGCATTAATAGTCCATTAAAGTAAACCCAAAAAAAAGGAAAAAGAAAAAGAAACACCATGGAGCATGGTATAATTTCACTATAATAGAAAACGCAAGTCTGGACTTTTGTTCTTCCATAAAAGACTTGGTGAAAAGTGGGAATTACCTGGTAACATAGACTTTTACCACCACCTGTGGGCATAAGAATAAAGCAATCTTTCTTTTCCATAGCTGCTTTACAAGCCTGATGCTGCAGAGGTCTAAATGTTCTATTACCAAAAATCACTACATTTGCCAATTCAATATCATCCAGAGCTTGCAGGTCTTCATATGCTAAAGTTTCTTGTTCATCTTTTGACTTGATCTGACATGTTTTTCCATTGGAAATCGATGAAACTGAATGCTCTATGATGCTGCTTTTACACTCCAACAAAACAATCAAGAAAAGTAAATAAAAACAACTTCAGTAACTGGAAGGCTCAAACTAATGAATAGACAATAACTTGGAAAGGTTCAAAAATTTAGTGCCTATGCACATTCAACATCTTAAAACTTTTTTATGGTACATGCTAGAAGAAGTTGCTCAGTATGTAGTCAAAACTAGGACAGAAAATCACTGAGGAATACATAATCGAGTTCAACCAGATGCACAAGATAGACTTTCAGTTCACATTCCATCCCAATCCTTCCAGGAAAAAAAACCAATTTCTCTTTATGATCTTTTATCATTGCAATCTTCAGAAACAAAGTAGTGAAACTCATGGTTGATTTAAACAAAGCACACTCCACCTTCAATACTGCACAAAAGGAAACAATGGCAAGCAAGAAAGCTCCTTCAGAAGAATTGCTTACACTAGATTTCAGAGGATGCTTTCCTGAACTTTGAGCAAAGGAAGAGCTACTCTTTCTATCAAAAGAAAATGAAGAACAAGATCCCCTAGGATTGTTGTTTGGAAACCCGAAATCTGATCCTTCCCCGTCACTAGATGAATCAATTGCCATGAAATGTTCTTGAGTCATAGGTTGAGGTGAATCTTCACTAACACTGATATAGCTTTGAGACTTGTCCTCATTTTCTGTTTCATAGTGATCTTTGGTTTCTTTATCAAACATATTAGTTAAAGCTCCACAAGCTTCTGATTCCATTGCTTGCAAATCATCCCAATCTTCACTGTCCTGCATGGATTCAGCCAGTGCTGCAAGAAAATCATCACCACAATGCTCAACAGTAACAAACTCCTTTCCATCTTCTCCTGCATGAGAGAAACATATAAAAAAATGAAAAAGAAGATAGATGGTGAAAAATGAGATCAAGAAATCTGGGGTAAAATCTTATTGTTTATTAGGAAATTCCATCTAATATAGATGGGAAATAGCTTGACTTTCATCATAAGTTCCTATAGACGTATATGAGAAAATCATGACAATTTTTCTTTATATCACCAAAATGTAGGACCTCGGTGTATGATCATTAATAATGTCAATTACTGGTGACCTATTTGACTTAAATGTGGCAAAATTTTTGTAGTATTAAACATGAATTTTCATTATTTGCATTGCTTTCATGAAAGATAACCAACAACCAACTAGATCAAATAACTAATGTTAAGCTTTCTATGTGCCGAGTATTTAAGACCTTATGATTTCATTAAATTCATAGGGTTTATTATGAATGTTCTCAGTAGTCAGTACTTGTAAGATGACCTCTTAGTGCATATAATCCAAATAATTCATAGGGTTTAAGCAGTATATTATGGATAGTTCATTTAGCTTTATGAGAGGACACCTTAAGTGGCCATTGATTTGTGGAATAGTAAAATTTCAGGATGACAGGCATGAGAACGCAGGTTTGAGTCTGAGAGCAACCATTTTGTGTAAAAAAATGCTAGGGTTAGGTTCATATCCTATCCACCCCTTCCAAGACCCCAAATAACTGGGGATATGTCCCTTTCTTCCATCTAATAAGGGAGATAAAAATTATGCTTTTGAAAGCTTCCAGCAAATACTATGCAAATTGGGAAAGAAGAGTGGACTGAATACAGTTCTGGCATTTTAGTATGAAGCAGCCGCTATCAAGCTTGAAAAAATGCTGCTTGTCGGCCGATATTCTACCAATAAAGAGGTATTCTCTTGTATTAAAGCTCAACTCGAAGATTCCACCTATACATTGTGCCCCTCGTATTTATTAATACCAATAAATATTATGGTTTCTTCTTCACACTAATTGTTCCTCGTTGTTTCAATCAATTTACTTGAAATTTATCACAGCCACCATGGTCGAGTTTGAAAATTTAGGACAACCCAAGTGATTAGTTCGATCAAGGACAGGGGAACACTAATCGTGAAGACAATGCAAGGAAATATAAACACCGGGCATTCATATTGTGGTTAACTTCTTTATACATTCCGTTAAGTACGGAGTCATCTGTGCCCCTGTCGAACAAACAGCTTATACTTCATTTATCAACTGCTAGAAAACTCCACCTCCCAACACATTTTTTATCCGAAAGACTTCAGTAAATCCTTTCAGATTTCCATCCTCTCCTCCGTTATCTCTACACTCTCTTTGAAATTGCATAACATCTTGATTCGTTCTACATTTACTCAAACCAACGTATGAATACATTTCATGGGGGAAGGGGTTCGCGCGAGTGGTTTCGAAAGGATACGAGTAAGAAAGAAGAACTAGGGTTTTGGATTACCGTAGAGTTGAACCAGACGATCCAGACATTTCTTTGAAGACTTCTCATCGAAGCCGGAATCGATAGCTATATCGATTCGTTCTACATTTACTCAAACCAACGTATGAATACATTTCATGGGGGAAGGGGTTCGCGCGAGTGGTTTCGAAAGGACACGAGTAAGAAAGAAGAACTAGGGTTTTGGATTACCGTAGAGTTGAACCAGACGATCCAGACATTTCTTTGAAGACTTCTCATCGAAGCCGAAATCGATAGCTAAGCTAAGCAGCTTTGCTTTCTCTAGTTCGAGTTCGTGATCCTTCATTGTTATCTCCCGCTCAAATCAAATGCACAAACTTAACCAGGGGTTCTGTCTGCTTATATATTCGTTGTATTTACATTCGTGGGGCCTCACGTGACGACGTGACGTTAGCCTTTGACAAACACCCTTCGATTCGATTGGGGCATTGAATTGAGTCGGAAATAGGGTTATGACACCACACCAATCCCGCTCCCGTTTTCAAGTTCCTCCATTCAACAATCAATTGTAATTGGACGGTCACCTGCCCGGTTTCACAACCATTTTTCTCTTTTCCTTCTTTTTAACACTCAGACAAAAATGGGTAAAATGATAAAAAAAATACTATAAAAAATAATTTTGTTATTTTGAAATTATTTAATGTATTCCTGATAATTTTGTTATTTTGAAAAATACCTAACGGTCAATTAAGAGAGCTATTAGACACAATTTGAATGTTCATGACATGTTGGGAGCTATTAGACACAATTTGAATGTTCATGATATTACACAGACATGTTTTAAAGTTTAGGGACTGACTTGACACAACCCCCAAAGTTCAAGATAAGTTTATATAGGACTCGGATTGCAATAGGATATCAAGTGGTATAAATAAATTAAGCAAAAAATGATAAAAAATATTATACATTGGTAATAAAATGAAGTAATATTTGACTTTAATATTATGGTTGTATTTGATATCATTATCTATCACTTCAAGATCCAATAATGGTTGAAAAAAATGCTTGTGCTTTTTTCTTTGTATACAATGTTTTTTTTTCCTGTTAATAATTTGTTAAATTTTAATACCAATGGGTAATTAAATCGAGTCTGATCTGATCAGATTTGGATATCTGACATCTTTAACGAATTTGAATTTGAATTAATCTTTGACTCTTTGTAATATCCATTGTATCATCATATTCAATTGGATATAGAATTTTTATTATCGAATTAGATTCAGATATAACTTAAATCCAATCCGATCCATTTACATTCTGATGAAAGAAGAATTGGCCAGACCTCTCTATTACGTGACACGTGGCAGAAACAATAGCTCGGCAAAAGGGGCCAAGCCTAGGCGGGAACAAAGGGACACGAGTGGACTGAACTCCCTACCGGGGGCCCGAACTGACCCACCTTGTAACGGCTCGGGATACACTTCGCCGAACTGACCTTGTAACAGCTCGGGATACACTTCGCCGAACTGACCCACCTTGTAATAGCTCGGGATACACTTCGCCGAACTGCCACCTTGTAACAGCTCGGGACACACTTCGTCGAACTGACCCACCTTGTAACAGCTCGGGACACACTTCGCCGAACTGACCCACCTTGTAACAGCTCGGGATACACTTCGCCGAACTGACCCACCTTGTAACAGCTCGGGATACACTTCGCCGAACTGACCCACCTTGTAACAGCTCGGGATACACTTCGCCGAACTGACCCACCTTGTAACAAGTCGGGATACACTTCGCCGAACTGACCTGCCCTATAGATACCTCCGAGCTCAAGACCGCCTCGCTCAGCACTTCGCATCACTTGGCACCAAAACCAAACAAGTCGTACCACGCCTGACACTAAGGAAGTTCGTGCCCAAGGGCGCCGCGCCTGACTGACTTGGGATCTGACGTTTGGCGGTAGCACCCTAAACGGCCACCTGCCACCGCCACTGACACCGCCATCTCCAGTTAGATGACGGTTAGGCAGTGACGGTTCTGTCTCTGCAGAAAGGACGACGACTGAATTGACAAGCACAAGGGTAATCATACTTGACCTGACAAGGGCCCCGGGACGAGTGCACGAAGTGACTATAAGAGCCACTTGCCCCCCGACAACGGAGGTATGCAAACTTTGCGCTATCTGGTATTACCTTGCTTTTGAAGGATTCTAACTTGAGCTTCGGAGCCTCTACACCGGGTTCCCCCCGGAGCTTCTCCATCTCCTCCGTTTCAGGTTCCCTGCTACTCCGTTCGGAAGCAAGGCAGCGGATAGCTAAGACCGGCCGGATCGCGCTCCATCAATTGGCGCCGTCTGTGGGAAAACGCTTCAAAAAGCCTCCCTCGAAACTTCGATAACCCCTTTTCTTCAAAAAACCCAACACTCATGGCCTCCTCCAGCAACACCGGACATGGCACAGAGACAAACTCCACCGGGGAGCAACTCCAAATCCCCGTAGTGTGCGTTGGACAGTTCACCATCCCCCTTTCGACGGATGGGATCCCCAGCTTGAACGCGCCACAAGCAATGGCACCCGTAAACCCTCCTACCACAAGCATCCCCTTTCCTCTCCCCATTGATACAACCTTCACTGAACCGGCTGCCGTCCCCCTAGCAGCTAGCCAAAACCGGTTGGAGGACCTGATGTAGTGCATGCGGGCAATGCAAGCCCAAATGCAACAGTTCCAACAGCACCAAGTGCTGCACAACATCTCCCAGTATCACTATCAACAGCAGTTCCCCCAACTGCCACTGAACCAACCACTACTTCCGCCTCGCCACCCCGCTCCGAGGCCGGTCAAGGCCTCCCCGCAAGATGGGCGCCTCCACTAGGTGAAGGCCTCCCGGCCCCAAAACCACCCCAACAGCCAGGCCGAAGAGAGAAAAATGTCATCCCCGCCTCGCAACCCGCAGGCGGGTCGGGAACCTCGCCCGCGAGGTCGGTGCCCTGGCGCTCCAAGCCCGAGCTCCCGCTCACCGAAAACCGATTCAGCGCCCTGGCGGCAGACTACCAGCATTCCGGGCCCATCGAGCTCGGTAACACGGAGGCCAGCAACGCCAGCACAAGGCCCGCTCAACGGCGAAGGCGCCGGCGAAGTCGCCGAACCGCTACCCGCGCCTTGCCGGAATTCAGAGGCAAAGACACTAGCTCGGACGAGGTAGGGGCTGCCCCGGTTCTCTCGGTTCCTTCCCCCCTCGCATCGGAACTCCTGGTGGTCCCCTTACCCAGAGACTTCAAGCTCCCACCTCTGGACAAGTACGACGGGTCCTTCGACCCCAACTACCATGTTGACGCCTTTCAGTCGCAAATGCACCTCGCCAGGGCCAGCGAATCGTGCATGTGCGTGGCCTTTACCACCACCCTCAGGGGGGTAGCCCGCGCTTGGTACAGGAACCTGGCCCCCGGGTCGATAAAGTGTTGGGCCCAGTTCGTACAAGTCTTCACCACACACTTCGTCACCAGCCAACGGTGCCCCAGAACGGAGGAAAGCATCTTCGGAGTAGTCCAAAGAGAAGGAGAATCTATTCGGGGCTACATCAAGCGGTTCAACGAAGCATGCTTGCAGATACCGCGGTTGGACCCCACAGTGCAGCTCGCGGCGGCCAAAAGAGGGGTGACGCACAAAGAATTCAAATGGCACATGGTGGCCAACCAGCCCGCAACCCTGGCCGAATTCCTCAAACTCGCGGATAAGTTCATGAGGACAGAGGAAGAAATCAATCACGAACCGAAGGCGGGAACGAGAAAAGAAAGAGAGAAGGCTAGCTCCCCAACCCGGTGAATAGAAAAAACCCGACCCGGGAGCCGAAGCCGAACTAGTCATTCCGGGCCCCCCTAGCAGTTCGGACGGACTACACGCCGTTAAACACGAGGCGGGCAGAGATCTTAGTGATGATCAAAGACGCTCCGTACGTTAAGTGGCCACCTCGCCTAAAGGAAAACCCGAACGAGAGAAATAAGAATTTGTATTGTAGTTTCCATAGAGACCATGGTCATAGCACTGAACAGTGTAATAACCTCCGGGATGAGATAGAGGGGCTCATCCATCGCGGATACTTGAGAAACTTTGTACAGCACAACAATAACAATAAAGCAGGTCGGCAAGGGGAGCACGAAAAGGATGCCCCCGAGTCTAGCAGCAGACCTGCCGAACCGTTGCAGAAGCAGCCTCCGGAAGAGAGGCCAGTTCGGGGAACCATCCATGTAATAGTGGGAGGTTCGGTGGTAGCGGGGTGTACCTCAGCAGCAGCCCGGACTTCAGTTCGCGAAGCGGCCCTCGAAGAACGGAACCCCCCAAAGAGACCAAAGACCAAAGAACCAATCTTTTTCACGGAGGACGACGCGCGAGGAGTCCACTACCCCCATGATGACGTGCTTGTCATTAAACTAAGGATCAGCGACTTCGAGGTCAGGCGCGTACTCGTAGATTCGGGCAGCTTAGCGGGCATTCTCTTCAAATCAGCATTTGACCAGCTGCAGTTACAAAGGAGCGAGCTGAAGCCCGCGAACACTCCCCTGGTGGGTTTCAGCGGAGAGGAAGTCATGCCCCTCGGAAAAGTAACTGTCCCTGTGGAAGTCGGCACATGGCCTTGTGCGGTCAAACTCAACCATGATTTCCTGGTAGTCGCGACCCCCTCCCCATACAATGCCATAATAGGGCGGCCGATCACGCATATCCTATGGGCGGCGGTCTCCACCTACTATTTGGCCATGAAGTTCCCTACGGACTTTAGTGTAGGGGTAGCGCGGGGCGACCAGCTCGACTCCCGCAAGTGTTATGTTGCCGCCCTAAAGGGAAAAACCAAGGCGGCCGGCGACCTCGAACTGGAGCGGCCTGCGGAGCAAGGCGAGGAAAGAGCTTCGCCCACGGAGGAAACTGTCGCAATCCCGACTTCGGCTACGGACCCAGCTCGCACACTTCAAATCGGAGCTTCCATCGAGGATCCCCTACGAACCGAACTGGTGAGTTTTTTACTTCAAAATTTAGATATTTTTGCCTGGTCCGCGACCGACATGCCCGGCATTAGCCCCGGACTGATAACTCACAAACTTAATACTGACCCTGTAGTCAGACCCGTTAGACAGAAGAAATGCAACTTAGCCCCAGAACGCTGGAGAGCGGTCGACGAGGAGGTCGAGAAGCTCCTCGCAGCAAACTTCATAAGGGAAGTCCATTACCAGAGCTGGGTGGCCAACCCGGTGTTGGTAAAAAAGGCAAGCGGCAAGTGGCGCATGTGCGTCGACTATACCGACCTGAACCGAGCTTGCCCGAAAGATTGTTTCCCCCTCCCCAGAATTGACCGCCTAGTGGACGCGACCTAGAGAAACGAGTTGCTAAGCTTCCTGGACGCCTACTCGGGCTACAACCAAGTTAGGATGGACCCATCCGATGAGGAAAAAACCAGCTTCATAACCGAGTTCGGCCTGTATTGCTACAAAGTCATGCCCTTCGGACTAAAAAATGCCGGGGCGACTTTCCAAAGACTTGTAAATAAGCTATTTCGGCCCTTGGTTGGTACGAAGATAGAGTGCTATGTAGACGACATGGTCGTCAAGACTCAGTTTTCACAAGAATTAATACAAGACTTAGATTCTGTTTTCCAAATCCTGCGTCAGTTTAGCATGAAGTTGAACCCCAACAAGTGTGTCTTCGGTGTCACCTCGGGCAAGTTCCTAAGCTACATTGTCAATCGGCGCGGTATTGAGGCCAACCCGGACAAAATAAAAGCCATTCTAGATATGAAACCACCTCGGAAAGTAAAAGATGTTCAGAGGCTAAACGGCCGCATAGACGCTCTAAGCCGCTTCTTGTCTAAGTCAGCAGACCGCTGCCTACCCTTCTTCAAGGCAGTCAAAGGCAAAGGGCTCGAGTGGACCCAGGACTGCCAGTTCGCGTTCGATGAACTAAAAGTTTACCTCGCTAGTGTGCCAACCTTAGCCCGGCCCGAGGTGGGCGAGGTCTTAGAACTGTACCTCTCAGCGAGCGACGAGGCGGTCAGTTCGGTACTGATAAAAGAAACAGACCGGGTCCAACGACCCATATATTATGTTAGTAAAATTTTGCAGGGAGCAGAGGCAAGGTACCCGGAGATAGAAAACTAGCATATGCCCTAGTAATAGCAGCTCGAAAACTCCGCCCGTACTTCCAGGCTCACACCGTCATCGTCCTAACTGACAAACCTCTTAGACAAGTTTTACTCAAACCCGAGGTCTCCGGTCGACTGACGAAATGGGCCATCGAACTCAGCGAGTACGACCTCCAGTACAAACCGAGAACCGCTATCAAGGCCCAAGCTTTGGCAGATTTTATCGCCGAGTGCACTTTCAGCCACGAAGCCCCACAGGTCGAGCCTGAGGTCCCCAGTTCGGGCGAACCCGGAGCTCCTGAGCCCATAGAGTCCGAACCCCATGAAGTAGCAGCCAGTGTGGCATCTCTCCAGGTCATGCGAAGCGCGAACTGGGATGAGGAGCCCTGGATCCTTCACGTGGATGGTTCCTCGAATCGACAAGGCAGCGGAGCTGGAATAGTCTTGTGCGGCCCGAGCGGCACAAAATTAGAATACGCACTACGCTTTGAGTTCGCGACATCCAACAACGAGGCAGAGTACGAAGCACTAATCGCCGGGCTGGACCTAGCGCAAAAGGTAAAGGCAAAACACTTGGTCATCTGCAGCGATCTCTCCATGATCGCATATTTGGCCAAAGTAAAAGAAGCCCTGCTCAACTTCCGGTCACACATCATCAGGCAAATCCCGAGGTCAGAAAACACTGAGGCCGACGCCTTGTCCCGGTTAGCCAGTACGAGTCACAACAACATGAGAACTGTGTACATAGAGGACTTACCTCGGCCTAGTATTCCCGGGGGGACAGAGGAGGTCGCTGCCGTCTTAGAAGCAGAAACGAGCTGGATCGATCCACTCGCGAGCTTCTTGATAGACGGAACCCTCCCTGCAGAACGCAATGCGGCCAAGAGGGTGCAGCGCCAGGCGGCCAAATACGTCATAATAGACGAACGGTTATACCAACGGTCGTACACGCTCCCCTATTTGCGTTGCCTGTGACCTACCGAAGCCGAGTTCGTACTCCGCGACACTCATGAAGGCCTGTGCGGCGGACACTTGGGGGGCAGAGCACTCGCCCAAAAGGCACTTCGACAATGATACTACTGGCCAACGATGAAGGCAGAAGCTGTCGAGCTCGTCAAAAAATGCGACAAGTGTCAGAAGCACGCTAACATCCACCATCAACCTGCCTCCGACCTCAAATACCTCGCCAGCCCGTGGCCCTTTGCACAATGGGGCATCGACCTCCTAGGGCCATTCCCACCAGCAACAGGCGGAAGAAAATTCTTAGTTGTTGCAGTAGATTACTTTACGAAGTGGATAGAAGCCGAACCTCTAGCAACTGTTACGGCTCGAAACATACAGAACTTCTTTTGGAAGAACATAGTATATCGGTTCGGGTTACCTCGGGTACTAATCTCTGACAACGGCAAACAGCTCGAGGATATCAAGTTCCAAAAGTGGTGCCAGAGCATGGGGATTCAGCAAAATTTCACGTCAGTCGCGCACCCACAGGTAAACGGTCAGACAGAAGTAATGAACAGAGCCATCTTGCGCGGACTGAAAGCACGTCTGGATCGAGCTAAGGGATTGTGGTCCGAAGAGCTACCAAGTGTCTTATGGGCTCACCGAACTACCGAAAAAGCAGCCACGGGAGAAACCCCCCTCAACCTCACCTACGGCACTGAAGCAGTGATCCCGGCCAAAATCGAAATACCAACGTTGCGATTTGAAACATACGACGATCGGACGAACGGAGATGTGCTACGTACCAACCTCGACCTACTGGACGAGGTAAGGGACCTCGCGCACATCCGAACAGCGGCATACCAGCAGCAGGTAGCTCGCTACTACAATAGTAGAGTTAAGCAACAAAGCATCCGAGTCGGCGACCTGGTCCTTCGTAAGGTTATGGTGCCCGAACCCGGCATGGGCAAGCTTGGACCTAATTGGGAAGGGCCCTATAAAGTAAAAAGAGCGCTCGGGGGCACATACAAACTCGAAACTTTGGAAGGCAAACGAGTACCTCGAACGTGGAACATCGTGAACTTAAGGCGATACTACCTATAAACCACCAAGCGAAGTGGACGAAATCAGGCCCTATGTGCCACAGGGCAAGCCAAGAGGAACTTCGGCATAGACACAAAGAAGAGCACATTATCAGCTCGGCAAAAAATCAATTCGCGGCATAAAAGACCGCGGAAATTTAATAACCCGGCAAAGAAACAGCTCGGGGAAGATGAGCAAGGGGAAAAAGACACTCCATTGCAAGAAACAGTACATTGGCAAAAAAAAAATTTACATGCCCGGAGCTACTTCTTCGCCATCGGAAGGCACTTCAACAACACCCGAAGGCCCTGCCTCTCCTTCAGAGTCCGGCTCGCCATCGGCAGCATTGGCCACCTCCTGAGTTATACGCGAAGTGGTTATGGCACTTACATCGAGGTCGGGGTACGTATTCTGGATCATCCACCGGCTCAAAACGCGGAGAGACAATGTAATCTTCAACTGCCTACTTCTTGGCGTCTTCAATGCCTTGGGAAAAAATCTGTGTTCTCTCCCTGATGTCCTCCTGAAGATATTCAACTTGATGCTGCAAATCCAACTTCAAGTCCGCCATATGCTTGACAACTACCCCCATGGCCTCGGCGTCACGCTGAGACCTCGCCTGCCTGGCCATCGCGACGCGAGCAGCCTCTTCAGCAGCGTAAGCAGCCACCTCAGCAGCCCGGGTATTTGCCTCTGCAGCACGGAAAGCTTCTTCAGCAGCATGAGCGACAGCCTCAGCAGCTCGTGCCTGTCGCGAGCTCCTCTCCACTTGGGCCGCCAAGGCATGAATTGAAGAATTCACCTACCAAAAGAAACAAGTGAGCAAATGACAGCAGAAGCAACAGAATAAAAAAGGAAGACAAAATCTAACTTACCACCATGGCATGTGTTATGGCGCGGCAAGCGACCTGATTCAAGGGAAGATCAGTCCACGCCGCGACCTCCTCAGGGAAAGTAGCGTCCTTACTCTTCTGAAGAGCGTAGTTCGGTGTCAACACGCTCCTAAACTCCCCTTGAGCTCCCGAGCTTGAGAGCCCAACCTGCGTATGAGCAGACCCGGAGTGAGCTGGAGCACTTGAGTACGCAGGAGCGCCCGTATGAGTGGTCTCAGCGTAAGGTGCCCCGGCAGTTTCGTGCACCGGTGGAGTCACTTCGGGCTCCCTGGGTAGATCCTCCGGCGTATGGTCTGGAACTTGGGTCTCCTCATCCAGGGGCAGCTCGGTACGAGTTCGCTTGGCGACCCGCTTCCTCCTCTTCATACCTTGAAACAAACGCCCCCCACGAGTTCTCTCTGCATCCATCACACCTGCAGAAACGAGTTCATAAAAAAAAATGGAATAACAAAGCAAGCAAGAAACCGCATAGCTAGAAACCTACCCGAACTCAGGTCGGCTGCAATAAGCTTGGCCTCCGTTAAGTAGTGGTGGCACTTTAAGCCTTGTCGTGCCCATTGCCGGAGACCCTTCACCGTCTCTTTATCGAGAGTTACGCCCAAGTCAGGAGCGGCCTCACCCCACCCGGTCTGAAAGGGCCATCCTTGTGCACTTCGCACGCCGAAGTAGTCCCGCTTCCAAGCCGGGACCTTATTAGGAAGATCGTGCTGAAACTTAAAACCCTGGCGAGGAGAAAGGTAATACACCCGTCTCCCCCCAGGAAGAGAACCCATCTGTCTCTTGAGCATCAAGATAGAGGAGAATATCTCTAAGTCTAAGGGGAAGTTCTGCTCGCAAAAAAGGGAAACTATCCCCACCAGGTTCCGAATAGAGTTCGGATGAAGCTGGCCAATGGTGACACCGAAGTGGTTTATGACTTCGACGAGAAGGGGATGGAAAGGAAGTCGCAACCCTGCAGCGAGCTGCTCTCAAAAAATCACGATCTCGTCTAGACTGTGTTCCCAAGGAAAGCTACCCGAAGGAATAAAATATGTGTACCCCCTAGGAAGATTGTAAGGCAGAAGTATGGATTGAAGCCCCTCAGGCGTCATGGTCGAAGGACCAAACCTGTCTAGCATCCGACCTCGGCGGGAGGTAGACGCCAAACTGCCCGAAGCAACTCGGCCTACTGGTTCATTGTCCTCAAGCTCCACCTCAGGATCACTGAGGCAGTCTGGGGACACGACTCGGTTGGTGGAACCTACGTCGGCCCTACTCGAAGAATCGTCTGAGCTATCAAAGCTAGACATTGGGGAAAAGATGGATTCAGGAAAGTACTCACCGGAAAGTTTGAAGAGCAAGCCAAAGAACCGTGAAGACTGTATAACCAGCCTTGACGCGAGCTGGAAAAGACTTGGACATGAGCTGAAAGGTTGGACGCGAACTCAGTAGACAAACCGCAGAAGTGACAAACCAACCGGGGTCCCCCACTATTTATAGCTACAGTAACCAAGAATCGGCCGCGCAGGCCGAAGACGATTCGACGACCCACATTCTTACCGACCGCACAACCCTTAAGGTCGAGACGTGATTGGCGCACATCTTTCCGAAAAAAGCGAAACGTCAGCGCACGTCTTTTTGAAACCGACGTTGCTTCGACACGCGTCTTTTCCGAAACTGACGTGCCACACGTCTCCCTGACATTCGCCCGCGCATGTACAACAGTGGCGCGCCTTTTTGAAACGACCCGCTGTCACGTCCCAGCAGCGCGAATTGGTTTGAAATTTAAAACACGCGCTGTCACAACCACCAGCGTTCTTGAGTAAGCACGTTTCTAGCCTTCTCGGAAACCGAAAGAACCCTAGCAAAAGCATCTCGTGTAGTGAAGGTTCGAAGGACGGGACAAATCCACCTACTACCTCGTGAAAACTCCCCGCACCATGGCAAGACCCCCGGCGCAAAGAGTGGGGGGCAATTGATGAAGGAAGATTTGGTCCGACCTCTCTATTACGTGACACATGGTAGAAACAACAGCTCGGCAAAAGGGGCCAAGCCTAGGTGGGAACAAGGGGACACGAGCGGACTGAACTCCCTACCGGGGGCCCGAACTGACCCACCTTGTAACGGCTCGGGATACACTTCGCCGAACTGACCTTGTAACAGCTCGGGATACACTTCGCCGAACTGACCCACCTTGTAACAGCTCGGGACACACTTCGCCGAACTGCCACCTTGTAACAGCTCGGGATACACTTCGCCGAACTGACCCACCTTGTAACAACTCGAGACACACTTCGCCGAACTGACCCACCTTGTAACAGCTCGGGATACACTTCGCCGAACTGACCCACCTTGTAACAGCTCGGGATACACTTCGCCAAACTGACCTGCCCTATAGATACCTCCGAGCTCAAGACCGCCTCGCTCAGCACTTCGCATCACTTGGCACCAAAACCAAACAAGTCGTACCACGCCTGACACTAAGGAAGTTCGTGCCCAAGGGCGCCGCGCCTGACTGACTTGGGATCTGACGTTTGGCGGTAGCACCCTAAACGGCCACCTGCCACCCCCACTGACACCGCCATCTCCAGTTAGATGACGGTTAGGCAGTGACGGTTCTGTCTCAGCAGAAAGGACGACAGCCGAATTGACAAGCACAAGGGTAATCATACTTGACCTGACAAGGGCCCCGGGACGAGTGCACGAAGTGACTATAAGAGCCACTTGCCCCCCGACAACGGAGGTATGCAAACTTTGCACTATCTGGTATTACCTTGCTTTTGAAGGATTCTAACTTGAGCTTCGGAGCCTCTACACCGGGTTCCCCCCGGAGCTTCTCCATCTCCTCCATTTCAGGTTCCCTGTTACCCCATTCGGAAGCAAGGCAACGGACAGCTAAGACCAGCCGGATCGCGCTCCATCACATTCCTAATTTCGTATCAAAGTGTCACTACATACATTCTCAAATGAAACTTGTTTTGTTGGTACTTGTGATGATTAGAGGTTGAACATGTGTTTTTGAGTTGTATTGTATTTGGTATTGGCATTGCAACTTAACCATCATGCTATAATGATCTCTCACCCAATGGTGAAATTTAAAAATAATTGTTTTATCTATCTATCTATCTATATATATCTATATATATAACGGATGCTCTCTCCGTGTAGCAAATGGAATCTACTCGTGAGTAGATTCCCACGTGAGAGTTCACAACCCAGTAATTAATGGATTGTTAATTGAATCTACTGATTATTACAATTATTTAATAAATATATAATTAGTGATTATAATTAATAATTACTGTTATTATAAATATTGTTGATAACTAGATATTTAATTTAAAACTATAAACACTGTTATTAACAAATATTGTTAATAAATTACTGATCATTACAATAATTTAATAAATATATAATTAGTGATTATAATTAATAATTACTATTATTATAAATATTGTTAATAGCTAGATATTTAATTTTAAATTATAAATTCTGTTATTAAAAAATATTGTTAATAAATTACTGATCATTACAATAATTTAGTAAATATATAATTAGTTATTATAATTATAATTACTGTTAATATAAATATTGTTAATAAATAGATATTTACTTTAGTTTTACTTTAAATTAAAATTATAAATATTATTATTAATAAATTTAGTAATTATTGTTATATTAAAAATAATTAAAAATGTTATTAAAAGTATTGTTATTGATTATTTAATAAAATATTATAATTACTGACTATTATTGATAAATATTGTTAATTTAATTTAGTTTTGGTAAGTATTAATTTAATGAATATTGTTAATAAATCCTATTCATAAATTTAATATTTAGTGTTATATTAAAAATAACTAAATAATATTATTAAAACTATCATTAATGATTATTTAATTAAATAGTATAATTACTTACTATTATTGATAAATGTTGTTAATAACTTTATGACAATCAATGGTTCGACCGTCCGGTTCGAACGGATGGCCCGTTCTGACAACAAAAATTATAAGCAAAAAATTATGGAACTGTTATAGCCATCGATTTTCAGGTCAACAGGTCGATCATCCAATTTGAACGGACAATTCGTTCTGACAACAAAAATTATAGGCAAAAAATTGAGTTTGTGAGGTCTATTAAGTAGTATCGTACATGTTATGTCATTCGAGCGTATGACTCATACGACTCAAAAACGGAACCGTTCAGGCAGCTGGTTTTTGGGTTGATAGTTTGATCGTTCAGTTCGAACGGATGGCCCGTTCTGACGACAAAAAATTACAAAACCATTATGGCCACTAGTTTTTAGGTTGACGGTTCAATCGTTCAGTTCGAACGGATGATGATGATCTATTATAACAACAAAAATTACAAGCAAAAAATTGAGTGTGTGAGATCTATTAAGCAATATCATACGTGTTATGTCATTCGAGCGTGTGACTCATACGAGTAAAAAATGGAACAGTTCTGGCCACTGATTTTCGTGTTGACGGTTCGATCGTCCAGTTCAAACGGACGAACTGTTCTGACAACAAAAATTAAAAAAATAAAAAGTGGCCAAAAACCATCGAATGGGTCAATGGATCGTTGACCGATTCAACATTTTTTGGCCAGGGACCGGGATTGGGGTAAAACGGAACTGATTGCCTGGACGGTTCCCAATTAAAAAAATAAAAAAACGAATGACCCATTCTAACAAAAAAAATTGAGTGTGTGAGGCCCATTAAGCAGTACCATACGTGTTATGCCATTCGAGCTTGTGACTTATACGACTTGAAAATGGAACCGTTCTGGCCACCGGTTTTCGGGTTGATGGTTTGACTGTTCGGTTCGAACAGATGGCCCGTTCTGACAACAAAGATTAAAAAAATAACTAAAAATCATTGAACGGTTCAATGGTTCGATTGCTTGGGTCAATGAGCCATTGACCGATTCAACGATTTTTGACCAGGGGCCGAGATTAGGATAAAACGAAACCAGCTGCCTAGATGGTTTCCAATTAAAAAAAATGGTCAAAAACTAAACAAGTCAATGAATTGACAATTCGACTGCTCGAGTCAATGGATCGTTGACCGGTTCAACGATTTTTTGCGAAGAACTAGGTCAATATATCAACAAGTCGACGGTTCCATTCCAGCCAAATCAGGACCCCTCCGCTAGTTGACTCATTATTACACATAGATTTGGATGTATTGCGGGTAGGATTTATGGGTATTTGGGAATTGATTATGTATATCCATCTTTGCTTGTATATGATGCACTAGAATATAATTCTCACTCCCATGTATGATGCCAATTGCCAGGTAAGAGCTACGCCATTGGACTATTTTCTTTTTCAAGTGGGCGTTTAATGGAAGAAACAACAAATTAATGTTCTCCCAACACCCATGGTTTTGAAAAAAACATTTTATGACATTTAACTCAAAACAGTCTCAATTGAATAAAAAATTAGGTTGTGTTTTTTTTTCGGTGTAAATACAAAAATACATCGATGTAAATGAAAAACGGCCAAATGTATCATTATAAAAGTTGAACCGGTCAATGTTTTTTTACACTGTTGTGCATTTGAAAGATGAGTGTAAATCATGAGAGTATTTTTTATGTTTGTTTGGAATTAACATGGGTATAAAACTACACCCAGATTTAAAAATGCCTATTAATGTCAAATTCAACTATTTTGGAATAAAAGCCTACGTGAGAACTACTGCATGTAACCATATGGCAACTCCCGAGGAAAGAAAGAAACTTCACACCACTTACCTCTGTACAATAAAAACACTCCCCACTTCCCTCCTCTCCCCTCTCACACACTCTCTCTCTCCCTTTCTGGCCGGCTCTCGCATGATTGCATCCATGGAGAAACCCAGAATTGAATCAAAAGCTCAAACACTTGCAATCCACAAAGCTCTTGCAACAGTGGAAGGAGGAGCAGTGCTTCCAACTCACTTGAGTTCAAGTTCAAGATGGTTAGAAACCCATCCTTCCCACAACCCAACCTCCACTCTACTGATGAATTATTCATTGACGGCATTTTGCTCCCACTCCACCTCTCTTCCCACCACTCCGACCCACCTGACTCAGAACCCAAAGCCAATGTAGAGGAGATGCACACTCCAAAACCCGAATCAAAGCCTGCGTCAAGACCAGAGTCAACAACTTTGTTATTCGAGTCACCGCTTGTATTTTTGACATTCAAGCGATGGGGGGACATTTTCAAGAAGGGTGAAAGGAAAGCAGAAGTCGTGGCATCCTCTACAACCACCAACAATCATGAAGACAGAGACAAAGACAAGAAGAAAGAAAGGAAAAGTAGCAGTGGCGTGAACGCAACAGAGCTCAACATCAATATATGGCCATTCTCCAGAAGCCGTTCGGTTGGGAACAACGGCAACCGGCCAAAGATGACTGCTGGAAGGGCGGCTTCTTGGAAGGTTAGTAGTGCCCCTTGCTCACGCAGTAACTTAGCTGGGGAGCACAAGTTCTAGAAATGGCCAAGTAGTCTTGGTTGAGGTGGGATCCATGTGGGGAGGAGTAGCCCGGTTTGTCAGGTACGATGTGAAGGCTCCGATGCAAGAAGCTCCAAGCCTCTGGCTTGGAATGCCGATAAGGGGGTAAAGAAGGAAGGATTAGAGAGTTGGCGGAGCAAGAATGCTGGTGGTGGTGGAGCCAGAGCTAGGGTTTTGAATTTGAATGTCTTGATGTGTATAGGGTGTCATTCCCATTTGAGCTGCAGGAACGATGCGAGTAGCGCCATTGGTAATGGTTGTAGTCATGAACAGGGCCACGGTGTAGCCAGCTCTAGATCTGGTACCTTCTGTTCGTTGCAAGGTGGGGATGATGACAACTTGAGAGTGTCCTCGGTGTTATGAGATTAGGGCGTTTGAATATGTGAAAGATAGTGAGAAAAGAAGAGAAAGAGCGAGAGAGAGGGAGGGAATGGAAGAGAGGAGGTGACTAGTAGAACGACGATGAGGGTGCTAGCGAAGTGCTCAATAGTGAGAGAGAGGGTCAAAGGAGATGAAGATTCGTTGGCTAATTTGGAGTTTTTACATCTTGTTTACTTCGATGGAGTTTTACATCAAAAATATCGATGTATAAAATACATTGACAATCAAAGTAAGAAAAAAAAAAAACAGAAATCACTTTTACACCAATTTTCAGTGTATTTTTACATCCCATCCAAACAACCACAAAATTGGACCGGAATGTAAAAATACACTGAACCGGGTTTTACACCCCATCCAAACATAGCCTTAACATTTATTTAAACTCAAAATGCTTAGGTGGTGCTAACTTGGCAACGTTTCAAGTAGAAACAGCCACAACACTAAACATCACCTATATTTAATAAAAAAAATGAATTGAAATTTACTTTATCACAAGAAAAATAAAAATTTGAAACCAATTTTAGTAACAAACAAAATATAAGTTTTAAATACATATCTACAGTACTGTTAGAAGCTTATGATTATGCAAAACTTTTGGGGGTGTTTGGTTCTATGGGCATTTATTAAAAAGAATGTCCCCACATCAATGCTACATAAGCATTGGCATTTATTGCATATGAAACCATTGTTTGGTTTTACCATTTACCAAATAAACACTAAAAAATGCTTATGTTGCATACTTTACGAGGCGTTAATCTAATGTGTAAAGTAAAAAATGTTTAAAGCAATGCCCACCAAACAAAAAATAAAACGTTTAAAGCAAAGTTGTACAAATAAACATATGGCTCATCTATAAATGCCATTGGAGCCAAATATATACTTTGTTTAACTAAAATACCCTAATTTTTTAACTTAGTGACTCTCTAACCATATGGGTAGAATCTCTCTCATTAAATGTTATAGGTATTAATTCCCATTAACATTAATTGAATCATATTCTTGTCTTCTTGACAAGATTACCCTTGCTTTTGAATTTGGTCTCTCTCTAATTGTGAGGGCACAAAATGTAATTTGAGCTATTTCATTTATTTCACCCAATTCCTTTTCATCAAGTCTCATATTTATAGTATTAACTACCATTCTTTTATTGAATCTTATATTAATTAACCATATTAAGGAAAAGTAAGTGTAACAAAAAATAAATATTTTTATTAATGATATAAATAAAACACAAATTTAAAACCAACAAAAAAATAAAGTTATTTTCCTATTTGGTGGAAAATAAAAAAAAATAAACCTTTTTGGTCAAATTTGTCAACCATTGGTGTCACAATTTAATAATAATAATAATAATGAAAATACAAAAAAGTATAAAAATACAAAGAAAATTTTGTAGAAAATATTTAGGCACATTTCTAATATCACATATTCATCATATTAAATAAAAATATGTGTGACAAACAAGAATAATTTTCATAAATATAAAATATAAAAATATTTGAAAATATATTATTTACTATCATCCCCATTATCATAAAAAATTATCACGTGCAAAACATATACATATTTATCGATAAATATAAATATGTAAATCAAATTGATCCAATTATAAATGAATGGAATTTGGATCACTTTTAATGGGATCATTGAATTAAAATTCAAGCTTGGACAGTCATATTACCATACCTTTTCCAGCTATACAAACTAATTGGAATAAGTGGTGAGATTCACATATGCGCCTCCCATAGCATATTTCAATCATGTATCGGAAACATTTCCCCCTGACAACCTTCGGAGATGTTTCCAATGCAGGGGTGATATGTGCATGTGGGGCACCCTCTGTGTGGCGCAGATGTGACCTCACACTTGCCATCTCAAGAGGAAACGTATACGTAGTTCTCCAATACATGGTAAAAGTATGGTTTCTGGGCACTTTCAAATCCGCTCCAGATTCTGCCACGAAAAAAGTGGCAAAATAGCTATTGACTCCCCAAAGTCTTCTCACTCACCGCCTGCACACGTCGCTCCTCAGGGCCTTTCTTTTTCTCTCTTGTATTTGTTTCCACGTGATTTCTTGTAAAGAAATTCCAAGTGAAATGGGCAATGAAAAGAAAAAAGAAGGAAATTTTGGAGTTTTAGTGGACAAAAACCTTTAAATCTGATGTTGTCCAAATTACTGATGTGGATGAGCAACAGATAAGTCCTATTGAGTTCAGTGAGTCGAATTGGAATTGCTGGATGAACTGTGTGAATTCGGATGAGCTGGAGATAAAATCACACACACCCAGTGAATTACCAATCACAGTTGAACACATCAATGCTTACTGTGGGTCTCATGTGGGACCCAGTTGTATTGAACACTGGCGTCTTTTCAACCGTAATAGATAATTCAGATAGGTGTGTATGTTTTTGTCTCCAGCTAATCCACTCTCAAACTGTGTTGAAGGAGGCAAATAGGGCAAAGTAATAGACACTGAGTGACCTGCAAAAAAGCAAAACCAAAGGTGCTTGGGAAGGTTATTTAGGGAGAGGCATTCTAATGTTGAAGTCAGTAAGTACTGAAAATGGTGGATAGAATGAACTATTTGAGATGAATTCGTCTTAGTCGAGTTATAATAAAGAGTACTTACTGACTTGAACATTAGAATGCCTCGTAAATTGTGCCCTTAAATACCCACCTGGGTGTACTGTTGTGCTTCTCACTTTTAGGGGCTTGTGCCACGTGACATTGGCTAAAGATTATTGGGCAGTGGACAGCCATGAATGACTCACCTTTTGCCACATGCCCCATTTCATTCGGGGTTCTCGCTAATGATGCGACTGTTGGTTCCGATGTGTAGCATTCCGCACGGCTGAATCGGCCGAGGATGTGGCTTAGTTTCTAGCCATGTCAGTATCCACATGGTCAACAATATAGGTTGGGGTACGACCCCATCAAAATCATCTTGAACCACTTGGAGTAGTTGTGCAACTTGGGGGGTTTGGGTCGGACTTCTGTCAAAATCTGAATGGCTTGGCTTGAAGGCCCAAGTCCGAAGTAGTGCTAAATGCTAACCCAGGCAAACCCAACTTGCACACTTGCACCCCCTACTTGAAAAAGATTGATTTAATCAGAAAGAACAATGATAATGAAAGGGAGGACTTGCTTCTTTTTCTATTGTCTGTTCAGGGAACGGAGTTGCAAAACCTAGAGAAAGCAAGTTTATCTCTAGTCGTGTTAAATTTTCCAACATCTCCAATGAGAATCTTCGAGAAAATAACCCTAGTTTTTTCTTTTCTTTTTTTTTTTCCCCTTTTTATTCTTTAAATTACATTTAAACCTATATTGAGACTAGTCAATTGGGATTCACTCATTAATGTCTTGGGATTTAAATAACATGAAATATTAAAAAAATTACTTTAAATGTATTTTGCTTTTTGACTTTTTATGGACATTTCAAGTTTGTATATATTCTTTAAATGTTGTTAGAATTATCCAATTTGTCTTGCCAAAGAAGTTTGTATATATTCTCATGCTAAACAGTTTGCATAGGATTAGGGATTTACATGGTTTTTAAAAACGAACTGGTGACTGAATTGGTCAGGGGTCTGGTTATCGGTTTGAACGGTTTCACTGTTCGACCCAAACGGTTGGCCCGTTTTGACAAAAAAAATAAAAAAAAAAATTAAATTAAAAAACGATTAAAATCGTTTGAACGGTTAATCAGTCGGTTCAACGGTTTGCTGACCAAAATCAACGATTTTGAGGGAAAAAGCAGTTTTGGAGGAAAACAACGGCTCCCGATTTTTCCAATCCGACCGTCTGGTCTGGTCCGATTTTGAAAACAGTGGGATTTATATGTAAAACTTAAAAATGTGAACTTCTTTTTTGTATATCAAAACTTTAATAGACCTGCCCATATGGTATCCCAACAAGCAAAAACTCATTGTCTATCCTCTTTTACTTGTAATTACTATCAAGATGGGATACCAAGGGCAGAGGACTTTGTATATGCTTGTTCTCCTTAATATAACTTGCACCTTTAAAAAAAATAAATAAGTAACACCCCATAAAGTTACTTTCCACCTCATATAAATTGTGTAAGATCAGCATTTCATTTCAAGAATTGCCCAAGCATTGGGGGAAACATGAATTTGATGTTTTTCCCAAATAACCCATGCACATAAATCAAAGTGTTTTAGTTTTCTAGTGTTTATTTGATAAACAATGAAACCAAACTATGGTTTCATATGCAATAAACATCAATACTTATGTGGCAACATTTTTCAATAAATACCCACAGAACCAAACATATACTTGGTTGGAGGCTTGAAGCGCATTTTTTGCCACTGATCAGGGTTCAGGGTGGGTTTGGAGAAACCTGAAACTCTGTGGATCGAGGACAGGGCCAAGATGGCATTTTTCCACCCTGCTCCGATCTCAACTTGGAACCTACTTAGACTATATTATATTACATAATATATGCAAAAAATTGTTAATATATGTTAATACATATTATATATTATATTACACCATATTATAAAAATAAAATTACATGTATGAAATTGGAATTTGCCTCGGGAATTGTTGGGAATCTCCATTCCCTATGAGAACGGGGATGGAATTGGAATTTCTAGCCCCAATGTGGTTTGGGGTAGGGCACTTGAGTCTAAGGTCAGAAACGGGGCATGTAAAACCCAGTCCCGCCCCGCCCTGTTGCCAATCCTACCTTTCATCCAATTGCTTAGAACCAAGGTTCAAAGTATCGACACGTATTGGCCTATATCGGCCGATACGTATCATTCTGGCACCCCACCAATATGCCCCTACAGTGGGTGTATTGGTGGTTTGGCCGGTTCAGGGTGTGGCGAAGACCTAAACCGGCTCCCTTTAACCAGCTGGTAAAAAAAATAAAAAAGAAATAAAAAAAACACCAAATGGAGTATCGATTTGCCCAATACACCCATACCGGAGTATCGGGCATATCGATATTTTGAACCTTGGTTAGAATCAAATTCTGTTTATAACAGTGCAAACTACAAACCCAAGCAGGTATGAATGTGATTATCCATCCCAAATCCTCTAAAGTAATCTCAGTTGATCACCCATATTACATGGTCATTGTAATCTCTCTCTAAATTTGCCCATTTCCTTATTCCTTTTAAGACATTAAATTATAATTGATTTTCTTTTTAATTCATATAAGTTTTGACAAATGACAATGCTCATTGCCATCCTCATGTCCGAATATCCAGATCTCTATTACTGAACTTAATTAGTAGCGGAGGCCCCTGCTTCGTAGGGGCTGAAATGAAATTATAACATTGCTATTTGTTACATTAAAAAAAAATAATAGTTTCTTAATAAGAAAATTGTAATTTTAAGTACTCAAGTCTTAAAACTCATATAAAGAATCATTTACTCGTTTTTTAAATATTGCTTTAACAAAACATCTTATGTAAAAGAATATGATTATACAGTGATAGTTTTAAGTTCTACTTCATAAATGTCTTTTGTTTCACATCGAGAACTCCCAGTTGACCCAAACAGTAGGACCATTTGGTCTGGGAACCATCCAAGCAACTAGTTCCATTTTACCCCAAATCCGGTCCCTGACAAAAAATCATTGAATCAGTCCACGACCCATTGACTCAGGCTGTCAACCCATTCAACAGTTTTTGGCCATTTTTTATTTTGAATTATTTTTTCCTTTTTAATTTTTGTTGTCAGAATGGGCAATCCGTTCTAGAAACCGATGGCCAAAATGGTTTCGTTTTCGGGTCATTTTTCTAGATGCCAATAATTAGACGAAATAACTTCTATAGTCATAGTCATGGGAATGGTAGACATTGCAAGGGATTCCAAAACCTTGAAAGATAAATCAAAAGTGACCTTAAACGCAAAAAAAAAAAGGCAATAAATCCACCAAACTAGAAAAACCAAGGAAAAAAAATCAGAAAATTAAGTCCAAAGTTCCACTTTGAAACAGAGCTAAACATACATGTAATCAAAGAAAGAGACAAAGTAGATCATCTTGTAAGAAAAAAAAAATTGCACAAGAAAACCCAAAAATTGTTTACTTGGAGGATCTTGAAGAAGAAGACCAAATACCCAAAAAAAAAAAAACAAAAGCAGAAAATGAAAAAAAAGAAAAATACTACACACTCGAATCTCGAATAAATCCAACAATAGAAGAAACATTTGAATAGTGAAAATCCAAAAGCATAAAAACCATGGTTTTTGAACCACTGTTGACTCGGATGCATGAACATTTTGGCCTAGGAACCGTCCATGCAATCAATTCCATTTTACCCCAACCTCGGTCCCTAGACAAAAACCGTTGAATCAATCAATGACCCATTGACCCAGGTGGTCGATTGTTGACTCATTTGACCTGTTCAATGGTTTTGACCATTTTTTATTTAATTTGGAATCGTACAGGCAACCGATTCCGTTTTATCCCAATCCCAGTCCCTCGCCAAAAACCATTGAATCGGTCAATGACCCATTGACCCAAGTGGTCGAACCATTAACCTGTTAACCCATTCAATCATTTTTGGCTGTTTTTTAATTTTTGTTGTCATAATGGTCTGTTCGTTCAAACTGGGCGGTCAAACCGTCGACCTGAAAACCGGTGGCCAAAACGACTCCATTTTCGAGTCGTCTGGGTCATACGCTCGAATGACATAACATGTACGATACTACTTAATGGACCTTACACACTCAATTTTTTGTCTATAACTTTTGTTGTCATAACAGAACGTCCGTTCAAACTAGACGGTCAAACCGCCATTTTTTTAATTGGGAACCATCCAAGCAACCGGTTCCGTTTTACCCCAATCCTGGTCCTTGGCCAAAAACTGTTGAATCGGTCAGTGACCCATTAACCTAAGCTGTCGAACCGTCAACCCATTGAAACCGGACGGTCGAACTATCAACCCAAAAACCGATGGCCAAAATGGTTCCCTTTTCGAGTCGTATGAGTCACACACTTGAATGACATAATGCGTATGATATTGCTTAATGGACCTCACACACAATTTTTTTCTTGTATTTTTTGTTGTCAAAGTGGGTCATCCGTTCTAACAGGACAGTCGAATTGTTGATCCAAAACCAATGGCCAGAACAATTCCGTAGTTTTTTGCTTGTAATTTTTGTTGTCAGAACAAACCATTCGTTTGAATCGAACAATCGAACCGTCAACCAAAAACTGGAGGCCTATATATATATATATATTAAAGGGCTGCCATTTGGTGAAACGGGAGAACAGCCCTATCCCTTTAATAGATATACTAGTGGAGGGGCCTTGCTTCGCAGGGCCTGGAGTGGAACTGTCGACCCGTTGACCCATTGACTTGGTCCCTAGTCAAAAACCGTTGAATCGGTTAACGACCCATTGGCCTGAGTGGTCGAATCGTCGACTCGTTGACCGGTTCAATGGTTTTTGGCCATCTTTTTTTTTTAATTGGGAACCATCTAGGTAACTGATTTTGTTTTATCCTAATCTCACTCCCTGTCCAAAAATCGCTGAATTGGTTAATGACCCATTTACCTAGGCGGTCAAACCATTGACCCGTCCAATGGTTTTTGTTGTTTTTTTTTTATTTTTGTTGTCAAAATGGGCCATCTGTTTGAACCATCGACCCGAGAACTAGTGGCCAGAATGGTTCCATTTTCAAGTCGTATGATTCACAAGCTCAAATGGCATAACACATATGGTATTACTTAATGGACCTCTCAATTTTTTTTCTCAGAATGGGTCATCCGTTTTTTTTTTTTTAATTGGGAATTGTCTAGGCGACCAATTCTGTTTTGCCCCAATTCCGGTCCCTGGCAAAATCGTTGAATCGATCAACGACCCATTGACCTGAGTGGTCAAACCGTTAACCCATTAACATGTTCGATGGTTTTTGGTCATTCCATTTTCAGGTTGTATGAGTCACATGCTTGAATGACATAACACGTATGATACTGCTTAATGGACCTCACACATTCAATTTTTTGCCTATAATTTTTGTTGTTAGAATGGATCATCCGTTTGAACTGGACGATCGAACCATCGACCCAAAAACTGGTGGCCATAATGGTTCTGTAATTTTTTGTTGTCAGAATGGGTTGTCCGTTCGAACCGTTGACCCAAAAACCAGTAGCCAAAAAGGTTCCGTTTTCGAGTCATATGAGTCACACGCACATATGATACTACTTAATGGACCTCACAAACTTAATTTTTTGCCTATAATTTTTGTTGTCAAAATGGAACCGTTGACTTGTTGATCCTTTGACCTAGTCCCTGGCCAAAAACCGTTGAATCGATCAACGACCCATTGATTCGAGCAGTCGAACCATTGACTCGTTGACCCGTAAAATTAGTCTTTTTTTTTTTTTTACATGGGAACCATTCAGACAACCAGTTCCATTTTATCTTAATCTCAGTCCCTAGCCAAAAATCGTTGAATCAATCAACGACCCATTGGCTTAGGCGATCGAACCATTGACTTGTTTAATGGTTTTTGGTCTTTTTTTTTTTTTTTATTGTCAGAACTGGCCATCTTTTCGAACCGAATAGTTGAACTGTCAACCCAAAAACTAGTGACCAGAACGATTCTGTTTTCAGGTTGTATGAGTCATACGCTCAAATGACATAGCGCGTATGGTACTACTTAATGGACCTCACACACTTAATTTTTTGCCTGTAATTTTTGTTGTCAGAACGGGTTGTCCTTTTTTTATTTTCTTAATTGAGAATTGTCCAAGCAACTAGTTTGGTTTTACCCCAATCCCAGTCCCTGGCCAAAAACCATTGAATCGGTCAACAACCCATTGACCCGAGTGGTCGAACCATCAACCTATTGACCCGTTTAATGGTTTTTGACATTCTTTTTAAATATTTTTTGTTAGAACGGGCTGTCCGTTTGAACCGGATGGTCAAATCGTCGACCCAAAAACTGGTGGCCAGAACGGTTCCTTTTTTGAGTCATAGAGTCACACGCACGAATGTCATAACATCATGATTTTTAAAATCGACCTAGATACCGAATTGGTCAGGGGTCTGACTACCAAGTTGAACGGTCCGACCATTCAAACCGGACGATTGAACCGTCAACCCAAAAATCAGTGGCTAAAATGGTTCCATTTTTGGGTCATATGAATTACGCTTGAATGACATAACATCATGGTTTTTAAAACCAACTCGGAGACCGAACTGGTAAGGGGTCTGGTTACCAGGCCAAATGGTCGGAACTGTTCGAATGTTTGAATGGTTCAATATAAAAAACGGTCAAAACTATTCAAATGGTTTGAACGATTTGATATGTAGTTATTAACAATATTTATAATAACTATTATACATTTGTATAATTAGATAATTATAATAACAATATTTATAATTATATATAATAACTATTATATATTTATATAATTAGATAATTATATAACAATTTATATAATTAATAGGAAGTGGGTGCTCTCACGTGGGAATCTACTCGCATGAGTAGATTCCATTTTCTACACGGAGAGAGCATCCCAATCATATATATATATATATATATATATATATATATATAGACATAACTAGTGGTGATACGAATGTCTTCCCCTTAAATACTCATCTTGTTTTTCACCGGAGTGCATAAATATGAATTAGTGAATCGGGATTTGACTGCAGAAATGCTAGTGATAAAATTTAAGCGAATCCCTGGCAGCAGTGTTTTCAAAACCAGACCACATCAGATGGTTGGACCGAAAAATCAGGAATCGGTTCCATTTCATCCCAAAACTGTTTTTTGGCCAAAAATTGTTGATTTGATCTGTAAACCACTGACTGAAAAAATGGGTCATCTGTTCGGACCAGACAGCCAGACCATTCAACTTGGAAATCGGTCCCCATAACGGTTCTTTATCAGGTCCGGTTTTAAAAAATCTTGCTTGGGAGTATAGCACCATACTAGTTGGGGGTGGGGGGTTGGATGCTTAGAATAGTGCACAAACAATATTAGGGCACATTAGGTTGGTAGGAATAGGGGTTCGTAGGAATGGACCATTTTGATTCCAACTGTTTGGTTGAATGGAATTTGAATCCTATTCTCATTCATGATAAAATGGCATTCTCTGTTTGAGTGAATGGCCATTCCCTCCACTCCCTAGGAATGAAATCACATTCTAACTGATTTCTATCAAACCAAACAAATTATTGGATTAGGCTATTCTGATTCCGATTCTGACTACAAATCACACATCTCATCTGGTACACTACTTGGTGTCAAATGAATCTCACGTTCTCTAGTGCATTATCCAAGATTCCCAGTCACTATATATTCCATTGCGTGGTGCAAAATCAACAAGATTTCGCTATAAGTAGTGAAAAAAAAATTAATATAGGGTAGGTAGAAAGAATTTCTACACATTGATGACCGGGACCAGAACCACTCTCTCCTGCCTAATGTGGAAATAAGAAAAAATGAAATATAAAAATTAAGGAGAATGACAGTTCAGCCCAGGGTCAGAATCTTTGGGCCCAAAGTATAATTAGGATGGGTGACAGCTTGGAATTGATGTCAATTTACAGGCGGGCATTGATGTATAAAATGAGGATTTTTAGCATTTTGAATATTTATAGATTTGCAGTGAAATTCAAAATTCTGTATTGGATTTATCCGTACTTTTCCGTAAAAATTATCAAACAATCTTCAAATTCAAGCATGAATGTGTAGACTGAGATGAATGACCAGCCTTGAGCCTTGCATTTTCAAACTATCTCAACCAGTTGCTACAAAGCGAAGACTACAAAAAGAATACCTCATTTTTCCTGGTAGAGAAGGAGCTAGGAAGAAAAGACACAGGTAAATCAAAGGGGAGAAAAAAACAATAAAGGAATAATACACTTTTCATTCTTGCTTCTATAATGAATTAAAACTAATAATTAGTAATACCTGAGCATATGGAAACCATCCAAAGAGAGGGATTCCAAATTTTTAAAGGCTCAGTTTGGAAGGAGCCTTTACTAAACCTTAGATTTTGTATTATTTTGTCTTCCCAAACCCTTTTCTTTCAAAGTAAAGTAAAATTTAAATGAATACCCTCATTGCTTTACTAAATTCTCAGAATGCATAACTACTCCGAAAGAACTAAAACCGCCTATTAGAATCCTGTATATTCGGAATCAATTTCCTCGGTCTTAGGTGCCGAAGGATGAATCCAATATTTTATTCCAAAACCCAGCATTATTTAGACTCAATCTTTGACTTAAAGGCTACAAACAATGGAAATGGAATTTGATCATCCAGCAATCAGCCCTCAAAAATGAAATTTAGATGATCAAAAGCGGGAGGCATTACATAAAATTATAGTAGTTTAACACGTATCTTTTGGACAAGAAAGGTGGATCTTTTATTTTAGCCATAGATGGAACCCTAAATTAACATAGGAAAGTGCAGACTGCAGAGTATCACATGCTAAAAGATCATCTAAAATCTCATGGTAAAAAAAAGGAAGGAAAAAGATTAATTATTACATGGACAACCTCATAGAACCGTTAGGTAACATCTCAGCACCATGTAAGTGGACTTCGAGAGCACTTCGAGCACCTCGCAGCAACCTCCTTAACTCCACCTCAACAGGCCGACTTACAAACAAACCGAAAGATGTTAGGTCGACATAAGTGGCGACCTTCCTCTGCTGACTTAGTCAAGATTCAATTTGGTGACCTACATGGCACAATTATCGCCCTACCCGCGTCAAACGCAACCGAATAAACACTACCAGCTTACGCAGAGTCCATTTGCAGGTGAGAAACCACCTCTAAATCAGACGGGCCGATGATATCAGATCCACTTCGTGGAACTCATAGCTACTAGCCTATATAAAGAAATCCCCTCATCAAAAAAAGTATACCCGATTTAGCTCTCAAAAAGCCCATAGCATTCTTGTTTACCAAATTATAGAATTCTTCGCTAACTTAAGCATCAAAATGCCCACCCCCGAATAAAACAACCAAGACACTCTAATCTTTTCTTTGCAACTCAGGTAGGTGACCTATTCAATTTGGCGTCCGAACTGTCTACATGCAAGGAGCACCAGATCGCAAATTATCAGATTCCAATTCTGACCGTAAACCAAACGGACCTCATACATTGGCTTTAATTTGAGAATTGACACCGTGGCTCCATGCTGATTCCCGCGTTGTAGCATGAAATCTTGAATTCGAGTCATTCTAGTGTGTGAAGTGATCTCGACCAATCATCCATGATCGATCCAATGGTCCAGATTTCTCATCAGAAGGAGAAACCATGTCCTGCACATTATAAAAAAAGTACTCGTTTGTAGAATAGATTCTGCAACCCTTGACACCCGATCACGGCTTCACGGGACTACCCTCTACCGTGTTTCATGAGAGAGAGAAAAGAGAAAGAGGAGAGAGAATGAAATGCAGAGAAGATCAATAGCAGAGGAATAGAAAAAACAGGTTTATCCTGAAAATGCAATTAATGTACAGTCACAGATTCCCCGTTTCTTCGTTCTCTTTCGAATTCCAATTCCTCGGTATAACCCTTCCCTTCCTTTGCATTCTTCTCTTATTAACAAACAAGTGAACTACGGATGCGTTCCCAAGCCAGAACTCAGAGGAACCTTCAGATGGATTCAAAAAAAGAAAAAAAAAAAAAACTTCTCTGTTTTTCATTTTCCTTGTAAATTCCATGGGCTACCGTGACACTTTTTGGTCAGTCCAGTTGAAAAGTACAACAAAAAAGGATCAAGAGAAGAAAAATGGTTTCATAATTCACTCATATCAAAAAGAGGTTAAAAAAGAAAAAGAGGAAAGGAAAACCTTGAAGGACGGAATCAACCCGTCAAAGCAAATGAATTTTCTATTTCTCCGACTTTTTCTTTTCTCTCTTTATCTCATTTGTATGGTTTCGTACTTTCTTCCTCTCTCTCTCTCTCTCTCTCTCTCTCTCTCTCTCTCTCTCTCTCTCTCAGCCGTGGACGATCTCAGAGCATTTATTCTTGATCCAACGGAGTCCTTTCCTAAAAGAAGCCTTGAGTTTCCCCTCGACAGCGTAGGCCTTATATTTTGCCACTCGCTTTCGCCTCTTCAACTCAGCATCGTTAAAGCTCCATGATTTCGCGGCCGACGAAGCTTTACTGACCTTGGTAGCGGTGCGCGGTGGTGGTGGAAACGGAGGCGGATCGGGCGACCAAGGCAGATTTACGTTTACCTGATTCACACCGTTGAAGTTGCCCTTCGACGTCTCGAACTTCTGGTCGTTCCCGTATGGCCGGTAAGTCGACGGGAACTCTTCCATCCCCACCGTAAACGGCGAAAGGAAGAGCCCGTCGATCGACCAATGGAATCGGAGGAGAAGGAAGAGGAATTGGGGTGAGAGGGGGTGGGGGATGAAGCTGACCTGGTTTTTGTTAGGAGGGGATACAGCGGGAGAGAGAGAGAGAAGGAAATAAAAGTTGTGGACGGCCTCGACTTCCTCCCTCCGGATTTCTAGGTTTTGTTACCATGTTTCAAAATTGAGGTAAATTTACGATATTGGCCTTGGTTCTATGTTTGAGGAGTTGGCCTTTTGAGTTTTGACTCGTTGTCAGGAGCGACTAGCGAGGGAGTGGAGTGTCCTCTCGCTGACACGCCAGTTTGTCTTGGTTTGACATAACCTCCAAAAGCAACCGTCGGATCATAGTCAGATCAGTATCATCTTATTAGGATCAGTATCATCTTATTTTCAAGCATAAAATAAACATAAAAGCTTTTATTCCATGTCTTAAAACCGATCCGAAACCGGAACCGCTCCAGTGACTTGTTTCCGGATCAGCAGTTCGACCATCTGGTCCAATTGTATCCGCTTATGACTCAAAAGCTGTGATTTAGGTCAAATGGGTCGATGATTTAGCCACCCAGGTCAGTTGGTTGTTAACCAATTCAGTGCTTTTGATAAAATAGCAGTTTGAAGGTGAAATGGTGAGAAAATAGCAATTTGAGGGTGAAATGGAATCTGTATCCTGACCAGTTTTTGGGCCGAATAATCCAACTGTCCAGATTAACAATATTTTGGAAATCCAAAGTTCTAAATAATGATACAGCCTACAGGTCAATACGTCGAATGGGCGTCTGTATCAATGGACGTTTCACTTTTCTTTTTTATTTTTTATTTTGTCAAACATGTTTAAGGGTTGGTTACTCTCTGAAATAGGTCAAACCCCAAAATACATTAAAGTAATCCTAAATCTTTACTTACCATCTGTCACAAATTGATCTCACTTCACAGTCTAGATCACCTACCAATAAAATACATTTCAACACTCTCCCAACATAATCCAATATCCCGTATCTCAAACATGGCGAGTCCCACTTTTATGGTGGGTCGCAATCTCATGTTTTATTGGTTGGTAATCAGCCAACTCCCCACTTCAAAGGTTAATTGCATAACTTCAACAAAATCAACCAATACTCTTAATTTTTTATCGAAGAAGATTATTAAATTAGCAGTAGGGGTGGAAATAAATTGAGTTTTTCACGAGTTATTTGAACTTGGCTTGTGAAAAGCTAGATTCAGCTCAGTTTAAGCCAAGCTTCGAGCCTAGTTCAAGTCCAATATATGGGCTCATTTGCTATTTGAAGCAATCTTAAACTCAATAAAACTTGACTCGTCAGGCTCGCAGCCTAATCGAGCCTAATGATACACACACATATACATATAACTTTTATTATATGCATAATAATAAAATATTATACATTATTATTTTTATTTATTATATGTATGATAATAAATAATTTTTATATGTATAATTTTTTTTATAGAAACCTTAGCTTGGAATGGAACTCAAACCAAGTTGAACTTGAACCTATAGGCTTTTGAGCCAAGCCGAATTCGAGTTCAAATCTCTAATTCAAATCAAACTTGAGCTAGATAGATATTCTATTCAACTCAGCTCGAATCCCAACCCTACCTGGTGGACGAATTTTCTATTTGAACTCTTTGAAGATGTGTGAAGCAGAGCCCATCCCATCCCGAAAGATCATCGACTCAGAACCAACAAAAGAATCTCAACTTTGCTATTCATTTATTTGTTTATAATAATATTAATGTAATGTTTAAATAAGTAGTTATTTATTTGGCTTGACCGAGTCGTAAGAAGCTTCGTTGTTCGTTCGAGTCTTTGAGACTTGCTATAGTTGATGGATAGGAGTATGTCTATCATCTATCATTGACTGCTTGACTGGCATTTGTTTATCGTATTGGGTGACGAATTCGCAATTGATTGATGAAGAAAAGGAACTCCAAAGCCAAGTTTTGCTTCCCAAAGTTCCTTTCCGCGATTGATGCTTGACCCCAAATATCCTTCTTGTCGTCACAAATGAAAATGTTAAAAATATCCTACGAAATCAACATCATAAAATAAACAACGCTAGAAAGTGGAAAGTGGAAACAGCCCCACCCAACGCAGAGTGTAGAATAATCCGCAGCTGATGATTCATTCCGCCGGGATATTAATTTAATCTGAAACCGAAAAGCGGTGCACGATACAATTCTTCTCAAGAATTTGAAATTCCAACTATTCAGTTCTTTTTCTTCTGCTTGAGAATTTTCTTCCGTCCTTCCTAATGCTAATGGTGGGAGAATCCAATGAATTGGGTGAGCACCACCAGTTCTTCGATTCCAAGAAAGACCAAAACAGTCCAAAGAATGTTGGTTCTTCAGTCGCACGAGTTAGCTCTTTGGCACCAAGTCTATTCAAGAAAATTTGAAAAAAAAAAAGTTGCCACAAAGACAATACTGGAAGGGCTTAGATAAATAAAAAACCCTCGATGAATTTGATAAATAACTACATGACTTGTTGATACCGGTTGATTGGTTACAAGTTCTTCCGGTATCAAGTTAGGGGTGACTATGATACAGAAAAACTTACAGGTTGAATATGGACCGGAAGTGTGGTTGGTAGCATTTCTAACAAGCCAAAGCCGGTGATTCAGAGCAGCTTTCAGGTCTCTCGAATTCCTTTGACTCCCAAACAGGTACTAGGTGCTGGCCTTAGCAACTATGATAAACGGCTTAACCTAGGCCTGGACCCAGCCTGCACTCATATTACAAACTTATACATTGGGCCCACTAGAAGTATCGCACCCAGGAGCATACTAGACCCACATCCAAAACATGGGCCCAAGCCCAGAAATTTGCAGGCCGGAAAAAAAAATCAGTATTGTAAAATTTCAGCCCCCTCCCCCCAAAAAATAGTACATTGGAATAATGCAATCTGGTTCTACAACGTGCAAAATACCACATGATATTCAGGCAAATTTTAATGAAGTTCCTTGTAACTTTTTCTTTTTTCCTTCTTGTGAAATTGGTAGCAGGCGCTGCAAGGGTTTCAGCGGTGGACACGGTGGAACCCATGGTATATGACATCAGCAAACAAAATAATGATATTGGTCATACCATGTCTGCATCACATTGCTGTCCACCAATGAAACTATATATGATATTATGCCTCAACTCATAAGGGACTGAATCATTTAATTTTTATTTAGCAAGGCTCTTGATTAGCAGTAGTTTCAGGAAAGGAGCCCCCCTGGTTCTCCAGCCAAGCCTTGCTCCCAGAGGCAATGCAAAGTCAGATTTTTTTTCCCTTTTTTTCTCGAGTAAAATGGGTCCAGTTTAGGAACGAGGGATATTTACATAGATTCACTGTGGTTGTTCACTAATTAAATAAATAACATATACAGATGAAAATTGTAGAAATCAAAGGCTATGAAAAAAAGTGACCTGGCATTATTTGGATTGAGAAGGCGTGTCCTTCCTTCTGAATTCCTTTCTCTTTTTATATGTATATGTATTCTTGGTCTTCTTTGTGTTATCCATGTGGGAAACCTGTGGATTGATAAGTAAAAACAGTTTAGGCTTGGATTGTGGAACAAATTGTTCTCATGCATATGAAGAGTAAATCAAATTGACTTCCATTTTTCTCAATATCTGTAACAAAATTTCCCAGTTAATAAGGGGGGCGTTCTACAACATGAATTGTTTTAGATGCTTCCGGTTCCCAAAAAAAGATAATCTAGTTTGAAAACAGATTATTTCTCGAAACAAAAACACAAAAAACATGTTCTTGGTTGTGTGTGTGTAGATTGTTTTTATAAAACTTGTTTATGTTTTAAAAACCATTATTTTGAAGGTTCCAAAAACATGTATTGTTTCTTGAAAGAAAACCAACTTGTTTTTTCCTTTGAAAACAAAAAAGAACACGTTTTTGTTTTGTTTTGTGTGTGTTTTGCTGATGTGGTGATTTCAAAACAAATGAAAACAAAAACATGCATGTTGTAGAACACCCCCTAAGATGTAGATATTGAGCAGAAACTTCAAGGATGATGGTGGTTATCCATTTAGCTCTATAGTGCTCATCTTCTTTGCCTTTCACTTACTATATAGGATTTCCATTCGTTTTTGACCTGGCCCTCTTTGACACTTGTTGGCTGAGATTGACCAAGGACGTGGTGGAATATGTGAATAAGCACAGCAGCATCAAGAGCTGCATATTCTAACTGCACGCAAGTTCCGATTTAGTTTTACAACATGAACCATTTAGGATGAACATGAAAACTAGAAATTTCAAGTAATATTGGTAGCATTATCTTTTTCATGATATCATCTAAAAGACATGTTATGATTATCGTACTGAAAAAAGGTAATATTTTTGGGCAATTGTTTAGAAACTGCCCATTATTTTGAAGAAGTTCAAGGACCAGACTGATAACTGCTACTTGTTCAAGATGAGTGTAGTAACAGATAGCTCAAGGTAGATAAACCGCACTAATAAAATGTACAGTAGATAATGGTTTAGGTAGAAAGGATTGAATTAGTATCTTATTTAGTAATACTGAATAGGACCTTAAAGAGAGTAGGATGGAATGACTTCACCTGCTCTGCTATGTGGAAAAAATACAATACTGACAAATTTGTCTACAATTTGGTTTCAAGAAAGAAAAATAGGGTACAAAATTCAGTAAAACATACACGGTATAGTAAAATGATTGGTTAAAAATGAATAAATTTTTAGTATGTTATATTTTCATTATATGGAATGAAAAGCTTGGAAAATTTTACATGCAAATGTATGTATGATGTATTAAAATGTGCATATTTACAAATACTAATAATACATCTATATTGAGTTCTGCATTGTACCCTGTAATTTGAAAATACATATTATTCAATTTATTACACATTTAATGAAAATTTCACATATTTTACATTTACGAATAATTTAGAATCTAATACATTTTTGGTCAAAGATTCATAAATGCACTTAACTATGGTTCCACTGACTAGGGCTACAACTTGGGCAGGCTCAGGTTGGCAATATATTATAATTTGAATGGGTCTGACCTAAATTGCACCTCTACTGCTGACACCACTTCATGGTAAAACAATTTGGCATCCCCTTTTTACACTTAATCCTCTCCTAACAACATGCGTGGTATATTAAATAGGCATCTATTAGACATGGTAATGTGGCTCAAAACACAACCAGATTACTAAACTTGCATGATAAAGTTCTAATATATTTTTTAAACAAAAATTCCCAATAAACAGAAACCATGTTTATATCCAGATACTTGCTGCTAAGGTCTCAACCAATAGACTTGCCTTTGAAGAAGATACCTAATGGGATTATACCCACCCTTTTGATGCCAAAAGGGCATTTTGTTAACAGTATCGAGTCCGGATCTGCTCCTCACAGAGCACTCACACCAAAAGGACATTTTATGTCATGGTCACATGACATAAAATGGGCCTCACTGCCTTCAATGTACTCGTGTGTTTGGCTGTACACCTTTGGTTAGCCATCCTTGCTTTATTCTTTATTGTAACCTAGGCTTTTCTAACTACAATTTTAATTGCAATAAATCTAAAGAAAATTTTCTGGAACATATGAGCAACAGATCCAACAGACAACAATTGAAGCTTGCTAGTATATTAACTGCCAGACATGAACATAACATGATGTTCAGAATATGCAAACATAGTGAGAGGTAGGCCACTGCTCATGTAGCTTCCTTTTTTGCTTCGAGAGAGGATTTTCATCTACTTTGGAGTTTCCCTCCCAGAGGAATTATCAAGAAGCTCAAACTTGATGGTTATTCCTTGGAAAACCAAGGTTCAGGCACTGCAGGTGTATGGTCTAGGCTTCACTGAAGTCAAGGCAGGAGATATTCAGGTGGTATAGGTATAGGTATGGAGAGGAAGGCCCATGGTGCTAAAGTCATTGTATTTAGGGTAGACGATAATAATAAAAGCTCATGGTGCTTGATCTTGCAGAAATAATGACACGAAAGAAAAGCTTGTAGTGCTTACTTGATTTTGAGTCAAAGGCCGTTGCTCCCAATTGCTGTTACGTCTTGTTTTGTTCAAACCAACCCCCAATGTTTTCTGGTTTAAATAATAATCACAATTATTATGTTCATGATAAATATAAAGCACTAAAGCTTACCATGTTATCCGTCATCCATTCAGATCTCTAAAAAAAGGCACCAACCCACAAATAAATAAATAAGCAAAAGTTGCAAAATGTAGGAATATCATTATCTATAAATTACCTTGGCAAGCCCAGATAAACCACCACAAGGTTCTTTGAATACATTTTGTAGATCTAATAGCATTTCATAATGCTTGAAACACTCTAGCTCCTCATAGGAATGAGCCAGCTGCTTTATATCACACTGAAAATTATAACCTATAAATCACAAAGCCATAGAACAATCTGGCAATCACTATTTTGCAATAAATATTTCACAATTAATGAGATGAAGATTAGGTTTTCATAAGAAGATGGAAATTCTAGTCCACTCTAGTAAGACCCTCAACATGTATCAACACCTTGATAGATTTCATTTGGGCAATAGATCAAAAACCGAGATGCAAAACCATCTTTACTCCCTCTTTACTTTATGGATGCCAAAAGAATTTTAAAAAGAAAAGCTTACATAGGATGGTTATAATGGTACATATGCCTATTCAATGCAAGTGATTTATGTTCATGAAACCTTTTAGTAGTGGTGGCAATTGGGCGGGTTGGGTTGGGTTTGGGTTGAGTTTAAACCCAACCCATTTAACCCGCCAACCTGTTAATGACCCAGTTATGTAAAATTAAATGGGTTGGGTTCAACCCAAACCCGCTTTAACCCAATCCAACCCGCTGAAACCCATTAATTTTATATTTATGTACTTAAAACAAAAAACTAACTCCATCTTAACAAATAAGTTGGTTATAGCTTAGTGGTAATAGTAGTTGTTATTTGCACAAGTGATGAAGGTTCAAATCACATTACATGCATTATTTTTACACAAGCAGCAAAGCCATTTAACTACGTTCGGGTTTCGGATTTGATGAACCACTTAGCTTCAAACCGGTCAAACCAACTTGAACTTTGGATTGTCTTTGAGCTAATCACATCAAGAGTGGTTGAACCGTTTAGATATGGACCAGTCTGGATGGACCAGACCCCGACCGAACCAGTTTGGACCAATCGAATCAGACCCGAACGGACCGAATTCAGTCCAGTCAGACCACACCCGACCGGCCCAGTTCAGTTCGGTCTTTGGTCGGGCCAGACCAAACGGAGCCGGATTCGGGATGGTCCCAGGTCAGAGACTCCAAAGGATCTAGGTCAGCAAGCATTGCTAACCCGAGCTGGATTCGGGTCGGGTTGTACGGATACGAGACGAACAGGATGATCCAAACCGAGTAAAGCAAGTGGGGTGGTTTAAGGTCCGGACTTCACCTGGTCCGGCTCGGTTCGGATTTGGGTAGACCGGAATCACCTTGTATCGGATCGGGTCAGGTTGTGCAATAATGTTTGGACCGGACGACCCAAACCGAGCAAAGAAAGCAATATCGAGCCATCCCATTTGAGGTCTATTTCGAATTCGAGTTGACCCGGATCAGTATATGTTGGATCGGGTCAGGTTGTGTTGAACTGGTCCGAACTTGGGTGAAATTGGTTTGGATTTATGTTGGGTGAAGTGTGTTGATTCAAGACAAAACTAAATTCAGTCAATAATTAATAGAAAATTAATGCGTTAATTATAAATTATAAATGAAGAAAATTAAAAAAAAAAGGCTAAGGAATTAATACTTATATTTGTAATGGTTAACCCAATGGTTATCCACAACCCAACCCAAATGGGGTGGGTTGGGTGATGGGTTGATCACACAACCCACCAAGTAAATGGACGGGTTAGATTCTGAGTGGGTTGGGTGGGTTCAGCGGGTTGGGTGAAAAATTGCCACCCCTACCTTTTAGGTAGGTTGTAATTGTAATCAACCTTTTGGATGCCAAATAATATGGTATTTTAGGGGGAAAATCTCAATTACTCAATACTACCACAAGAGTAATTTTAAATAAGTACGAACCCAATGAGATAAGGCTTTCAGATAGTAATGTACCAAGCTTCAGAATGTTTGGTGAATGTAAAATGCACTTTAGGCAGTGATCTAAAATTTTGGCATCGTCTTTGAACAACTTTATTAGATCAATGATGAAAACCAACTTTTCAGAAGCAATTTGCATGATGGAGACCTGTGTCATGGAAATGTCAACACTATTAATGCTGGAAACTGAATAGAATTGGGATGGAAAACAAATCAAATGATCATTATCAGTCAAAAAAAAAAAAAAACAGTAATAGCTATTCCATCACAATATGGTTCTAACTGACAAATCTAATTGTCTTGAATAAAATTGACATGCAAATTTAGATGGACAAAAAAAAGCATTTGCAAAATAGTTTCTCAAAAAGAAACTAGGAAAAAGGATAAAGGACAATTTGATAGGAACCCAAAAATCTGGGCTGGCGGCACCCAGAACTTTATTTATAGTAGGGCGGCAGTACAGCTCATAATTAAAAGAAATAAAAAGATTAAAGTGCCCCTTCGGCACTTATTAACAGATTTACAACAATCCGCATGGATTTGAGGGGGCATATTAGGGAATAAAATAAAGATAGAGTGTTGAGTTGAGTTGTTATGATAAGATAGACTAAGTTTGAGTTGGATTAGGATAAATTTTGGATAGAGTTTATCTTTATCTCTCTTAGGTTTAAAGTATCGGAAACGCAAGGTGTATCGGAAAGACAATTTTAAGAGACGTATCGGGGATACGTTTTGGATATGCATGGATACAGACGAAAAATCAAGATACGCATAAATATGTTAAGAAATTCAAAAAAATCATAAAAAATATATCATTAACAATGCTTACAAGTTTTATATGATTGTAAGTAAATCATTTAAATGTAAAAAATCATAATTTAACTTTTATATAAAATGTGACATATCGATACATAATTAGTAGCCGTTGAAAAATGATGGAATATCTAAAATGTGAAAAAAACAAAAAAAAACTAAAATATGAATGTATATATACACCGATTTTCAAATAACCGATATAACTATCCTATTATTTATTTATATATAAATTTTAATAATTAATAAGCACCACTAAGAAAAGAAAAACAATTGACTTAAAACTAAAAATGCATGTAATTACACCAAACAAATTGGATTGGCTCAGTGGCAAAATTATGTGCATTAAAATCTGGTGACCAAGGTTCGAGTCTTGCTATTGTTAATATTTGTGGTTTTTACGCTAACAAAACGAAATTAATGAGAGAGAGAGAGAGAGAAAGAGGGAGTCATTAATTAATAGAATTAATGAGAGATATGAAATTAGGCACTAAAATTCAAATTTAAATTTAAATTTGCCTTAAATATAGGAGTAATTAACTAATTAATAAAGAAGCTAGACTTAAATAGATAAGTAATAAAAGACATTAATGAGAGAGATTCGGTATTAAATATAGATTAATTGAACAAGGAAACCGAAACGATTCGGTTTGTATCGGCCTGTTTCGAGATTGTATCGGCCGATACAAATCCGAAACGGTCCGATACAGGACCATATCGGCCGATATAGATCTGAAACAGCTCAATACAAGCCCGTACCGGCCGATACATACGAAAAGATACGGAACACATGAATTTTACATGTCCCGTGTATCGGAATCTTATGGAAACGGTACGTATCGGACGATACAGGCCGATACGTTACGATATTTTAAACCTTATCTCTCCTTCTCTATTTAAATTGTAATAATCCCATTTTCACTAGGGAATGCAATCTTTCAATCTTGTTTGAAACCTTACAGACATTAAACATTTTAACAATGGATTTAGAACAAGTTTAAAAGTCAAACCATCAAAGAACATGCAGTATATTGAACAATGGTTTCAAATGGATAATTAAATGGTAGGAGCTACAATACCAGATATAAAATCAAGTAAACTAAAGTTTAACCATAATAAGATGTAACCCTCTAACCCACATGAGAGTACTCAACATAAAAATGTATGTTATTGGAGTGCTTTAAAATATTCTTCCTTGTTTGCTTATGAAACATGTCAATATCTTGTCCATTCTCAAATTTAGAATGAAATGAAAGAACATAAAGAAGAGGAATACCAAATTCTCAATATGTAAATGAGTGACTTGAATAGAGAACTGGAAAATGAGAACTCTAAGGAATATGGCAAATTTTAACCTACAATTACCTTATTCGGTTTGCTGCCCTTTTCATAATTAGGCTTCCACTCACAATCAATGCCAACAACTTTACATTCTTCAATATGGGATGTGGCATTAAGCAAACCATCAATTTCATCAACCCATATCACATCTTCCAAAGTTAACTCATCAAGATGTAAATAATGAGTCTGCACAGAAATTGTTTCGAGATCTGTAGCATATTGAAAATTAACAAATACACAAAAGTACATCAGGAAACATTGTTAACAAATACACAGAAATTGTTTCGAGATGGGTAGGGCTGGCCTAAATACTTCTCTTAAGGGTGCTAGGCAAAAAATTAAAGTTGAATGATGAGTTCACACAACCACAACACTTTCATGCAACCCTCCAATGAAACACAAGCATGCTATCAATCAAATGAAAAACCGAATCACTGAACGAGTGCATGCATGGGTGATGTGATTCCAATAAGTGCACATGGTCACAACATTTTCTTGCAACCCTATAATAAAACACAAACATGCTAACAATCAAATGAGAAATGTAATCACCCAATGAGTGCATGCCTCTCTCCTACCCCAAATGATACAAAAATAACCCATTAACATATGAAAAAATAGAGACTACCTCTAAGGCCTACTACCTTACTATGACAATCAAGAAATGCCAAAGTAGTGTGTGCTGTGTTCAGATGGTGACAATACATTCTTGTGACCTTCCAATAAAACATTAACATGTAATCAAGCAAAAGAAAAACCAAATCACCTAGTGAGTGCATGCCTAGGTGATTTGATTTCAACGGCTCACATGGTTACAACACTTTCTTGTAACCCTCCAATTAGTTGCAGAATCCTAATAATCAAATTTAAACAAAATCACCTTGTGAGTGCATGGCTTGGTAATTTGGTTTCGATTAGTTCATATGGTCACAACACTTTCTTATGACCTTCCAATAAAACACAAGCATTCTATCAATCGAATGAATACCAAATCACCCAATGAGTGCATGCCCGTTGTTGCCACTCCAAATGATACATGAACTACTTGCTATTATATGATAAAATGAAAACTACCTCTAGGATCGAACTTACTAGGTGTGAATAGTTCGATTAACCCGAGTTCAGTTCTAGGTCTGAAGTAAGAAGAGAAGAAGAAGAGTGTGTGTGTGAGAGAGAGAGAGAGAGAAAAGGAGAAAGGGTTCGGTCTGAGAAGAAGAAAAGTCACCTCTCTCATCCGACCCACTTTGTATTTATACTCTATGTATTATTTTACAAAAGGCAATGTTGTCCCTCATTAAGTATGGGACACACAACTTAAACCTAGACATAATAGACCATTTAACCTTAATTAGATAGACAAAAGACTTAACTACCCTTGTACTGTCAATTCTAACACTTCCCCTCAAGCCACTTTGTAAGAGAATATATATCATAACTCTTAGGTAAGAGTTATGAGTTTTAATTTGAGTAGGTAATTAGGAGTTTTAGTTTGAGTTGGATTACCCTAGCCTAGCCGAATCCAACAAGGAATTCCCTTCTGTAATCTCCTATTTAAGGAGCTACGAGTTGAAATAAAGTATTCAGTTTTCCAGTCAAGAAAGTGAGTGAGGAGAGTTCGGGTGGTCTCTTGGACAAATCACCCATTAGGAGAGTTCGGGTGATCTCTTGGACAAATCACCCACGCGATTGCCACAATAGGGTCTGTACACAAGGGCAAGGGCAACGGAAGACAGGAGTCTCTCCCGGTGGACCGGCTCGTGACGAGATCCTACGTGCGGGACCATAACATTTGGTATCAGAACCAAACGCCACGGGCGATATGGAGCAGCTATCATTCAAGGTCAACGAACTGGAACATAAGCTAGCAAAAACCAGCATGGAGGTTCGTGAAGTCAAGGAAGATGTCTAGGAGCTGCGACGCTGCCTGGAAGAATTCCTCTCCAACAAAGAATTGAGTTCTGAGGGAATCACCAACACAAACAGCCGCCGTCCGAACTGGGCAGAGGCATCCAGCGAACAGCAGATCGCTGCCCCTACAGCCGCAGTTATTCCCAAGGATCAGCGCACAGAGGATGAAACTGTAAAGTCTCCTCCTTTGGTCGGGGACAATGTCACGAACATTATATTGGCACCTGCAGAATGCGCTCCTTTGTCGAAGACAGGTGGGCTTGGCTTTACCAAAGGCCTTGGCTCGGCGTGGACATAGAGTTATGGTTGCGGCACCACAATATGGTAACTACGCAGAAACCCAAGAAACAGGAGTGCACAAGAGATGTAAGGTGGATGGGCAGGATATGGAGGTAACTTTCTCTCAAGCTTATATTGATGGCATGGATTTTGTGTTCATTGACAGCCCTATGTTCCTCAATATTGAGAAAAATATATATGGGGGAGGCCGAGGGGATATTTTAAAACGCATGGTTCGCCTCTGTAAGGCTGCTCTTGAGGTTCTCTTCTGTAAGTATACCCGGTGCGTTCCTGTGATCCACAACATAGCACACCGGGGTCGTGGTCCAGTACACGATTTTTGTTATGTGGATCTTCCACAAAACTACTTCAAACTATATGACCCAGGAGGTGGGGAACACTTCAATGTCCTTGTGGCTGGCCTGAGTGCAGCAGATCGTGTAGTCACTATAAGCCATGGTTACGCCTGGGAGCTGGAAACTAAAGAAGGTGACTGGAGTCTACATCAAATAATCCAGCTTTATGCATTGAGCTACGGGGCGGTCCCTATTGTTCATGCGGTTGGTGGACTAAGAGATAGTGTGCAGCCATTTGATCCATTGGCAGAGTTCCAAGCCCGTATCCGGAATTCGAGCTTGAGGACAAGCTCGTTGTCCAGGAGGGGTGTAATGTTATGGTCACACCAACCGGCAGCGCACTGCGGTGCAGTCATAGGCAGCATGCCGCACAGCAGCAGGCACCGCCTGGCAGCGCCGCACAGCAGCACGCACCGCCGACAGCGCACAGCACGCACCGCCCGGCAGCGCCGCACGGCAGCAGCACGCACCTCAGGACAGCAGCACGCACTGCACGGCAGCAGCACGCACCGCTCGACAACAGCAGTAGGGCGAGGCCCACATGACAGCTCATCAGGCTGGGCCCACACTTATCTTACCACATCAGCTCGGCTTGCCAACTCACCGCCAGCTTACCTTATCCCTTATCCCTTATCTTATCTTATCTTATTTTATCTTCTCAAGTAAGAGTTATGAGATTTAGTTTGAGTAGGTAATTAGGAGTTTTAGTTTGAGTTGGATTACCCTAGCCTAGCCGAATCCAACAAGGAATTCCCTTCTGTAATCTCCTATTTAAGGAGCTACGAGTTGAAATAAAGTATTCAGTTTTCCAGTCAAGAAAGTGAGTGAGGAGAGTTCGAGTGGTCTCTTGGACAAATCACCCATTAAGAGAGTTTGGGTGATCTCTTGGACAAATCACCCACGTGATTGCCACAATAGGGTCTGTACGCAAGGGCAAGGGCAAGGGAAGGCAGGAGTCTCTCCCGGAGGACCGGCCCGTGACGAGATTCTATGCGCGGGACCATAACATTCACATGTAGTATGAGCCATAGCCCTTTACCTAGCTTCCGCACTACTTCTTGCCACCATTTTTGTTTCTTGCTCTTCCAAGTTACCAGATTGCCACCAAGAAAGGTACAATACCCAGTAGTAGATCTCTGGCCAGACACAAATCTGGCCTAGTCAACATCTGTATACCCCTCTATCTCAAGAGTTCCTCCACTTTTGTATAACAACCCACGACCTAGAGCTCCCTTCAGGTACCTAACTATTCTTAGAGCTGCTTCCCAATGTGGGACCCGAGGATGTTGCATAAACTAACTCAACATGCTTACAGTGAATGATATATTTGGCTAAGTAATAGTTGGGTAGTTCAATTTTCCCATCACCTGCATCAATACTCAACATAACATTCGATTCCATGGGTGTTTCAGCTGGTTTGGCACCCAACAGCCCTATTTCATCAAATAAATCAAGGACAAACTTCCTTTGGCACAAGTTAATTCGATCCCTTGACCTTGCAACTTCTATTCCCAAGAAGTATTTTAGCTTACCCAAATCTTTTGTGTGGAAGTGATCCTGTAGAAAGTTTTTCAACCTGTCAATCCCATTGTTGTCACTACCAGTTATGACAATATCATCCACATACACAACTATCAAGATTTTCCCATCTTCTGATTCACGGTTGAACACAAAATGGTCTACTTGACACTGTTTCATGCCAAAGTTCTTCACTACTTCACTGAATCTGCCAAACCACGCATGTGGAGATTATTTCAGTCCATAAATCGCCTTCTTAAGTCTGCCAACTTTACCATCCTCCCCCTGAGCAACAAACCCTGGTGGTTGCTCCATACATACTTCCTCAACTAGATCACCATGTAAAAAGGCATTTTTTATGTCAAGCTGAAAGAGAGACCAATTATACATTGTTGCTAAAGACATCAACACCTAAACTGAACCAATCTTAGCCACAGGAGAGAATGTCTCCATATAGTCAACACCGTATAACTGAGAATAGCCTTTGACCACTAACCTGGCTTTCAATCGTTCCACACTACCATCTGGAAGATACTTCACTATGTAGACCCACTTACATCCAACAACATGCTTACCAAGAGGGAAAGTGGTAAGTTCCCATGTGTGATTGTGTGTCAGAGCATACAATTCCTCTTCCATTGCTTGCCACCACCCTGGAGAAGTAAGGGCTTCTTGGACAATCTTAGGAGTGGAAACAAATGATAATAAGGATATAAAATGTCGATGGGAAGCGGAAAGGTGAGCAATATAAACATAATGAGAAATAGGATGAGATGTACAACTACGTTTACCTTTCCGCAATGCAATAGGAAAATTAAGGTCAGAAGGAAGAGATGCAACTACAGGATCCGTCGACGAGGGCTGAACTAGAGGAAGGGTCGGTGCTCTTCTGTGGGTATACACTTGTGTGATTGGTGGCCTCTTAGTATTAACCTGCACTAGGAGAGATGGCGACTAAGGTAGAACAGGAACTAAAGGGGGTCCTCAATTGGGACTGGAAGTGGAACCATAGGAGCAAGAGAAGGGGCATCAGTATTCGAGAAGAATAGAACCGATTCAAACAAAGTGACATCAAAACACACAAAGGACCAATGAGAGCTAGAGTTATAACACTTGTATCCTTTTTGGGTTCTAGAGTATCCAAGGAAGATGCATTTTGTAGCATGCCATTTAACTTGTCCAATCCAAGCCCTATATTCTGAACAAAACAAACACAACCAAAGACTATGAGTAAAAGGGAATGGAAAAAGAGTAGGGAACAAGACTAAGAAAGGAGATTGACTTCCAAGGATGGACATGGGCATCCAATTGATGAGAAAACATGATGTAAGGACAACATCACTCCAAAAACGCTTTGGGACATTCATATCAAACATAATTGACCAAACAGATTCAAGTAAGTTTCGGTTTTTCCGTTCAGCCACGCCATTCTGTTGTAGGGTATAAGAACAAGAAGTTTGATGAATTACCCCATGGTGCTCTAAGTATTGCTGAAATGGTGTTGAGGTGTACTCCTTTGTATTATCTGAGTGAAGAATTTTAATATGAACTCCAAGTTGGGTACGCATTTCAGCATAAAATCTTTGAAAAATAAAGAACAAATCACTTCGGTCTTTCATAAGATAGAGCCATGTCATCCTTGAAAAATCATCAACAAAAATTACAAAATACTTATAACCATTGTATGACACTACTTTGTTTGGACCCCAAACATCTAAATGAAGTAAAGAGAAAGGACTCAAAATACGACTATCAACTCTAGGACTAAAAGAAACTCTATGGTGTTTCCCAAGCTGACACAACTCACAATCTAATGATGGAAGACAACTTAAAGACAGGACCAATAACTTCAGAGCCTTGAGCGACAGATGACCAAGTCTACAGTGCCACTGGAGACTTGAGATGAGTAAGAGAGGATTAAAGAGCTACTTCCGGACCACCACCATCAAGATAATACAATCCACCTGCCTCATGCCCTCCACCAATCTTCATCCCCATCTTGAGATCCTAAAACACACAAGAAGAGGGATAAAAGGTTATAGAACAATTGACTTGGTTAATCTACTAACAAACATAAGATTAAAAAGAAACTTGGGTACATATAAGACAGAGGATAAAGATAAGGAGGTAAGATCAACATCATCAACACCGCAAATGGGAGAGGTAGAACCATTAGCAAGGGTAACTGTTTGGGGCGTAGAAGACTGAGAAAGTGAAGAAAATACATCCAAAATCCTAGACATATGATCAGAGGCTCCAGAGTCAATGATCCAGTGTAAGGGTTTGGAAGCCAAGCAAGCCATACCTGAATGTGCAATAGTAGTTGTGTTCTGTTGAGAGGATGTCTAAAGAAACTTCTCATATAGCTCACGTAGGACGCTCACCATTTCCTTCCCAAAAGCACTAGTTGATGTGGAGGGGGTTTGATCAATCTGTTGGTTCTCACTAACTGTACCACCACTACTAGTCACACTCAAAGCATGATTAGCCCAAGTGTTGGGTGGACCATGTAAATCATAACAGAAGTTAACAATATGTCCTTCTAATCCATAGTATGTGCATTTCCTAGGATCAGTACTTCCTCCTTTACCATGACCTCCCCTTGACTCTCGACCTTCATTGCGACCACCAATACAATTAAACATAGGACCACCTCGGGTCCATGGAAATCCACGACCACCTCCACCACACCTCTATTTCCACGACCTCCCCCTCTTGTCACCACAAAACCAAAGTTGTCCAAGAGAGAGGAAGACTTCGTAGGGTCAATAGAAATCCTCCGAAGTCGGGCAAACACTTCCTCATGAGAGGGGAGAACAGACCCACCCAATATTCAAACTTTAAACCCACTAAAAACCTTGTCACACCAAGTTGCTCTCGTTGTTGCTGCTGAATTTGAACATCTGAAGTCAGAGGGTGATACACATTAAGCTCATTACGGAGGTTTCTCATCCTTGCATAGTATTCTTCTATGTTTTGATTACCCCGCTTCGGGTTGAAGTACTCTTGGTAAAGTTGATACACTCTAGCGGTATTATCTTGGCCAAAATAAAGTTTCTTAGCATGGTCCCAGATTTCCTTAGTTGTATTCAGGAACATAAAATTCACACTAATTTTAGGTTCCATGCTATTCCACAACCAAGTCATAATTTGTGCATCCTCCTGTTCCCAATCACTAAACCCTAGAGAATCAGAAAATGGTTTCTCCTCTCACGTGTTTCACCTTTTTCTTGGCTCTCAAAAACACTTCCACAGATTTAGCCCATGGCACATAGTTCTCACCATTTAATTTGATAGAGGTCATTTGAACATTCAGGTAATCAAGAGAAATCATAACACTTGTCTTGTTATCACTACCCTCTCCAGTTGTTGCCATCATAACCAATTCACCTCACACCACAAAGAATTCAACTATGATAAGCAAAACAAATCGCCCTTTACCATTCAGCACTACACCTTACACCACACAATAAAGTGGTGTTATGACCACACTGCTGTTGTTAAGGGTTCAGCACCCGAAAACCCTACTATCATCGCACATATCCAGGTATAAACAGAAAAAAAAAAGAGGTTCATATGCATACCTACCAATCAACACTGCCACATGAATGAAATCCAGCCCCCAAAAAAGGATCACACTCCACTATTAGTCGATTAGAGATTTCTATTCACACCTGTTCACGATCAACACCCTTCGTGTCATCGAGTAGAGGGCTTCTAGCATACCACCACAGCAACTAGAGGCATATTTACCTCCAAGAGGGAAAAAAGACCACTCCTTTTTGGTCCCTTATCGAATATCGATCCTCCAATCCGTTTAGAAGTTACTTCGAAGAAAATTTCTGATATGGAAACCTCAGGAGGACAAAGGGAGAGAAAAGAAGACCGAGTTCTAAACTGATTTCCTAGAGCTCTGGTACCATGTGAATAGTTCGACTAACCCTAGTTCAGTTCTAGGTCTGAAGTAAGTAAGAAGAGGAAAAGAAGAAGAAGAAGAAGAAGAAGAAGAGTAAGATAAGGAAAAGAAGGAGAAAGGATTCGGTATGAGAAGAAGAAAAGTCACCTCTCTCAACCAACCCACTTTGTATTTATACTCTTATGTAATAGATTACAAAAGACATGTTGTCCCTCATTAAGGTAGCCTTGTACTATCGATTCTTAACACTAGGAATATAAAAAATAGGAAAGGTAGCCTAACATGTGACGCAATGAGTTCACATAATCATAACACTTTCTTGTGGCCTCTAAAAACACCCAAACATGCTAAAAGTCAAATGATAAACCAAATTACCTAGTGAGTGCATGCCTAAGTGATTTGGTTTTCATGAGTTCACATAGTTGCAACAATCCAATAAAACACAAGTATGCTGCCATCAATCAAATGAAAAACCAAATAACCCAGTGAAAGCATGTCACCTTTTTTTTTATCAGAAGAAAGCATGTCTACTATTCCTACACCATATGATACAAGAACCCACTATCATTTAAAATAGACTACCTCTAGGATATACTAACTAACTATGACAATCAAGTAATACCAAGGTAGCTTAACATGTAGAGTTATGCTAGGTGATAAGGCGTCAGTGGAGGGTTACCTCAATCACCAAGTTATTTTTTACATGCTACTTTTGGATACTTTTATATTCTTAACTTTTTGAGACTATAACAATAAAGCATGCATTCTTAAACTAAACTATTTAGTTTGAACTAAATTTTTTTTTATCAGAAACGATTACTTTCATTAGAGATAAATTAACCTGAAATACAGAATTCAACCCTTATTAGAAAAGGTTGATCCAATAAACATCAAACATTACAGCACTACCCAAAAAAGACTCTCCCTTGCAGTCCCTTGTTTTTGCTAGGGCATCAGCAAAACCATTTGCTGATCTCCTTATCCACTTGAACCAAACACCCACCTCCCTTGTTATGCTAAGAATTTCCCTTATCAGCAGTCTATATTGCCAAATTCCCAGCTGCCCTGATTGCATCCACCCAATTACCAACTTGGAGTCTCCCTCTATCTCAATCTTCTGTAGCCCCAACTGTTTGGCCAGTTTTACACCTTGATGTAGTGCCAAGATTTCCGCTCTTAAGGAATCTCCAACTCCTATTGGACCTGAAAACAAAGCCATTATCTTGCCTTCATTATCTCTGAAAACACCTCCTATACCAGATGGGTCCGGATTACCTATAGAGCCTCCATCAAAGTTCAGTTTCACCCTTTGTTGTGCCGGTGGGGACCAAACTTCTTGTATCATAACTTTGGAAGTAGTAGTTGATGCCACAATACCCCAACTTCTATAAATGTTTTCAACTGAGAAATCCGTAAAAAGATCACAGGATTTCAACCAATGGATAACCTTAGTAGTTATTCCTTCCACAACCTCTTCCTTGGATCTACATCTGCCTTTAAAAATCCTATTGTTTCTTTCCTCCCACACTGACCACAATACAGCAGCTCTAGTGGCTCTCCACATAATCCTTCCACGAACCGTTGGTTGCCTGTAAAAAGTTGGATCAAAGAGGTTCACCACGCTTGAGGAGGGAGTCCACCTGTAGCCAAAGAGAGAAGAGAACCAAGACCAAATAAAGAACACAAAGGGACATGAGATTAGTAAATGTGAAATTGTCTCACCAGAACCCAAACATAGACAACAAACATGGGGGGAGAGGCACATATTTGTCCTCTTTTTCTGCAATAAATCCAAGGTGTTGATTTTTTGGAGTACCGCTTCCCAACAAAAGCCCTGAGTTTTAGGGGGTACAGGGTTACCCCACACCTCCTTTGAAGGAAAGTTCCCTACAAAGTTAGAGGTCTGAAGCAAAATGTTATAGAAAGAAGAGCAATTGAAAAAACCAGAAGGGGAAGGTTTCCAAATTCTGCTATCTCCACAAGACTGATCAAGAAAGACTTCCCCTAACTGAGTGATCAAATCATCAACCATCCTCATTTCAGAATCCCTTGGACCTCTTCTCAAGCCCAAATCCCAGGAGTTATCAACAAACACTGAAGAGATCACTTTTCTTTTGTTTTCAGACAAGGAGTAAATAGAAGGAAATCTATCTTTAAGGGAGTTTTCACCAACCCAAACATCTTCCCAAAACAAGACTTTATTTCCAGCGCAGACATCATATTTGAAATAAGGAAGCATAAGAGGCAAAATACCTTGAATAGCTTTCCAAGGAGAACACTGAGAAGCCCCAGGGTCGAGTCCTGCATCCCAGCCGTTATTTGCCAATCCATGAATACTAACAATCACTCTAGTCCAAAGTCTGTCATGTTCCATCGGTAGTCTCCAAATCCATTTCCCCAACAAAGCCATGTTTCTTAATCTTATATTTCCTAACCCAAGGCCTCCATCATCCCTACTCCTAGAAACCACCTCCCACTTCACTAAGTGGTCCTTCTTAGTATCCCCTGGTTCCCACAAGAAATCCCTCATTATCTTCTCTAACTGGTTAGCTACTTTCGTTAGTACTCTAAAGGTAGATAGGAAATAAACAAGCAGGTTGGCTAAGGTTGACTTGATTAAGGTTATCCTACCCCCTAAAGAGATGCAATTCCTCTTCCAATTTGCTAACCTCTTGGAGAATCTTTCAATTACAGGGTACCAAAAACTCTCAACCATTAGGTTCCCTCCCAGTGGTAGCCCCAAATATTGTAAAGGCCAACCCCCCACTTCACGCCCCAAAATCCTAGCTAGGAAATCCACCTCCTCTCCGCCTAGATTGAGCCCTGCCACACAACTTTTTCCCCAATTCACTTTAAGATTGGACTTCCTTTCAAATTGAAGCACTAGACTCTTTAAGTTCCGTAATTCCCCTTCCTCCCCGTCACAAAACAAGATGATGTCATCTGCAAATTGCAAGTGTGTGACCACCCTCGAAATCATGGCACTCAACACATCAGCTACTAGGGTAAAGAGGAATGGGGACAATGGATCTCCTTGCCTAATACCCCTCTTTGCAGGAAAGAAACCCCTAACTACACTATTCACCAATATTGAGAAATGACATGACGAAATGCATCCCTTTACCCAACTGCACCATCTCTCCCCAAACCCTCTCCGCTTGAGAACCTCTAGTAAAAAATCCCAGTCCATCATGTCATATGCCTTTTCAAGATCCAATTTGCAAACCAACCCCTTTCCTTTCTCCTCATCTTCACCTCAACACATTCATTGGCAATAAGTATTTGATCTACAATTTGTCTTCCTTCTACAAAGGCCCCTTGACACGGTGAGATTAGAGACGGGAGGATCTTTTTTAATCTTAGCGCTAGGACCTTAGAGATGATCTTATACGTGCTTCCCACCAGGCTTATAGGTCTGAAATCCTTTGGTTGGAGAGTGTCCTTATTAGGAACCAAGGCAATAAAAGTTGCATTTGCTCCCGAGTTAAATTTGCCTCTCTCATAGAACTCTTCAAAAACCTCCAACAAATCCTCTCTAATTATCTCCCAACAATCTTGATAGAAGCCCATCGAAAAACCATCAGGCCCAAGAGTTTTAGCTCGATCCATGGAGAAGATTGCATTTCTCACTTCTTGGGCCTCAAATCTTCTTTCTAAAGATTCCAATAAGACACTATCCTCCACCTTCCACTCCAAGTCCTCTAAGCTCTCACTAGGTCTCCCTGGGTTGTCATACACTAATTTGAAGTGATTAACCAAAGCTTGAGCTATATTATCTTCCCTTGTCAGCAATTGCCCATCCCACTCCAATTTTGAAAGAGAATTCTTTCTTCTCCTCCCATTTGCCAACAAATGAAAAAACTTGTATTGATGTCCCCTTCCTTTAGCCATTTGCACCTAGATTTTTGCCTCCAACTTATCTCCTCCTTCCTAAGAAGATCTTCCAGTTCCTTTTTCAAAACCTTGAACTAAAATATTAGTTTCTTTTTATTATTTTTCTTTACTCAAAGACTTAAAAACCAGAACCAATAAGCATGGAAAACTCAATTTTTTGTCCAGTCAACAATTAAACTTATTTTTCTTCCTTCTTTCTTCTTTTCTAGGATAAAAATAGAGGCTCATCCCCTCTATTTTCTGAAATTCCTTTTCTTTTTTCCACTTTTTTCATGAATATGCTGATTTTCTATGTTTTAAATGAAGTTTAAACACTTTTTATGTAGACAATTAATAGTGAAAGATGGTTGGCACATGCTCTAGGGAATTACCCTAGTATTCATGGTTTTTACTCAAAAAGATCCCATTGCCTAGGTGACGCCTAGTGCCAACTTAGGCGACAAGGCGCCCCCTCTATTGGAAATGAGGGATTTCTTGTGGGAACCAGGGGATAATTTAAGGTGTATTTGGCAATGGTTTGCAAGTTTAGTACATAATTTAAGGTGGCCCTTTTTGTAGGCAAGCATATAATACCTACCCCTTTCTTCATATTTAATTACATCAGGCTCTCCTAAGGGACCTCCTCCCAAAATAGATGAGTCCTATTTACTCCTTGTCTTCCCAAAGCATCAGCCACACTATTAGCACATCTAGGAGCAACATGGAATTTTGCATCCAATTCTTCTGCCATCCCACTACTACTTTAGAATTACGCTCCACCATGTTTCTATAGTTAAAGTTCTGACTCATCCTTAGCCCTTATAGAACTTCCAAAAGCTCTACCTTAGTAGAGCCACCATATCTACAGGGCCCAAGACAAGTGTCATTTTTTTTTTTTGATCAATAACATCAATTTCATTAAATTAAGAGAATAGAGGGAAAGGAATACAAAGGGAGATAAAATAACTTAGCTCCCCAAAAATCAGAAAACTCAGGGAAAGCAAAGAAAATTAAAAACTAGCCCAGAAAACAACCTCCCTACTCACTCCTTGCTTGGCCAACCCATCCGCAAATGAATTGGCACTCCTCTTCACCCAGCTGTACTGAATCTCTATGTCCCTTTCCAGCCATAAGAACTGATTTTTCTCATTGCTAAAGTTCCACAAACCACTGTCTTCTGTCTTCAACCAATTAACCACCACCTTCGAGTCACCTTCCAGAATCAAACGGCTAATATTTAGATCTTTTGCTCTTCGAATTCCTTCAAGCGCTGCAAGGATCTCAGCCCTAAGAGAGTCACCTTCTCCAATAGGGCCAAAGAATAAAGCAGTAACAATCCCTTCCTCATTCCTGAAGACTCCTCCAATCCCAGAGGGCCCTGGATTCCTTACATTGTTGCCATCAAAATTCAGCTTTATAAAGCCTGAGGGGGGAGGGGACCAGAACGGACAAAGAGTCCTCTTGCATCTTGCAGTGAAAGCAATCTCTTTCCAGTTTCTTAGCAAGGGTCATTTAAATCCCAAAATATCTTCTAATTACACTCAATCCTAGAGGTCCCATGATTCTCTAAGCTTGCAGCCTTCAAAGTTCAATTTGGTCTTAGGTTGAGTTGGAGGCAAACATTGGATCAGTAATCTTATCCTAGATAGGCAGAAACGGTTTGCCAATTTGTGATAATATTCTGTAGTGAAATGTGCAAAGAGAGGCATAGTTTTCACCCAGTTCACCACCCTCACCATAAATAACTCATTCCAATAATCAAATTTAATTCTCTGGAGAGAGAGAGAGAGAGGGACTTTGCATGCCTTTTTTCATAGGACTTTGAAGGGAGTATCTCTCACATAATTCATCAACCTTCTCTGAGTAGCCCGCTTCCATTGCCAAATACACCTGTTAGAAAACATATATATCCATCAAAAACTTTCAAGTAGCATGTTGACATATAAGATTTCCAAAGAAAATCCAGTGCCAATCAATAGAAATTTTTTGAATACTCCATTTCCAACACAACTAAACTACCACATTGATCAACCTCTGTGCTTTATTTCTTCACAAAATTCCAGAGCCTTAGAACTTCTAATTCATTCATCTTTTTTGCAGATTTTGTGATTTCTATCAGCTAGCTCATCGTTTCCATTACTAATGGAGGAAATTATTATTTGTCACCATGTACTTAGAAACCATATTGCTGCACTTCAATTAAAAGAAAGCAGAAAAAAAAAATCTATTGACAAACAGAACTTGAGATGCAACAAATATTGAGAAATAGGAACATCTCCAAGATAGGTGCTGATTTCACAGGATTGGCTATCATGGGCCCCTTAATCATAAAAGGGACAACACCTAACACTCAATGGCGCCCTGTGTTTCCACACACACACACACACCAAAAAAAAGGTTTATATTTTGTCCTCTTGTCATGTGAAGTCTCCATTACTAGACAAGGACCATAGTTGCTTGTATATCCAATACATCAAAAACATTAGCATCAATATCAGGTTTGATGTGTTAAGACAACCTTAGATTGTTGTGGCCTCTTTGCACACTGCAATAAACTGCAATGCAATACAATAGACAAGAACATGCAGATGATGTCTTTTTTTTTCAATTTTTAGTTGACAACATGATTTTCAACAATTCAACATGGTGCATGTTCTTCCATTTCCATATATTCCTCATTTTCAACAACTGTCCACAATTTACAATTTTAGCTCAGTAGAAAAAATGGTGGGAAACCCTATTCAACACATTGACCCCTCCGAGAATTTAGGAACTCGCAAGCCATAACCACAAATATTGTGCTGTGAGACTCAAATTTTCGGATGCATAAAAATAAAGGATTACAAGGTGTAACCTTCTGTTTTGTCTATTCAGACTTTTCCTCTTTTTGGTTGGGTGTAACCTTTTCTGAGAGAGGCTTCATCTCGTGCCTTTCTTGGGGATACTTGTAACTTATCTATCTGTTTGATTAATGAATTAATTTTTCAATTATAAAAAAAAGAATTGCACTCTATTAGAAAATGACCATACCATTCTCTGCTAAGAATAAATTTGTCTGCTAGTACATACGGATTACAGGCCACTAAAGTTAAGTGCAGAGGGAGATACTGCAAATAACCAAAAATAAAAACAACAAATTATTCTAGATTAATAAAAACCATAACATGTGGTTAGATGGACCATGTTCAATGTTCTAGTCCATGGTTCATAATTAGAAACTTCTGGAAGAACACTGATAACGTGGATAGGGTCTTACAGTCATTGAACTCAAATTTATTCTGAAGTGTTTGTACCTTAGTTATTTTATCCAATGCAAAATTTAGATTTTACAAGGACTGATCATAATTTGTCATAATGCAAATAGAACTGCAACACCAGTAACTTTACATTTTAATTGCATTAGTTGATTATCTATGCCTTAAGGCCTTAAAACCAGGTGAACTAATTTGCAATTCCCCAAAGTCATCACAAGGTTTCCCAATTAAGGCTATTTGAAATGGGTTAATTCCACAGAAAAAATTAGGGCCTTTTATTAAGAGGTCTATTATCTGAAAATCAACATTTGTGAGACCTTGAAGGAAAAGAGGCAATATTAGGCTTTATCACCCCATAAATGCTTTATTTGCAATGCAAGCAGTAAATCTACTTTTCGCTTACTAATCCCTCGTTTGTTTACATATTGCATTTGAGAGTGGTTTTTCTCTATTTGATTGCAGGTGGAACTCTCCTGGAGAAAATGTACAAGGGCAGCAATCTTCTCGTCTATTTGGGAAGAAAGGAATGAGAGAATATTTAGGGAGAGATCTCATTCATAGGAAACCAAATAGAAGATTTTGGTCTTTGACCTCGAGTGTCTTCTTCTCTTGTTCTTCCTTCTTCAAGTCCCTATGCTCTACTCCTTCCCCCTTATTGTTCCCAGTTAAAGAAGTTTGGTCAAGGCCAATTCCACCTAAAATTGTTGGTTTTTGTTGGGAAGTGTATTATGGTAAAATTAATACTGCAGACAATGTACAAAAAAAGAGACCTAATTCATGCTTGTCCCCCAATTGGTGCATTTTATGTAAAGTGCATGATGAGGACTGTTATCACCTACTGATTTCTTGCTCTTTTATAGTAAATATTTGGAATTGGTATTTTATGCTGTTTGGGTACAGGTGGAACCTGCCTCCTGAAGAAAATCTGCTTTTTGATCCATCTTTTTTTGGTTGGCCAACAAAGAGAGGGAAAGTAATGTGGAAATGCATTTGAGCAGCCCTCTTATGGACCATTTGGGAGGAAAGAAATGCTAGATTTTTCCAGGAGGAGAGAAGCATTGCTGAAATAAAGGATTGTATACTGACAAGGGCAATCCTTTGGCTAAAAACTACTGATCTCTTTGTGGATTACTCTAGTAATGACCTTCGAAGAAGTTGGGCAGAAGTGGCCTCCACCTCATCCAAGAAAAATAAAACACAAGCAAGTTGGTTACCCCCTATGGAAAGGGTTGTAAAGTTGAACTTTGATGGGAGCAGTCGGGTAATCCAGGACATAAGGAAAAATGATGGCAACATTCTATCCTTATTCTCAAGTCCAGTGGGTTATGGAGACTCTACAAGGGCTGAGATGTTAGCTGTGGTACAAGGACTACAGATTTCCAAACAACTTGGAGTGACTAATTTGATAATTGAAGAAGACTCTAAAGTGATAGTGGGATGGATGTCGGACCCAGAAACTGTTGTTTGGGGATATAGGGATATCATCAAAAAAGTCAAATGGCTTACAAGAACCATGTCAGTTAGATTTCAGTGGGTTAGTAGATCGGCAAATGCTTTGTCAGATTCTTTAGCTAAACAAGGGGCTTCAAGGGATTCTCTGTTTTTGGCTGTTTTGTAACTGTAATCTGAGAAGAGTTGGGCTTGGAATCACCTTTAAGGGGAGGTAACACCTCGTGCCTCCTCTTGGTTCAAGTGATTCAGCGGCACAGAAAAAAAAAAACTTTAGATATCTTTGCCGCTTTCACCATGGATTGCACTTTTATAAGTGTTTATTAAAGAGAAATGAAAATAGGCAGTATCAAAGAGGCACAAGATGCTACCTCTCACATAACAAACAAATTACAAAAGTCAATTACAACTGAGCCCAATACAACAAATTATCCCTATTTACCCCTTGTTTAGCTAACACATCTGCCATAGCATTAAGCTGTTATCCTAACCCAACGTATTCTCAAATTCATGTTTCTGGTTAGCCATTTAAATTTATTCATCTCATCCCTAAAGGACCAGGTTATAGACTCTGGATCCTTAACCATCCTATCAGGTCAAAACTAAACTTTGATGGATATGATATGGGCAATTCAGGTTTGACTGGCATTGGAGGAGTATCTAGAAATAGCCATGGAGAAATAATAGCCATGTTTTCTGGACTAATAGAAGTGGAAACTCAATAACGGCTGAATTATCAGATGCCCTTCAAGGTCTAAGACTGAGTAGAAAACTTGGCTTCAGAAATGTAAAGTTGGAAGGAAATTCCAAGGTAGTGGTGGATTGGCTTAAAAATACTAGCCAAGTTTTGTGGAAGCATAGGCATGAGAGGTAGGGACTAGCTTTAAGTGGGTTTGTAGATCAGCAAACAGATTGGCTGACGCCTTGGCTTGGGGGGGCAGAAAATGTAATGCTTGTAAATATACTATTCTTCTCAATAAATCATCCAAACAGAGGCACAAGGTGCAGCCCCCCATTACAGGATCAAATTACAATTGAGCCAAAAATAGTACACACTTTTGGACCCCATGTTTTGCAAAATAACCAGCCATCTTATTTGCTGATCTCCTTTCCCATTGGATGATAGTAGTCATATCTTAACCACTTAAATCCTTTCACTGACTCCCAGTATTTCCAAGTCACTGTCTCCAGTTCCTTCAGCCATCCATCCCATTATCAATAAATAAAAAAAAAATTAATTTGCAACCCATTTAGGAGTTCCATTCCAAAGTCAGATTATTCTTAGAATAGTAGATGCATATGATTTGAAGAACAAATTCCAACAAAGTTCCCAAATCCGAAGATGTGGTATAACAACATCTAATGCCAAAGCAAGTTGTTACCAGGTATTGAACAAGTTGAATATCTTTGTTAGTCCTTGTCTCGGCAATATCCCAACATCCTTTCTCTGCTAACTTCTTTAGTGTACTGCAATTTTAATGGAATATTCTAATTAACTGAGGGGAAAAAAAGAAAACCACTCCTCTAACCATAAGGATGTCAAGAATCCATAAAAACGTATAGAAAAGAAAGTGAGGTGACAAATGAAGTTGTAAAAATCACCTCTCTTTGTACATATGGTATACATGTGGAAATTCCTGCTGAAGATTGTTATTCTTTATAATCTCATAAGCATTCTTTAGCATCTTCATGTCAATATATTTTTGGACAAGTATAGATAACATTGGCTTTCCCATAAATGCTGCCCACTTCTCTGCTGCTTTGAATTGGTTGCCTTCCAGCATCAAGTCTAAAAAACATTGGCTAGATTGGCAGATGGAGAAGCGTTCTGAGAGGTTCACAGCTGTCATATAAGATTTAGATTTTATCAATCCACATATGTATTGTTCAATACATGCCCTTGCTGTGTCCAAACTACCATCACTCAGTTCTGATCCACCACATATAACTCTTGCAATGTCTTCCAACCTAACATCAAAATTTTCAAGCAGCTTTACAATGATCCTGTCCTCGTGGATGGTCAAGCCAGCAACCACATTGATAAATAACTGCGCTGCCAGATTCTTTGCTTCAGAAAGATCTATTGGGATGGACTGTCCAATTTGCAACCGCCGAAGAGCAGATACCACCAGGTGACTGAAGCCTTCAGTATATGGAGATCCTAGTAAGGGTATGACATAGAGACATTGAACAACAAAAGTGGCAGGTCCAGGGTAAGGATCATTATGCAGCATTTTGTGGACTTGTTGCTGAAGAACTTGAAACTTCATCGTTGCCTTGCATGTGCCTAAAAAGGTTAGAACTTAGAACGCAATCAACAGCAAACAAGTGTTTGGAAATATGCACAAAACATTGCCTTTGCAGATTATCAAGGTTAGTTAATAAAGAATACATAGCATAACCAGGTTGACCTTTACAATGCTTCTCTTTTCTTGCATTTTAACAAATTAAGAGGTCTGGCACAAAGCCATGGAAGAGAAGGGGACAAATATCTTAGTTTGGTTTAGTCTAAAATAAAATGCAGAAATGGAATAAAGGTATATTTATTGTCAATGTAACCCAGTCCCCTGGCCTCTCAGGTCAAGACTGCAAGTGCAGAAATTGAAAAAAAAAAGTGGTTTTTTTTTTTATAAATGAATGAATTTTATTAATCACCAAAGATAAGGAGTACAAGCATCCCGCATCCCAAGGAGAGGCACGAGATGCGACCTCTCCAGAAAAGTTAGATACAGCTTCCCAGATTTACTAGAACAAGTTACAAACTACCCCTAAAAAGATTTTCCCTGATACCCCTTGCTTGGCCAATGAATCAGCCACAGTATTTGCCAACCTGCTTACCCATTTAACATCAACTATCATATTGCTGGTTACCCACTTCACTTTTTTGAGGTCTCTATAGCCCAATAAAGATTCATTTATTGTCAATGTACCCCAGTCCCCTGGCCTCTCAGATCAAGACTGCAAGTAGTTGCATATCTTTTTTTTTCTTTTTTGAAGAAAGGCAAAGTATATTCTATTAATTCAAAAGTATATGGTCCTCTGTACAATGAGTTTCTGTACAAGTGTAAGCCATATCAGGACCTCAGAAAAAGTCCATCCTCAAAAAAGAAACAGCAAAACTATCATTCTTAAATACATTATGAATAGACAGCCAATCTCTAAGAAACCCCACCACCATATTGATGACTTCTTCATATGTAGCTTTCTGTACAAAAATTCTGATATTTCTCTCACACCAAATAGCCCAAATCATTGCCAGGGAAATAACCAACCAGCAAACTTTCCCTTTTTTAAGTCATTCCAGAGACCTGCCACTCTTCCAAGAGTGCTTTCACAAATTTGGGAAAGCACCAGTTTAGGTTTACTGCCTTCAAGAAATGGTCCCACACTACTGCAGCAAAGTTACAGTTCCATATCATATCAAACCAAGGTAAACCCTAGATTTGATCCTGCCAACTAGTTTTACAAGAGAATTTTCCAAGTACAGTCCAAAAAGATACACCTAGGTTTTTGTAGCACCAACTTGATATGCAATTGAGGGCATGACCCCATGCCTACAGAACTTTGGCTTGGCCCAGTGTTTATCTGTCATCCATATATTTTCAATGAAAAACTCTACACATTCATTCAGTCACATATAAGGATGTGGTCACCATGAGTATGGAACTCTGGCCTGGTCGAAATTACCATCTGATTCATATATAGGCATATACCATAGATAGCCTTTTATTTGAATCACACGAACATAATCTCTACTGCAAATAGATGACAACATAAATAAATAAATAGACAAGCTATAAACTTAGGACGTTAAATGTATTACAAATAATGGAAAGGCAAAGCAAATATAAAAAAGTGATTGTGATTCAGTCCAATTAAACATACCACGGGCATAACATTCTTTAAGAAGGTACACAAATACAGCTGGTGAAACACGGGATAAATCTGAGGAAGCATGCAAGCAAAGGGTCCACATTTGATGAGCTTCTTTCTCCTCACTCCCAACTCTTTCCACCGATTCCATGCTAGAAACTGGGGAAAACCTAGAAACAAAAGTAGGGCAAATGAAACTAATAGAAACAATGTTGTCAAAATTTTACAATTTACGATACAATTTATGATTTCAGTCATGAAACACAAGGGATTCAATTTGAATTTAATGTTTGAATCCTTTTCTGCAAAAATCTCATGATTTTTGTTAGAATCTTTACTTTGTCACTGTTTTGATTATATTTAGTTTTGTCAAGGGTGACTTGTTTTAAAGATTTTACTAGAAATTGATTTATTTACGGTATGTAAGTCCATATATTGAGTTTGTTTCTATCATATGTTGAAATGATAATATTAGAAGACCTTCAGGAAAGAAACTATAAGATCATACTGTTACAATTCTAGAATGATAATATTAGAAGACCTTCAGGAAAGAAACTATAAGATCATCTCAATTCTAGAATTTCTATCTGTTCAATCAAATAAACAGCCCATAACCTTTTTGAAAAAGTTATTAAGGGGATATATCAATCTTAAAAAAGCAGCAGAATCTTAAAAAATTATTAAGGGGAAGGTACGCATAAAAAGACAAGGGCTCCCCAATGGTTAAGTGGAGTTGTCAATCGATCAGGTCTACCTAATGGAACTGACCTGAATAAATTGATTATGTTGGTTATGGTTCTGTGGTTTGTGTCCCAACTAAGACCTTTATAAACTTAATAATGTATAAAGGTCTCCTTGTTTTTCTTGTAATCATTGTTATATTTCTTCATGTCTATCTTTGAAAAGACGTGTGAGCCGGCCAATGCGTCTAACATGTCATCAAGACGGCGTATGGGAAACCTGAATTTAACTGTAATCTTGTTAATGGCATGACTATCAACACATATACGCCAACTACCATCTTTCTTTGGTGTGAGCAAAGCTGGTACAACACACGGGCTTAAGCTCTCACAGATTAGCCCCTTCTTCAACAACTTTGTTACTTGTCTTTGGAGCTCCTCGTGCTCCTTAGGGTTTATTCTATAGTGGGGTAGGTTAAGCAATGCTGCTCCCGGCATTAAATCTATATGATGTTGTACATCTCTTAGGGGAGGAAGGCCATCGGGTAATTCTTCAGGCATCACATCAGCATACTCATGAAGTAGCTTCTTCACCAACTCTAGAACAGATGTTAACATCTTTTGCAACCAACACATAAACAACATCCAAATTCTCATCTTCTTGAGCCAATTTATTTGAGGTGAAGAGTGTAGTGGTTGGCTTTGTTTCCTTCTTTGGAAATGAATCAAGTTGCATTGGTTTAAGAGTTATCTTCTTATTGTCTTTCACAAAGCTGTATGTGTTCTTGTTCCCATAATGAATGGTCTTACGATCATATTGACATGGGTGACCCAAGAGAATATGGCATGCATCTATTGGGACAACATCACACCATACCAATTCTTCAAATGTATTACCAATAGAAAAATTAACGAGGCATTTAGAAGAAACTCTTACCTCATTTCCTTTGTTGAACCACAGAATACAATATGGTCGGGGGTGTTGAATAGTCTTGAGCTGTAATTTATCCACCATCTCTTGAGAAACGAGATTCTCACTACTCCCACTGTCAATAATCAAGTTACACAACTCCCCACCAGTTGTACAACGTGTCCTAAAGATATTCTTTCTCAACCAGTCCCATGATAGTGATTCTTGAGGTGCAACCATAGAGTGTCATATCACTAGAGCTTCACCCTTAATATCCCCATCCAAGTTTTCTTCCTCTAAAGTATTAGCTTCAGTAGTTTCAACCACTTGTCATCCTCAATATGGCCTATATCATCTTGTTGTTCATCAGTGACTTCATCAACCAAATGTGTTTGCCCTTCAATCCTTCTCTTAGGACATTCATTTGAACGATGTTCCAACTCCATACACCTGAAACATCTAATAGTAGGCTGCCCTTGACTGCTCTTTGTTGCATTTGAAGTCCCTTGGACTGTAGGTCGTATTTGGTTGATCACACAACCCCTACCAGCCCCAATACTTCAACCTACTGATGAAGATGTACCTTGGACAGCACTTAGCCTCCGCCCTGAGCTCCAACTCAATTGAGCTTCAACCTTTAAAGCTAGCTGATATGCATCCTTTACCGTATACGAGCAATGTAGGCTGACTTGATCTTGTATTGGCAACCTCAAACCATTGATATAACTACTAACTTTTTGCTGTTTAGTTTCTGACATATTACTCTGAAGAGGTAATCTATTAAACTCTTTTGTGTACTCCTTCACACTCTTTTCCCGATGCCTTAAATTCTGCACCCTTTGGTAAAGAGTTTGCTCATAGTCTGGTGGTAAAAATTGGGATTTCAGCTTCTCTTTCTTTCTTCCCCAGGAACTAACCTTTCTTTTCCCCTTCCCTTCTCTATCCCTTTGGTAATTTTTCCACCAATCTAAGGCTGTCCCATGCATCTTTGTTGTTACAAGCTTCACTATTCTTTCTTCATTCATTTCTTTCCAATCAAAATAATTTTCAATGTTATCCAACCAGTGAAGAAGCTCTTCAAGTTCCAACTCACCATCAAACTCGGAAATATGAAGTTGAACACCATGACCTTGATTGGATTGTAAAGCTTGCACTATTCGGTCTTCCCAGCGCTAGTTGTTATTCCTTCCATGCTAATCACCTTTAGGTTGCTCAATGTCTTCACTTAATGCTTCACTAATAATGTCAGTGAGTTGTTCATCAATTCTAGGAGCTTGTCTTCTTCTTCCTAGCCCCAAATCATTTGCTATGTCACCACCCCTAACAGCATTTTGAGCTACAAGTTGGGCAAGATGTTCAATCTGTTCTTGCAATCCTCTTATAGCCTCTTGGAAAACCTCTACAATAACATGTTGTGGTCTTCTACCACCCCTACCACGTCCACCCCTTACAGCCATGATAATATAGAGAAGCACAAGGAGGAGAGAACTTTGAAGCAAACCCAAGGAAAGAACTTGCTCTGATACCACTTGATGTGGACAAAAAGACAAATTACATGCAATACCTCAAGTATACAGCAATAAGCACAAGGAATACCAAGATGAGAACAGCAAAATAAGTTAGATTTTTAAGTATTTCAGACCTGAACCTGAAGTAAAACTCCTCCTGGAACAATTCCGCTACACTAACAATGGCAGCAAGCTGGCCTCCCGCACGGACACGCAACAATGAAGGGATTGGAAGGTGCCAAAATGGGTCGACTCCTCAAAACCCAAGCTCCCAATGCTTGAAAACCCTAGTTGGGCCTGAGCTACAGCTCAAACAAGAGAGGAAGAACCAAAAAAGACCCCTACAGAAACAGCCCCCTTCTCTTTTATAAGACTCACTCCAGCAAGCCAGTTAAAATATTTACACATGAGCCCCTAGAATGTTTCCCTCTCACAAGCAACTCCTTAGGCTCAATTTGGAAGGAGTACAAATGCAAAGATGTAGAGTGCAAAGCCTTATATTTTATATTATTTTGTATGTATTTGCATTTGTACTCCTTCCAAACTGAACCTTAAGAACAAACAAACTTCAAATGAACCCTCAAAAGATAACTTTTGTTACAAAAAGACTCAAGAGACCAAAACCCAACAGATATGCACCCAACCGCCCCTGACCAAAAGTCTAACTTATAAAATGACGAAAATATCCCTTGGTTCCAAACTGGCAACAAAGCTACCCTAAAACAACAATTTGGGATCCTACTACAAGAAAAACATACAAAACAGAATACATTCACACATTTCTTTTTTTTCTTGCCTCATCACAAATGAAATCAAGAAGTTCAAATGACTGATAAAGAATATGTCTACTTCTATTCAGTGGGTGGCGAGATCAGCAAATGCTTTGGCAGATGTGTTAGCCAAGCAAGGGACAAACAGGGAAGACCTTTTCTGGGCTCAATTGTGATTTGTGTTGTTCTTTATTTTCCTTGTAATTTGTTGGGGGAGGCTGCAACTTTTTTTATTGGAAATGGTAACTTCATTAAATAACTTTCCAGATTTAAGTACAGCTGTCAACTCCTAAGTAGGTGTTGAGCCCCCAGTAATCATTCTTACAAAACTGCCCAGATCATACTCTCCTTCACAATCCCTTGTTTAGCCAACATGTCAGCTAAGCCATTGGCTGATCTCCTTGTCCATTTGAAGCATGCACCAATTTCCCTTGTTATATTGTGGATTTCAACCCGCGCCTCTCCAAGGGTTGTATGAGCTTTCAATCTCAAACCTATTTATGATCTAATAAAATTATCACCATTTATCAAAAAAAATAATAATAATAACAGATTTGCTGATTGCTGCCAGTAGCCTATCCATTGACCAAGATTTGTCTTCAAAAATTATTCTATTCCTTTCCTTCCAGATATTCCAGCATATTTTAAAAAGGATGCAGCTCCAAATTATTTTTGCTTTCCTGCTTCCTCTTATCTTTGGCCAGGAAGAAAAAAATTTCTGCAGGTGACCTTGGGTGAAAATCTCTAACCCCAAACATGGCTGTGAACAACCTCCAAATAAAACCAGCTATCTTGCAGGAGAAAAACAAGTGGCAAATGTTTTCCTCCTGCACTCTACAAAGAAAAACACATGTTTGCCATATTAAAGCCTCTCGATTTCAGGTGGTCCACTGTCAGAATGCTGTCCATTGCCACTAACCATGCAAAGGCTTCAACCCTGGGGGGAACTGGACTCCAGCTTGATCTGAGCTTGAATTGTCCCTACTAGAGCAATGTAGTAGGATTTCACAGAAATTCCCATTTGAACATTCTTTCCACCATAATTCATCCCTTGAGGAATCTGAAATTTTCACCTTCTCTGGATTCTCTACCAAATAAATGCATTCATTGACTTCCCTATCCAACAAAGGTCTTCTGAATTTTGGACACCAAACCAGCTGTCCCCGGCCGCCTATACAATCTTGGACATAGCTCACTCAGCTTGCCTACCCCACACCAATCATCCTCCCAAAACCTAATCCTTGCTCCTTCCCCTACTGAGAAACGGTTAAACTTCTGAATTCCTGATTGAACTTCATAATCTCTTTCCAAATATATTATATTTATTACATTACGACCACACAACACATTTATCATACTTATCTTATAAATGTATATGATTATTGATGCAGAAGCCAACAAGTCAAATCTGGGATTCCCTGAATTTTTATGTAGTTCTACATGATAGAGGTACTTTGGTAATCTTCAAGTAGCTACTTTTTGAATGGTACGCTAGTAGTTTTGCATTTGCATGATTTTCCTAATTGGACATTATCATGTTAGTAGATTGAACATTGGAGTCACAGTCCCACAACTCAAGTAGAATTGTCTTACCCTATTCCTAATTTAGTGTCTTAGTAATTTTTTTAGTTGGTTTTAGAGTAGGAAACAAGGGAAAAGAGCTGTTCAATGCTCCACTTTTTGCCATTAAATACATGTTAAGGCCTTCTCTTTTAGACATCAATTGACATAATGAGTTTTACTTCTAATGTTGGACTGATTCTAATTTTCTTGGTGGTGCCGATTCCTTCAAGAAACTATTAGATGTGATTCCTAATAGTTCCTTTAGGTGTTGGTTCCAAAGAAGCCCAAGTGTTGATTCCTACATAAAAGTTAGCCTCTTTTTCTTATTCTGTATGTTTGTCCTGCATCAAATTGGTATTAGAGCTTATAATCTGCCGCTATGTTCTTATAATTTTTTTTTAAGAGTAAATAAAAAATTCCATAATAAATAAAAAGAGAATACGGAAGAAAGGTGATAAGAAATCATCCAAGAGAAGAACAGACTACCTTAGACACTTCTTACACTAAAACAGCCAGCAATGAACAAATACTTTGAAGAAAAAAAGAAAAAAAAAAAAAAAAAACTAACTCCTCCAAAACCAGATCCTAGACCAAAACAAGGTCGGCTACAGAACAGGCAAGATGAGACTAACAGAGGAAAGAAACTAATCTTCCCCTATAAACACCTCCTTTTTGTTATTGCCATGTTCATCCCAACTCCCTCTACCAAATGCCCACTTTCTCGAACTTTCCTCCTTCTTCTTCCTCTCAAACTCTTCAAAGGCTTTCTTAGCAAATTTTTCACCTCCCCAGAAAACAATTTCTACATCCCTTTTAACCGCTGCTTCAATAGAAATACTTCCAAATTTCTCCAACCTTCTTTCGAGAATTTTATCAAGGCCTTTTACAATAAAAACGGACTCATTCTCAGTTACAGCTTCATGCTGACCAGATTCCAAATGCTTACCCGGATTAGAGGCGTACTGAGGAATCTCATTATCCAAAAGTTTATTTGTTGGTTTAATAGTCTTACTTCTCTTCCTCTTATAGACCTTTTTAAAATTCTTTGTAGGCCCAGTCCCGACCGATCCAAGCTTCAGGCAAGAAAAGACTTTGGTTACATGAATAGTATGAGAATATCTTACTCCAAAGGCTCCTCGAAATTTTTTGGATGTTGCAGATTCAACCACATTAAAATCTTTCTTCGCTTCCCCCCTCCTACCCAAATCCACACCTAACCTCCCAACTACCACCTCCTCAAAACATTAAAGTAGCCAACCCTATGGCATAAATTCTTTGCAAACCAAGGAGATATTATTTACTCATACATCTTATTGAAGTTTGAATGTTGGAATAAATAAGATGCTAAATCTTGCAAAAAAAAAAAAACTTCCAATATCTCTAAATTGCAAGAACAATAAGATGATAATACTTTAAAGTGCTGAAGAATGACATTAAAGAAATATATACATGCAAACAAAAATTGATATTAAAAATTACAAGAGCTTCAATTTGAAGTTGAGTCATCGGAGGTTGAAATTCTTGAAAGAAGAATGTTAATACTCATGATCAGTTTGACGTTAATGTTTAAGAAGATGTAATTGTAGATTTCAGACCTCAGAGGTAGAGTCAAATGAAGACACTAAGGAACATATCATAATTAAACTGAATATAGCACTAGATTTCAGATCCAAAAGGTTTGCAATGATAAGAGAAAAGAAGATTCAACAAAAGATAAGTTAGCTAGTAGTTGATAGTACTGATAATCTAGTTGAAGATTATGGAGGATAATGTTTTAGGCTTTAAGAGAAGAGTGGCCCCAATCACTTTTCAAGCATGTGTAGTTATGAAGATCCTTTTTTGTCATGCGTGAGAGACATGCTTGACAGTCCAATCTTGTTGAAGAACTTTGGAAATTTGCTGAAGTGCATTCTAAGATAAGCAGCTTTTTATCCTCAAGTTCTTTAAAGCTCAAGGGTGATAAACTGTAGGAGAAAGCAAGGTGCTAACCAGCTGGTTGGTAAGGTCTCCTGCTGGTCATAGCAGAGACTAGGGATCGAATCCCACCTGCACCTGGGTTGGGGGATGGGCTACCCCTGTTGTGTAGCCCTTCAAAAGAAATAAAAAAAAAAATGTAGGAGAATAATGTAGAAGCCAATATATCAAATATGGGATTTTTGGAATTTTAATGTATTCTTTGATAGTAGGGGCATTGCAGTAATCTTTCTGTATCTTTTTTTTTTTGAGTCATTAGTAGTTTTTCCTAATTGCATTAGGAGTCAATGTTCCTAATTACATAGGAGTTGCTTTTCCTAATTAACTAGGATCTGTTTTTCTAATTTGACAGTGCCATCTTAGCATATTAGAGTCATAATCCTATGTCAAGTAGGGGTCGTCTGATTCCTAGTCCTATGTCAAGTAGGATTTGTCCTACTTGAATCACACGTCAAAATCCTAGTGATAAGTCAAGTAAGAGTTGTCCTATTCCCAATAACCGTTTTGTATTGTTTCTTGGTTGGTTCTAGATAGGAAAAACAGGTAGGGTGGGCCAGTGTTCCCCCTCTTTGCCTATAAATACCTTTATGGCCCTCTCTTTTTTTTTTGTTGTTGTGCTGTTAAATTTTGAGTATTTCTTTTTTTTCCATGGTATTGGTTTCCTCTAAAAGCTATTAGGTGTCAATTACTAATAGTTGATCTAGGGGCTGATTCCTTGGGTGCTGTTTTCTAGGCCATCTTAGCCTCTTTTTCTTATTTTTCTGGTCTGTCTATAAAAAAGGTCCATTACCCAATGATGGTCCCGGCTATCCAGGGATTTGGGAGGGGTAGACTGGATACGGATCTAACCTTTGACATCTTTTTGCACGAAGTGACCACTCTTAGACTTATTCCTAGTCCTAAGTCAACTAGAGCATATTTTGCACTAAATGAGGGCCCCTAAACAAATAAATATTTATTGCAGTCCTAAATAAATATTTCTAATATTTGTTTCAGATTTATTGTCTTCACTTGAGTCTATTTGTTTAGATCCCCTCAAACCTGACACAAGAATTTGGACCCCTAACCCGAATGGTTTGTTCACTTGCTCCTCTTTCTTCAAGTCCCTTTATTCCACTTCTGCACCTCAGAATTTCCCAGTTAAAGAATTTTGGACTAAGCCCATCCCCCAAAGATTGTTGTTTTTCGTTGAGAAGTTTATTATGGTAAGATTAACACCTTTGAAAACCTACAAAAGAGAAGATTAAATTGGTGCTTATCCCCTAATTGGTGTGTTCTTTGTAAATCTCAGAATGAGGACTGTCACCGCTTACTGATCTCTTGCTCCTTTGCTACAGCTTTATGGAATTGGATTCTTACGTTGTTTGAGTGTAGGTGGAATCTGCCATTTGATACTAGTTTGTTGTTTAGTCTGTCTATTTTTGAATGGCACACAAAGAGAGGGAGAATTATGTGGAATTGCATAAAGAAAGGAACACTAGAATCTTTTGTGAAAAAGAACGGAGTTTCTCGGAAGTTAAAGAATGTATTTTGACAAGGGCAATTCAGTGGCTGAAAACTCTAAAGATCTTTGATGCATACTCTTTTGATGACCTATGGAGAAGTTGGTTAGCAGTGGCTAATACTTCTACCAGGAAGGACAGACATGGGGTTGAATGGATGCCACCAGGGGAGGAGTTTATCAAGCTGAACTTTGATGGAAGTAGCTGAGGAAATCCAGGACCTTCAGGCATAGGAGGAGTGCTAAGAAACAAAGATAGTAACGTGATATCTTTGTGCGGGTGTGGAAGACTCTTTAAGGGCCGAATTACTGGCTGTTGTACAAGGAATCCAGCTTGCAAATCAGCTAGGCATAGAGCATCTGATTATTGAAGGAGATTCCTAAGTGATAGTGGGTTGGCTGAAGGGACACTGTGATTTGGGGTTTTAGAGATCTTCTCAAAAGGTTAAATGGTTAACAAGGAATATGACAATCAGAGTTCAGCGGGTAGGCAGATCAGCAAACTCATTGGCTGATTCGCTTGGAAAACGAGGGGTTTCCCGGGATACTTTATTTTGGGCTTCAGTGTAATTTATTTTGTACTTATAATTCTGTAATTAGCTTTAAAGGAAAGGTAACATCCCATGCCTTTCCACGAGTTGCATGTAACTCTTATTTGCTGGTTTAATAAAATTTCACTCATTTATCAAAAAAAATAGATAAATATTTCTAACATTAGACCAAGAGAACCTGAAACCATAACAAGAAAAGGTGTGAGAGGAAACAATGAGGGCCCCGGGATTTTATGATAGGTCTTCTAATAATTCTAGAGGGCAAGTTTACCTGATGCAAGAAACTTTCTGTTCTCGGTACATTACACTATTTTAGTTATAAATTTCCAAAATACACTGTCCAAGCCCTCAGACTCCTTCAGACATGATATCCTATCATGTTGCATGTTAATTAGGTTCACTTTCGCTGATAAAAAAAATTAGGTTCACTTTCCTTCAAACAGTCTTCAGTTTTTGGAAATCTCACATTTTAGGAGCATATGTATTGCAATCCCCTCATACTTTTTGCTCATAATACACTAGGCATCCTATAGCCTCTCTTTTGAACTGATCTACAATGTAGATACTGTCAAGAGAGGAGAAAAAGTTGAATAGACAGGAGTAATTACATTGGACCATTGAAATACCAACACATTATAAAAGAATATAAGCAATTAAAACAATGGTTGGGAGAAATTGTAAAATGGGTGCATCGGCTAATGGACTGGTGGATGGGTTTGCAGGGCAAGGAGTCGGCAGGGACAAAATGTATTGAGGTCTGATTTTGTAAAAGGGAGCTGTAATTGTAATGCTCTTGGTGGCTAGCCTTGCCACTTCTATGTATCTCTCTGTACTAGCATTTTATACAGTAATGAAAAGTTTTTCACTGTTATCTATCTCTATCCAACAAAAAACAAAACAAAAAGGGTTGAACACGCACTCCTTCAACCTGTTGCAAAGGAGTACACACGACTCGATCCCAAATCTACCACCTAGAGAGGGGTGACCTTTGAAAAAAAAAGGTATGTTCATTGGTCAGAATGTAACAAGAAAATCCTTGTAACAGAAATCTGACCAAATGAGCTATGCATGGTAACAAAATATTCCATCACTAAAAGTTGTTCGAAATGTCAAACACAGAGCTAATACCACAACAATGAAAACATTAAAAACACTCGTGCCATTCTAACTCCATGATAATGCCAACAGTCAAGCTAAACATTTCCATGCAATGTTTGAAATGTGTGTTGCATGTAAGGCTACAAGAAAAGAGATGAAATATCTCCACCTCTTACATGTTACAACTCTCATTTTAAAATTTATTTCAATCTGTATATGTTACTATGCAATTCTTCTTCTTCTCCTCATCCCTCATGACAAAGGATTGAGATAGATGCCAGTACAATGAACTTCACCCAGTACGACTTTGTACGTTAGCAGAACATTTCCATCAAAGTCAACAATAATATTGGTATAGTTCGAAAGGAGATTAGAGAACACAAGTAACAAGTAAAGCCGTGAATGCTTGATCAAACAGACCCAAAAAGCAGGTTTCGCCATTCTGCACGAGCGTTTTTTTGAACAGCAGAACACAGTGTATAGTCGGGAATCAATTTTCCGTTTCATACAAACAAAGACTAAGCATTGCAGCAAATTCATAATCACCAATCTCACCATTAATCCATTACACACCACCAAATGAAGCAATATCCACGATACAAGACCTTAGACAGATAGACCAAAACAAAGAACTCATCGAAAAATCAATATAAACGAAAATTAAAAAAAAAAAAAGGAAATGAAATGAAATAGGAACTTCGTCGATGAGATAGCTGACCGAATAGCCAGCATGCATAAATGTCAAAGTAGTTTGGGGTAACTTAATAATATGGATTAAGATGAAGGAAAATAACAGATATTGCAAATAAGAAAATAAACAGATTCGAGTTTCGACAGCAGTTACATTGCTGGATAGAAACCGAAGAATTTCAAGGCTTCTGAAAAACTGCTTAAGAAGCTTTTTTCCCTCCTTCCGTTTGTGCGAGAACTGCGAGCTACATCGAATAAATAAATGAACAGTGCGACATGCAACCTCACTTACTGGATTTTATATCGTCTTTCCCTCGTTCCGTTTGCTATCTTGCACCGGATTCCTATTGAGCTGTTGCCTAATTTCCTTCCCGGGAATGAATAGCGGTGCCAATCGTATAAAATATTTAAATGTCTTATATAATTTTTATATATAATAATTAAGTTATATAAATAATTTATATATTTTTTATAAATAAAATATTTATTAATTAACTAAAATAATTAATTAATTGAATTCGAATCAAATATTCAAATATTTAATCGAATTCGAATTCAGATATTAATTTTCAAAATCCATTAGATATCGAATTTTCTAATCGAATTCAAATTCGGATATTGCTTGATCCGATTCGAATTCAATCCGTTTACATCCTATAAGAAAATCAGAAATTTTAGAATTTATAAAATTTTAATATAATAGACTTGTGCGGTGCAGAGAATAGTGTTGAAAAAGATACCTACATTGCATTCAGTTCTTAACTGAATTGGTTTGTGCAGTCAATTAATTTTAGATGATTCTAACATTTCTCCTAATTTCTTCCTATCTTTCATTTGCCACACAAATGAAGGAGAATTTGAAGCTATGGTGGAGAGATTCACCTCCAAGTGATTCTTCTAGAAATGGCTCTTCTTTTTGGCAACCTCCAAACTATGGTGTATACATGTTGAATTCTGATGGAGGCTTTACTAGTCTTAATGAAGCTAGTTTCGGTATTGTGATTAGAGACTGGCAATGAAACTGTATTGCTGCTTGTTTTGGCCCATGCCCTTCTTTCTCAGCTATTCAATTTGAGGCAATTGCTATGTGTCAAGGCCTATTATTGGCCCGTCAATGTGGGATTTTACAAATTATCTTAGAATCAAACTGTTTGAGCTTGGTTCTTTCTGCTAATAGGAATATTTCAGATTTTAATCCCAAAGTTTTTTGTAAACATAAATTGAAATGGCCTAACTCACTATCTAGCTAAGAAGGGCCTCCAGTATCAGGGTCAATTTGTTCTCAATTGCCCTGGTTAAGGTCTTTAGCTTTGGCTGATCTAGGCCTACCTAACTCTCTTGTTTTACCCCTGTTATGGGTTCTGCTTTGAATGATAAAGTCTCAATCCTTTTTTGTTCGAGAGGAAGAGCTCGAATGAGGTATTATTGTTGGGTTTAAAACAATGGCATAACGAATTATTTTAAAATTACATGAGGTTATTTTTGACTTTAAAAACTATTTCAGATCTTATATTCATACACAAACCCAAACACCTCCAATGTCTTGGAAAGTGGGTTTTTCATGTTAGACCAAGTCTTATCAAATGAGGCCACATGACAGATTAAGGGACCGGTTGGTAACAGCCAGGTGGCTGAATATCTTAGAGGTCATACGGATACAAACATAATATTCCATTCAGCTATAAGAATCTGACTACTATTTAATATAGAGAAAATTTCGATCAGTACCTTGTATTTTGGTCCGAATGACAATTTGGTCCCTTAACCTTAAAATGCGACAATCCATCCAGTATCCAAATTTTTAAAATGTGACAATCCAGTATTTGTCGTTAATCAATTGTTAAGTGATATTTGAAAAGTCAAAAATGCTCTTTAAATGCCATCTAATTCTCTTTATCAATCATTTAAACATTGACAAAAGACTGAACAGTCCCAAATCCTAACATTTTCTGTTAAAAAAAGTTTGTGAATATTTAGAATAATCTAGAATTTGGGATTGTTCATTTTATTGTCAATGTTTGGATGGTTGATAAAGAGAATTAGATGGCATTCTAAGGGCATCTTTGACTTTTCAAATGTCACTTAATGGTTCATTAACGGACTAGTTAACGGTAGGTACTGAATCGTTACATTTTGAAAGTTCGGGTATTGAATTATCGCTTTTTAAAGTTTAGGGACCAAATTATCACTCGAGCCAAATTACATGGTATTGATCATGAACTTTCCCTTTAAAACATAGCTTACAAACTAAAAAGACAAATCAATAAACTGCCCCAAAGCCTCATGATAGCATAGAAACTATGAATCACAAACTTGTCAATTTGTTTATCTTAAAGTAAAGTCCATCCATATCGATTGTAAGGTTTTTATAACTAGATAACTATTATATGGGATGGATTATGATTTGTAGAATTTACTTTTGGTTTTAAAAGAACTGTTTTACAAGATATTCTCACCACCCTACCCTAAAAATTGATGTCCACGCTATTTGATGTTGTTGGGATTGTCTTATTTTACAACCAATGGATTAATTTTAATCTAACAGTTGGTGTAGTCCCACTTTTAGATTAAAGAGGTTTTACATATAAAAACTTTCTTTTGTATGTAAGACTAAGGTTTTTTGGGAGAAAATGTGTAAGAGAAAAATACAGAGTGCTTTTGGTGTGAGAGTGACTTTATTTTCTTGTTTTTGTTATTCAGTTTGAGAGGAAAGAGAGAATGGGTGTACAAGGGTTAAGGGTTGGTTTGGACTGCAAGCAATAAGGTACTTGTACTATTATCGATTTTTCTTTCATAGTGATGAAGAACAAATTTTGTCTCTCCCGTGAACGTAGGCGGTAAGGCCGAACCACGTAAATCTTTGTGTTCTTTGTGACACGTGCTTTTATTTGTCATTTCTTGGATTTCATCTTTTTTGCTTCTATCAGACCTCTCATGGTTGCTATTTCAAATACTTGTTATTTTATACTGTGGGTGATTGTTGTGAGACCTCAACAGATATAAGACACAGATAGTCGAAGTCTTATTGTAACTCAGTTGAGGAGTGGCTTGTTGATATATTAACTGGTTAACTCTAGCATTGATATAGAATCAATTCGTATAACCACCTATTTAAGGAAAATGAAGGATTATTTGTAGTTTGTGGCACTAAATAAAAAATAAAATAAAATCTTATTGTCACCTACTCACAAAGGCTTAATTTTACAACAAAATTGAATACATCTAGCGTGAAGCTTGAGCTTAAAGTTCTTTTTTTTGGTAAAAAATGAACCACTACAAACATCACTGGTACATTAGGAGCCCCCTTTTACAATAATTCAAAAAACAAGCATGTAAGGACGCCAGGGGATTGGTCCCGTTAATAAGAGTGTTTTTAAGCCTAGCCTATTTTGCAAGGTCATGGGCTGGCTTAACCACCAACCTATTTACATATAATAACTTTACATCAACAAAAAAATGATAAAAGGTCAAAGATGTGATCGTATAAGGCTTGAACTTCCCATGTGATGTTTGTATTAATTCCTTTTAGCTTCAATTGCACATCCTTAGCATTCAATAAGAGAAAACCACTTTTGTAGGCCATACAAAAAAGCTTATGCAGACCTCTTATGATTGCCTAGAGCTTAAAGTTGTGTATAAAGTTCATGGGTTGAGCCTCAAGGCTAACCCATGAACTCAATGACAACATACAAGTATCAAGTATGCGAGGTCAGCAACACGTTCCCACATGCTACACATGGGTAGAGATTTTATGGTAGGACCGTAGGAGATGCGAGAGCAAAGTCTATATATATATATATAGATATACAAAGTAGTCAAGACATTTTCTTCTTTTTTTGAATTTTTTGATTTTTTATTCCACGTCATTTTTGAAACAACCAATGAGATGTGCTTTCCCAATAACTTAAATAATCTCTTCTCCTAAAATTTATCCTAAACTACCTCCCCCACTTTCTCAAGAATTATCTCTAATTCCTATTTATCTCCACAATTACCTCTAATTTAGTAGAGAGTTTCTCTACTAAATTATCTCTAATTCCTATTTATCCTCTCCCCTACCTTTTATCTATATCTATCTACAGAAAGTTTGGATTAAAAAATTTAAGAATTACTTAAATATTATAACAAAATTATATAATAACTTTAAAATATTTATTAAAAACACAAAATATAATTTTATATTTTTACAAAATATACCACAAAATTATGTACAAACAATTTAAATTATGTTTTTTCGGATTATCAATTTAAATACTTTTCAAATATTTATTAATATGCAATAGTTTTAAAAAAATAAAATTCAAATAAAAAAGCAACTAAATACTTTATAGATTATTTAAATATTTAAATAACTAAATGTTTATCATAACTATATTTTAAATAGTTAAAATAACAAAATTATCTAATAAATAAATTTATATTTTTACAAAATATATCACGAAATTATGTATTAACAATTTAAATTATGTTTTTTTGGATCATCGATTTAAATGTTTTTCAAACATTTAATAATATGTAATAGCTTTAAATAAATAAAATTCAAAAAACAAAAAAAAAATTTATAGATTATTTAAATATTTAAATAAGTATATATTTATCACTACTAGATTTTAAATAGTTAAATTTACAAAATCATGTTATAAATTTAAAAAATTTTCTTTAAAGTAGAAAAAAAATTATAACATAATATTGAAATTAATAATAATTCAATATATTACAAAACTAATAATTAAATTATGTACTAATAGTATAAATTATGATTTTATGGATAATTAAATTCCATAAATAACTAATATTTTAAATTTTAAATATTTTACATATTATTTAAGTATTTAAATAAATGTGTATTTTAAATAACAAAATATTTATCATAATTAGATTTTAAATAGTTAAAATAAAGAAATTATATAATAAATTTAAAAAAATTCTGAAAAGTAGAATAATAATTATAACATAATATTAAAATTATTAATAATTTAATATTTTTACATAATACTGTAAATAACTAATTTCACTTATATCAAGTAATAATTCGAGAAAATAACTTTAAAAAATAACTAACTTCACTTATAGCTTATGAGTGTTCATGAGTTTGTTTGGTTCGGCCGTAGCCTATTTGGCCAACCAAATTGGCCTGGTCAAGTTGGGGAGCTGGTCAATTAAAATTGACTAACCTTTTGTAAAAACTAACCCACTCAAGTTGTACCGGATTGGGTCGATTTTTTTGTTTGGTCAGTCAGCTCAAAAGATTTAAACCTAAAAACTAAATTTAATTTTAAAAATTATAGTGCAATTATTAAAAAATAAATTAAAAAAATAGATTTATGACATAAAACATTTTAGACTAAGAAATATGGTAAATTTCCCATTTTTCCATATTAAAAATTATATTTAAATATCAAATATTAATATATATATCCATGGTTTGGTCTTTCGATTTTGGTTGGTTTACAAATGGCCAAAGTGAAATTTATCCAACTTGGTCGAATTGGGAATTTTTTGAACCAAAGCCGACCTAAAATACTAGAAAATCAATCAACTCGGGTCGAGTTGATCGGGTTGGTCGGTTTCATCAGTTTTATTAATAAACCTAACTGAAATTAATTATTGTTATTTTTGTATTATAACAAAATTGTTAAAAGTAGTATATAAAATATGAATAATTATTAATTATTTAAAAAGTTGAAATATAAAACAATTTTATACTCTCATGTGATTTTATAGGGTCATTTACTAGAACGAATCTTCTAGTTTTACATATTTACTTTAAACCTACCTTATAGTTTTCATTTTATTAAAACATCACATATATTTTACAATTTATTTACTTAATCAACATTTCATTAAGGAGTGTTTTTTTTGCCATTAGGCCCATGTTTTTTATTCCAAAAATACCCTTAACACTTATTTTTTGTATAGAAAACAAAACTAACCAAATATAGCCAATAGAGTGGTTATTCGTGTCTTATAAAGGGCAAAATGGTATTTTTTTTATTTTCTTTTGATTAAATTTATTTAAATGAACATTAGGATCAACACTATCATTTTCCACTATCATATAATGGAAGATTGATTAAATCCATTGCAAAATTTAAGTGATGTTTTATTAAAATTTTAACTATAGGGTAGATTTGAGTAAATCCATTAAACTATAAGGGGTATTTTAGTAAATGGCCCTTTCTATTATTTAGCTTTCGCTTAATAAATCCCATGCATCGCATGGGTTCCCGCTAGTTACTATATTAATTAGTAAATTTGGGTTTCGGTTTCATACCATGTTGTTGATCAGAAAACTATGTTTTGGTGTGTGACTCATATGACCCAAAAACGGAACCGTTTTGGCCACTAGTTTTTGGATTGACGGTTCAGCCATTCGGTTCGAATAGACAGTCCGTTCTGACAACAAAAAAATTATAAGCAAAAATTTACAAAACCGTTTTGGCCACCAGTTTTCAGGTCAGCGGTTCGATCATCCAGTTTGAATTGACAATCCGTTCTAACAACAAAAATTACAAGCAAAAAATTGAGTGTGTGAAGTTCGTTAAGCAGTATTATACATGTTATGTCATTCGAGCGTGCGACTCATACGATCCAAAAATGGAACCATTTTGGCCACCGGTTTTCGGGTCGACGATTTGACTGTCCGTTCAAACGGACGACCCATTATGACAACAAAATAAAAAAAAAGCCAAAAATCATTGAACGGGTCAATGGGTTGACTGTTCGACCACTCAAGTCAATGGGCCGTTGACCGATTCAATGGTTTTTGACCAGGGACCAGGATTGGGGTAAAACGGAATTGGTTGCCTGGGCAGTTTCTAATTAAAAAATAAAAGAAAACGAACGACCCATTCTGACAACAAAAATTACATGCAAAAAATTGAGTGTGTGAGGTCCATTAAGCATTACCATACGTGTTATGTCATTCGATTGTGTGACTTATACAACCTTAAAATGGAATCATTTTGGCCATCAGTTTTTGGGTCAACAGTTCGACTATTCAGTTCGAATGGATGACCTGTTTTGATAATAAAAATTAAAAAAATAAAAAAAGACCAAAAACCATTGAACGGGTCAATGGTTCAACCGTCCAGGTCAATGGGTCATTGACCGATTCAACGATTTTTTGCTACGGACCAAGATTAGGATAAAATGGAACCAGTTGCCTAGATGTCCGATTAAAAAAATAAAAAACAACCAAAAACCATTGAATAAGTCAATGGGTCAATAATTCGACTACCTAGATCAAGGGGTCATTGACTGATTCAATGATTTTTTGCCAAAGACCAGTCAATGGGTCGACAGGTCGACGGTTCCATTCCAGCCCCTGCGAAATAGGGCCCCTCTGCTAGTAATATGTTGTTTAAGTACTTTTTGTTTTTCAAAAATTATCCCTATGTTTTAATGATGATGATGGAATATTAATAATGGAAATTATCAATGTATTATTTATTTATCTATTTAATTGTTTAATTATTTAATAATTTATTGATTATATAATTAATTAATGATTAAGTATTAATTATTTATTGAATTAAGTAAAAAATAATTCTCTACGATATTTAATTATTCATATTTTTTACCAATTTCACTATTTATTAATTAATTTATATTAATTTATTATTTTTTAATTAGTTTATTAAATAGTCAAATAAACTTTTTTTATATCTAGGGTGAAAATAGTCAATTGTCATTTTTCAGAATTCAACATTCATATCTAGGGTGAAAATAGTCAATTCTCTACATTCATACTTTAGAATCAATGAAAATTCACCAACTCTAATGCATGTTTAAAAATAATTACTATAGTTTTAAACACATTTGAATGTCTTACGTAAGCGTAAACGAACATGCCAAGTGGGAAAATGTGTAATATGCATAAAGCTCTCAAACATCCTCAACGATTTTCCCCCATAGTTGGTGTAAGGCAGTGGTGCATGCAAAAGAGTGGGGACCAACTACGAATTGTGGGCTATCATTGTCACCTTTTCAAGATTTCACGACATGTTGCTTGCAGAAAGCCTCCGTAGACCGTGCGTGTTGTACAAAGGATGTGCACCTCGTGTTCGTGGGGGCATGTGGTCTACATAAGCTTTCTACAAGTGGCACATGGTGAGATATTGAAAAGGTGACAATGATAGCCTACAAGCTCATAGCCTTCATGCATGCATGCATGGTTCACTTGTCTATAAATAGGAGACTCTTGTCTTGAGGAAGGGGGGTTAATAAGTTCTTCCACCTCCCTTTTTTTAGGGGGCATTCCTTTTTTGGATTTTGAGAAGGGAAAAAGTTGGTCAATAGGATTTTAGTTCCAATCCATCAAGAATCACATATTGTTTTTTCACATTTATGTGGGGATCTGGGAAAGTTTATTTTTTTGGGTAAATAAGTGATATCTCCTAGGTGGATAAATAACTTTCTCACTTAGGCTCTATTTGTTTTTTGTTAAGTTACTTATCCGGGTAACCGGGTAAGTGCATTTACACATATTCTTTTATTTCCCATGTAAATATGGCAATTACCATTTTAGCCATAAAAATCCACTATTACAAGGGGCATTTTTGTCTCATTCAAGTATTGACAATTTTCTTCCAGGTGGAAAAGTTATTTATCCACCTAGGATAGGAAAATAAACTTTCCCTGGTCCCCACACCATTGCCTTACAAATAGATAACATTTGAGGAAATTGGAGGGAAAATGCTAGTACAAACATTATAAACAATTTTCTTTCATGTTGAGTATTACAATGCATAATTCTCACTCATTTCAACAAGGTTTTAACTGGTATTTAGGAAATCAGACTAAACCGGTCAATTGAACCAATTAAAGTATGACCCGAGGCCCTAGCTGGTTTGGTCACACCCCAAGAACTAGAATTGCTAAAAACCTGGTAAAAATCGACTGATTAGTTGATTAAACTAGAAAGTCGGTGAAGTAGTCCCGATTTCATGAAACCGTTCGAGTCATTAAATAATTGGAATTTCGAAATGCATGTGACGAGGGTAGTCCCGATTTCATGAAACCGTTCGAGTCATTAAGTAATTGGAATTTCGAAATGCATGTGACGAGGGTTGAATGCATGACCTCCAGTTTTTATGTATTGCTTAATTGCCATCAGTCCATTTATTTATTTATGTTAGTTAATGACTCTTTATTGTATATATTACTTTGTTTCATATGTATTTTAAAGAAAATGTAAACAAAGTATATATTACTTTGTTACATATGCATACGCCATATCATCATGGTTCGACCTCATGTTCAATCCTAATTGAACACTCAACCCATGAACCTCTCCCTTTTCCGATTCTATGCACGGTCTATTTCTTTAAACATTACTTCCACTAAATCCTAAGTTAATCAATGGATATAGATACTTTTTTGTATTTGTAATTGAATTTGGCCAATCCCCGTTTACCTCACTGCTAGAAGGAACACAATATCATATCCTTTTATTTAAATAAGTATTCTTCAATTTTTTTTTCTTTATATACTAGTAATTATGATTAAAATATTGAAACATGGTGCCATAAGTTGGATACAAGGAGGCATACAACATTAAAGAGATGATCATGTCAAAAGAATAACATAAGGTCTTAGATATTAGGCTTTTAGCACTTGGGCTTGTGCCCCCTAATGCAAAACTTAAAATAGGAAAAAGTATTAGCATGCCTTTAACTCGAACAAGTTACCCAACTTTGATGGTAAAGCCATATCTGAAGAAACTTCTATTGGAGGGCCCTCTTCTGATGTTTGCATTCGTCCAACAAATAACTAAATTTCCATTAAATAAAATAACAAAGAGATGTTAAATAAGAACTAAGAAATTTTATACAAAAAATGTGAACAAATTTGTATATAAAAAACAACAATGTAAAACAAAACCAACATAAATTGGACAAACATAAATAAAATGTAGGGTTTTTTTGTATAAGTGTTTTCCTTTTAGATTTAGGTTGTGAAAACAAAATTGATTAAAAAATGTTTGAGCCAATGTTTTACAACTGATCTGAAGGCCAAACCGTTTTTGCCTCCGGGTTGTGGGTCACCAATTCAACCAGCTGGTCAAACGGTTCAGGCCGTGCCACATCAGCGTGTATATATATCTGTGTGTGTATACAAATATATATTAGCAATAATGTATAAAAATGTTTTAGATATATTGTATGTATTATTTTATATTTAATTTATGTTTTAATTCAGTTTTTATTTTTTATTTATAAAAATATTAAAATTACAATTTGAGGCCAAAACAGGGATTTTTCGCAAATTACAATTCTAAAGCCAACCATTACACGATTTACACCCTTATTTTTAAGTACAGAGTTTAATAAGTTTCTTGCTCAAGTATTAGAATTACATTTACAACTCCTTTTTCCACCAAATTTCTAGTTACCTAAGACCAATAAATGTGAACATTTGATCACATTTGCACCTTGGAAGTTTATGCATCTTTATCTTTACGTGATATCAAGTAGAGAGAGGAAAAGAAGAGGGAAAAAAATTCTCATTTTTGTAGTTGTAGATAGATTATTAATTAGCACAAGAATAACAATCCAAAACAATAAATATCACAAAGCAATAACCTTTCGAATGGTCCGAATTCTTACTAGTGAACATGGTTACCTTGAAAAACTCTTCGAATTGCTAGAAGTAACGATATCTGATATCCCCAAAAAAGGAATTCAAGAACTAAAACCCAAAATTCTAACTTGATGTTGATCAACTTGGAATAGTTGTATAAGCAATAGATTCCAATAAAAGAAAACTTAATTCAAATTTCAAAAATCCCAGAAAGCATATTTTCAGGTTGACCTAATTCACGTAAATCGTCAAGCAATAGGATATGGCATCCAATTACTATTAAAGAGTGATAAACCATAGAAATCTCTAGATTCCTAATATCATAAAAAATAAAATAAAAACAAGCTTATAAAGTACATTTAACATAAACAGCAACACAATCGAATTCAAAGAGATCAGGTGATGTTATTGTGCATCTGATAAATCCTAGGGTTCATAAATTGCATAAGAACCCTGATGGAGGATGATTTGACTCGATCAATGAAATGATGACACGTGAACCTGATTCATCATGGGCAACAGTTCAGCATCATAGCCTAATCACGGCTAAGTAAAGAGCCCATAAAGCATCGCTATATCATAGTTCGCTGTAGGAGGAACTCGCTACAACATGAGCTCTGGGTCCCCCGAGCTACCCCGAAGGGGATACTCCAAGACTACTTCAGCTCACGAGCTAGGGAAACCAGCTCGCTCCAGCCCCTAAGCGAATAAGTCACCCCAGAGAACAGCCTTAGTAAGGGTAACCCCGAAGCATTCCTAGGCATGCTACAAAGTAGTTCGCAAATGAGCAGTGCGGACGTTTCTCAAGAAGCTTCTAACTGACAAACGTACCAATCAGACTGCGCCATGTCTCTTAATTGACGATGCAGTCCTTGTCCTTTCGACAGTTTGCACCCACGCCTCTCAGTAGGCGGAGGCATGCCTGCCCCCTTTAAGACGTGTCACTCATCCAACCAAGAGGTACGTTGCAACGATCACCTGCGCAGCCCAGGCAGGTAACGGCTGTGGCAGGAGCCCAGTGGCGGTTGCACCCGATTTGACAGTAATTCCTCTATAAAAGCCCTTGAGGCAAAGGAGAAAAACTCTCTCAGACTTTTGAATACTTCCGCACTCTCATATTCTTAACCTGAGTCTTTACTTGCTCGCGAGCTAATCTCTCGAGCACAGTGATAAAGCGCGACCTACACTCTTAGCTTTTGCACTCTCTTTTTTCTTCTTCTCCAACGTTCTGACTTAAGCTTCGAAGTACTCTCACCGGGTAAATTCCCGGGAGTCCTTCTTTTCCTTTCTCAGGTGTCATCTGTTGCCAACAAGGAGCCAGTCAGTAGCCAGCTAGGAGTGCCCGGATCGTGCCACATCATTTGGCGCCGTCTGTGGGAACGCTTCTAAAAGCCTTCCTCCAAGCTTTTATAGCACTTCTCTTCCAAAAACTTAGCATTCTTCATGGCTTCTTCCAGCAATGCCAGACGTGGCAACAACCAGAACGCTAGTGGGGAGCAGCCCCAACTTCCTATTGTTTGCATTGGACAGTTTACCATCTCCCTCACCGTGGACAAAGTCCCCAGTCTGAATGTGCCTCTTATAGTGGCACCCGCCATTGCTCCGCTCCCTTCTACTATAGGAGCAACCTTTACTGAACCCTCGATTGTGCCCCCGACAGCCAAGCCGAACCAACTAGAGGACTTAGTGCAATGCATGTGAGCCATACAAGCTCAAATGCACCAGTTCCAATAGTTTCAACTCTACCAACAACAAGTGTTGCACCAAGTTTCCCAGTACCAGTACCAGCAACAGTTTCCCTCTTTGCCTTAGGCCCAGATGTCGCTTCCACCTCGGCACCCGCCCACGAAATAGGCCAAACCAATCCGTCGGAGTGAGCGGCCTCGTCGGGAAGAAGTCTCCCAGGTCCAAGATCTAGCCAAGAGACGTGCATCTTCCCGCGGCAAGAAAGAAAGGCCGACTGCCATCTCGGCACCCACCTCACAGCCTATGGGCGGGTCAGGGGCCTCTCACCCAACAAGGCCCGTGTCACCACAACGTTCGCAGTTCGAGCTCCCGTTGGCGGACAACCCGTTCGAGGTCCTAGCAGCGGGCTACAGACAGGGCCCTTCGGTCCAGAGCTGTCACCAGCAGTCCGAGCCTATCGAGCTCAACAACACTGAGGCATCGAGCACCAACGCCGAACCAGCAAAGCAGCAGCGAAGGCGTCGGCGAGCTCGCCAAACCGATTCCAGAGCCTCTCCCGAGCTCAAAGGAAAGGAGGAGGTGTGCTCGGTTGAAGTGAGAGCTAGCCCCCTCCTTTCGGTTCCTTCCCCGTTATCTCCAGAACTCCTTGCTGTCCCCATGCCAAAGGATTTCAGGCTCCCTCCTCTGGACAAGTATGATGGGTCTTTTGATCCAAATGACCATGTGGACGCCTTTCAGTCCCAGATGCACCTAACGGGCTAGCGAGTCCTACATGTGCGTGGCCTTTTCCACTAATTTCAAAGGAGTGGCCTGCACCTGGTACCGGAACCTCGTGCTAGGGTCGATAAGAAGCTAGGCGCAGTTCGTACAGGTCTTCACCTCCCACTTCGTCACTAGCAAGAGATTCCCGCGAACTCAGGAAAGCCTCCTCGGCATAATGCAAAAGGAAGGGGAGTCCATCCGGAGCTACATCAAGCAGTTCAATGATGCTTGCTTGCAGATACCCGACCTGGATCCTGTGGTACGCCTCACAACAGCTAAGCGAGGTATCACCCATAAGGAGTTCAAGTGGCACGTAGTTGTCAACCAACCCAAAACCGTGACCGAGTTCCTTAAGCTCGCGGATAGGTTTATTGGGACTGAGGAAGAGATCAACCAGAAGGGCGAACATGCCCCAGAAAAAAGAAAGAGGGAACCAGAACCCCCATCTCAGGGCGACAGTAGGAAGAAGAAGGACGTAGCTCGGGGGGTGAGGCCAGCCCACCCCTCCCGAGCCCCAGTAGTAGAAAGGGACTACACGCCCCTCAATACAAAATGGGCTGAGATCCTCATGGTGATCAAGGACGCTCCGTATGTGAAGTGGCCACCTCGGCTGAAGGCTGACCCTAGCACCTGGAATAAAAATTTGTATTGTAGTTTTCATAAAGACCACGATCATAGTACCGAGAGTTGTAAAAACCTCTGCGATGAGATTGAAGAGCTCATCCGTCACGGATATTTACGAAATTTTGTACAAAATAATAATAGTAATAATAATAATAAAGCAAGTCGACAGGGGGGAGCAGGGCAGAGACGCCCCCAAATCCAATCGACAAGCGGAGCAACCATAGAAACAGCCCCACAAATAGAGACCAGTTCGGAGGATCATCCACGTCATAGTCGGGGGATCGATTGTGGCGGGTTGCACTTCAGCGGCAGCTTGCGCATCAGCGTGTGAATCCAGCAGGGAAGAGCAGAACCCTCCAAAACGGCCAAGGACAGAAGACCCCATCTTCTTCACAGAGGACGATGCGTACGGGGTCCACTACCCTCATGACGATGCACTCGTCATAAAGATGAAGGTCAACGACTTCGAAGTCAAGCGAGTCCTTGTTGATTCAGGCAGTTCAGCGGATATTCTCTTCAAATCGGCCTTCGACAAACTCCAACTTCGGGAGAGCAAACTAAAGCCCGCAAACACTCCCCTGGTTGGCTTCAGCGGAGAGGAAGTTCGGCCCCTGGGAAGAGTAACGGTACCTGTGGAAGTCGGCACCTAGCCTAGCATTGTAAGGCTCAACCACGACTTCTTAGTGGTCGCGACCCCCTCCCCATACAATGCCATAGTAGGTTGACCGATTACCCACGCCTTACGGGCTGTGGTGTCCACCTACTACTTGGCCATGAAGTTCCCCACGGACTTCGGTATCGGGGTAGCGCGGGGTGGCCAACTTGAGTCCCGCAAGTGCTATGTTGCCGCCCTCAAGGGAAAAGCCAAGGTGGCTGACGACCTCGAGTTAGAGCGACCCGCAAAGCAGAGCGAGGAATGAACTGAACCCACGGAGGAGACTGTCTCCATTCCAACCTCGGCAGAGGACCCTACCCGGACGCTTTAGATCGGCGCTTCCGTCGAGGAGCCCCTACGGTCCGTACTGGTACATTTTTTACTTAAGAATTTAGATATTTTTGCTTGGCCCGCAGCAGAAATGCCCGGCATAGACCCCGACATTATAACTCATAAGCTTAATACTGATCATGTAGTTAGGCCTGTTAAGCAAAAGAAATGCAACCTAGCCCCAGAGTGGTGGAGGGCAGTCGACGAGGAGGTCGGGAAGCTCCTTGCAGCCGATTTTATCAAGGAAGTCCATTACCTGAGCTGGGTGGCCAACCCCGTTCTGGTGAAAAAGACTAACGGTAAATGGCGCATGTGCATCGACTACACCGACCTGAACCGAGCTTGCCCAAAGGACTGCTTTCCACTCCCCAGGATTGATCGCCTAGTGGATGCGACCTCGAGGCATGAGTTGCTGAGCTTTCTAGACGCCTACTCGGGCTACAATCAGTTCAGGATGGACCTAACAGATGAGGAGAAAACTACCTTCATAACCGAGCTAGGCTTGTACTGTTATAAGGTCATGCCCTTCGAGTTAAAAAATGCCGGGGCGACCTTCCAAAGACTTGTAAATAAACTGTTCAAGCCATTGATTGGCTGAAAGGTAGAATGTTATGTAGACAACATGGTCGTCAAAGCCCAGCTTTCTTGTGACTTAATACAAGACTTGAACTTAGTTTTTGAAATTTTGCATAAATTCAATATGAAGTTGAACCCGAACAAGTGTGTCTTTGGATTCGCTTCGGGTAAATTCTTAGGGTATATTGTGAACTGATGCGGCATCGAGGCCAACTCGGACAAGATAAAGGCCATCTTAAATATGAGACCACATCGGAAAGTGAAAGAGGTTAAGAGGTTGAATGGCAGGATAGCCGCTCTGAGCCGCTCCATGTCCAAATCGGCATATCGCTGCCTGCCTTTCTTTAAGGCAATGAAAAGCAAAGGGTTCGGATGGACCCAAGATTGTCAGCTCGCGTTTGACGAGCTCAAAAGGTACCTTGCCAGTATTCCGGTTTTAACCCAGCCCGAAGAGGGTGACATTTTATAGCTGTACCTCTCGGCCAGCGACGAAGTGGTCAGCTTGATACTAATAAAGGAAGTAGATCGGGTCCAACAACCTATCTACTACATTAGTAAAGTGTTGCAGGGAGCAGAGACAAGATATCCAGAGATAGAAAAATTGGCCTACGCATTGGTTATCGCAGCCCGAAAGTTCCGCCCATACTTCAAAGCTCACACTGTTGTCGTCCTCACCAACAAACTTCTGAGGCAAGTCTTACTCAAGCTTTAGGTCTCTGGTCGATTGACGAAGTGGTCCGTTGAGCTCAGCGAGTACGATCTCCAATAGAAGCTGCGAACTGCTATCAAAGCCCAAGCCTTAGAAGATTTTGTTGTAGAATGCACTTTCAGCTCCGAAGCCCCCAGGCCGGTTGAGCACGAGGCCCCCAACTCGGGCAAGCCTGAAGCTCCTAGGTCGATCGAGTCTGAGCACCGTGAGGTTGCAGCTAGTATGGCATCTCTCCTAGTTAGGCCAAGCGCGAACTGGAATGAGGAGCCTTGAATCCTTCACGTAGATGGCTCCTCGAACCAGCAGGGCAGCGGAGCCGGCATAGTCCTGCATGGTCCAAGAGGCACAAAGTTGGAGTATGCACTGCGCTTCGAGTTCACGACATCCAACAATGAAGCTGAGTACGAAGCGTTGATAGTCGGGCTAGCTCTAGCCAAAGAAATGAAAGCCAAGCACATTATCATCTGCAGCGACTCCTAGCTCGTGGTTAATCAGGTCACAGGAGAATACGAAGCTCGCGAACTGACCATGATTGCTTACTTATCCAAAGTACAGGAGGCCCTGCTCAACTTCCAGTCATACTTCATCAGGCAAATCCCAAGGTCGGAGAACGCTGAGGCCAACGCTCTGTCCCGGTTGGCAAACACTAGTGATAACACCATGAGGACCGTGTACATAGAGGATCTACCTCGGCCTAACATTCTCGGGGGGGGGGGGGGGGCAGAGGAGGTCGCTCCCATCGTTCCAGTAGAGCAGAGCTGGATCGACCCGCTTGCGAGCTTCCTGCTACATGGGACCCTCCCTGCGAACTGCAATGCCGCTAGAAGGGTAGAGCGTCAGGCGGCCAAATATGTCATAATAGACGAACGGCTGTACCAAAGATCCTACATGCTCCCCTACCTGTGCTGCCTGCGACTTTTCGAAGCCGAGCTTGTACTCCGCGATACTCATGAAGGCCTGTGTGGCGAACACTTGGGGGTAGGGCCCTAGCCCAAAAAACACTATGACAAGGGTACTACTGGCCAACAATGAAAGTAGACGCCACCAAACTCATTAGGAAATGCAATAAGTGTCAGAAGCACGTCAATATCCATCATCACCCCGCTGCCGACCTCAAATACCTCACCAACCCATGGCCTTTTGCACAATGGGGTATCGACATACTTGGGTCATTCTCACCAGTGACAGGCCAGAGGAAGTTCCTAGTGGTAGCAGTGGATTATTTCAACAAGTGGGTAGCAGTTGAACCTCTTGTAACAATTACAACCCGAAACGTCCAGAACTTCTTTTGGAAGAACATAGTGTGCCACTTTGCTTTACCTCGGGTGCTAATCTCTGAGAACGGCAAGCAGTTCGAGGACATAAAATTTCAGAACTGGTGCCAAGACATGGGGATACGACAGAACTTCACTTCGATCGCACACCCTCAAGCGAACGGTCAAGCAGAGGTTACGAACAGAGCTATTCTTCGCGGACTGAAAGCGCGCCTAGATCGAGCTAAAGGACTATGGGCAGACGAGCTACCCAATGTTTTATGGGCCTACCAAACCACAGAGAAGACCGCCACAAGAGAAACTCCCTTCAACCTCACCTATGGCACTAAAGTTGTCATTTCAGTTGAAATCGAGATTCCCTCGTTACGATTAGAAGCCTACGAGGTTAAGGCAAATGGAGACGAGCTATGTACCAACCTTGACCTACTCGATGAAGTAAGGGACCTCGCATATATCAGGACTGCAGCTTACCAACAAAGAGTAGCCCGATACTATAATGCCAGGGTCAAGAAGCGGAACCTCTGCGTTGGCGATCTGGTCCTTCGAAAAGTTATGGTACCTGAGCCCGGTGTTGGCAAGCTCAGACTGAATTGGGAAGAACCTTATCGATTGAAGTGAGTTCTCGGGGAAGGAACATACGAGCTCGAGACCCTCGAAGGGAAACAAGTACCTCGGGCATGGAATATTGTCAACTTAAGGCGATATTACCTATAACTACTGAGTAGACCACAAGTCACTCCCAGAGCCTAAGGGCCAAAAAGCCGAGCTAACACGACCTCGGCGTGATGAGACCTAGTTGCCTCTATGGCATGGGTGAACTACTGAGTAGACAACAAGTCACTCCCGGAGCCTAAGGGCCAAAATGCCGAGCTAACACGACCTCGGCGCAACAAGACCCAATCGCCTCCATCGCATGGGCAAACTTCAAGGGTAGACTATGTCACCCCCTCAGCCTAAAGGCTAAAACACCAAGCTAATAAAGACCTCGGCATCAGGAAAGACTTAGCCGCTTCAGTAATGAAGGCAAAGTATGGAATATCAGAGCACATTGGTTAAACCAAAGTATAGGCAACAAACGTGTAGTTCGGGCATACATTGTGACTACTCCGCGACATACTATAGAGATGCCTTAAAAATAATTGTCGGAAGGACTTATTTTATGCATATAGCCCTAACAGCTCGAAGTAATGAGATCGCTTTAGCAAAAATAAAAAGGGGCACACCTTACTTGGAAGAAAAAGGAAATTTCATTACTGTCCCAAAAAAAAAAAACAAACAGACAAAACAGCAACTGAGCTAAAAAGCTCAAAAAAGTTTGATAGAAAATAAAAGGGCGCAACCGCCCAGCAAAAGATCCTTTCAAGATCAGGTTTATGGCACCCGGGAGCCACCAGAAGTCAAAGCAGATGATCAAACGCCGCCGAAGCCTCAGGGAACGCCTCCTCGTCCTCATCCTCTGGAGAGTCAGGCTCCTCTTCCTCCGCCTGGCCCGCCATCTCGGGAGACAGGCCCTTCATAGTGCTGCCATCGAGGTTGAGCCCAAAGAATTTCTTTCGGACCAACCACCGGTAGAGCTTGAACCCGGACCGGTATGAACTTGAGCATTACTCTACCTGGAGGTGATGATATTCTTGGGAGTCTTTGAAGTCCTAGACCGCCTTCTCTTGCTCGACCTCCACCATGTTGTTGAAGTTCCGAATTCGGTCCAGAAGAGTGGACTCCAAGTCCCGAACCTGTTGGCGAAGGAGCTCCCTCTCCACCACCACCCTTGACGACTCCTCCCTGTAATGCACGCTTTCTTCAGAAAGTCTGGCAATCTGCGCCTCCTGGTCTCGGACGAGCAGCTCCTGAGACTCGCTCCCTTTGCTGGTGTGAAAGAGCTCACCCCGAGTCCGGTCGAGCTCGCCCTGGAGCTTCTGAATGTTGACCTTCTGGTTATGAGCGTCACAGAATTGGACATGCATTTGGAGGGCCATGGCATGTATGGCGGTCTTTACCTGCCAAAAAGAGACCGGAGTCAAACGACAGCAAAAAAGGAAGGAAAGATGAAAGAGAAGAAAAGGATCACTTACCACCATACAGTGAGAGGCGGCAAGTGCAACAAGATCCCCAGGCTCCACCGCTCCCCACTTAGCAACCTCCTTGTTGCAGATCGCTCTCCGGCTCCTCAGACGAGCCAAAACGAAGTCGTTTACGCCCTCCTAGTTCTCCACTGGGAGCCGTGGATAGGGAAACGATCGAGAAGAACCCAGGGGGACTACCTCTTGCTGCGGGAGCTCGCCCTCTCCTTCGGATGGGAGCGGCAGAATTTCGGGTGACGGAGAGGTGGTCTGGCTCAGCAGACCCGAACTCAGTACCCCCAGAGGGGGGAGTCTGGTCGAGGCGCGACCTCTTCACTTTGTGCCTCTAGTTGCTTGAAAGAAGACGACGTGAGTCAACACCAGACATGATGGCTGCCAAGAAGAAACCATAAGGTATTAGTTCGGTAAGAACAAAGTATATGTATATGCACAACATTGTGACAAGGTACTACGCGACCTAAATAGGCAACCTACCCGGGCTCAGGCCGGCCTGCACGAGCTTCTCCTCGGTCAAGTAGTCCGAACAGGGGAAGCCTACGGATGCCCAAGACAACATTGTTTTTTGAGTTTCAGAGTCCAGCTCGACCCCGAAGTCCTGGATGGCGCCCCTCCAAGAAGTAAGGAAGGGCCACCCCTCGGGGTTGCGGACCCAAAAATAATCCTGCTTTCAGGCGGGAATTTTATTCGGTAGCTCGTGTAAGAGCTTGTAGCCACGGCGGGGGGAGAGGTAGTAAAGACCCCTCTTCGGTGGAGCCCCGGGGGTGGCATTCTTTATACAGAGAATGACAGAAAAGATGTCAAGGTCCAAAGGAAGACAATATTAACAACACAAGGATAGAGTCCCAACCATGTTCTGAATAGCGTTGGGATGAAGCTAGTCAATGGTGACGTTAAAATGGTTTAGCACCTCCTCTATCAAGGGATGCAAGGGGAGACGCAGGCCAGCCTCGAGCTGCTCCCACGAGAAGTTGCCGGTGGGAAGGCAGTAGACAAGGTCCCTAGGAAGGTGAAAATAGCTTATTAGAGACCTAAGTCTCCCCGCTGTCATAGAGGAAGGGCCGAAAGTATCAGGTTCTCTTCCCCGAGAAGTGGAGGCTCCGTCACCGGAGGTCTGTCGAGCCCCTGGGACATGCTTCCAAGCTCCCCCCGAGCTCGATGGAGCATCCTCATCCCGGTCACCGCCCCGGTGGTGAGCATGGTACGGGTACCCAGACATGATTAACATAATCGAGACTCACCGGAAAAGACAAAACGAAGTAAACTGAGGAACTCGAGTAGACTTGACAATGTGCGACCTCAGAATCCGAAGACAACAAGATGGCGTGGGAGAAAGTGAGACCCAGAGGGCCCTCCTATTTATAGTCTCCACACCTCCGAATCAACAGCCCAGATTAAGGCAGATCTGACGGTTTGTAGGTGCGCTGACCGCATGCCTTCTGAAACCAAAAAGCGATTGGCTACATGTCTCCCATGATTGAGGTAACAACGACTACATGACATCCGGAGTTAAGAGCCACCTCAGCACGTTTTCGGAATACGAAAGGTCAGGAAATCTTCTGATTCCCGCGAACACATTTAATGTGAGCAGTCAATCAAGTTTGAATTTCGGATAAATCAGTCCATCATACTTCATGAACTCCTTGCGCTAAGGCAACACTCTTAGCTCGAGGAGTGGGGGGAAATTGATGGAGGATGATTTGACCCGACCTATGAAATAATGACACGTGGACCTGACTCAGCACTGGCAACAACTCAGCATCATAGCCTAATCACGGCTAAGTAATGAGCCCATAAAGCATCACTATATCATAGTTCGCTGTAGGAGGAGCTCGCTACAACACGAGCTCTAGGTCCCCCGAGCTACCCCGAAGGGGATACTCCAAGACTGTTTCAGCTCGCGAGCTAGGGAAACCAGCTCGCTCCAGCCCCTAAGCGAATAAGTCACCCCAGAGAACAACCTTAGTAAGGGTAACCCCGAAGCATTCCTAGGCACGCTACAAAGTAGCTCGCGAATGAGCAGCACGGGCGTTTCTCAGGAAGCTTCTACCTAACAAATCGTACCGATCAGACTGCGTCACGTCTCTTAACTGACGGCGCAGTCCCTGTCCTTTTGACAGTCTGCACCCACGCCTCTCAGTAGGCGGAGGCGTGCCTGACCCCTTTAAGACGTGTCACTCATCCAAGCAAGAGGTACGTTGCAACGATCACCTGCGCAGCGCTGGCAGGTAACGACTGCAGAAGGGGCCCAGTGGCGGTTGCACCCGATTTGACAGTAATTCCTTTATAAAAGCCCTTGAGGCAAAGGAGAAAAGCTCTCTTAGACTTTTGAATACTTTCGCACTCTCATTTTCTCAACCTGAGTCTTTACTTGCTCGCGAGCTAATCTCTCGATCATAGTGATAAAGCGCGACCTACACTCTTAGCTTTTGCACTCTCTTTTTTCTCCTTCGCCAACATTCTGACTTAAGCTTTGGAGTACTCCCACCGAGTAAATCCCTGGGAGTCCTTCTTTTCCTCTTCTCAGGTGCCGTCCGTTGCCAACAAGGAGTCAGTCAGTAGCTAGATAGGAGTGCTCGGATCGTGCCGCATCAAACCCTATAAATGATGAGGTGTTGGGGAGATGGGTCCAGATTGTCCTGTGCAATTGGTTGTAACTTAACACGTAGAAAATCTAATGATTGAGGGATTTATGGGAATCTTGAGGAAATAAACAAAAAAAAAAAAAGATGAATGCAAATGAATGAGCGTTTAGTGATCATGGAGAACAAGGGCTTCAATTCATGAATGGTTTCTAGGCATGACAATAGCAAGGAGGGACACTCCAATTCTACCATTTTCTTCTAGTAAGTGAAGAGTCGTTAACGCCACCAAGAAGTTATACCACTACCTCTCTGTTTTCCCGTTCGGATTTCTTACCTCTATCTACTCTTTTCTGTACTAACCCAATGAAAAGGTGCCACCTGCCTTTGCCCCATGTGCCAACAGTTTAAACTTTTCATAACTAACCAAAAATCGGCCTCCGTTTGCATTCTTCTTTTCTTCAAAAGAAAATATCTTTTTCTTTTCAAAATATAAATATTTTTTGAAACATCTACATTACATATGATAGAGGTGGTGCAAGATTTCCCGTAGAAGCCCATGGAGTTGCAACATGGTATGGCAATACCCCCTTTTCTGCCACATTAATTTATCAAGAAAATCTATTAACTTAGGAAATCTTTTCATATAATCTCTCTCTAGCCTTTTCCTATAACCTCTCCCAATCTACACAAATTGAAACTTGCCTAAAACCCAGTCATTCCATATAATCACGTGCTTCTTCATTAGAGTCCCACTCCAACTCTCTCTCTCTCTAATATACCCAAATACTTAGTCAATTCTCTCCTAAAATTTCTCCTAAACTATCTCTCCCACTTAAAATTCTTCATAAAACACCTCTTAATCTATATTACATGCCCAATAAACCACATAAAAACCAAAAACGTGGTTATGAAATATTTTTGACATTTTCAATAATTACTGATATTATTGAATATTTTTTAGTAATTATCAACACCTAAAATATAAATTTCATAATTTTCGTAAATTGGAAAATATAATTGCTAAAATGGATAGTCAAATCGTCGATCTGAAAACCGGTGGCCAGAATGATTCTATTTTTTTATCATATGAGTCACACGCTCGAATGATATAACATGTATGATACTACTAAATGGATTTCACACACTCAATTTTTTGCTTGTAATTTTTGTTGTTAGAACAGACTGTCAGTTCAAACCAGACGATCGAACCACTGACCTGAAAACTGGTGGCCAAAATGGTTCCATAAATTTTTGCTTATAATTTTTTTGTTGTCAGAACGGGTTGTTTGTTCGAACCGAATGGCTGAACCGTCGATCCAAAAACTAGTGGCCAAAACAATTCCATTTTCGGGTCATATAAGTCACACACTCAAATGACATAACCCCCCCAATTAGGAATGACAATGGGCAGGTTTGAGTGGGCATCATACTCCCTGCTTCCACCCTGAGTTTAAAATTAATTCACATCTCTAACCCCGATCCTCATTGGAGAAAAACTAGCCTATGTCCTTGATCCCCAATGGAGAGAGTTCCCCACTAGGGACCTGAATCCCCAACTTTTTTAATTAAGTTTGTTTTTAGGAAGGTATTTATTTAAAATAAAGGAAAAATAAAATGCAAATAATACTTTAATTATATTTATATAAATAATATTATATATTTAATATAATATGCACATATTTAAATTATATAATTGGGGTCAGGGCGGGGTGTGGACTTCACTCCCCGTTCCCATCCCGGTCCCCAATCAAGTATTCCTATTAATCCTATCCCTACTAAGGTAGTCTCTATCCCCATCTCCGCTTGGTTAGGGAGGTTAGTTACTTCATGGAGATGGGGAAATTTACCATCCCTAGCCTTGGGTTGTATAGCCCCATAAATTAATAAGTTTTAAAACCAATAAACCTTAACATCTTTTTTCCGCATTGCATGGGGGCCGCTAGTATCCCCTAATTTTTAGTTATCCACGAAAAAGACTATTCTTCCCCTTTTCTCTCTGCTCTACAATTGGAAACCTAAATAAGGGAAAAATATCTATTTTTTCTGAAATTCTTCATTCTGAAATTTTAAAATAAAAATATCTATTTTTTATATGTTTCTTCTACATGCACGGCGAAGAACACTTTTTCTATTCTATATTTATTTCAAATAAAAGTATCACAGGAATATAAATTATCTTCATTATTCTATGCTTTTCAAAAAAAAATCATTATATTCTATGATGATTAATAAAATGCAATTATGGTTGACAAAATTTCACAGGAGAAAAAACAGATTTTTCCAAGGCTTAGTGTTTAAAATCAAAGTCACCATTGAGGGAGAGGTGAATTGGTCAGGTGTTGTTGAGAGGATAGTAAGTTGGAGAGAGTCGAACTACAAGGGGAGCATTGGATTTGCAGGGAGTTGCAACACCTCCTGAAGAAAACAAGATTAGAGGAGGGGGTGTGGTAGGTGGAACACCGAACTTCATTCTTTGGTGCTTAAAAAGAAAATAGATATTATTTTTAGAAAAGGTTTATGCAAAAAGGTTCATATTTTTTATTTTTATTTTATTTTTATGAATGCAATGAGAGTTAGCATAATGCTTGCTCAATTGTTGCAAAGAAATAGGACCCTTACCACCACTAGGGGTGGCAATTTTTCACCCAACCTGCTCATTTACTTGGCGGGTTGTGTGATCAACCCATCACCCAATCCGCCCATTAAAATGGGTTGGGTTGTGGATAACCATTACAGATATAAGTATTAATTCCTTAGCCATTTTTTAATTTTTTCCATTTGAATATAATTAATACATTAATTTTCTATTAATTATTGACTAAATTTAGTTTTGTCTTGAATCAACACAATTCACCAACATAAATCCAAATCAAATTGACCCGAGTTCGAACCAATTCAATACGGTCTGACCCAATCCAGCATATGTTGATTCAAGTCGACCCGAATCCGAAATAGACTATGGGCGAGATGGTTCTATACCGCTTGCTCTGCCCGGTTTGGGTCATCCATTCCAACCAGTATTCACACAATTGACCCGACCCGGTACAAGCTGATCCGGGTCGACTCAATTCCGAATAGACCCCAGGGCGGGATGTTTTGGTATCGCTTGCTCTGCCTAGTATGGGTTGTCCGGTCCAACCAGTATTCACACAGACCGACCCAACACCAAATCGATATGGGTCAACCCGAATCCAAAATGTTTTCAGGCGGGATGGTTCAGCGTTCGCATGCTTTGCCTGGTCTGGATCGTCCACTCGACCAATATCCACACAACTCGACCTGAATTCGGTCCAATCCGATTTACTTACATTGACCCGCTTCAGGTTGGTCGGTTTGGTCCCAAACCCATGCATAAACCTGATATGGTCCGATCCAAGTCAATCCACCATTGATTGAATCGGTCTGATCTGGTTCGACCAGATTGATCCATATCTAAACGGTTCAACCACCCTTTATGTGATTAGCTCGAAGATAATCCAATTAGATAGTTCAAATTGGTCTAATCGGTTTGAACCTAAGTGGTTCGGTCAAACCCAAAATCCGAACATAATCAAATGGCTTTGCTATTTGTGTAAAAATAACATGCATGCAATGTGATTTGAACATTCACTACTTGTGTAAGTAATAACTACAATTACCACCAAGCTATGACCAACTTTTTTGTTAAGAGAATTTTTTTTTTAAGTCCATAAATATAAGATTAATGGGTTTGGGCGGGTTGGATTGGGGTAAAGCGGGCTTGGGTTTAACCCAACCCATTTAATTTTGTATAACTGGATCGTTAATGGGTTGGCGGGTTAGATAGATTGGGTTGAAGCTCAACCCAAACCAAACCCAACCCAACCTACCCAATTGCCACCGCTAACCACCTCTGTGGACAGGTGAAATTGTTTCAATGGATCAGTAGAAAGGATAGTAGAGTTTGGTTAGTTGAAAATCCAGACTGTATATCTTCTTTAGCTGGTTGTTTCCTAGCCAAAACCAAAAGTAGGTATATTGATTCTTAAATTGTGTCAATTAATGTGAAGCATTTTATCAAGTTATAATTACATGTATGCCCTCTAGAGACCTTAAGATATAAGGTTAAAGCTGTCCAATAAAAATTCCAGAAGCCAAAATGCCCTATTCACACTTTTATAAATAGTATAGATAGATATCACAATTTGAATTTATGGCCTGTTTGGTTCACAAGAATAGGGACCTGGAATCGAAATCAGAATAGGAAAGGTTCATTCAGATTCCAATTGTTAGGTTGGGTAGAATTAGAATTGCATTCCCGTTCCTGGTAGAATGACATTCCCCATTTAAGGGAATGGTCATTCCTTCTCCCTCCCTTGAGAATGAAATTCTATTGCAATTGATTTCAATTCCCATTCTGGTTCCTGTTTAAACCAAACAAACTATGGAAAATACACCATTTTGATTTCAATTATTTGACATTCTTTCATATTCTAGGAGAAAGAGAATTCAGGATTTGTTGCTCTTAAAGCTGTATATAAAGGATACATATCCAATCATGAGTGAACACTCTCTAGTGTCCAATACACATGGCACCCACACCAAGTGTATGGAACACTAGCGTGTTCACTAATAACTGCTACATAGCTGTATGTTGTATGTATTTATACAACATAAATACATACAAAATAAGTAAATCACAACTGTTACGTTGTACTTTGGGGATAGCGATACTTTCATTTGCGACAAAGGTCCATCCTGAACTTCCGGACTCCAGCACTTCGCTCAGCCCACCTAATTAACAAGCTTGACAATAAAGATAAAATTATTAAATTGCCCATTTGAAGTTTGATGGGTTGAGAGAAGAAAATGCCTATAATAGTGGCATTTTTTGATAAATAATCCTCACATTTTTATTGTATTCTTCTGTATTTGTTATGTTTTACTATATTTTCCTCTTTTTTCTTTTTATTTTCTACAGTTATTTGTATTTTTGTTGTATTTTCTCAATTTCCTTTATACTTTTATTTTATTTTTGCAAATATCACTGTTTTTTTCTGTATTTTTTTTATTTGTTGATTTTTCTGTAATTTTCTATATTTCCTTTATTTTTTGTTTTTATTGAATTTATCTATTTTTTCTGCAAAATTGTCTCTAAAGATATAAGGGCAATTTGGAGATTTTGAAATGTTTAAACAAGCACATGACAATCATATAAGATTTTTTTTTCTGAAAACTAATGAAAGACTAACGGTAGGGGCAAAGGGCTGAAATTTGGAAGTTTCGGGTGGGTATTTGTCACGAATAAAATTTAGAGGTGGGGTGTTGGAGTGTGGGGGGGTATTACTATCTCCAATGAATTAGGTGTATTTTTTTAACCCCCAAACTTTATTCCATGTGGAGGGACGGCCACCTACAGCCACAGAATAGTACAAGGGAGGAGATGGCCAGACTTGCCCCAGCCCCCAGGCTCGAAATACAAAGAATCTCTCCCTAAAATGCGCTCCACACAACCTCAAAAAAAGAAACACTTAAACAAACGTCAGATCTTGCAAACCTATACGCTTCAAACAATTTGTATACATATATTATATGATATATAATATAAAATATTATATATTTAATATTTTATACATAAAATCTATATGGCCGGAATCAATCTTGGGCTGATCTGACATCTGAAATCATAGCCTGACCCATGATCAACCTAATTTAAGGCTACAGGTCGGGTTGTCAAATTAGAAGAATTTCAACCCCAAATTTGCGTTGGCATTTTTTTTTGGGAAGAGTACTCTACAATTAACTTCAGAATTTTGAATTATAACCCCCTATAATTTACTAATAACCCCCTTATAAATCGCATCCTGTCCATGGGTTTGAAATCAATCCACGGTTAGGATTCATCCCCTTACGATGGGGCTAAAGAATTCTGAGCTGGGCTGATCAATCATTCTCTCTTTTTTTTACACTACATTGGGTCTTAGATAAGGGACATTTTAGGCTTGGTCTTGGTTAATTTGACCCTTAACCTAATTCAATCCATCAATGGGGAGTAATGGATTTTATAAGAAACAATTAAGAAATGAGAGGGCTTTTATTTTTGTAATAATGGGTTATATAACTTTTATTAGAAGCGAGTTTTTATTTTGAGTAATGATGGATTTTATTAGGAACAATTACCACTTGAGAGTAGTTTTGGTTTCTTCTATTTTTGATAATTTAATTTAAAATTAACTAACCATATGTGTGAAATGAAAGGAGGAGGTCCATGCTTTATGGTGAGAGTAAGTAGAAATTTGGTCAGGTTTGGATTTAGGGTAGGATAATCATTTTTAGCTCAACCCACACATATTTATGTATCTATTATTTATAAACATGTATATGTGTGTTATTTTATGTTATATTCAATATATATGTATTATAATATGGCACCATGACAAATAATATAAAAGATTTTATATTTTTAATATTTGACATGAAAATGAAAAGACAAATCACGATCTATATTCATAAGAGTTTGGCAAAAATTTTAGTATCAGCTGCCAATCTAACACAACCCTCCTCTACTTGGGCTTAGAACCGGTGATGCAAGACAAGCTTACATTGGTGTAAGAAAAGCTATAGGTCTGGAATCAATCTCGGGCAGGTATCACATGTGCAAAGCCTGGCCCAACCCATCTGGCCGTCCCATGATTACCCCTAATTTAGGTTTACAAGTTGGGTTGCCAAATTTGAAAATTTTGAACTACATTAATCCATTATCACGTGTTGGGGTTCAAGTCCATTGAAAATTTATCAAACTCCCAACCCAACTCAGATCCAAGTTGCATTCCTACTCAGGTTGGTCGATTTGGGTTTGGTTTTTTAACATCACTTTGGTCTTGAGTAAGGTCCATTCTAGGGTTAGTCATGGTTTGGCCTTTAACCTAATTCAATCCATCAATTTTAAATTCTTTCTTTATTAAAGGATTAAAAGAGTCAAAGAGATTTAAGAGGAAATTAAGGCTCACTTTGGAAGGAGTATAAATACAAATATGTAGAGTGCAAAACTTGTAATTTGCATTATTTTGTATTTGTACTCCTTCCAAATTGAGCCTAAGACTGCATTTGGTTGCAGTGCAATTTTATTTGCATTAGTACAAATGCATGGGAATGCAAATGAAAAAAATGCAAATTCTTGTTTAATTTTGTGTTGGATTTTATTCTATTCTATTTCATGCCTTTTTGTACTTTATTTGTATTGCAATCAAACAAAATAACCTAAAATTTGAAACAGAAATAGGTCAAAGTTTACACTCAAATCATTTGCATTAGCATGGTTTTGCATCAATGCAAATTTATTTGCATTGCAGCCAAATACAGCCTAAGGATTTAATGCGAGAAGGAAGATGTAATAAATATTTACCACATGTGTGAGAAATGAAAGGAGAAGGTCTGTCTGAACTTTGTGGTGAGAGGACCCTTAACCCCCTCTCCTTCCTCTTTCTAATATGGATATAGCTATAGATTCGTGCATTCTCTTAAGCACTACCTCTATCATTCTAATTTTCTCTCCTACTTTCTCTCTCGAGTCTCGATCCTATCCTGAAATCTGACCTATGTTATCTAACAAGGAAGGAGTTAGAATCCGCTGTACTTGTCCATGTGTTTTCATTCAGTTTGTGATAAATGTTCTAGCATATGTACTTCAAAAAATCTTGACTGTTTGAGTATGTATTCATCGTTTCCTTCATTCTTCAATTTTCTTCTTTTTTTTTTTCTTTTAATTTTAAGTTTGAGGTTCACTAAGCTTGTATCTTGATTGTATCTAAACCCTGCATCTATCTAAAATTTCAACATAATAACAATACTAGGTCATAACTTGTCATGTATACTATATATTCTTACAACTATCCATAATATATATCATCAATTCATCTTCCCCACAACAATGAAGTCATTTTGATGGAACTTAGGAGCGAGCTAATATCTCTAATAGGTGATAAAATGAGAAAAAGTAAATTGAGATAGTTTGGTCAAATGCATAGAAGAAACATCTACAACAACCTTTGAAAAAAGTGATTTATTACAAATTGAATAAGCTAGAAGAGAGAAGAAAACTAAAAAGGCAAAGTAATAGAAAATGATTTAAGCACCCATAATTTAGAACCAAATGGCAACAATATGATTCATGTAGCTGACCCCATATAGCTGGTACCATGCTTGAATGATGTCACGCGCTTTGTAGTGTCTCTAGCCAGCGTGGTCCAATTAGCTTGATTTGGTCTGTTTGTATGGTGAACTTTGATTTAACTAGTCTATGGACTCTTATCATTTAACTCTCTAAAAAGAAAGTGGCATACAATTGTATTTTTTCTTTCTTTTATTTTTTTTTTATTTTTTGACTTACAACTGTTATTTGGGGTTGTTTATGGATGAAACAGGCATACCTTAAAAAATTGGAAAATTTCCAAATTTCCTATTTTTGTATAAGCTGCATTTCCCATTTTGCAAAAGTTTTCTCTATTTTTCTCATTGATGGGAGGGAGCCATCCATCCGTTTCCCTACTACTGAACCCAGGTATGCTTCTAAGGTTGTGTTTTATTGCAGTGCAAATTTATTTGCATTAGTACAAATGTCCGAGAATGCAAATGTAAAATATGCAAGTTCTTGTTTAATTTTGTTTTAGATTTTACTTTATGCTGATTCATTTCCTAATTTACTTCATTTTTAGTGCAATCAAACAAACAGCTAAAATTTAAAACTAAAATAAGTCAAAATTTACACTCAAATCATTTGCACTGTCATAGTTTTGCATAAGTGCAAATTTATTTGCATTGCAACCAAACACAAGTTCCAACCTTTTTTCTTTAGTTTTGATGCAAGATTGTTTCTCAATCTGTTATTGTTTTATTGTTTTTTTTTTCATGGGTTGAGTCTATTCTTATTGTTTTATTCTTTTTTTTCGATATATAATAATTATAGTAATTATTAATAACTACTATCAAGCTAGGTTCCCGGTAGAGGTGTATCGGTGGTTTTTTTTTTTTCAAATCTAGTTCAGAGGGGGTGGTTTAAGGTGGTCCGTCCACCCCCTGAACTGGCCAAAACCCTGGTACACCCTCTATAGGGGCGTATTGGGAAGTTCCCAATATGATATGTATCAACCAATACGGGCCGATATGTATTGATATTTGGAACCTTGACTATTATAACTCTCCTTTCAATTAGAATTTCATCACAAATAAATAAAGGAGCAAAGGGCCAAGTTTTACATCATGCAACGTTGCATTAAATAAAAAAAGATAAAATACAAAAACCTCCGCTAAGTTTTTGACAATTATAAAAACCGTCCCTTTATTTTCACTTTAACAAAATATTCCCTTCAACTTTTAAACAATTCAACAAAAACCTCCCTCTAGTCACTAATTCAAACGGTAAACATGTGAAGTTATAAAATTGCCCCTAATTAAACCTCAGGGTGTCATTAAAAATCTGTAGCATTTATAAAAATGAGGATAGTGACAATGTTTCGTCAAAAAGTCTGATTTTTCACTTTCCATTTTTACCCTTTATCATGTTTTTTTATTTTAAAGTTTGATTTTCACTTTCCATTTTTCCCTTTATTATGTTTTTTTATTTTTCCAATTATATTTAATTAACGGTTAACATTTGTAATTGGAGAATCTTTATATCATTTATAAAAATGAGGGTGGTGGCAATGGTTTGTCAAAAAGCCTAATTTTCACTTTTCATTTTTACCCTTTGTTATGTTTTTTATTTTTTTAATTTTATTTAATTAACAGTTAACACTTTAAATGGATAAACAAATAAAATAATAATAATAATAAGACTGCTGTGGAACATACTCCTCGCCTTATCCAATCTTCTCCCGAAGCACCTACTTAACAAGCCTCTTCATTGATTAGAGCCAACACGTGTCAAGTATCTGATGGTTTGCCCAAATCACGAATTTAAATTGAAGGGAGGATTGGTTTTTTTCAACCTCTCTCTTTTCATCATGGAACAATCAATTAGATGATTAAATGATGTTTTTTTTATTGGTTTTCTCCTTTTTTTTTTCAATTGTCTCTGTTAACGTAATAGGTTGTATTGGATCAGGAAATGTTCTTAGGTTCATTATATTGATTTGTTTAGGGTGTTTTTTTCTCGACGATCATTGGGCCAATCCGGTAATTTGACACCCTACCAACGTAATACCATAGCAGTTGAACTTGGTAGGGCTGTAGGGGTTTGGAATGTATTTTGTTGGCAGGAGATCCAGACTCTTATATATAAATTGGATGGATGTTCAATTCAAATCCGAATATAAATGAATCAGGACTAACCTATATCCTGATGCTAACCATTAGATATGAAAATAACGGCCCCACCATTGACAAGTTGAACTGCAGGAGGCAAAAGGCCAAATGTCATCATTCACACATAAAGCAAAGACACTTCCCCCTACTTTACCATAGGAAGGAAGAAGCAGAAATGGCGTATCTCTTATCCTATGCACATTTTCTCCTCAAAATGAAGAAAACAATATAAATTACAAAAAAAAACAAAGAAATACACAAAAAACTTACAAAAAATATAGAAAATCATAAAAATTTCTATACTATACTAAAAAGATGAGAATGTTGCAATTGATTTGGTCAAAATACCTTGATTTTACTTTTTAACTTTACCCTCGACTTTTCATTTTTTTCCCATTGTATATATGTCATTGCAAAATCATTATGAAAAAACACATAAAATGAAGAAAATAATATAAATTACAAAAAACAAAGAAATAGAGAGAGGATTTACAAAAAAAAATATAGAAAATCATAAAAATTGAAGAAAAAACATAAATTACAAAATGATTCAGTTAATGTGGTTAAAAGACCCTGATTTTTCATACTAATTCTACCCCTTACTGTTTTGGTTATTCTGACACATCCTAATCCTATATGAGGGTGCATGATAGTTGTTGGCAAAAAAAAAAAAAAAAATCATTGTCTTTTCTAAAAAGAAATTGGGTAGGTGAGGTACTTAGGTTTGGTTTGAGCTTCAACCCAACCCACCTGACCCATCACCCTGCTAATGACCCATTTTGGGTTCAATCCAAACCTACCATAACCCAACCCAACTTGCTCAACCCATTAATTTTTCACATATACATAAATTATACAAAAATAACTATAACAAATACATAGATATATATATATATATATATTAAAACAAAGCGGTCAAGAAATTTTTCTCATTTTTTCAATTTTTTATTTTTTTATTCCATGTCATTTTTGAAACAACCAAGGAGATGCACTTTCCCATTAACCTAAATAATCTCTTGTCCTAAAATTTCTCCAAAATTACATCCCCCACTATCCCCCAATTTCTCTAAAAATATCTCTAATTCCTATTAATCTAAAAAATTATCTCTAATTTAGTAGAGAGTTTCTCTCCTAAATTATCTCTAATTCCTATTTATCCTCTCCCCAACTTTTTATCTATATCTATCTAAAGAAAGTTCGGATTAAAAAATATAAAAATTATTTAAATATTCTAACAAAATTATATAATAACTTTAAAATATTTATTAAAAACATAAAAAATAATTTTATATTTAAAAAAATATCATGAAATTATGCACTAACAATTTAAAATCTGTTTTTCTGGATTATCAATTTAAATGTTATTCAAATAATAAAGACTTAACATTAAAAGTAAAATTTTATTTAAATATTTCAATAAATAAATATCATAAATAACAAATATTATAAATATATAAATAACTATATAACAAAACATTTAGTAATATTTAATAGCTTTAAATAAATAAAATTGAAAAAACAAAAAAAATATAAATATTTTACATATTATTTAAATATTTAAATCAATATTTAACATAACTAGATTTTAAATAGTTAAAATAACGAAAATATGTAATACATTTAAAAAAATCATAAAAGTAGAAAATAAGTATAACATAATATTAAAATTAATAATACGTTAATATCTTACAAAATTAACAATGAAATTATAATTTAATGGATTATTAAATTCAGTAAATAACAAAAAAAATTAAATATTTTACATATTGTTTAAATATTTAAATCATTAAATATTTAACCTAACCAGATTTTAAATAGTTAAAATAATGAAATTATGTAATAAATTAAAAAAAAATCTTAAAAGTAGAGAAATAATTATAGCATAATATTGAAATTAATAATAATTCAATATCTTACAAATTTAATAATAGAATTATGTAATAATAGTATAAATTATAGTTTTATGGATTATTAAATTCAATAAATATTTAATATTTAAATTTAAATATTGTACATATTATTTTAGTAGTTAAGTAACTAGATATTTTAAACAACAAAATATTTAACAAAACTAGATTTTAAATTAGTTAAAATAAAGAAGTTATGTAATAAATTTAAAAATTTATATATGAAAATTAGAAAAATAATTATAACATAATATTGAAATTAATAATAATTTAATTTTTTACAAAATTAGTAATTAAATAACTTTAATAATAATATAGTATTTTTACATAATATTGTAAGAAAATAATTTCACTTATATCAATTAATAATTAGAGAAAATAACTTTCATAAAAATTAATATTTATTAATAATAATTTTAAAATCTTAATATATTTTTATTATAAAATTACATATTCTAATTTTAATATTTATTGTATTTCAGTAATTATTTATTGTTTTTGTGATAAATGAATTTCCAATAATTATGTATAAATTTATTTTTGTTTTGTTATTTATCAAAAATCTTTCAATAATTATTGGAGATTAAACTACTATTATTGAAAATTTTAAATTTTGTTTATTGTACTTATTGTATTTGTTGTATATCTTTTTTAACTTATTGATTAATATTTATTAGGGATTATACTATTATTTGAGATTATACTATTTATTGTCTAATTTATTATATTTTTAGTACTTATTGTATTTTTGCAATTATTGTATTTTTTTATTATCAATATATTTTTAATAATTGTGTATTTTTGTTATAAACTTTCAACATCTTTTGGAGACTAAAATATTATTATTTATAAAAAATGAGACTATTAATTTATCTGAAACTATGAGTGTTCATGAGTTGGTTTAGTTCGGTAATAGGTTATTTTGCCAACCAAATTGACCTGGTCAGTTGAAACCAACTGACCATTTATGAAAACCAACCCAATCAAGTTGTATCAGTTTGGGTTGATTTTTTTGTTTGGTTAGTTGGTTCAAAAGATTTAAACTTAAATTTTAAAAATTATAGTGCAATTGTTAAAAATTAAATATAAAAATGAAATTTATGATATAAAACATTTTAGACTATGAAATATGGGGCATTCTCTACTTTTCCATATTCAAAATTATACTTAAAATATAAAATATTAATATATATTAATGGTCAAATCATTTGATTTTGGTTGATTTACAAATGGTCAAAGCGAAACTGATCCAATATGGTCAGGTCAAGTTGATCGGGCTGGTCGGTTTCATCAATTTAATGAACAAACCCACTAAAATTAATTATTGTTAATTTTCTATTATAAAAATTTATTAAAAGTAGTATCTAAAATATGAATAATTATTAATTATTTAAAATTTTAAAAATATAAAATAGTTGTATACTCTTATGTGTTTCTATTAGGGTCATTTAGTAGAACACACCTTGGAGTTTTACATATTTATTTAAAACAACCCTATAGTTTTCATTTAATAAAATATCTCATATATTTTACAACTTATTTACTTAACCAACCTTTCATCAAGGAGTGTTTGTTTTGCCATTACGACCATGATTTTTTAAACATTTAATAATATATAATAGCTTTAAATAAATAAATTTTAAATAATAAAAATGTAAATATTTTATAGATCATTTAAATATTTAACTAACTAAATATTTATCATAACTAGATTTTAAATAGTTAAAATAAGGAAATTATGTAATAAATTTTAAAAAAAATCTTCAAAGTAGAAAAATAATTATAATATAATATTTAAATTAATAATAATTTAATATATTACATAATTAATAATGAAATTATGAAATAATAGTATAGATTATGATTTTATGGATAATTAAATTCAATAAATAATTAATATTTTAAAATTTAAATATTTTGCATATTATTTAAGTATTTAAATAACTAAGTATTTTAAATAAAAAATATTTAACATAACTAGATTTTAAACAGTTAAAATAAAGAAATAATTTAATAAATTTAAAAAGTTCTAAAAAGTAGAAAAATAATTATAACATAATATTGAAATTAATAATAATTTAATGCTTTTACATAATATTGTAAATAACTAATTTCACTTATATCAAGTAATAATTCGAGAAAATAACTTTCAAAAAAATAATATTTATTAATAATAATTTTAAACCCTTAATCTGTATTTATTATATAATTATATATATTAAAATTAATATTAATTGTCTTTTGTGATAAGTATATTTTCAATAATTATGTATGAATTTATTTTGTTCTGTTATTTAATAGAAAACTTTCAATAATTATTGGAGATTAAATTACTATTATTAAAAATTGTAAATTTAATTTATTGTATTTTTGTTATAAGTTATTGATTAATATTTAGAAGAGATTAAACTATTATTTGAGATTATACTATTTATTGACAAAGTTAATATATTTTTAGTACTTATTGTATTTTTGTAATTTCTATAATTATTGTATTTTTCATTATCAATATATTTTCAATAATTGTGTATTTTTTCTATAAATTTTCAATAATTATTGGAGATTAAACTATTCTTATTTTTCAGAGATAAGACTATTAATTTAGCTAAAATTATGAGTGTTCATGAGTTGGTTCAGTTTGGTTTTAGGCTACTTGGCCAACCAAACTGACCTGGTCAGATTAGTGAGTTGGTCAATTGAAACCGACTAACCTTTTGTGAAGACCGACCCACTCAAGTTGTATCGGTTTGGGTCGACTTTTGGTTTTGTCAATCTGTTCAAAAGTTTTAAACTTAAAAAATTAATTTAATTTAAAAAATAATAGTGCAGTTATTAAATAATAAATTTAAAAATTAGATTTACGATATAAAACATTTTAGACTAATAAATATGGGAAAATTCCCACTTTTCCATATTAAAAATTGTATTTAAAATAATATATATATATATCCATGGTTAAATCTTTTGATTTTGGTCGATTTACAAATGGCCAAAGTGAAATTGATCCAACTTGGTCGAATTATAAAACTTTTGGACCAAAGCCAACCTAAAATACTAAAAAATCGACCAACTTGGGTTGAGTTAATCATGTTGGTCGGTTTCATCAACTTGATTAATAAAGCTAACTGAAATTAATTATTGTTATTTTTGTATTATAAAAATTTTATTAAAAGTATTATGTAAAATATGAATAATTATTAATTATTTAAAAGTTAAAAATATAAAACAATTGTATACTCTTATGTGTTTCTATTAGGGTCATTTATTAGAACACAATTTTAACGATGGCAATTTCCCCATCCCCAATGGGGACCCGACTTCCCCGACCCGATGGGGATTGTATTGGTGAGGCGGGGCGGGGATGGGGATTAATAGGAATCCCCGATCGAGGTCGGGGTCGGGGTCGGGGATGGGAATTGAGGTCCCCGCCCCACCTCGACCCCGACCCAGATATATATATATATATCAAAACATATTTAAAACATTATTTATAATTTAAAATTTTTATTTATTTTAAAAAATACTATCATCTGAAAAACATTTTGGGGATTCGGTTCTCCACAGGGAACCCATCCTTGTCGAGAATCAGGGATGGGGGTTAATTTCAGAATCAAGGTCGGAGATGGGAATATGATCCCCACTCCGTTGCCATTCCTGCACATCTTATAGTTTTACATATTTACTTAAACCTACCTTAGAGTTTTCATTTTATTAAAACATCCATATATTTTACTACTTATTTACTTAATCAACATTTCATTAAGGAATGTTTGTTTTGCCATTAGGCCCGTGATGTTTTATTCCAAAAATACCCCTAACACTTTTTTTGTATAAAAAAAAAATTGACCAAATATAGCCAATGGAGTGGTTGCCCGTGTCTTATTAAGGGCAAAATGATATTTTTATTTTTATTTTCTTTTGATTAAATTTATTTAAATGAACATTAGGATCAACACTGTCATTTTCCACTGTCATCTAATGGAAGATTGATTAAATCCATTGCAAATTATAAATGGTGTTTTAGTAAAATGCTAACTATAGTGTAGATTTTAGTAAATCCATGAAACTATAAGGGGTATTTTAGTATATGACCCTTTTCTATTATTTAGCTTTCTCTTAATAAATCCCATGCATCGCACAGGTCCCCGCTAGTGTAATATTATGATACTATCCAACAACAAATTAATATAAATATGTAAAATTAATAAGAATTTCCCTATTACATATTATAAAGACATACTCTATTTAAAATTAATTCTGCTAATGTAATTGTGTGTACGCAATTAATAAAGATAAGGTAATTTTGTTAATTTATAAAGACTTACCCTATTCAACACAACTCTTAATAAATACTATTGGATATATCCGGTTTAACGAAATTCTTCTAATTTAATTAAGGGTCATTTATCAAAATGCCCCCGTATTATTAATGGAAACTAATGGTGCACAATCTAGATACTCCTAGTTGGAAGACGACCCAAAGTCCAGTTGCGCGGTGAGCTGGATCAATCTGCAAAATAGTAGATTAGAGAACCCGGGGTAGCTAACTCGGCGATGTCGCTCCGATGCTTAAGTCAATACTATACTATGGATGCGAGCTGAATACCTGAGTGCCTGAATGCAAGTGAGTAAAATAATCACACGTACTTTGCCTTGGGGTTTTATTTCCTTATATAATGGAGTAGTCGTGGGCCTTACAAAAGAGCTTCGGGATCTCCGAGCGATATGGATAAGATCTGTTACATTTTTGAAGGAGAGCAATGTGTTGATAAGGTTTATCCTCTACCTCTGATTCAGGCGGAGCTAGGATGAGTTTCGTCGTGATTTGAGAAATTTGGGGTCCATTGGGGAGGCCTTTCAAGTCGATTACGTGGCATTTCGGCTCTTTAGCTCCGAACTGGTACTTCGATTCTTTAGTCCCGAACCGAATTGGATGTCAAGGTGTCTCTACGCCAAGGTGGTTTTTGGGCCAAGGTGGCTGAACATCCGAGCTCCAAATTTTGCGGGTCGGGTTCATTTGGTTGAGTTGTCACCCCTCGAGCAGATCACGTCTACATGTCCCCTTCTTACTAGGTCGTGCCAAATTACCCTTCATCAATTGCCCCCCATTCCTCGTGCCTGGGGTCCTGACCTGGTGCGGGGAGTCCATGACGAGTTTAGGTGGGTTTGGTATGAAGTCTAGGCAAATTGAAGGGCGAACTGCTGATTGGACCTGTTCAATCATTTGGCTTAACCGCGAAATGACCTAGATCACGTCTCAGTCATGTGCAGACGTCACACTGTTTATAAATTTTGCGGATGCCAAAGGGCGCGCTCAACTGATCTTGTCCTCAGGTAGCGTGCAACCGGTTTCCATGGGAGCTGTCGGATCGTACAGATCTCAACCGTTGATTGCCGAATGTGGTGGACTATAAATAGGGGGCCGAAGAGCCCATTTCCTTTGCCATAAGTCGTGTAACTGAGCTCTCCTGAGATCTCGTTGAAGTCCTTCAGCTCGCCATTCTTTCCCTTGTGTCTGAGGTTGTTATCGTCTTCTTTAGAGAGTTCGTCTTCTTTCACTAATTGTTCCCTTTTCCTTTTCCTGTCCAATATGTCTAGTGCTAGCATAGATAGGTTACTTAGTGACTCTAGTGTGCCCGGGGGTCTCGAGGTGTAGGTCCTCAGCTCCCGTCGGTGAGGCTAGCTTTGCGCTAGAGAGCTCCTCTTTAATCCTTTTAGGAGAAATGCCTTTACCTGATATCGGGCCATCTCGGCTTGAGGAACCCAAACCCCAGGTAGAGCAGTCGACCTCCGGAGAGGGGGTCTCATCTTCTACTCGAGGTCGGGATTTGGACAACTTCGGCCCTTCCACAATGACATCGGACAGGTTGTTGTCCTTGATAGCATGTTACTGTCTCCCTGACACTCTTGTTTCTAGAATTCCTTTGGGTCAGTACCCTTGGGTTCACGATCATTACGAACTCGCGGTTTTTGAGGAGCAGCTCGTATCTGGGCTACGCTTCCCGCTCCATCCCTTCATCGTAGAAATTATTAAGTTCTTTAATGTCACCATTGACCAGCTACACCCGAACTCCATATGTGCCATTGTTGGTACGATCTCACTTTCCCATGAGTATAACTGACCTCTTACTTTAGACATCTTTAGCTCAATTTGTTCCATTAAAAATAACTCTTCTTGCCTGCATGGGGACACCTAATGGAGCTACTATCTCTCACCTCGCCCCGGGTTCAAGGTCCTATTCAGTAACCCGAACAAGGTATCGGCTTGAAAGAGGAGGTACTTCTTTGTTCGAAACTCTGAAGGATGGCCATTCCCGACTCACCGGCGAGTGGCAATTAAGGACCCCGGGGTGTGGCTGGATGCAGAGACTAGGGCAGTCATCCACTCTTGGAGGGACCTCGGCCTTGAGATGGAAGATTTCCTGGCTGAGGAGAAGCTTGTACGAGCTGGGCTGAGTCCTCCTAGTAGGCCTCCACCTCGGCACACACATTACCTCTCCTTTTTCCTTTTCGCACTTACTTCAATTCGCAGCTAACTCTTTTTCTTCTCTCTTGCAAAAGCTATGACAGGTGTTGACGCCGCTAACCTTTTGAGGAGTGTTCAAAGGGGGAAGAAGAGAAAGGCTTCGAAGAGGTTCCGTCGAGAGGAGGCCACCTCTTCGGTTCCTACCAATCCCGAGGTCGTAGCACCAGAGCCACCCTCTACCGAGCTCCAAGGGGAGGAGGTCTGTCCCCAACCCCCCGATTGTTGACTTGGATGAGGATCAATATGGGGGACCCCACCTCGCGAGCCTAAAGGTACTTTGGTGCTCGAGCCTTAGCCCCCTTCAGCAAAGGAGAGCATAATGACTTTGAGGCTCGGGCTCCTAAAGAGCAAGGATGTCGTGTTTCCTGCGAAGATCGTGGAGTGGGCTGACATGCCAACAAGCCAGCTCGGAGGGAGGGCAGCGTCCTACTGTATGGTGGTAAGTAACTTGCCCCTTCATTTACTTTCTTATTCTTCTGTCAATGACACTTACGCTTACTTTCTATTTTTAGGTGAACTCCGCTATCCACTCGCTCATCTACCAATCTGAGATCCACTTGAAGCTAGCTCGTGAGGTCGAAGAGAACGCTCGAAAGCTTTACCGCGAGCTAGATTTAGCTCGGGATGAAGTTCTTAGAGTCAAGAATGGAGCTCGGAGCCAGGAGGAGCTGATCCTAGTGTTGACGGAGGAGAAGAAGAAGCTCAAGGGGAGAAGGAAGCTCTCCTTTGGAAGAATGAAAACCTTGAGACGATGATCAAGGAGTGCACCAAGATCTTCAACACCGCCATTCAGGTGGCTAGGATTCAAGAAAGACATCGCGCCATCAAGGAGTTCAAGGAGTCCCCTGAGTTTCATGACCTCCAAGTCGAGTATGGCTCTATCTCGTAACGATCGGGCTTCAAGCTTTACAAGTGGTTGATGCGACAGAAGTTTCCCGAGCTCGACTTCGGATCTATCTCCAGGTCCATCGTTACTTCTGAGATGACGAAGGAGGCTGACGAGGAACCTGACTCCTCCGAGGAAAAAAGCGATGACGAACTTCTCGAGGCGAGACCGTCAGGGGAGGCAGGCCGAGATGACGTGGAGGAGGATTACATGGAGACCGACCTGCCTGCTGGAGGGGATTCTGGTAGATCTGATGTTTAAACATGCATCTTTTCTTGGACACCCATATAGTGTATGTCCCGGGCCTCCGAGCCTGGTTATAGTAAGCATGTACTCGGAACCTTTCTATTAATGAAATATAATGATTCAAAAAATCTTATGCAAAATCTTTCTAAAAATTTTCTAAGTGTTGGTTATCCCGAAGTGTCAAACTAACGAGCTGGACTCCAGGTGGAATTAACCTTACGTTGTTGTACGTCGAGGTGGATAGACACTGTAAGGTATGCACCTGACCTATCTATGCATGAGCTACTTAACGGCAATTGGTTATCCCGAAGTACCAGTCTAGCGAGCTAGACTCCAGGAAGGAACAATCCTTGTGTTTATTGTACGTCGAGGTGGATAGACACTGTAGGGTATATACCAGACCTGTCTATGCACGGGCTACATACTTACCCAAGCTGAGGAGGTGATTGGGGATCGTTGCGCCTATGCCCAAGAGGCGACTAGGACTTGTCTGCCTATGCCAAACAAGCGACTAAGGCTTGTCTGCTTATGCCGAAGAGGCAATAGGACTTGTTTGACTATGCCGAAGAGGTGACCTGGACTTATTGTAGTGCCGAGATCTTTTGTTAGCTCGACGCCATAGCCCTTAGGCTTCTAGGAGTGACTCACAGTCCTCTCTCCAGTCAGTCGTCTTTTTTTATCAGTTCGGTGGTCGCATAGACTTAGAGAAATTTTGCCTTGGAGTCATGGGCTCATAAGTAGTACCTTCTTAGGTTATCGGTATTCCATGCTCGAGGCACCTGCTTCCATTCCAAAGTCTCGAGCTTGTATGTAGCCTCCCCGAATACCTGCTTTACACGGTATGGACCTTCCCAATTTGGTCCGAGCTTACCTACGCTGGGCTCAGGTACCATAATTTTCTGAAGAACTAGGTCGCCAACATGGAACTGTCGCTTTCTGACCCGGGTGTTATAGTATCGAGCTACTCTCTACTGATAGGCTACGGTTCGAATGTAGGTCAGGTCTCGCACCTCCTCTACCAGGTCCAGGTTGGTACGAAGTTTGTCATTGTTTGTTTCCTCATCATAAGCCTCCAATCGTAACGTTGGTACATCGATCTTTGGTGGGATCACCGCCTCTGTGTCATACGTGAGGTTGAAGGGGGTCTCATCCATCGCAGTCTTGATAGTAGTTTAGTAGGCCCAAAGGACCTTGGGCAGTTCGCCTACCCACAATCCCTTGGCTTGAGTTAAGCGAGCTTCCAGTCCGCAAAGTATCGCCTTATTAGTTACTTTTGCTTGTCCATTCGCTTGGGGGTGTGCCATTGAGGTAAAGTTTTGCTAAATTCCCATCTCGGCACACCAGTTTTGAAACTTAACATCTTCGAGCTGCTTCCCATTGTCGAAAATCAACACCTAGGGTAGTCCGAAGTGACATACTATTCTTTTCCAGAAGAAATTTTATATGTTATGGGACGTGATCGTTACCAAGGGTTCATCTTCCACCCACTTCGTAAAATAATCTATTGCTACAACCAAGAACCTCTTCTGCCTTGTTGCTAGCGGGAAAGGACCAAGGATGTTGATTCCCCGCTACGCAAAGGGCCACGGGCTGGTGAGGTATTTCAAATCCGCAGCATGTTGGTGGTGTATGTTGGCATGCCTCTGACACCTGCCACACTTTTTTACGAGCTCGAGTGCATCTGCCTTCATTGTGGGCCAATAATAGCTAACACTTTCTGTGCGAGGGCTATGCCCCCCAAGTGTCCACCGCATAAGCCTTCATGGGTGTTGCGAAGTACATGATCAGCTTCTAAGGGTCGTAAGCAATGCAGGTAAGGGAGCATGAAGGATCTTCTGTACAATTGTTCGTCTATAAGGACGTACTTGGCTGATTGACGCTCTACCCTCCGAGCCGCATTGTGTTATGCAAGTAGGGTTCCGTGGAGCAGATAACTCGCAAGTGGGTCGATCCAGCTCGGTTTCGCTTGTAACACGGGAGTGACCTCTTTTGCCCCCCCAGAGAATGCTGGGTCGAGGTAAGTCCTCTATGTACACAGTTCGCATAGTGTTACTGCTCATGCTAGCTAGATCTGACAAGGCATTGGCCTTAGCGTTCTCGAACCTCAGAATTTGTTTGATAAAGTAGGAGACGAAGCTGCATAGTATCTCTCTGACTTTGGCCAAGTAAGCTGCCATAGTGGGTTCACGGGCTTCGTACTCACCAGACTTGGTTGACCACTAGTTGTGAGTTGCTGCAAACGATGAGGTGCTTTGCTTTCATTTCTCTTGCAAAGGTTAGTCCGATGATCAATGCTTCATATTTTTCTTCGTTGTTTGATGCCTCGAATCCGAACCGAAGAGCATACTCCAGCTTCACCTCGCTTGGGCCGTACAGTATCAGTCCTACACCGCTTCCCTGCTGGTTGGACGAGCCATCGACGTGGAGGATTCAGGGCTCCTCGTCCCAAGTCGGTTCCACTCTGACTAGGGCTGGCGCCGCAGCGGTTGATGCTCCTGCCATGCGAGCGAGCTCGGCCAACTCGGGGGTCACTGCGCTGAACGTGCACTCTGCTACAAAATCTGCCAAGACCTGAGCTTTGACTATTGGTCGATGCTCATACTAAATATTGTATTTTCTCAGCTCGTTGGTGAGAACAACGATAGTATGGGCCTGGAAATACGGGTGAAGTTTTTGGGCTGTTATAATTGGTGCATATGCTAGTTTCTTAATCTCTGGATATCTAGTTTCTGCATCCTACAAAATTTTGCTAACATAGTAGATGGGTCATTGAACCCGATCTAAGTACCTTTTCAACTCATCCAAAGTGAGCTGGCATTCTTCAATATACTCGAAGTCCTTGCTCTTTTTTATAGCTTTAAAAAAGGGTAGGCACCGGTCTGCCGATTTAGACATGAAGCGGCTCAAGGCGGCTATTCGGCCAGCCAGCCTTTGGACCTCTTTTATTTTGCAAGGTGGTCTCATATCTAGAATCGCTTTTATTTTGTTTGGGTTGTCCTCGATGCCGCGTCGGTTGAATATATAGCCTAGAAATTTCCCCAAAGCGACTCTAAATATGCATTTATTTGGATTTAACTTCATGTTATATCTCCGTAAAATTTGAAAAACAAATTTTAAATCATTCAACAAAGAATTTGAAAAGTGGGTCTTCACGACCATGTCATCAACATAACATTCTATTTTATTGTCGATTAACGACTCAAAAATTTTATTTACAAGGCACTGGAATGTTGCCCCAACATTTTTCAATCCGAAGGGCGTGACCTTGTAACAATATAACTTGAGTTCAGTTATAAAGGTGGTCTTGTCTTCGTCAGCAGGATCCATCTTAATATGGTTGTAACCGAAATAGGCATTCAGGAAGCTCAACAACTCATGCCCTAAGGTCGCATCCACTAAGCGGTCGATCTTGGGCAGTGGGAAGCAATCTTTCGGGCAAGCTCTATTCAGGTCGGTGTAGTCGATGCACATGGGCCATTTTCCATTGGCTTTTTTCACTAGAATTGGGTTAGCCACCCAGCTCGGGTAATGGACTTCCCTGATGAAGTCTGTCGCGAAGAGCTTCCCCAACTTCTTCATCGACTACCCTCCAACGTTCCGGGGCAAGGTTGCGCTTCTTTTGCCTTACTGACCTGACTAAAGGGTCGGTATTAAGTTTGTGAGTTATAATTTTTGGATCAATCCCGGGCATCTCTGTCGTAGACCAAGCAAAAATATCTAAATTTTCAACTTAGAAGCTTACTAGCTGGGTTCGAAGTGGTTCACTGATCGATGCACTGATCTGAAGAGTTTTGGCTGGTTCGACGGTAGAGACTGGTATGTGGACCGGTTCTTCTTTCAGGGCAACTCGTTCATCGGTATACTCCACTGGTCGCTCGAGCTCGACATCCTCTGCTAGCTTTGCTTTTCCTTTTAAGGCAGCCACGTAGCACGTGCGGGATTCAAGTTGGTCATCCCGCATGACTCTCACTTCGTAATCAGTTGGGAATTTCATATCTAAGTAGTAAGTGAATACTATCGCACATAAAACATGCGTGATAGGCCGACCTACTATTGCGTTGTTGGGGGAGGGAGTCGAGATTACCAGGAATATGCGCTCAAATCGCACAATGTTTGGCCACGTGCCGGCTTCCATGGGTACTCTGATTTGACCAAGAGGTCTGACCTCCTCGCCGCTGAACCCTATCAAAGGCGTATCTACCGGTTTCAGGTTGCTCTACTGTAACTGTAATTTGTCAAAGGTCTCCTTGAAGAGTATGTCTGCTAAGCTTCTTGAGTCCACCAAGATACGTTTTACCTCGAAGTCGTTAATCCTTAGCTTCACCACTAAAGCATTATCGCGAGGGTATTGGATCCCGCGCGCATCGTCCTCAGTGAAGTAGATCGGTTCTTTGAGCCAAGGTCGCTTTGGTGGGTTTTCATCTTCGTTCTCCAATTCATGGACCGAGGTCCTCCCAGCTGCCAATGTACATCCGGCAATGATGAACCCTCCGGTGATTATGTTAATCACCCCGCGGACTGGTCTTTCCTTTGGCAACTATTGTGGTGGTTGCTCATTCTGCTTGCTGACCTCAGGACCATTCTTCCTCTGGTCCCCCTGTCGATCTACTTGTCGGTCTGCTTGCCCCCTCTCTTCTCGCAATATGTAATTCTTCAAGTACCCACAACGGATAAGTTCCTCGGTCTCGTCGTAGAGATTCCTGCAATTCTCCGTGTTGTGTCCATGATCTCGGTGGAAATGGTAGTAGACATTCGGGTTTCTTGTTGCCGGGTCTCCCCTTAACCTAGGAGGTCATTTGACAAAGGAGAAACCCTTAATAGCCATTAAGATCTTTCTTTGCTTAGCATTCAAAGGCGTATAGCTCTTTCTCTCCACAGGTGGGGTCCTGGAGCACCGGCCTGGCTTGTGGGTGCGCGAGGGGGACCGTCTTCTTGACTTGCTTCTTCCCCTGCTCGGGGACTTGCTTTTCTTTCTTTTTTGTCCACCATTACTTGTTCCTTCATTTTCTCTCTTCCTCTTTTCCGACGGTGGATTGTTGATCTTTTGGTTGATCTCCTCCTCGGTATCGATAAACTGATCTGCTAACTTGAGGAATTCGGTGATATCTTTCGGTTTGTTAGATACCACATGCCACTTGAACTCTTTATGGGTGATTCCTTTCTTTGCCGCAGTGAGTCGCATCGCGGGATCGAGGTCTGGTATCTGCAAGCAAGTATCGTTGAAGTGCTTTATATAGCTTCTGATTGATTCACCTTCCCTCTAAACCATGTTCAGAAGGCTTTCTTGCGACTTCGGGCACTTCTTGCTGGTAATGAAGTGCATAATAAACAGGTCGGCAAATTGGGACCAGCTTTTGATGGAGTTCGGCGCGAGGTTTCGATATGAAGTTCAGACTACCCCCTTAAACGTAGTGGAGAAAGCCACACACATGATCGTTGGGGTCAAACGACCCGTCATACTTGTCTAACAGGGGCACCTTGAAATCTTTCGGCATCGGAGTTTCCAAGAGCTCGGGAGACAGAGGAGATGACCAGCAAAGTAATGGAGGTGTAGTCTTCGTAGCCACCGAGCTCACTTCTTCCTTTTCTTTGGCTTGCTGGCCTGGCTTCGCCGGCAGACTATTTCTGGCCAAGGAGTGGCATGTCTTACGACATCGTCGCTACTGCTTCTTCATCGTCTAGGCATTGGTACTACTAATTTTGGTCTGGTCTTGTATTTTAGCATCACTATGGACATTATCGCAAGGTAGATCCTGGTTCCTTCTTGATAGGTTCTATTGGTTGTGGGGTTCGCACTAGCTATCGCGAGGGACGGAGGGGTCTTGCCTTGAACTCCGGGCTGGTTATTATCTCCTCGCGAGCTGTCATTTTCTTGATGGGAGTGCCGAGGCATATTGGCCTTGTTGAGCTGACTATCCCTGGACCTGTTTCTAAAATTTCGTTGTGAGACTGGAGGAGTGTGCTGACCGGCTCTCCTCCCAAGAGGCAAAACCTGACCCTTGGAAGGAATCGGTAATTGAGAGGTCCCCTCACCCCGATGGGGGGATCGGTTGATGTTTTGGCTGGTTCCAAGCTGATTCGGGTTCTGGCCTCGATGCAACCCTGGGTGTCGGGTGGAATCGGTTGCTGGTTCGGCTGTAGTGATGGGAACTACTAATACTGCTGGAATTGTTGGACCTGCTGCATCTGGATCTGTATTGTATGGATGCACTGAATGAGATCATGGAATTGGGAGTGCCCGATTCCAGGAGAGACCATGGATGGCTCGGAGAAATTCGCGCCCACTAGGGGAAGCGGGACGCTCACTTGCGTAGTGCTCTGCGGTCCGGACAGTGACGGGACTCCTGACACCATAAGAGGAATAGTAAACTGGTCAATGCATACCATAGGACCTTGGGGGAAGGTTAATTTCTGATCTTGCCCCTGGTGACGTTCATCTCGATACTTTTTCCGGTGTTGCTGGAAGAGTCCATTGGAATAAATTGAAAAATAAAATTGCAACTAAAGTTGGGATGACCTTTCGATCGTTTCCCATAGACGGCGCCAATTGATGGTGCACGATCTAGATACTCCTAGCTGGAAGACGACCCGAACTCCAGTTGCGCGGTGAGCTGGATCAATCTACAAAATAGTAGATCAGAGAACCCGAGGTAGCTAAGCCGACAAGATCGCTCTGATGCTTAAGTCAGTACAATACTGTGGATGCGAGCTGAATACCTGAGTGCTTGAATGCTAGTGAGTAAAATAATCACGCGTACCTTTGCTTTGGGGTTTTATGTCCTTATATAATGGAGTAGTCGTGGGCCTTACGAAAGAGCTTCGGGATCTCCGAGCTGTGCGTATAATATTTGTTCCGTTTTTTAAGGAGAGTAATGTGTTGATAAGGTTTATCGTCTATCTCCGGTTCAGGCAGAGCTAGGATGAGTCTCGTCGTGATCTGAGAAATTCGGGGTTCGTTGGGGAGGCCTTTCTAGTCGATTACGTGGCGTTTCAGCTCTTTAGCTCTGAACTCGTACTTCAGTTCTTCAGTCCCGAACCGAATTGGATGTCGACGTGTCTCTACGTCGAGGTGGTTTTTGGGCTGAGATGGCTGAACATCCGAGCTCCGAATGCTGCGGGTCGGGTTCGTTTGGCTGAATTGTCACCCCTTGAGCAAATCGCGTCTACGTGTCCCCTTCTTACTAGGTTGTGCCAAATCACCCTTCATCAGAAATCAATAAAAAATTAAAATTTATATTCCATTTGACAATAATAAAAGCTAATAAAAAATTATCTAACAAAATCGAATAAAATAAAATTACTAATAATAAAATCCATGTACAAATAGCATAAATAAAAGTTAATAAAAATATATTAACTCTAAAATTAATTATTATTAATTTCAAATCATACTAATTTCATTGGAAAATAATAAAAGTAACAAAATTTTATTAATATTAAAATTAACTTTTGTTAATCCAAAATTCATTTAAATGGATAGTGTAAGTTGAGCCGGCTAGGTTGACTTGAAACTCAACCTAGCTAGACTCGACCCTAAGAATGGGGCCTAAAGATCAAGTCCAAAGTCAGACTTAATCTTTCCAACTCGGGTTCAACTTACACTTGAATTTGCTGCACTTGGGTTGGGCTTGGGCTCATCAAGTTGGGAAAATATTTGTGAGAATGACCGTTCAGCCCAGGGTCAGAATTTGTAGGCCCAAAGTACTATTGAGGCAGGTGTCATCTGGGAATTGATGTCAACTCACGCATTGGTGCATAGAGTGTGGGTTGTTGACATTTTGAATGTTTATTAGACTAAGGCTATGTGTGGGTGCATCTTAAAAAAATAAATAAAAGGGACAGAACTTTTGAATTATTATAGGACTTTGTTAAGCAAAATTACTGCTTGAATTGGACTTGGATCGGTTTGGGTCAATTGGGAATGTCATAGGGCTCTTTCTACTTCAAATTTGGTTAACAAAGCCCATGTATTGCACGGGCCCCGACTAGTTTTATAATCAAGCCTATCTTGTCCCAGGCTAAGATAAATATTATTAGGGTTGGGGTGTGGATAGGGCTGGGCATTGGTAGTGTTAAAAAGATGGTTCATAAAAAAGTGATTATAATCTAATTATTAAAGCTAAATAACATAATTACTCTTATTTAATTAATAACGTAATTAATTAGTTAACTAATTAAGTTAATAATACAATAAGATTAATATGAATTAATAAAATTCTTTTGATATTTTTATTAATACAAAATTTTATTTAAAAATAAAGTTAATACAAATTATTGCATGCTTATTAATAAAACAACAAAAAGTAAGAAAATATTAGTTTCAAAATTAACTCTTATAATTTGATATCCATTTAAATTTCATCTATGAAAAATAAAATGATACTACAAATTTGTTGATAAGATTAAAAGTTAAAAAAAAATATTAATTTTAAACTTATTATTATTAATTTAGATACCCAAATCCATTTAAAATAACAAAAAAAATATTAACTTTAAATAAAATTTTAGTAAAAGTTAAAATATGTTAATAAAAATAAAAAATAATATAATTAGGAATGTCACAATGCTCCTAAGGTGCAACATGGGAGGTTGGTTGGGTGAGGGTCAACCCAAGCCTAACTCAAAGTCTCAAACCTCGAGTTCAAGCTTGGCTCAACTCAAGGTCTAACCCAATTTACAATCCTGGTCTATGACAAGCTTAACCCAATTTACTAAAACACCCTTATAATTTTATGGATTGACTAAAAATCTACCCTATAGTTAGCATTTTACTAAAATATCACTTATAATTTGCAATGGATTTAATCAATCTTCCATTATATGATAGTGGAAAATGACAGTGTTGACCATAATATTCATTGAAATAAATTTAATCAAAAGAAAATAAAAATAAAAATACCATTTTGCCCTTAATAAGACACAAGCAACCACTGTATTGGTTATATTTGGCCAATTTTGTTTTTTGTATAAAAAAGTGTTAAGGGTATTTTTTGGAATAAAAAATCATAGGCCTAATGGGAAAACAAACACTCCTTGTTGATTAAGTAAACAAATTATAAAATATATGGAATATTATAGTAAAATGAAAACTATAAGGTAGGTTTAAGTAAATATGTAAAACTATAAGGTTTGTTCTAGTAAATGACCCTAATAGAAACACATAAGAGTATACAATTGTTTTATATTTTCAACTTTTTAAATAATTAATGATTATCCATATTTTATATACTACTTTTAATATTTTTTATAATACAAAAATAACAATAATTAATTTCAATTAGGTTTATTCATCAAACTTATAAAATCGGCCAATCCGATCAACTCAACCCAAGAAGGTCAGTTTTCTAGTATTTTTTGTCGATTTTGGTTCAAAAAATTCCCAATTCGACCAAGTTGGATCAGTTTATCTTTGGCCATTTATATCAAACGACCTAACCATATATATCATATTTTAAATGTAATTTTTAATATGAAAAAAAGTAAAATTTCCCATATTTCTTAGTCTAAAATGTTTCATTTCATAAATCTAATTTTTAAATTTATTTTTTAATAATTGTTGTGAGTAAGGTGGTTAGGTTACGTACGGGAGTCTCCTTGAAAGACAAAGGAAAGCTGAATATAGGAGGTAGGCTAAAGGTTAAGGTAAATGAAGTGATAGAATGACTACGTTCATCGCGATTTTGTGATGACTTTAAACTCATCACAATTCCGAAGCTCATTGCGGTTCTGCGATGGATTTAGACTCATCGTAAGTCCACGCAGGTCCAAAGTTCATTGCAACCTGTTTCAACTATGAGTTCATCACAAATGTGTGATGAGTTATGAACTCATCGTAGATGTGCGAATGACTTATGGACTCATTACAGGCATTCACATAGTATTAGTTTGACACTTCCCTTGTTCTGATGGTCTAAGTGACCACCATGTACCTACAATTGCACTATAACTTTTAAAATTAAATTAAAATTTTAAGTTTAAATCTTTTGAACGAATTGACATTTTGTGAAAACCAACCCAAACCGATACAACTTGAGTGGGTCGATTTTCACAAAAAGGTTAGTCGACTTTAACTAACCAACTCTACAACCTGACTAGGTCAATTTGGTTGGCCAAATAGCCTACGACCGGTCCGAATCAACTCATGAACACTCATAATTTTAGCTAAATTAATAGTCTTATTTCCAATAAATAGGAATTAGAGATAGAAAATAAATAGGAATTAGAGATAATTTTGAAGAAAGTGGGGGAGGTAGTTTAGGAGGAAATTTAGGAGAAGAGATTATTTAGGTTGTGGGAAAATGCATCTTATTGGTTGTTTAATGTAATCAAGATAAACAATAATTACTGTTTTATATTTTTAAAACTAAAGAAAATAAGAAAAAAATAGATAAATAACTTCTATTAAAAGAGAAGTATGATGACATGAACGTAACAATATATATATATATATTAAAAGAGAAGTATGATGACATGAACGTAACAATATATATATATATATATATTAAAAGAGAAGTATGATGACATGAACGTAACAATATATATATATATGTATAAAATAAAATGTTATTACAAAAAAAAATGATGAATAGATTCAGATTGGGCTGGATTAGGCTCTACCTAAGGGCTCAACTCAAGCCCAGCCTGAGTTTTGGTTAGGCCTGCGTGTTTTGATCAAGTCCAAAATCTCAAGCCCAACCTGCGTAAAAAGCTCTGGTTGGGCTAGATGAGGCTTGGGTTGGGCCCGCCCAAATTAAATTATACCCCTAATTCTTAACAAAAAAAAAAAAATGAAGCGCAATTCGCTCCAAGCGTATAATAGAGGAAGCTTCGGTTATTTTCACTTCTACCAGCGCCCTCCAGGCCTTCAACCTCCGGAGCGTACCTTATCCATAAAAATTAAATCTGAGCAGGGAATGAATTGAATGATGGAATGGGATAGGATAATGCATCCAGCCAGTCACAAGTTTTGGCCGGGGCACAGGGGCATACGGTAGGGACTAGCGAGTAGCGACATCCGTTAACGTGAACACTCACACAAGTCTGAAACGGGCCAAACGGCTTTTCTAGGTTTAGGGTTCCTCTAACTTACGCCACCGTGACAAGGGGAACACGCGCTTCTCGCGCGAGCCGTTGATTCGGTGCGCGTAGGGCGCAGATCAGCATTCACCGTTACTCAACGTCTCTAATCATGGGCCCGATGGAATTCGTGGAAACCGAAACGAAGCACTAACCCAGTATCCCACGGCTAACACTCGAGTATGCGCTCGATAACCCCATGTATCCATATGGCGCACGATAGCTCATCCTCCTTATAAATGGTTATCGTTCTCCATGGATGCGCGTTACTCCTCCCCTTCTCTGATCCTCCCCGCCTGTTTCTTCCCTGCGCATTTTTTTTTTTCCTTAATTCCTCTTTTCTTTTAATCTTCAATTTTCTGTTCGTAATTGGCTGTTAGGGTTTTCGCCTACTGGAATCTTATCGCGCTTCCCGAATCGGTATGCAGAATTTATTTTATTTTGACCTTCAATTTTTCTTCGATGTGTCGATCAATTTCAATGGAGTTCTTATTTATCATAATTATGATGGCTTTGTGCTCTCTGGTGCAGAATTTTTTGTCTATTAGGGTTATAGATTCGTTTTTTCTTCCTTCAATCTTGATTGGAATGTTGGAACTTCGAGACATGACCGAATCCCCTTGGGATCGCTTTTAAATCTTCATATATGGACATGGAAAGTCGCTCTCGGCATGCCCGCCAGAGAGATTTTTACGATGTATTGGGAATTTCAACGGTTTCAGTTGATTTGAAGATCATAAATTCATACATGAAATTAGCTTTCAAGTGAGTTTCCTTTTGACTCGAATTAGCTTTGATGCAAATGAGCTCTCTACTAAGCTAACCACATATCATAGAACATCTTCTGGGAAAACTTTCCCTTAAATATAAGTTTGTTGATACAATTACGTGTTGCTGATGAGTATACTATTGAATTGCTTCTGTATACAACAAGAAATACTGTGTTTTATGTTTTTATGTACGTATAGTTCAACAATTTTAGTGTATTTATTAATTAATATTATCAGTCGGGGTGAACTTAAAGTTGAATTTTGTATGTTCGTGTGTTGGTTGTCTTTATATCATCGAATAAGTCACAATACTTCAATTTATCAAAAAAAAGTCACAATACTTCTTTCAGCAAAGCAATAACAGTTCGGTTTGAGGGAAACCATCTCTTAAAATCTCAGATGGACCATGGATGTAATTTTATTAAAGTGATAGCAGTGTTCCCTTTAAGCAATAGTTTAAAATAACACCAATTCTCTTTAGATTGCCCTAACAGTGCTCCCTTTAGAGTGCCCCTTAACAATAGTTTAAGCATGTATACGTTTAACCCAAAGACACATAAGCAAAACCCAATGTATAAATGGAATCTCTCAACCTTCTATTTGTGTGGTACCTGTGCTTGTCCGTGTGAAGAGATTCTAATGGATAAAATCGTCCGCAAAAAGGAAAACACTCCCGGAACATCATCCATATATCCCAATTTACATCCTCATCTAGCAGGTGCTCATCTCAGAAGTGCTTGAGTGGTTGCAGGATTAAGTACACATTTGTTGGGAGTATCATGCAAATAAAATTATACAATTTTATGTACAGCTTCAAGTTCTTGTCTTGCTTCAAACATACATCATGAAAAACTTAAATGGAATTTAGAACTTGCCAGAAGTGCCAAATGATAAGCTGTTGCCCGTCAGTTTTGCACACATGAATGACCAATAAATTTTGGATGATAATGTGTGTTGAGAGATTGACAAACTGCCATAGCCTATCAATAGTGTTATAGATGAAGAAAGAATCCATCATCCTAAAAACAGTACTCTGTGTAACCCCCTTTTGCAGTAGTGCAACAGTCATAATAACACACCAGTAGGGCTAAAATGCATATACTCATAAAAGTGAAAATTAGCCTTGTTAGCTGTAAGTTGTACATGATATTGCTGACCTTGCATTTGTTAATTTTGTAAGGAAAGAGGAGGTAGCTTCTTGGCAGTGTTTACATGATCAATCATCTTTTCATACACTATTTTTTTAATAAGTTGGCAATTCTGAATTGTGTAACTGCTTATGTAGGTCTATACTCTTTCATGGACTCTTCAAACCTCTTATGGATGTACACAGTTGATGGCTAGTCGACAAGTGTCAACTAAGCGCTACTTCTACTGACTAGTACGCATTAAATATCTTTTTTGTCAGGCCCAAATTTGAATTTACGTGCTATATTCTTGCCTATCTAATTCTAAACTAACAATGACCCCTCAATACTGGTTAAATGAGAATAATACCTGGTGTACCAAGTGTCCTATTGAAAACTTGATTGCCAATGGCATGCAATCACTATATTAATAAAATTTCACGGTTTAATAAAATTCCCTTTGGTATTGATAGAAAAAGAATTATAGTTACCACTAAAAAACAGCATGCAATTAATAAATTTCATATTTGCCTTGCACTGGTCGTAGGCCTATGATGTTAAGCATTGAATTGAGTTTTGTTAATACCAAAAAGTTCAACTTTGCATTTTATGTTTGATTTGATAAACTTTTAGGGATGACTTTGTACAAGATAACTATTAGAGTGATGATGACTTGATAAATTTTCTTTCCTATTCTCTTTTCTATACTGTTTTTTGCATGGAATAAAGGGAAAAAGTTCAGAACTTAGAAATTGAGTTGGTTGGCTTTGGTTTGGGTTAGGTAATTCAAGCTTGGTTTGGTTTAGGCTAAGGTTCAGATTGGATTGGGGTTGAGGCCTTGAGGGTTTCTTACCTTGGGTTGGTCTAGGGTTGACTTTTTTTTTTGATCAATAACAGATTCATTTCATTACTGAAAGATCAAAGAAAAGGATTTGTCTCATTAGCCTTGTAAGAAGTGTTTACAAGATCATTGTTAGTTTTTCACTTTTGTCACTTTTTCTGAACCTTTTCTTACAAGCAACATGCCTGCAAATCAAAGACCACCTTTTGATCACCACCTTGATGATATCTAAAATCATCTATTCCTCAATACACATTACAGGATGAGGAAGGAAAGGGTGAAGAGGAGACACAACCAAATAATTATAGATATTTGGAGATTGGCAGTGGTGCATTGAGCAAAAATTGTGAGGATAGACAGGGACTTAATGGAACAAAGAGATATAGGAGTCAGAAGACCTGCTCTCTCTCTCTCCCTCTCTCTCTTTTGAGAAAAGGTAACAGAATTTTATTGAATAAAATAGAGAGTACATGAGGAGATGCACAACATAAAAGGGGAAACCCCTGGGGATTACACAGGAACCAAACTATCACTATACATTACATCCAAATGTGCTCCTATTTTAGCTAAACCATCTGCAATAGAGTTTAACTCCCTCTGAATCCAAATCAGATAAGCATTCAGAAGATCCAGATATTCTCTAGCTTCTGTCAAAAAATGGCTTAATCTCCACGGACCTCCTTTTTCTCTTATCCATTTGATAGTATTTGCTGATCTCTTGCAATGGTTAAGTTTTGAATGCCCAGGGTTCTGACTATTCTGATTCCTGTGAGAGCCACTAACACTTCCACCTTGGTAGAGTGAGTGACACCTATTGGACCACTAAAAGTCCACATGATAACACCCCTTTCATCCCTTACTATGCCTCCTATTCCAGCTGCTCCTGGATTGCCTGATGCGCTCCCATCAAAGTTTAGAATTGTCCCTCCTACCCTTCTTCTTACTAACACATGGGGAACAGCATGGGGGGAGATCGATTGGGAGAAGAGAAACTGAGCACTTCTGTTGAGATCATTCACTGAGAATCCTCTAAAAAAGATCAGAATTGATGGCCCAAAGGTTACAATGTAGAGAAGTTTGAGAGACTAGCTCCTCATGAGATTTTGTCTTGTTTTCAAATAAGTGATTGTTTCTTTCTTCCCAAACTCCCCACATCACTGCATGTAGTATTGTTTGCCAATAGGACCTGCTCTACTTCAGAAAGAAGTTATAGAACAAAAATGGTGGAGTGAGGCATATGATGAAATTGAAGTAGCAGGAGGATCAGAGGGAAATATTGCATTGGGGGTGGTTGAAGAAGAAGATTAAGAGTAGGAGCTGCCTTTATGATTAATGGAACAAAGAGATATAGGAGTCAGAAGACCTGCTCTACTTCCAAAAGAAGTTAATAGAACAAAAGCAGTGGAGTGAGGCATATGATGGAATTGAAGTAGCTGGAAGATCAAAGGGAAATATTGCATTGGAGGTGGTAGAAGAAGAAGATTAAGAGTAGGAGCTGCCTTTATGAAGTGTATGAGGTTCAGCAAAGTTTCACATTCGAGAAAGTCATTGAGAAAGAGGTTGGAATGGGAGAGCATCGGGGGAGTTTTATTTAGGTGGGGAAGAAGCAGCAAGGGGTGTATTTAAAGAGTTGGAAGAAAGAGAGAGGAAGAAAGCAAAATATAGAAGGTCATCTAATAAGTATTAGGAAGGTTGTAGAAAGCAATGCAAAGATGGGTTCTTAAATGGTGGGTGGTGGAGATTGGTAAAGGAGAAAAAAGATGTGGAGTTATGTGGGAGAAGGTTTACTCTAGAAATTTTTAGGTTACGTGATACTCTTCATGGAACACCAGAGGGTTAAGAGATCCCATGGATGGAGCAAATTTGATGGTATTATGGTGAGGAGGATGAGGCTAGTGGTGGTTGACACAGAACCCAAATAAGAAACTACATTTTTTATAGATAAACCACAAACTACTTTTAAGGTGTGGGTTGGTGGTGGTTATGATTACTGAAGTGTGGTTATGGGTCTTGAAGAATCAGTACATACAAGATGCCAAGCATCTCCAATATTCAATTAGTTAAAGTGGTGCGGGTTGTTGTTGTCAATGTTTTAAAAACAAGAGGGGCAAGCACAAGGGCCTTCTAGTGCCCAAGGTGCAAAGCAAGGGGCATATCCAGACAAAGCAAGGCACAATACAAAGTGCTTGTAAGCACTGAACAATTCAAGCATACAAAGCTCTCAAATCTAGTGTAATGTTAAACTTTGCATTCCTAATCCTAGGAGGTTGAGGCCCTTTGAGGCAGGCCCAAAAAAGCCTATGTGGGAGTTTGGGGGCAGTTCCTTTGACCTGAACTTTTGTCCCATATATATGAAGGGTTTGATTTTATGATTTTGGTTGAAGTTAATTCTATTTTGGGGTTAAGGATCAAAGATTGATTGTTACTATTTACTGGAATATTTGCTCTTTGAGATCCTATCTGCAATAACTAGGACTTCAGGTATTCAAATGGACTTTGTTTTTGTTTCTTTTAGAGGTTAATAGACCATACTAGTACACAAGCACCAATAAAAGCTGATTTAGATGTAACAGACCATTAATAAGGTGTAGAACACATAGGAATGCAAAAGGAGGTACAGAAAAGCTTATAAAAAGGTGCACTAGGCATGTGCCTTTCGAAAGGGTCCCTTGGGTTCAAGCAAGGCATAATGCATCTGGCCTCTGCACTTAGGCATGCCCTTTAAAATGCCAGCTATTGTTAGAACTTAGAAGTGATTGGGGAGCTTGTTGTTCTTCTTTCCTTTGTAGGTGATTCCTTACCACCCAACCCAAGTGGGTGATTCCTTCCTTGGTTCTTCTTCCTTATCACCCATTTTTGTACCTCATTTTCTGTTAATGAACTTTTTTCTTTAGTGTAGAAAAAGTTAAAAGGGCCCAACTTGGGTTGGGCCAGCCCAATTCAACCTCATCAAATCCATAAAGGGATTAGGTTAGTTTAAAGCATTGCTAGTTACATGGTGGTCAAAACTGCTCTTCATTATGTGTTCTAGAGTTAAATGTTACATTTACTTACTATATATTCTAGATAAGAAAAAGCATCTTTTAGAGTTACCTCTAAAACATGTTTTATATGTGATCCCAAAAAAAATGTTAATTTAGGATGAGATTGACTCTAGCAGTAGAAAACAGTGGATTCCAATTAAATGGAAGGGCCCAAAAAATGAAATTAAGATCAACTTTGGTGCCTTGAAGAAAGGTGATGGGAAGTGTGCAATTGGGTGTATAGCTAGAAATGCTTCTGGGAATATCCTAGATTTTAAATTAAACCTATTGGCCATACTACTTTAAATATGGCCAAAGCATGAGCAGCTTTTGAGGCCCATGTTTGGCAAAAAAAAAAAAAAAAAAGAAACAGAAGGATCATAATTGAAGTTGATTCAAGATTAATCATTGAGTGTTTGAAAAAGTAGACTGTCCCTGGAGGGTCAAGAATCCCACTGAATAATGTTTTAACATTGATGATAATTTTAGTGTTGTGTATTCTCATGTTTTTAGGGAGGCTAATCAAGCTGCTGACTGGTTAGCCAATGTTGGGAATCTGTATGAGTCAATGGATTTATCTAGGTATTCTTGGTCACTACGATATATTTGTTTCTTTGACTTTTGTGGATGTGCTACCCGCCTTGTGTAGTCCCTTTCTCTATTTATAAAAAAGATCTTCCTTTTATATTTTATTCTTATGTCAAAACAAACTGTACACCAGAAATTGAAGTATGCTGTGGCTCTGTCTAAAAGGTCAGGTAATAATACAAAAAAAAAAAAGGAACTACACATTTCAGATTGATCCAAATAAAGATTTGAAATCAAAATAGGAGTGCATCCTTTAATTTCTGCTGCACTGATAGTCAGAAACCTGAGGACATGCACTGCTTCTAAGGATTAAAAAAAAAAAATTGAGAATTTCTCTCCAGCTAAATAATGCATGATATCATAAGAACATGAGACATAGCATTTTCACTGTTTAATGAGACCCTCAAGATACCATCCCACAAACAATAGTTACAAGGTTTCTGGGAAACACCATTATAATGTAAAATGCCAAGAAAGTAACTCCAAAGAGACGGGCTAATTCTACAATGCATAAAAAGATGATTGGGAGACTCAGCCATGAGAGAGCATAAGACAGTGAGACAAGGTGTTATTTAAGCCTCATTCCTTGCTTCTTCAGCTTATAAATGTCAGATTTCTTGATGGATTTCACACTCTAATTGTATTCTCTGATCATACAACATTCATATGCACCCCTACACTTCATGAACCCTACTCTAATTTTATGGCTAACTTTCTTCCAAATCTCCATCTTGCTGATATCACTTGGGGATGGTCTGGAGAGCTGACATCACTTGGATGCCCACTCCTTATTTTTCATCCCTCGTCTCTGTTTAGAGGAAAAGCAAGTAAGAGCAGTTTAGAGGGAACAAACACCATTAATATTTCTGTTAATCAGAATATACAATAACATTTGTAGCACTTATAAGACTAAATACGTTTATTTAATAATATCTCTACACTATATACACATGTATACCCCCATTGCTTCAAAATTCAAATACTTTGGACATGGAAACTCTGTTATTGTATTTGAAATATAGCACATTTGTGTGCAGGCACTCTATCTGCAGTTTCCCCAATCTGTTATGGAAAGAATGTCTGAAGGAATGAGCCTAGTGATAGAAACTTCAGAAAATGGCACAGATTTATCTCCAGATGACATTGGCACAATTGAAGAAATGCCTGAAGACACAATCTTATCACGACAAACTTCTGTAAATCTTGTCCCATTTATTGGACAAAGATTTGTTTCCCAAGATGCTGCCTATGAATTTTATTGCAGTTTTGCAAAACAGTGTGGGTTTTCAATTAGACGTCATCGTACTCGAGGAAAGGATGGGGTTGGTAGGGGAATTACAAGAAGGGATTTCACCTGTCATCGTGGTGGCTATCCACAGATAAAGCCATCAGATGATGGAAAACTGCAAAGGAATCGAAAATCTTCACGTTGTGGGTGTCAAGCATATATGCGAATTGTTAAAAGAGCAGATTTTGATGTCCCTGAATGGCGTATTACAGGCTTTAGTAATGTTCACAACCATGAACTCCTGAAATCCAATGAAGTGCGTCTCCTTCCTGCCTATTGCACCATATCTGCAGATGACAAGAGCCGCATCTGCATGTTTGCAAAAGCTGGTATGTCAGTGAGACAAATGTTACGATTAATGGAACTAGAGAAAGGAGTTAAGTTAGGTTGTCTACCATTTACAGAAATAGATGTGAGAAACCTGCTACAGTCCTTCAGGAATGTGGATAGAGATAATGATGCTATTGACCTTCTTGCAATGTGCAAGAACATTAAGGATGAAGATCCTGAATTCAAGTATGACTTCAAAATAGATGCACACAACAGGTTGGAGCATATTGCATGGTCCTATGCTTCATCTATTCGATTATATGAAGCATTTGGAGATGCTGTTGTTTTTGATACAACTCATCGTTTGGATGCATATGATATGCTTCTAGGAATTTGGATTGGAGTGGGCAACCATGGTATGAACTGTTTCTTTGGCTGTGTGCTTCTACGCGATGAAAACACACAGTCCTTTTCCTGGGCATTGAAGGTATAAAGCTCTCTTAAGCATAGTTTATCTTGATAACAATCATCATCATCATCATCATCATCATTCATCAAGAAGTTATTCCCATATTCTGCAATTTGCTCCTACCATCTTTCTGGACCATATAGGAGCCGGGTGTTCTTATTTGGCAGCATGGCCCAAGAGTCAGTGAAGCCAGGCTATCTTAACCTTCCCATTTAGGGCTAACACTTGGATCCAAATAGAACAAGTTGAAAAAAGAATTCTTGAATCAGCTGGTTAAAAGTGTGTTTCTGGGGCCATGCTCAATGAAAGAGGTGGTGAACTCTCAAATAGTTGAGTTCAATGAGCTGGTAGGACATGAAATTTTGGAGGGCTTTTCATCAAGGATGATGAATCATTCCTATTATATTTTTATCCCAAAATGTGGGTTATATTTCTGCACTTTTTTCTTAACTAACATTCTTTTTCTATACATCTTGAACAGACATTCCTGGGCTTCATGAAAGGAAAGGCTCCACAAACAATCTTGACTGACCAAAACATGTGGCTTAAAGAAGCAATTGCTACTGAAATGTCAAGTACAAAACATGCCTTTTGCATTTGGCATATTATTGCCAAGTTCTCAGATTGGTTTTCAGTATTGCTTGGATCACAATATGATAATTGGAAAGCTGAGTTCCATCGGCTGTATAATTTGGAAATGGTGGACGATTTCGAAGTAGGATGGAAGGAAATGGTTAATACATATGGACTCCTTGAAAATAAGCACATTGCCAGCTTATATGCATTAAGGACATTTTGGGCATTACCCTTCTTGAGATGCTACTTCTTTGCAGGGATGACAAGTACATTCCAATCAGAGTCCATAAATGCTTTCATCCAACGGTTTTTGAGTGCACAATCTCAACTAGATCATTTTGTAGAGCAAGTATGATCCCTTTTTTTTCCTTTCTTTCAGCTATCTTTTGATTTTATAAGCTCACCATCTTTCAAATTCCTGTCTGTAGGTGGCTGTTGTTGTTGATTTTCGAGATCAAGCAGGAACTAAACAAAAGATGCAACGGAAGCTCCACAAAGTCTGTCTTAAAACTGGATCACCAATTGAATCACATGCTGCTACTGTTCTTACACCTTATGCCTTCTGTAAACTCCAAGAAGAGCTTGTGTTGGCTCCACAATATGCATCACTTCAAACAGAAGAAGATTGTTTCCACGTGAGACATCATACCCAGATGGATGGAGGTTGCAAAGTGATTTGGGTTCCTCGTGAAGAGCTCATTAGCTGTAGTTGCCATCAGTTTGAGTTCTCAGGCATCCTCTGTAGGCATGTTCTTCGTGTCTTGTCAACAAATAACTGCTTTCACATTCCAGAGCGATATTTACCGAACCGTTGGCGTTGTGTTAGCTCATCTTCGATGAAGCCCTTCCAGACCAATGCTCCAAGGGAACATGCGGAGAGAATTCAGTTATTTCAGTCCATGGTTTCAACACTTGTTACAGAATCAGTTGAAACTGAGGAACGCCTTAATGCTGCTTATGAGCAAATTGCCATGGTTTTATCTCGAATTAAGGAATTTCCTAGGCTGACCCATAGCACAAATGACATTGCTTATGATAGTCCATCCGATTCACTAATTCTGCCAGAGGTGGAAGACTCTGATGGCATTGTTCAAAGTTTTACCACTGGGAATCCCCATGAATCCATTAGTTCACTGGGAAAACTAAAAGAAAGAAGACCAAGAGATGGGGTTGATATCTCACGGAAACGAAGGCGTTGCTCTGTGCCTTGCTGTGGGCAGTTTGGACATGATGCAACTGATTGTCCAATGATGGGAGGAGATGGGTTAAATGGCGATGGGCTAGGATTCTTGTAAAGATTTTGGTGATGGTGGATGTGTGAAGCAACAGTGACATGGTGTTTCATGTTCATGCACTACAAGCAGCGCATTTTTCCATCTACCCCAATGCAACCATACAAAATTTTATGGTGTCACTTTTTCCTGTTGTGACAGATCTCACACATGTTTTGTTAACCTTTGACGGGATTGAGAAGTTCATTTGCCATTCATGTCGGGGAAAGATTTACACATTTTGTTTTATGAAAAAAATTAGCTTAAAAAAGGAATATTCTGTGTTCCTGTTGCATAACTAGTACTCTTGTTAAATAGATCCTCTTCACAACAGGAAATAATATGAACTGGAGATGCTCTATTTCTGCCACTACAGGAAATAGATTGCTTCTTCATATAAAATACTTTTGCCTTGGTCTGCTCAATCTCTCTCTGTTGCATGCTAAAACAGATGATGAAATTATTTTTGTCCTTGAGAAGGTTATTCGGTTTTAAGTTGGAATGATTTGAGTTCCGCTATTGTACAAGGAGCATCTATGAGTTGATTAATCTTCATCTGCGGAACATTTGATTACATATCTTTCCCACATCATAGATTTTCCCTTTTTCTTTTTATTAATTTTCTTCAGTAGGTTTTCCTAATATTTTCTAGGTTATCGAGTATGAATGTTGTCATGACAACCTTCTGCAAAATCCTGCACGTATATACAAATGCTAATAGCTTAAAGCTGTATAAAATTTGGTTGGTTTATCGATTTTTCCAATGATGTTTAACAGTTCAGATCCTTAATTGATTCACATATGGTTATTGTTTGTAAGTGCTTAGCTTCCCTTTTGAGGTACCTATTAATTATGAAAGGGTGTTGATAGAAATGATCTTATTAAGGTAAAATCTCTCAAGGAATTCAATTTCTAATACGTGCTGTAATACTAGCTAATTAATTACCAGTAGAATTAACTAACAAATTGGTGGTTGCTCTTTAACAGGTTTCTCTGTGGGACAATCATCCTGGACAGTTGTGACCAAGTTAGTTTTATGTAGGCAATAGTGATTTGGATATCCTCATTGTTGGTTGCATGCTTTAGTACAAAAAGTTAGTTTTATGTAGGCAATAGTGATTTGGATATCCTCATTGTTGGTTGCATGCTTTAGTACAAAAAGTTAGTTTTATGTAGGCAGTGGTGATTTGGATATCCTCATTGTTGGTTGCATGCTTTAGTAAAAAAGTGAAAAAAAAAAGACAAGACAAGAAAAATAAATTATGTAAGGCATACAATGTGCAGCCTTGGCCTTGATTGCTCTTTTTCATACTCCATATTCCTTGTACATCTTGAAGAGAAGATTCATTGAGGGCGAATTTAGTCCTCACAAAATTGTGCTCACACTATTCTCACAGTTATTTTCAGCTATGCATTTAGAACATCTCTATATTTATATCTTTTTATTCACGGGGCGATATTTTCAATACACGGCTGAAAAGGGCTGTGGGAATGGGTGTGAACATAATATTGTGAGCACCAAATCCTCCGTCGTTCTGCTTTAGTTGTTAAATATATACATATATTTATGTTTTATCATGAGTGAGTCGAGTGACCTGTGCATTCTGTAGTTTTTTTCTTTGAGAGTTGACTCCTGTTTGCAATATGGAGTTTTTATTTTATTTTGTTTTTTAATTTCTTTTGGTATAAAGGAAGAATTAAGCGACTCGGGGAAACACACATCCAGAACTATACGCTAACAGAAGATAATCCATGGTCCTAAGAGAGTTAAGAGGATGGTAATTCAGCATTGTGTCCATTTGCAAACCAATCTGCCACCTGGTTGCCTTTTCTGTAACATTGACGTGCACCTCCAAGTAGCATTAAATGAACTTCCTAGAGTCACGATCGTGACTTTAGGCTGTGTTTGGTTTGAAGAAAAAAGTTGGGAAAGGTTTAAAGGTTTTCCCACCTTTCTCTATTGTTTCCTTCAAACCAAACATAACCTTAGAGCCTCCTTTAATGATAACGCTCTCTCCTCCAATTTTCTTTGTGGGCCTCAAGGCCCGCCCTCGTTTCAGCCACCGTTACACTCGTGATGCTTATTTTGGCCCATATATCCATTTTATGACCTCTCCTTTGTAACTTCTGGCTACACAACCATAAGCACAATTACCGCTCTCTTTCCTTTCACCAAAATTTATTTTAATTTCATTTGGTTTAGGTGGGATCCAGCGAACCCAACTGATTGTCTTTTCTTTTTTCCTTTCATGTTTCATCATCCATTGTTTACTTGTTCCTTGTGAGCCCCTAAGTAGGTGTTTGGCATCGGTGCTGGGAATACAGTACCGTTTTCATGAAAAAACGGTGTTGGACATGTCTGGGTTATAAGCACTGTGCTTATTTTTTGTTTGGAAGCAGTACTGTTACATAGGCTGTTTTTTGGGAAAACAACACTAGTTTTGTTTAGTACCAGTGCTGTAAAATTGTTTTCAGCATTAGTCATATTATCAAACACCCAAAATGATGCCACATCATTGCACCGCTAGCACCAATGAGTTGATTTTTGAAAAAACATCAAATTTGGTGTTGCTTCAGACCACACTTTCCCGATTTCCAAGGTGTAGTATGAAACGTTTTCTTTATATGGAAAAACAGTACCAAATAAGAGGTCGTTTTCTAAAACACTGCTTTTTCTGATGTGGCACCTACATGGCACCATTTTCTCAGAAAACGGCATCAACGCCAAACACCACCTAAATATTCCTTAAAGCATTCCCTTCTCTATTTCGATTTTTTGGAAGGTGTGGCTGTTAATACATCAGGCAAGTGCTCATCTTCTATTGGGGCTAGGTAAGAGTAGGGCACTAGGCTGATGAAATCAAAGGGTTTTTTTGCATCTTGAGTGGAAAGAAAGCTAAAACAGACAGGAGCAGGACATAGTCTTCTATTACATGGGGGAGGATCTATTGAAATCATATTAGCGATGCGTATGGATCCATGAATGCTTGGTTTCATAGTTCGTATATTCAGTCCTCATCTCTTGCAAAAATCCGAATTGATGAGAAATCTTCTCTTAAAGGTTACGTTTGGTTGTCCATGCTCCAAGTGCGAGAACAAGACAATTTTAAATTTATCTCAGGAAAATCTTAAAACAAGAGTTTATTTAAGAGAGTAGGTGGAAACATCATACATCTCTGTTACATGAGACAAAAAAAAAAGGCACACGTTAAACATACAAATGCCTCTGTGGTGACTTGGTGCTTTACTTGAAACCTAACAGTTTTTATGGTACAAATTCTATGAGCAAGGCATGAAGGGGAGAAATGACAAGTGGATAGAATTATACAGCACAGTAGATATAAGAATGAACGTGGATCCTGACGACGACACTAATACAACCACAAAAAGATGAAAATACAGGTTTTATGTACATTAGAAAATAACGTACTCCCCTAGCTGTTATAGCTTCAAATATATGCCTTTCATGCGAAGGTAGCCTGCAACGAGACACCAAAATAGGATCTCCAACAATACAAACGCCAGGGTACCCCACTTCTTAGATCGAAATATGATTTGCATTAAAGCTTCTGTACCATTTACCTGCAAATCAGCTTCTGCTTGAGGTCAAGTAGAAAATGAAGGATATACGTCTGATCAATAACTATAATTCCATTTTATACTTTACAAATAAATACAAGGGAGTAATGATAGGTAAGCAATTGCAATTTTTGCATAAATATTTCCTTCATCTACTATTAATTTTGCATTTTGAAGTGAGTAAAAATTTCTTTGTTTTACTACTAATTAGTCCTTGCTACATAACACACCAGAGGCATTGCTAGAATGCACATTTGTTCAATCCTAACTGTTATATCTTGTGAAAATAAGACATTTATAATGTTAACATGAAAATGTGTTCAGTGCTCCAAGGACCTTGTTGAATTCCTTTTTCATGATAATACCTTAATAAGGTCTGTGTGAGATTTTTGTATAGGTTCTCATAATAACGTCAAAAAGGATGCCAATTGATTGACCAAGGGGGGCTTGTACCGGAAATCTTTGTATATAGAATATAACTGGTTCTTATTTTTTCTGTTCCAGTGGTAAATAAATATTTTCATATTAATTATAATGGCAAAAAGACTGCATCTTAGAAAACTCATAATGTTAAATGTCTTAAGAGGAAACTCCAAGTTGCAGCCACGGCGCCAATTCTATTTGAAAGCATTGATATGTCCCCTTTTAATAAATAAAGCATCCGTGTAACTAACTAAAACAAACTGATCCCTTACTTTCATGGGATGATTTTAAGTGTTTTCAGCATCACTCCAAAAAAATGAGGCATAAGGTCAAACCTACAGAGCTTCAGGTCCTTTATGGTATGGCCAGTTGGCCTCATATCAGTGTTATCAAAGCATTGATTAGTTGACTGATGACTGACTAGTCAACTTGAGGACCAGACCAACTCATCACCAGTCAATTAACAATTAGTCCATCACAAATCCATTTTAAAGTTTTATTTGTTTGTTTGTATCTTTGATTATTTGAAATAATATATAATATGTTTACATTTTGTTATATTCATGCTGTTGCTTTAAACATTTATGATGGAACATGATTGGATGGTGGTATAATATAGAAAATAAAAAAAATAAAAGAAGGCAGCATAGGAATTTATTTTCCTTCCAATTAGTGATGTGTTGTTAATAGTGTTAAAACAAACAAAGGGTGCATCAAATAGAAAGGTTGCATTTGTTATTTCAAAAACAAAGGCTTTTGTTTATTTGTCAAAAAAAAGAAAAAAAAACAAAGGCTTTGATTCCTTATCCAGCCTAACTTTTTCTTTGTTTGCAGAAAAAAAGGACTTAAACTAAATGTTCAACTTCATTCTTTTCTTGCATAATTGTAGTCTATATTAACTTCTTTATGAGATTGCATTAATATATTAAACTTAGAACAACTTTTTTTATTGACTAGTTAGTGCCTAGGCACTGATCAGTTATTGCATCAACTAGAGAGGACAAAATGACTAGTCATCACTTCACAGCATTGATAACACTTCCTCACATGGACCCTGTTCAGTCCCCACCCGAGTTCCCACTAATTTTTTCCAAGTAATACCAAATAATGGTAACGAACAAGATATGATACATAAATAGATTTTCATATTTGTTTCAAAAAGATGTTAACATACATGATGTTTTTATATCAAAAGTATCATTCGAGTTTGTATAAGTTCATTTTAAATATCAACTTCAATAACATTCATGAACCATTGAAGACAAAAACAAATGGGTCATATTAATCTTGCTACACAATTTATCCAATTTCTTCCTCTATGCAAGTAATTAATAACCATAAAATGAAACTGTAGTAGTTTGTGGTGGTGTTTCAAGTTCATTGATGTTATCTAAGGGTTTTCAGCTTTTGTTTTCACCAGCTTCATTACAATTGGAAGAGAAAAATAATACTGTATGATATATAAAACTTAGTAATTCATTACAATTAAGAATTCAAAATTATTTTTGTGGTAACAGTTCAGGACAAAAGAAGAAAGAGGTTACCAGGTTTTTTTCAGGAGAACGCCAATAGAAACCTTGTACGGCTGCTGGAAAAAGCTCACAAGCAGCCAGAACATAAACAATGAGAGCATTCATTCCCATCCACTGCAGTAAGATAGTTGGCTTTCTAAAATGATTGGCATCAACCTTCACAGGACAAACTTTTCTCATGTCAAACACCTAATTTAAATTGACAATAAATATAAATACATCTTTAACTGATGCAAGCCCTATAAAGCAGCATTACCATAGAAACAGCGGCAGATGATATCTGAATCTATTACTTAATTTATAAAGAATCAATATATTTTTTACTTTCAGAGGAAAATAATTCCATCAATATCTTTTTCTACTGTTAGAGAACCAAAACTGAACAAAACGATAAAGTTAGTGGCATGCCTGGGAAAATTCTGTCATGAATAAAAGGATTAATCGGATGATCTTTTTACAAAAATAACCCCCTCCAGAAAAAGAAAAATAGAAAAAGAAATGAAAGAACATAAGCTTGCTAATTATTTTACAGAAGATAAGGATTTCAAACTCACTATGTAATAAATCACACTTAAGAGTATGCCTGATGCTCCGCTTGTTATGCACATATAGCTTAATGTGTATAACTGTTTGCTAAAAGGAATACCTGAAATAAATAAAGACCTACAGTAATTAGAGAGGGAACTGGAAATAGAGCTCCTTTAAAAATAAATTATGCAACTATGTCCTTAGGTAAGACAGTATACCTAATTCCTTCATGACAAATCCTGAGAGTAATAATGGCAAAGAAAACATGGACCACAAAAAGATCCTTCGCTTGTGGCTCTATAGCAAAGAAACATAAGATGAGCTAAAAACAATTAAAAATGGAAACAATAATACATAAACCAAATAATGAAAATACTAAATCAAGTTAAAACATAAGAATCTAATAAACTATATTTAAGACACTACAAAATAATGTTATAGCTTAAAAAACATAATCAAACACAAAGAATATCATACCTTGCAATGCACAACAATGTGTGCATAATGCAATCCAACAAAACATGTGACAGAAGCCATCAGTGAACTAAAAATTCAGAATAGACAAATTAGTAGCCAAATGAAACCATTGAACGAGAAAGCATGGCTAAATACTGGAAAAAGAGAGACTTGAACAACAGAAATTAAAATTAGTTCCTATTAAAACAGTACCTATCCAAAGAAAGCATTTAAACGGTGATCACCAGCTTGTTCCCCAGAAATGCAACACAACATTTTTCTAGCATTGCCTCCAAATCTAGATGACAAATAATTATTTTCCTTTTCTTCCTATTTCCACATGTTTCTGGCCTACACCTATGCTTTTTTCGATATATCACCTAGACATGGGAATAGTGCCGTCAATCAGTGAGGTCTGGCACTGGTGAGGGTAGATCAGGACCCAATCTGATAAGTAAACATGAATAACCAGTTCCAAGCTAGACCCTATAGGCTCTGTAATCAGGAGTATTGGGTCTGACCCGATAAGATCCAATCATAACTGATAGTTGTATTTTAATCTGTAATTTGACAAAAAACCTACTTATTTGTTAAATTGACACATTTGGACATCATTATATGATAATATTACTCTCAAAGAACCATTCAACCTAAAAGCTTAAGCTGTTAAGCGAGGTCCTTGAATAGGTTTTATTCTCTAACGTGCCCCCTCACACGAAAGCCCATTGGGCTTGAAGCGTGGACAGCACAGGCGCACCCTTACCTCGTGCTGAAACTTAATTAATTATAATGAGGGTGATGAGAATCGAACACTGGACCACTTGCTCAAAGTGGCTCTGATACCATCTCAAAGAACCATTCAACCTAAAATCTTAAACTGTTAAGTGAGGTCCTTGAATAGGTTTTATTCTCTAACAATTACCATCAATCATTTGCCTAATTGAATTTGATAATTGACATTTAAGCATTCTGGCTACTGACATGCTTAAATATCAGTTTTTTTTTATTTGAAATTACAACCACAATTTTTTTAGTTTGTTCCAAATTTTCTTTTATTTGGGGGGACTTCCTTTTTCTATTTATTTGCTATTATTTTAATTATTTATTAATTAAAAATTTATGCTCAGAAGGCTTATGCCTCTTGCATTCTGGTTTACACCTCATGTCACACCTTGACATTTTAAAACATTGGTATACACTATTTAAGCCTTCCATGTGCCATTTAGAGGACCTCATGATCTTTTTCTTTTTTGAAAAATTATACACTAAAATTAATTATCCAATATGAAAGGTGTAGAGAAAGGGTGTGCAGAATTTGAAGAGAAGAAAGATGAAAGAATGTTATAAATAATAAAATTCAATGATATTTATTTTGCAGGCGAAATTGTGACACAAGCTTCTGTTAATATACTAATAAATAATATGATATCTAAAGTATCATTCTCCTAAAGGGAAAAAATATTTAGGAGAATAAATAATTATAATATTAATTTTGACAAGAAAAATTGTCTTTGAAACATCAGGATGCAATTAATTTGCTTCTTGCTGTTTTTACACATAAGGTGAGCAGAGATATATATGTTATATAGGTGTACAAAAATGTACATTATATATATATATATATATATATATATATATATAAATAATTAAGTTTACATACATTAACATAAGATAGGGGTATCATGCAAAGGAATGCATTTTGAAGTTAACTGACCTTAAGATGCCTTCTGGATCAAATGGAGCAAGACACCACACAGGTGAATTTGATGGAAGGGGTCCATAGTCAGGAGAATTAACACTGCATTCCTGCAGTAAGAAAAAAAGTGGATCAAGGTTCAGAGAAAACATATTCTTCAATAGGAGGCTATTGTATAGATGTTGATGAATGCAAACAACAGTGCTTATCAAGAAAATACACCAATAGGAGGGAATTACCTTTGTTCTTCTGTATACAGGATGCTGATAGAGATGCTTTTCACCAAGTAAAATTCGATCAACCATGCCAACTGCATTGCAGGGAGGTTCAAGACTACCCCTCACTCCACAATTCACCTAATTACCAGAGTCGTCCAGATAATAAGATGAAAAATTTCATGCCGACAAAGATAAATATGTTGGAATGCATATTCAAACTTCACTCAGGATGAGTATTCTTTAAGCTAAATTACAGACACCCACCCTGTATTTAGGGATCATGACACTTGGTGTCCCCCGCCCTTCCGAACTTTTGGATTCCATCACTTTACCCGACAGTTAATGAGGTTAACAATGAAGGTCATCATCATCATCATCATCCAAGCATTATCCTAACCATATTGGTTCACCTACATGAATCCTGTTTTGCCAATCTTCTGTTTAAACCCATGTTCATTGCTAAACTATTGGTGCTTAAATTATTTCTTACCACTTCTACCCATGTCCTTTTTGGTCTACCCCTTGCCCTTCGCCCCTTCAACTTGCAACAAATTACTTCTTATGGGTGCTGTTGATGGTCTTCTATGCAAATAACCAGCCCATCTTAGTCTACTTTCTCTCATTCTATCACCTATTGAGCTACTTCTAGGTTCCCTCTGAATGACTTCATCACCATTGAGGTTAACAATAAAAATAAAATTACTAAATTGCCCATTTGATGAGACTGTGTTGTACAACACACGCAGCCCCATTACCTAGTGGAAGTGTCCCAACTGCAACAACCACTGCATCTTAAGGTCTCCCTATCCAGCTCACCAGGTATCTGAGCTCTGCCTTCTAATGTTGATATCAAAACTGCTACAGAAAAACATTGGTGATAAGCAAAGCAATAGAAGTAGCTTTAGCAGTCACAGTAGTGACAATAGTTATAAATCCAAGGGGGCTTCATGAGTGGTGAGGATGATTTTGAAACCACTTCAGAGAGGCCCTTTGTTGCAGAACTGAATGAGGAAAGTACGGAAGTAGCCATGGAGGTGGGAATATGTTAGGCCCAGTGGAGGAGAAGACCCAGGCAGAGCAAGTCAGGCACAACAGGCCCATGTGTCAGTCCAGAACACCACACGGATCACGCGGGTGGCACCACCCATTACATTCGTTTACACCCGATGCCCAATGAACGAATGCATGAAGGGCAGTGAATGAATCATTGAGATTTCTCTTCCTCTCTCTCTCTCTCTCTCTCTCTCTCTCTCTCTCTCTCTCTCTCTCGTCTTCTACCTCTCGTCCATTTCAGGAGGGCGAGCTCCCTTGAATCAGCTCGCCGGTGACAGAACAGCAGCGGGATTTATCAATTGGTATCAGAGCCTTGCTATGATGCCAACCACCAGGGCCTCGTCTGCAGAAGAGAGGATTGACCACATAGAAGGAGAAGTTCGACAGACCACCAATGAACTGAGAGAAATCAAGGAGACCCTCTCAGCACTGGTAGGCCAGTTCAAACGAATGTCACCAGCTCCCAGATCCACGGAGGTTGAAGGGTCTAGCAGCAGTGGCGTTAGGCGAGGAGGAGCATTTCCAGTCAAGGCTGCCAAGATCGATTTTCCTCTGTACTCAGGTGATGATCCCATTCCTTGGATTTATCGGGCCGAACGCTACTTTGAATTCCATGAGACCCCAGCAGATCAGAGGGTCTCCATTGCTGCCATACACATGGATGGTGAAGCTACCATGTGGTACCAATGGTACCGTAAAACCCACCCTCAAACCACCTGGTTAGACCTTACCGAAGCCTTACGTGTGAGGTTCGGTCCTTTTGCTTATGAAAATTTCAACGAGTCTCTCTCCCAGGTGAGGCAGACGGGGACAGTGAGGGAGTATCAGAATGAATTCGAACGGTTGGCCATCTGGGTTCACGGTTGGCCGGAGGCCACACTGGTGGGATGCTTTATAGGGGGCTTAAGGGAATACATCCGCATAGGGGTGAATGCCATGCAGCCGACCACCCTGATGGCAGCAGTGGGATTGGCCAAACTTCAAGAGGAGAGACTGGACCAGCTTAAGAAATTGGGGAGGTCTAATGGGCCTCAGGCGGGCTTGACTCAGAAAGGACCCTATCCCAAGGCGGATTCGAAACCTGGGCCTCTACTTCCAACCCCTATTACTCCCAAGCTGGTACCCTTACCAGCTCCACCGAACAGAAAGACTGGAGCTATCACCGTCCCTTACTGGAAACTATCATGGACGGAAATGCAGGCCTATAGGGAGAAAGGCCTCTGCTATAATTGCGACGAAAAATTCGTCCCAGGCCACAAGTGCAAGGCCCAGCAGGTATATCTTCTACAAGTAGAAGGAGGACAAGATGATTATGAAACCCAAATCGGTGATCCGAGGGTTCAGCAGATGGAGGTGATACCAGAGATAGAATACTGTGTTATATCCCTTCAGGCCCTAGCTGGTTACCAGGCCCCAAGGACCATGCGAGTACAAGGGCTGATCTCAGGGAAGAGAGTGGCTGTCTTGATTGACAGTGGAAGCTCTCTGAATTTTATTACTCCTCGTCTAGCCAAACAACTTGGGTTTATGATAGAACCCGTCTCTCCGTTTGCAGTTAATGTAGCTAATGGCCACCAAATCTCTTGTGATGGTAGGTGCAAGTCAGTAGAATTGAAGATTCAGGGGTACCAATTTAAGGTGGAACTACATCCGTTAGAATTCACTGGGGCAGATGTTGTCTTGGGCATACAATGGCTACAGTTGTTGGGCCCTGTAGTGTGTAACTGGGCTGACTTGACCATGCAGTTTAATTATGAGGGGAATTCCTACACGTTAAAAGGGATTAAGGCCCAACCCATAACCACTGACAGTTTGGAGGTGGTTCTCAAGACCCGTCAACAAGACTCCCATTACTGATGAGCATGGGTTCCATGCCCACTGGGCCCACTCCACTCACAGGAAACACTAGCCCATCCCCAAGCCAAGCCCAACAGCTCCAACTTTTGCTTCAGTCCTACTCCGACATTTTCCAAGAACCCACTTCATTACCACCCACTCGAGCCCATGACCACTGGATTCCTATCCAATCCGGAGACCCACTCACCAACATCAGACCCTACCGCTACCCTCATTACCAAAGAGTAGAAGTAGAGCGTATGGTGACAGAGCTGTTAGACAAAGGTTTTATCCAGCCCAACAGAAGCCCCTTTTCCTCCCCAGTAATTTTGGTAAGAAAGAAGGATGGAAGTTGGAGATTCTGTGTGGAATATAGAGCCTTGAACCACAACACGGCCAAGGACAGGTACCCCATACCATCAGATCCGGGTCCACCCCGAGGACGTTCACAAAACTGTGTTCAGGACCTCAGACGGGCATTTTGAGTTCCTAGTGATGCCCTTTGGGCTGACCAATGTCCCCTCTTCATTCCAGAGGCTCATGAATGGGATTTTCAAGCCTTATCTGTGCCTATTTGTCCTATTGTTCGTCGATGACATACTTGTTTACAGTTCATGTTGGGCTTCCCATTTGGATCACTTGCAGTGCGTGTTAAACCTACTACGACAACACCAATTGTTTGCCAAACCCTCAAAGTCCTTGTTTGGACAGACCCAGATCAGCTACTTGGGGCATATCATTTCTGGAGGACAGGTTTACACAGACCCAGAGAAGATTAATTGCATGGTTTCATGGGCCTGACCCAGCTCTCCACGGGCTCTCAAGGGGTTCCTTGGGTTAACAGGTTACTACCGCCAGTTCATTAAAGGATATTGGGTTCTTGCCGCTCCCCTCACATGACTGTTGAAGAAGCACTCATTTGTGTGGGACCAACAAGCTGAAGAAGCCTTTCAGGCACTCAAGGAAGCCGTAACAACTCCACCTACACTGGCGCTCCCAAATTTTGATTTGGAGTTCATAGTGGAGGCTGACGCCTCAGGTAAAGGAATCGGTGCAGTTCTGATGCAGCAAGGCCGGCCCTTGGCCTATTACAGCAAGGCTCTTTCTCCACAGGCTCAAGCTAAGTCCACCTATGAGAAGGAGCTCATGGCCATTGCTTTGGTAGTTCAAAGATGGAGATCATATCTTCTGGGCCGAAGGTTTACTGTCAGGACGGACCACCGCAGCATTAAGCACCTGTTGGAGCAGCAAGTTTTGGACCCGGATCAGCATAAGTGGGCCTACAAGTTAATGGGGTTCGATTTTGCTATCGAATACAAGTCTGTGGCCTCTAATGCTGTGGCAGATGCACTCTCCAGAGCTGGTGACTTTCACTTGATGGGCTTGTCACGGCTGAATTATCCACTGTCTACCCAATTGAAGCAGGAAGCCCAGGATGATCCCCATTTAACCCAAATTCGGGCCCAGATCCTTGAGGATTCTGCACAGGCCCCAAGATACACAGTCCAGAACAGGATTCTCTTCTACAAGGGTCATGTGTTGGTATTGGGAGAATCCAAATATCATCAAGAGCTGCTTCGACTCTTCCATAACTTGGCCCAAGGGGGACACTCTGGAGCTTTCCGCACCTATAAACGCCTGGCAGCCCACTATTACTGGAAAGGTATGAAATGGATGGTGAAAGAGTTTGTAGCCCGATGTACTATCTGCCAGCAGCAGAAATATAGCACACAGACTCCAGCTGGATTTCTGCAACCTCTACCCATTCCGGAGAGGGTGTGGGAAGAAGTCACTATGGACTTTATAGTTGGGTTACCCATGTCCCATGGGAAATCAGTGGTGCTGGTGGTGGTGGACTGACTAAGTAAATATGCTCACTTTATAAGCCTCTCCCGACCTTACTCAGCAACCACAGTGGCCCAGGCTTACATCCATGAGGTAGCCAAACTCCACAGGACACCACAGTCCATTTTAACAGATCGGGATCCCCTCTTCATGAGTGCTTTCTGGAAGGCATACTTCACCACTCAAGGGGTCCAGATGTTGCATTCTACCAGCTACCATCCTCAGACAAACGGGCAGTCCAAAGTCGTCAACCGTTGCTTGGAGACATACCTGAGATGTTTTGTGGGTGATAGGCCCAAACAGTGGGCCCAGTGGCTGGCTGCCCTGGGCTGAATATTGGTATAATACTATGTTCCAGGTTTCCGCTGGAACGACTCCCTTTAAGGTGTTGTACGGTTACGAATCTCCTTCCATTCTGCCGTATGAGCCAGGCACTTCGCTGGTAGCCGAGGTGGAGACACAATTACAGGCGAGAGACAGTACACTCAAGCTCCTCAAATTCCACTTACAACAAGCCCATCAACGACTAAAATTAGCCTATGACAAGAAGCATCGGGAATTAGAGTTCTTAGTTGGGGATTGGGTTTACCTACGGCTCCAACTGTATAGACAGGCCTCTCTGGTGAAGAGGGCATCCCATAAACTATCTCCCAGATACTTTGGCCCATTTCAGGTGGCAGAGCGAATTGGGCTTGTGGCCTATTGTCTCCACTTGCCTACCGAGTGCCAGCTGCACCCCGTCTTCCATGTCAGTCTTCTGAAGCCATGCTTGGCTTCCACCGATGTTATCGGCCCCACCCTTCCACAATTCACAGAGGCAGGGGAAGTGGTGTTCGAGCCACTGGTGATCAAAGATTTTTGTTGGGTTCGCAAGGGCAGTAAGGTCCTTAAGAAGGCTCTAGTTATATGGTGTGGCTTGCCTCAAGAGGATGCCACATGGGAGCATTATAACCAACTTCAAAAGCAGTTGCCCACCCTCAACCTTGAGGACAAGGTCATTCTCGAAGGAGATGGGAATGTAAGGCCTAGTGGAGAAGACCCAAGCAGAGCAAGTCAGGCCCAACAGGCCCATGCGTCAGTCCAGAACACCACACGAATCACGCGGGTGGCACCACCCATTACATTCGTTTACACCCGACGCCCACGTACTGAAAAGTAATCATAGACT